>NC_136429.1:102238991-102911491 GCF_052849685.1 Lactuca virosa
AGTGTTAAATATCAATAAGTAAGTGAAACGCATGGTAAGCACACAACATCTATATTTTACTATATACACACATAAGCAAATAACACGTAAGCATGTAACAAATTCCTTTTGTCCCTTTTGAGAGCAAGACTATAAACTGATACCCCTTGTCTTTTCCGAGAGCAAGGGTGTAAGTTGATTCCTCTAACATCTTTTAAGAGAAAGGCTGATAAAAGTTAACATGTAAACATAACACACGAGAACATACCATGTAACATACAATAACACATATAGGTTAATGAAACTCACATGTCTACAGTTTCAACAATTACTCGAAACATGACTATAAGTACCCGAAGATCTATAGTATACCGAAAGAAACCTATCAATGATTCATACAAACAATGAGTGTCTATTGGTATTTATACCTTCCTAGATGATCCTAGCTACTTACGGGTCCTGACAAATCTAAGTGGGTCAAAAATAACACATAACATACATTCTTATTGATCTTACACGTCACGTTCCACCTCATGAACGCATTGTATTCCTATCATGATTCTAGAAACCATCAACATTCCATGACACTACGCACGACGTATGTCCACCTTATGCGTTATGTTTATTGCGAGCATATAAACCTTAATTGATTCAACTTTTAATCCATGCATACCATAATAAGATTGCATTGGGGACTTATTTGAGTGCAATGATCAAGGCATGATGACCAAGGGTCTCATAATTTGGTTTGGCCCTAAAAGCACCATAAAACCCTAACTTGCATGCAATTCCTTTAAACGAGTTCCCTAATGGCCATGAAAACAAAAACTAGGGTTCATGGGTACAGTTATTACCTCTAGAGAAGTCATGATTAACACTAAGCCCATGTGACTCTTCCATCTTTTCCTCTTTCATGCTTCAAGATCCCAAAAATCACCAAAGTTTTCTCCTTTTTGTTTCTCTTCCCTTGAACCTTCTTTCTCTAAGGCTAGAGCCACCGAGGGTGGTGAATTAGGGTTATAAGAACCCTAATTATGGATTCTAAACTATACGACTATGGAAAATTGGCCTTTTGACACTTAAGCCCTTATAATATGTTAAATTCCCATTTCCATCCACCACAGTGCAAGATATAGCCATGCATCAAACATAACAAAATAGTATTACTTCCATACAAACAGAAAATTTAAGGTTTATTACGATTTTGCCACTATAAGTGCATAATATTTTTATTGTTACATTTCCTTGATTCCTTACTCTTATTAATGAAGAGTGGGATGTTTCACTTTCATTAATCGATGTAAGAGATTAAAGTTGAAGACACACTTTCAATCTTAGCCTAAGACCCTTACTTATAGTAAAACGAATGAGTATTTTACAAGATAAGGGCATGCGTAAGTATGATGATCTAACATAGACCATACCACCATACGTTTGACAACATATCTACACAAGATATTATCTTAATAAAATACATATCAAGGCACATGTTCAACTAGAGTACACAGAAGCTAAAGACAACTATCTTGCAGTGGCCTTCTCATAAAATTACTGTTATTCCATCCATTCCATCGGTCTTTTACTCCAAAACACTTAACATTAGCTATCCATAACACAAAATTGCAGGGGTCACTTCCTTGTATCAACGATGATCAATAATGATGTAACAATTTTTTGAACCTCTAAATAAGGTCTCATCGGAGATGCTCTAATACTCTTACCATCAACCTCTTGGCGTTATAAACTTAAGCATTAAATGGCTTAATCCTAATCACAATAAAAATTGTAAAAAAAGATTAAAAAAAATAATAATAATTCGTTTAAATTCGTTCTCTAAAATCGGCCTTAACATCCATGTTAAATATATGTGGAACTTAAATCAAATCTCTTATTATTTCATATATTCTTGTCCATAGTTTAGTTAGGAATGTGAATAGATATATTTTTAAAGGTTGAAGCATGTGAAATTCGAATAATCAATTCATTCAACTTTTCTTGTGACCTCGAACACCTTAAGTAAATCTTCAATAACTTCAACTTTGAAAAACTCATTTTTGCAGATGCAACAATTATAAGAATAGTTAATAGGACTCTATATGTAATAAAAACATTTGGAAAACAATCAACATCATTAACAAATTCCAAATTATCAACCACGGTCTCTATTTTATTAGGGCGTGTTTGGGATTGTTTCTCAAACTCATTATTGACTTTTTGGAAAAGCCAATAATTCCTGGCTTTTTGAAAAAATATTTTTCTTTACTGAAAAATTATCGTTTACCACACATGACTTTTTGAAAAGTCAATAAGTCATAAACCATTTAAAAAAGCACGCCCAAACACCTTTTAGGGGGTGTTTGACTTATCTTTTGAGATGCTAAAAGTCCTTTTAGGAAAAGATAAAAGGCGAAAGATGTTTGGTAAAAACATTTTAAAAGCTACTTTTGGATTTTGGATATAAAGAAAACTGACTTTTTGGAAAAGTCAGTAAAACCTGATTTTTTGCAACTTTTCCAAAAAGGACTTTTGGTCTCTCAAAAGATAAGCCAAACACCCCCTTAATAGAGTCATCTACAACACTTTTAATTCTGAAATTTTTATTAGAATCTACATAAAAAAAATGTCAAAAAAGTAGTTTTAAACTTTATACTAAGGGTGTTCGTGGTGCGGTTTGGTGTGGTTTAAAGTCGAAACCGCAAACCGCACCGCATATGCGGTTTGAGTTTTTTTGAAACCGTAAACCGCAGTGCAGAAGTTCAAAACCGCGTTATGCGGTGCGATTTGTTGCGGGCGGTTTGTACGGTTTAAGTGCGGTTTTGAGGTTTGATGAGTTGCTACATTTTATAACTTTTGAAAAATCTAAAAAACATTTTGATCTTTTGAGATATAAAACTAGAAACTAGAAATGTTTTGCAAAAAACTCAAAACAAGTTGTTTTCTGTAATACATTTGTTAACTAATTCCTATTGTATGACTATATTCACTAATTTAAGGCTAATTAACATATCCATTTTTATCCATACCAACATTCTAACTCTTACGAACTTGTAATCAGACAATTATTACTATTTTATTAATCCTAGCGATGAAACAATGAACTTTCTTTATATATATATATATATATATATATATATATATATATATATATATATATATATATATATATATATATATATATATGCGGTGCGGTTTAAACCGCGACTTTGTAATTGAAAATACAAACCGCACCGCATAGTGCGGTTTAACGATATAACAAACCGCACCGCAAAAGTTCTAAACCGTATTATGTGGTGCGGTGCGGGCGGTTTATGCGGTTTGATACACACCCTTACTTTATACAACACTCTTTAAATTCATTTTCAACTATTGTCTTTAATCGTTAATTACCAGGATGGTGGTAGGAACGTGAATGTATATGGTTTACTCGCTTCATATCATTGGATCCTCCGTATAACTCTAAGGATTTGGTCTTAATTAAGGATTTTTTTGAAGTTAATAAATGATGCCACAAGGAGATTGAACAACAATTATATGAAATGAAGGTGGATGCCACAAGATTGCGACATTTCAGCATAATGTTTTCTGATAATGCTTAGTCTCGCAAGCGAATTCCACTTGTAATTGATTATCTTTTACGTTTAAAGGAGAACCTTTTCTATTTCTCCATGAACATTTCGGATGGGAACTTTAAGAACACTACATATGGAGCTTAATCCAATGCAAGTGCTCGACACCTAGGCACTGAAACCTACACTGGTTGGACTCGCATCACATGGGTGAGTAGATTTAGTGTCATTCTTTAAGGTGTTGTCAAATGTCAAGAACCCTGGGTAAAGGAGAAAACATCATATTGGTATTCATAACGCTTTATGATATTCGATTTAATTCCAAAGACAAGATGAAGATATTATTTTTGTGTTATTTCCGAGTTTCTATCGCTCGAACTTAGTTTCATTATAGAGAAAATAAAAGATGAAGATAAAATTCAAAATTTAACATAAACTTCTAAGCTAAATACATTTATCAAACATCTACAATTAATACGTACATACAAATAATTGTAATTCAGTCAAACTTTAACGACAACCTAACCGAAACCCTACCAAACAAACAAAACCATGATTCAGAAATCAACGGTGCCGATTAAAAGAGAATCAAAGAATAATCAACACAAAATCCAGGCCCCCACCCCCACCTCCCTAATCCCTACCATCTATCATCTATGTTCCCTAACCTAAGGAGGTATACTAAAGAGAGGCTACTCATTTCCAGAGTTCAAATTTACAAATCTATAATCATTTACAACATTTAATGCATAGAGTACAATTAATTCCAACCATCCCGCTGTGGATACCATAATTGCTTATCTTGGACGTGTGCCGTCCAGCCGTCGATTACGGTGATCGGTGGGCCACCGCTGCCGCTTTTTCACACTCTTTAATTTGACCCACAAACAAAAACACATCCAATCCATTTCCGTTTCCGCCCACTCTTTCTCTCTCTTTAAAGCCACCCACTTTCAAGATTCACTTTCATGGCGTCTCCTCGTGAGGGACACTACAGGGGCGTAAGGAAGCGGCCGTGGGGCCGTTACGCGGCGGAGATACGTGACCCTTGGAAGAAAGCTCGTGTCTGGTTAGGAACTTTCGATACACCGGAGGAAGCCGCAATGGCTTACGACGGTGCTGCACGCTCCCTTCGTGGCCCTAAAGCCAAGACAAACTTTCCCATGCCGCCGCCGCCGCCTCCAGTACCACCGCCACCGTCGTTGTCTCTAAACCTCAACAACTTCCCGTCCGAACAACACATCCGGTTGGTTGCTGAACAGCCTTCCAGATATGTAGTCAGTGGTGGTGAGTTTAAGTTCCTTCGTACTAGTGTCCTCAAAGACTTCCGCCATGGTGGTGGGTGCTGCTCCTCCGCCGGAGGCTCCGGTGAGTTCTCGTTGGCAGACGATTCTGACGTCAAAACGGTGGGATTTCTGGGGCTAGTTAGACGTGGATTGGGTATAGATTTGAATGAGCCTCCGCCCATTTGGCTATGAAATGATTTGGAGCAGACAATAGACAATGTTTTTCTTCTGTTGCTTCTTGTTCGTTAAATAATCATTCATTTTATGTTGATGCTTATGTTTTTTGATAGGTATCATCAAATTTAGTAGATACCATTATCATGATTCATGCACATTCACTCTTTTCAGAACTTAGAATTTTGTATCAAGTAAAATCACCATCATAGAAACCTACCTGATGATCATAATAACAAAAATAATTCGTCAAAATAGAAATTATGATGTTGGTAGTGGTGACTGGTGAGGAGCTAGGCCTTTTAGAAAATTATTTTTGAAAGTATCATGGATAAAAAAAAATAATAATATCTTTTTATTAAGTTTTTATTATAATATTTTATTTTATTCCTATTATAAAACATTCAAAAGGTTTATCTGGTGTTGTCATAAAAAATGTATTTGCCTAAATATAAGAATAATATAAATATTGAAATAATAATAATAATTATATAATATAACTACGATGATGCACACTTTGAGTGGTATATAAATTCAAATCCATGATAAGTTACCTAGATTTCACAATAATAATAGTATTAAATATGAAAGAAAAGTATGTATAATACTTTTAAGAAATTGAAAACATAATTTATTTGATATGGAATTATTTTTGCTGATTAAATTCAATGAATATTAGAATAGTAAATCCAGTGACTAATGACCTATTATGGAAAAATGAAAATTTTAATTTAAAAATGATTAGAAATGAATGTTATATAAAAAGTAGCGTTATTTTACTAAATATTTTAGATTTAATGTAGCGTTATTTTAAATAAATCTTCATCTACACTGATATAGTGGGTCCAAACCGGTGTACCATTATTTGGGACATAAAAAACTATAAAAATATATAATAAATAAAATAGTTATATTAAATTCTACAATAATATATGTTATATAATAGGAAATGTGTTATTTGGCTATTCAAAAAACTAGAATTTGTCGACGTCTAAATTATACGAATTCTGGGGATATAAAAAATGTAAAATAGATTGACGAAACATGACTGTTTATTGAATCTAAAAAGTTGAAGGGGCATAATGTAAAAGCATGAAAAGTGGTGGGGTGACGGCGTTAAAAAGGAAAGGGTCTAAATTTTACTGCTTCCAGGTAGCATACGCATACGCTGTTCCTTCCCTCACGCGCCTGTTTCCTACGTCCATAAACTACGCGCTGACGACACAGTCAACAGTGGGACGCTCCGTTTGTCATTTGACGATTAACACTTTAGCTTTATCTCGGATGTGCCATACGTTTTTAGTTTTGTTCCCATTTTGAAATAAAAGAAAACAATAATAATAGTTTTTTTTTTTTATTTTTTTTTATTTTACCTAAAAATAACTATAAAAATAGAAAATGATCTAAATAGTTATCATTTACATAGATAACCATATACGAAAATATATGTCATCTATAAATTTTGTTTTTATGTGCAAAACAATATCGTTCAACAACATTGAGGTTGTTTGACACAACATTGAGTTTGTTTACAACATTGAGGTTGTTTGACACAACAATGACTTTGTTTGACACTATCTGAATTTTTAAAATCTAAATTTTTAAAAATTTTGAATTTCTAGGAGGGATTGAATTTTTAAGACCTAAATTTTAACGTTTTGTTTGTTTAGAACTTCTGAATCGGTGTGTTGAATGATAAAAACGATCATTTTACCATTTTACCATTTTATCATAATAACTAGGCAAATACCCGTACATTGTACAAAAATTAACCAAGGTCAGTAGATATAAAATATTTTAAATATATGATAATATAAAGATATATTAAAACCAAGGTTCTAAATGGCGTGAGGCGTGGCGTGGCGGCAAGGTTAAACCTTAAGCTTTACGAGTCATGACGTTTTTCAAGGCGTGATGCAAGACGACGATTTTATATTAATTTATAACTATATTACCACATAAATATAAATTTATATCAAGTATAACTAGTTTATAGAAGTGTTATATCAATAACTAATAACAAAAAGTTAACAAAAAACATAATAGTTGTATCCCTGATTAGAAAAGACATAACAAAGAGCAAAAAACGTGTATCAAACGAAAAAACACACGTCATAACATGCCATAACACGCCATATCACTCATTGCCACGCAACACGCCTAACAACAATGTTATAAGGCTTTTCATAATGGCGAAGCCACACCTCACGCAATGGCACGCCTTGGCGAGCGCCATGGTGCGCCTTTTAGAACACTAACTAAAACTACACCATGTTAATTGTCTTTATATGCATGTTATGCATGAAAATAATTAAAATAATTTTTTCGATAATAATTATCGTTTCAAATATCAACATTGTTTTCAAAATAACATAATATAGTTTTTAACTTTTTTAATCTAATGTTATCGTTAATTAACTCAAAAGCTATAAATTTGGAAAAGATCGCGTTATTGTAAAAAAATAGTTTTTATTTAACCTTTTAATTAATTTCACATTTCGATTTAAGTTTTACATTTAACCCTATACTTTTTTTTGTAAATGTTTAAAAATAGTCTTTGAACCATTTTCATGTTTATTTGATATAAACCAATAAGTTTAAATATATTTTATTTTGAAAGTTGAATAGTTAACTCTAAATTTAAAATTATAAATAAGTAAAATCAAATTTATGGTGATTAATTAGTTGGAATTTGAAGAGTTGTGTAGTCAATATGGTGTAAAAAATCAATAACAAAATATATTTTATGTTGGGTATGAAGACTTGGAATTAAAATTAAAATTACAAATGAGTTTAATTACTAAAAATGAAATTAAAATAGTTATTTAGTTGGAACTTGATGACTTGTATAAGTTTCAAATCAATAAATGAGTTTAATATATTTAAAATCAAATTAATGATTGTTAAGTGGAAGCTAAAAAAGTTAATAGGTTTTTTCAAATCAATAAGTATGTGAAATCAATAATTTAAGTATATATATTTTATGTGAAAACTAAAAATGAGGCACTTTATTTAAAATTTCAAATGATTTTAATGTTTAAAAATTAAATTAGTGACAGTTAAGTAGTTGGAAATTGATTAATTGTATAAGTTTTAAATCAAAATGGTGCAATAGTTAAAATTACATGTCATATTTTTTTAATATATCTTGGTAAATTTTGTGTGCAAATATTAATGTTTTCAATAATTAATTATTTACATAATTTGAATTTATCAAATGTTTAAACAATAATAATCTTAATATTAATATTATAGATAATTGAATCTCACCGTAAAGTGTCGTCAACCATTCGTTTTGTTATAACTAATCATCTTAAATAATACGAACACCCTTTAAAACTTTCATAAATCCAAACTTACACCTCTTTACCATTTTTGTTTAGTTATAACATAAATCCAAACACCATTTATATCCATAACACCAAACAAACATTAAAAATAGTTATATAAAGCTGTAATTTTTAAATAAAAAATTAATTTTATAAAGTATAATTAAAAAACTTAAATAAACATTGTTAATACAATAATTGACTCTAAGTTATCTATATTTTTGAGCAAATATAGATCCAACTTAAAGTTTATTTTGGAAATATAAAATAATATGATTGAGGTAAATGAAAGAAAAACATTTTGCATTACCTATTTTTAGGTTGATCTTCATAAATTATGCTTCTTTGAATTTAGCTTGCATGATTAATCAAAATTATTTTCCAAAGCATTCCAATTTTGATTATATGAAAATGACCAAAGAAAAACACGAACACAAAACATTAGTAACATTTCATGAACACATTACATTACTTATTTTTCGGTTGATCTTCATAAACTATGTTTCTTCGAGTTTAGTTTGAATGATTAATCAATATTGTCTTCCAAAACATTACAATTGGAAAATATGAAAAGACATGGGGTTTCAAATCAATGTAGAGTTTGGAAATATGCCTCTTTTATAGTATAATATAGAATATAGATGATTATATGAAATCTACCAAAGAAAAATATGAACACAAAACGTTAGCAACATTTCATAAAGACATTGCATAAACATTCAAGGGTAGAAACATTGTAAGGAAACTAAGAATAAAAAGAGAAAATATAGAATCTAAAGTCACATTTAATAGTTTATATAGCATGTTTGATGTTAAAGAAATTAATAATAGTTATTAAAAGGCAATGGAAAATCAGTGGAAAATATAAAAAGACATAGGGTTTCAAATCAATGTAGAGAGAATAACATGAACACAAAAGGTTAGCAACATTTCATAAACGCATTGCATAAATATTCATGGCTAGAAACATTTTAAGAAAACCAATAACTAAAGAGAGAAATATAGAATCTAAAGTCACATGTAATAGTTTATATAACATGTTTGATGTTAAAGAAATTAATAATAGTTATAAAAAGCAATGGAAAGTCATTAGAAAATATGAAAATACACGAGGTTTCAAATTAGTTTAGAGCTTGGAAATATGCCTCATAGATAGATGGATGAGTAAAACGATTAAATAAATTTATATGCAAAGGTTATTATATTATATTATATTATAATATATATATATATATATATATATATATATATATATATATATATATATTACATTATTAATTATAATTAATTTAAGATATATTTTAAAAATTATTAATTAGTTGTTGATCCACTTTGAAAGAGAATTTTTATTGTTTTGATGTGAGTGGTAATTACAAAAGCTGTTGTGACACAATTATAAGATTAGCATCATTGCAATGATGTTGATGGTTTTACTCTTTGTAAATGCCTACATCTTGTTCTTCGTCTCTAATAGTAGACAAGGATCCGTACTAGTAATTACTAACGTAAGATTTTGATAATGAAAAAAAAATAGAAATGACTAATTTACTTGTATTTCTAATTTAGAAAGATAATATAACTACTAGTAAATAATACATAAAAGCTAATGTATGACTAATCCACTTAGAGCATCTCCAACCCACTCCTATTTTTCATTTTTCCCCCCATTTTCCCCCTATTCTTTTCCAACTCTCCCCCATTTATTCCCCATTTTGGGGGATATGAATAGTATTACACCAATTATGGTGTTATAGTATTCATTTCTCCCAAAATAAGGATGAACTTTGCGTTGTCGGTTTTAGTCCCTCTGTTTATATATTTATATATTTCTAGTTTATTTTTACTTACTAGTTATAATTTAAATGTAATATTTAATACTTATAATATTTTGTTATATATTAAATAATACTAATTAGTTATAAATATAAAGTTTGTTTTTTGTTCATCAAATTCATATAAAAAGTTAAATACATATTGAAATTTTAAAAAACGATAACGTATTTTACAAAAGCTTGTAAGTGTGTTATAAATATAATCTTATTTATTTAATATTATTATAATGAAAAAAAATATAGATTATATATTTTTTAAAACCAAATTAGTAGAATGGGTGTGTTTGACAATCTATGTAAGTTGGAAGAATGAAATATACTGGAATATACTTTTTGGGGTAAAAAAATGAAGTAGGGTTAGAGATGAAACACTATTTACCTCATTTTTTACTCCATTTTTTGGAGAAAAAATAGAAGTGGGTTGTAAATTGTCTTAATAGAGGTGGAAACCTCTTAGATTGGAGGTCATGGGTTAAACTTAGACGTAAACAAATTAACTAACTTGATGAAGATGACTTCTAATCCCTAACCAATCATTTAAAAATAAATAAATAAATAAATAATACATAAAAAAAATATTAACTAATAACAAAATTATGATTTTCTAAGATCCTTCGTACTTTATATTTTTTTTTCCTATTTCATTTTTAAAATGCAAATAATTGGTGATTGGTGGATTGATATAGAGGAGTGTGAAGTGGATATCCTATTGGTTATGTTGGGAATAGAGGGGCTGAATGTTATCAAACCTGCTTTTTGATAAAAGTCATCACGTATGTGTGGACTGTGGAGCCCGATGGGGTCATATCCTCAAATGTGGAGTCAATTTCTTCTTTCCTAATCAAATTAAAATTATCAACAATTAGCATGGTTTTAATATATATATATATATATATATAAAGAGAGACGTTTAAATGTTTCTAACAACTATTGTGCTCCTGAATGCACCAATCAGAAATTAGCAAATAATTAAATAATTAATTAAATCAAAATGGTATTTCTGGTTTTTTGCACTTGTAATTAATGGGATCATTTAATAAAATCCTTGCAATTAAGGAAACAAAATAAATAGGTTTGACCTAATCTCTCTATTTTATCTCACGTTAGTTGTTCTTCTTCACGTACAAAAGAAAAAGAAATCAAAGAAGTCGGTCATAACTTCACTCATCCCAGCAACCCTCCCCGTCACCGGTCCTCCATCCTTCCTTCACTCTCATTCATGTTATCGTACAATTGCCAACACAACCGATCATGAAATATAGTCCAACACTTCCTTGAACACTTTTCTGGATGACTTTCTTAATGTCAAATCTTCGATTTTAGAGGTGTTTTTCTTAGCTGGTCGCAATCAAGTTCACAATCCAAAGTTTAGATTCATCAGGTTTGTTATTTTCTCCTTCTTGGACTTCATATATTTCTATTTTATCCTTCTCTGACTTCATATATTTCTGTAATCTAAGTAAATCTCATTTTTTCAGATATGTTTGATATGATTCTGTCATGGACTCCATGTGTTCGATAAATTGCCTCAATGAAAAAATAGTTAATAATAGTTAATTTTTTAACTTCTCTCCAACAAGAAATCTGATGGCTTTTGCTCCAACCAGAACTTCGAAAAATTAACAGTATAATTTTTATGTACAGAGCAGTGGTCTCGATTAGGTAATTACCACAAAATTTTGATTATGGGCGTATCTGACAACAATTCTGTAGGAATGGAAGATCAAGATCTAATTCTGTCAGAATGGAATCTCGATTTTATGGCATGAAAACTCAAATTACTCGTTAGTATTTGAAGGTATACACTCTTTTATTGTAAATTTAGTCACATTCATGTATTTATTAATTACATATGTTGTACGTTTCATCAAATGGAGTATAAAGATCTGAGCATCTGATTTTTCCCGCCAAATGTTTGTTAAAATGCTTGAATCAGATATTTCAGCCAATTTTTTTGTAATCTTTGAACTATCATATCTCTTTCATACTAGGTTGGAATGATCTGAAATTTTTTTCAGCATATTCTCCTTTGTATTAGCTACAAGTTAGGTTCCAAAGTCATTTTAATTGGATTAATATTGGCTGAGTTATAGTCCTTCGAACATGGGATGTTACAGCTATATTTTTAGCACTTTTACTTTGTTCAGAATTTTTTGTGATCTTTAAATTGTCATATTTACCACATTATAGCTTGTAATTAGCTGACCTTTTTCCAAAGTATTGTCCTATGTGTTAGGTACAATGTAGGCTCTAGAATCATTGTAATTAGATTAAGTCGATTATTTGGATAAAGTGACTCGGGGAATACTTGATCAGGTGACTCGAGTATTACATTCTGTTAGAATAAGTTAAAAGTCTTTAATGTCATACACATTCTATTAAAATTTATAGTTTTATTCTTTTAGAATATACTGAAAGTTTTAATATTTAAAAGTCGATTATGTTTTGTTTTTGGATTTAGGTTTTGAAGGGGCTGCCATTGATGTGGAAAATGTAGAAAACATGGAGAACGAGAGTATTCTAGCAGAATGTATTCTACCAAAATGTATAAAATGTTTCTTAACAATAATATTCTTTCAGAATAGATTAGTGTTTTTGTTAAATTTTGATGTTTTTTTTTCTTTTTTTAACCATTCTTAGTTTTAATCTTTAAGAATAAATGTAATTCTTAAACCATTATTAATCATTTTTTTATAATGAATGTAATAATTGTTTATAGTCTTATTCTTTACGAATTTATGTAATTAATGATTCTTAAAAAATAAAATCCCTACTCTTTAGAAAATGTTATTCTTGATAATATGTTGTATAATTCTTTAAGCACGAAACCATATTCTACAAGAACAAAATCAAAAATATTAGTTTAATTATCAAAAATATATGAATTGGAATTCTATCATTCTGACAGAATAAAATCATATTTTTAAATTTGAATTAATTTAAAAAATTTAGATATTTAAAAATAAGGGAATTAATTATCCCTTAAAATCCGAAAATTTCCTTTTTTAATATAGGTTAATTGACCAAAATACCCTTATGCTGAAATTTGTATGATTATATGGTCCACGTTACCCTATTGTAATATCATATACTCTCAGATCATGACCTTTGTTTCTATTCCATCCGGTGGTCCAGATTTGTGCTTACGGACACACAATAGTTAATAGAAACAAAATAACCTAAACATATATATATATATATATATATATAGAGAGAGAGAGAGAGAGAGAATAGTTTTTTGAAAACCAGTATTTACGTGAGATCCTATCAACTTCTAACCTGATCAATATTTATTAAAACCAACACCACCATTCTATGGGAAATGATGCGTGTGTTGGGTTTTAGTTCAAAAATAGTTTCATAAACTAGAAAAAATATGGCAACGAAAGAATTTAATTTTTGAAATAACATAAACATTTTATACCCACTAAGGATCTTCTTGCAAGTTATAGAAAGATTAAAACAACCATGGAAATGATGAAGAAATAACACCCTTTGTTGTTTTTTGGATCCTCTTGGGAGGCTTGGAAGTTGATGAAGAATGTGGAACCTTTGAGACACCAACAATGACTCAACTTGATGTAGATGCTAGTCCATAAACTCGTAAACCCTTAAGCTTTAAGTTCATAACCAATGTGAACTTAAAGAGGGCATGAAGATGCAAATAACTTCAAGTGTTCTTAACTAATTAAGAGAGAATGAGAGGTAGAGAATAGGTTTCGGCAATTGCTTCAAGCAAGTAAGAATGAGTGCAAGCCTCATCTTTTATATGCATAAAGTGATTTTATGGACCATAAGTCCTTAACACTTTAAGACAATAATGTCTCCTAAAGCCTACTTGTCTCCTCATGCTTTTAAGACTTGTAATTCTTTTCTTTTAAATAATCAAAAGCCCATAACATGCTTCCTAGAAGCATGTCACGGTTTTATGATATAGAAAGAAGTCAAACTTTTATAAAAACTTACAAGCTCTTTTATAAGTTATAAAGTTTGGCTTTTGGCTAAAAGACAAAAGTCTTTCTAGTCCAAAGTAATGTACATGACTAATAAATCATACCATATGATATATAATGTTACTTGCTAATGAAAATTAGTATTTCCAAGAAATAAATAATTTCCAATTAATTATAAGAGTTTATTGAATATTTATTAAAATCAATTTCTAATAAATAATCAATTATATCAAGTTGTTGTTAGTGTGACCCATTAGTATCATATGTTATTAGCAATATCACTTTAATATGACTCTTGAGCATACTAGACCTTTCAAGCTCCCACTTGCGCAAGACTCATATTAGACTGATATAGACAGTGGTGAACGTATAACAATATTTCACTACCCCCAACAACATATGGCTTTGCGTCATTCTATCAACGCCCAATTCCCAAAAAGCTCAAAGCTACAATTGGTGTATAAGGTAAGTTTAGCAATTGTCCATTTGCTACAGACATCATGTTGAACATGAGATACGGATCGCGATCAATCTCGTTAGTTGTTCAACTTTTGGTAAGGCGCCTTAGATGTCTAACTCTCAACACATAAGAGGATCAAATCCCATATTGTCTACATAAGCCTCTTGCATAGTTCATACCATACCTGAAAATGGCTTTTATAACTGCCCGGTTAAGGAAAATCATTTGACCATATCAAAGCATAGTATTCCCTACAGTTAAGTCCATCTATGTATCTCAGGTGTTAAGGATACAAAGATAGTACCTTTTAATCAAGTATCATTCATGATAGTGATCCATGAGATGATCTTGATGCGATTCAGTTCAATACCAGTTCTCTGACAAGTACCTATGAAATTTGGTTACAACCACTTGCCAACTTTCATCTAGTGAGAGTCAACCAATCTAATTCATATTAGTCTTACTTTATAATTGCTCCCACAATTATAACCGACTATGAACTTTTAGAATAATAACATTATTCATGGATTAAACATGTTAATATAGAACACAACAAGTATTAATGTGATGACTATATCCCAATATATCATAACATTATCTAATAGTTGTTGTTATAATGTTCCAATATCCAAATACTAAATCCAAATCAAAATACCATTTCTAGAATAATAAAGTCTTACAGCAGAAGTGTGACCATTCATACTTAGCTCAAAAGAATGACTTTATCAATGGATCTGACAAAATTTAATTTGTGTGAATTATGTAAATACTATCATCTCCATACTTAACTTTACTCTAAGTATAGTTAAATATCTTGGAGAATATGATTGATGTTCTTTCTTGACATAGAGTCTCTTAGCTTGATTAAGTAGACTCTCGAAGTCACAAAGATTTCTATGTGATCCTTGAATGGCAGAAATCAACATAGTTTTTCAATGATCCCATTCATCCAATCATATTTGAATTCAACTTCTAAAGTAGTGTATTCTTATTTTGTAGTAGATTATGTCATTATGTTTTGATTGGACCTCATTCCAACAAGACTTACTCTTCATTCCATAATGAAGTCAAAATCCAATTATAATTCATAATTATTTATATCTGTTTAGAAATTAACATCTTGTGTAGCTCTTTCCATAAAGATTATTTCTAAACTGATTATCTCATATACATTCTCTTAGTTCTTCTAAAGTACTCTTAGAATGCTCTCTTAGTCATCCAGTGACTTAACAATGTATTCAATTAGTATCTTATGACATGCTTACAGCATGATCAAATACCATGTCCTATGCATAATATGGCGTAAATGATGAATTCATTTTCCAAGCAAATAGAATATAAATCATTTCATCTTGTTCCATCCTATGAGCTATTTACTTTTGAGGCTAGCTCAAAATGGTGCCATATGACAATGCCAATAATTCTCCAAAAGAATCTTGTGTCTTGATCCCTTTCCAGATATTGCCAATATATGTATAGGGACATGAAACTTTTAACATTCATTTTATCTATCCCTTATAGATTTTACATTCCAAGAATGTATCTTCTCCTTCCTAAGTCTTTCATTTTATAAACACTTTCCGAGTCAAGGTGAAAACGACCTTGCTTAGTCAGAATGTGATTTCAAATGATTAAGTATGTCTCATTCATACAAGATTAGAAATGTCACTATACTCCCACTAGTTCTTAGTAAACACACATGTTCTATTCATTTTGATGTAAAAACATACCTTGTGGTTTTACATTAAAATGATGATTGCAACATTGAGATGTTTGCTTTATATCCATAAGTGGATCTCAAGCTCTACACATTTTGTTTGGATAACATGGATTAAGAAAACCTCCAGGCTAATATATATATATATATATATATATATATATATATATATATATATATATATATATATATATATATATATCTTCTAGTAGATTTCTATTAAGAAAAGCACTAAGAATACGAATTTATAGTAAATAATATCCTTGTTGATCTAATCATAGCTACTTGTGAAAAAGGTTTGATCACAGTTAATGTCATGAGTATGATGAGGACCATAGTCAATGCCATGAGTATGAGAAAATCCTTTTACTACAATTTTTGCTTTAAATGTGTATGGTTATCCATGAAATTTATTCTTTCTAGAAGAATCATTTTCTCCTTCTAGCCTTGCTATAGGGATAAATTTTAATCAAGCCCATACTTGATTCTTGTACATGGATTACATCTCATGTTCATGACTCTAAGTCATTTATCAGATTCGAGATCTGACATAGCATCTTGGTATTTGATGGATTTTCCAGAAAGCATCAATAAAAGCTCATCAATGAGAGATTCCACATTTTTCAAGTCATAGATGATTTCTACCACTAATGCGAATAATTTGTTTTTGTGAATAGTTATTATTCAAGTTTAACAATCCTTATTAAAACTAGTGCCAAATATTACTACATAAGGTTATGGTTCTTGAGCCGCTTCAAGTTCCATGTACCTCCCACTCGCTTTGTCATTAGAAGTTTGCTTTCTAATAACTTAGTTTTCACAAGAATAAGAGAACTTATTCTTGGTGGGTTTGCATATTATAGTCTAAACCACATTAAGAGTATTATATACAAATATGTATTTAGTAGATTTTGGGTTTAGAAGCTTTAATCTAACATCGGCTTCAAATCCATAAAACATTAAGTAAGATGAGGATGGTGCCTTTCCATACTAAATCTTATAAAGTGCTTAATCTACTTATTAGTTGGTGTTTGTATTCAAGATACAATTAATAGTGATTGAAGTATTATCCCAAAAATATTAAAGGAGGATATTTCTACCAAATAGAAAGTAAATCATACCAAGTGAGATTCAATTCATCCTTTATTATCATTAAGGCCTTAGATGGTTCTTACCGGTTTTTATCTCAACTTTTGAAACCTTCAACAAATATTTCACAATTATGCTTTACCACGTAAAATATAATTAAAACTACTATAGTTGTTAATAAAGTTGATTTGGTATCTTGTGCTTAATCTCAAACATTCACTAGAAAGCAAGTCATACACCAAAGTGTATAGTTCCTTAATTATTTTCTCTACACCTTAGTGAAAATATCATTAAGAATCCTTTACATATAAATAAGGTTCACATATGTCAAATAAACTACATTATTTGCCTTCAAAGATCCCTTTCTTTTAGTTGGAATATGTGAATGTCATTTATATATAAAGATAAAAATGTCAAAGATGAGTTTGATTTAAAACAAGTTTAAGTCAAAAGTTCTTGTATATAGAACTTAATTTTATTTATAAAAAATGTTGATATTTAATTTATAATTCTGTTAAGAAATCTAGTCTCATAAATAGAAGTTAATCATTTCAGAATAGGAATATTATCGTTATGAAAAACGATTGAGTAAATTATCAAACATTTGAATAAAATAACTGAAACATAAATTTAGACATTCTAAATTAAAACATACATTGTTCCAAAACAAATATTGTTTTACATTACATGTACTTTATGTTCTAAGCAAAAATAATAAAGTAAACTCCGAGAGTGTAGTTCCAAATTGATTGTGCTCAGCTTGGCTACTCTTCAATAAATATATGCAAGCCAGTTACAAATATTAGATTAACATTTAAGTACCAAGTACCTAAGTGTTATATGAAAATTATGAGTTCTATCTAGTAGATACTAGAAGTACTAGTCTCTTCCAGACTTTCTTTCCAAATAAGAGGAGTAAATCCTCTTCCAGTGTACAGTTTCTTCACAAAAGAAACAAGATCCATCTATGTGGGCTTTAGTAGATTTCTTGGGCTTAAAGGTGTTAGTCCATAAAACATGGGTATCCTTGATCACACAAGGTGATTCTTTTAGCCTTGCATTATTCCAATGTTTAAATTAGCTTTAAATAAAATATCATTGTATTTATTGGAATATTGCTTGACATGTTATATCATCAGATATATGTTTAAATTATCCAAGACTTCCTAGAAGTCATTAATAACTATTCCTAGCTTGATGTTAGAAGCATCTTTAGCATCACAGTGATGCCTTTACTAGGTATCATGTTCAGGTTTAATTGCTCAAAGCAAATAGTTTAGGACTATGACCTTTAAGTGTATACAACTTCATATCTCTCACGAGATTGTCTCTTAAGACATGAACCCATTCATTGAAGTTGTATCTATTGAATGTTATTGCTTCATTAAGTCATTAAAGAAAATGACAATTCATGATAATGAGAATGAATTATTTAACTACAAAATTTTAACAAAATTCATTTAGTATTTTTAATATTTAATCTTCAATAATTAATACCCTTTTAGTTTCCAAAAAAACATTAATTATCAAAGTCTAGGATCTAAGTTGCAAAACAAATAAATGGTTAGGTATCCTTTATCCCATCCATTTGAATTCAACCCGGTAGATATTGATTATAAATTATATCTCACTATATAATTCCTATATTTATGGGATCTCTAATAACAAATTTAATTAGACATGTTTGATCCCATGTATGCCTCAAAACTCTCTTGCTTAGGTATCATTTATCACAAAAGATTTCCGATCAAATCATCTAACTTGAAAAACTTGTGTAATCGGCCTATAACTTGGTTACAGAAATCGCGAATATACCCCGACCATCAAAAGACAACACTAAACGGTTAAGTATCTTTTATCCCACTAGTGCATACAAGAGATGTGCGGGTGTTTTTCAAAAGGATTGCATAGATTTGAGGTTTGTAAAATAAGGGTCTTTATATGTCTTATAATTGTAGTTTAAAAACATATGATATCATGGTTATTACATGCATATAATAAACCATGGTATCTATTTTCAAAATAAAATCACTTTTAAAGGTTCTATATAAAAAACTAGTTTTTATATAATTTGACGCAATTCAATTTTAATAACCGGTATTAAGTTTGAGTGCATTTGAACCTTTTATATCTTTAATAAAACTTCATATTATTACTTATATATATGGAGTTTGTATAAGTTACAAAAATCACAATTTTAAAACTTATAATGGAGTATTTCAAAATTTGTCGTTATTAACGATTTTATAAAACTGAGTTTTATTTTTAAAATAATAACTTGTTACATCTTATGCCCAATTTTGAAAACCCAAACTCCATGTGATGTTTATTTTGTCCAAAATTATTTAAGCATGTGAAAAACTAATTTATCAACCACACATAATAATTGCGTAAAATAAACAACACAAACATGCATAAAAAGATATGTGCATAAACATAGCCAACTAATGACATTTTTTGTGAGCCAACACAAAATATGCCAAGTCCATTCCTAAAGGGTCATTTAAGGGGACCAAAAATATTCTTGTAATGTTGTTGAAGAAGCTCCCACTTGAGTAAACACCAATTGCTTGCACAGGATTGGAAAAACTTATTGAAGGCTAAAATTCAGCAACTGTCGCTAAAAGTCCAACAACCCTTTATAAACAACATTATTGACACCTTTCAGAAAATGTCACTGAAAATCTTGAACACCTTTTAGACTCGAAAATTGTTCTTTTGTCTTCAAAAAATGGTTCCAACTTCATCTCTTGTTACATTTTTGTACAAATAAATTAATTATAAAAACTAATCTATTACTTACAAAATGAACCAAGAAAACTAATCTATTTAAAGATAAAAAAAATTGGCAGCATAACGATCCTCCGAATAGTGTAATCACTTAGACGTAGGGTCGGTCCTACATACGGGAAAAGGGGTAGCACCAACGCATACCCATAAACCTAGTCTATAACAAATTGTGAGTAGGATGAATCCTACTTACGACAGATAGTCCTCTGCGGTCCCTGAGATGAAGTAGAGGCGTCCTGTAGCTCAGCCAATCGACGCTCGGCTGCGATCACTCTCTCCTCGAGAGCCACATGCCTCTCCTGATATTCCGTTACCTCCGCTCGAGAGGTGGTAAGGTCCTCAATGAGTCTGTCCATGGGATAGTAGTCTCTCTCCAAATCTCGAGTCTGTGCGTCTGTGACCTCTACAGCGGCTCCCAACTCCAGAACGTAGTTCTCTGTTGCCTTAGTCTGGTCACCAAGGTCCGTGATCCGTTGAATCATGACTGTGAGGGCTCTGTCGGCCGGTCCCCCGTGGCTGAGGTTATAAAAACCTCGCTCCATGCCGAAAGGTGGGCGCTGGTGCTGGTGTTGGTGTCGGCTCCATCTATCCAGAACTTCCGCCTAGCGGGGCGTAGGTCTGTTGTAGCCTAAGCGATGTGCAGGGACTCGAGCGACGTAAGGAGGGTTTATGAATTCGGACTCCGCATCCGATTCCTCATCTTCCCCTTCCTCTTCCTCTTCCTCTGGCTCTTCCTCGAATTCTTCCTCTTTGGGTTCCTCCTCCATGATCTCCTCAGGATCCTCTTCTATCCAACCTCCATTTCCCTGGTTAGGGAAATAGGGGTCTCCTAGTGCATGGTATCCTGTCATGATGTCTGTGCAATAATGTGAGAAATGTATGAAGAATTTAAGTGTATGCATCCTAAAATACTCTTATAGTATTTTAATTGTTTATGTTTGATTCTATAGCTTCTTGGTAAAAATATAGGGTTGGTAAGTTTTAGATTTGTTGTCCACCACAACCACTCCTAAACACATGTTGGTCATATCTCGAATAAACATAGTTGATCAGGCTATATTTATCCTAGATATGATTACATAACTGTCTAAGTTTAATCGCGATGTCCAACTCTTCTAAATACTTCTTATTATAACATTAATTCTAATATGCATGTATGTATGTACACTTTTGTAAAATACTTATATTTTTAAAGTATACTTTTAGTCAGAGTGTTTTAGCCCCATTGTATTTATAGTTGTATATCTTGTATGGTTTGATATACTGGTTCACTATAAACAATGCTCTGATACCAATCTGTCACACCCCCAAACCAGAACGGCGGAAATGTCTGGGGGCGGATGGAGTGACTTCATGTACAATATCATAACAGTTGAATATAAATGAATCATAGCATCAAAAACATCCATACGTTGAGAATACAAGTTTACATTGATTACAAACGTTGTTTGTTCAAAAGCAAATACAAATAATTTGAATGCAAAAATCATGATGTAGTGACGCTTGTCCTCAAAACGTTTTCGTAATACCTGTTTCACTGAATTCCTGAGAATACAAGCAGTTTTGAAAAGTGTCGACATTAAAGTTGATGAGTTCATAAGCATTTTTGTATGAATAAAATCTGTAATGTTTCCTTGTAAATGATAGCGTAAAACTTTCCAGAAAATCCAATATTTTCTTAAATGTAAACTGTAGTCTTAAAAACTCTAAGACCGAAAATGTAAGTAGTGCTGTATTGTAAAGTAGTATCACATAGCTTTATATATGTTTTATAAAACCAATGAAGATGCATTAGCCCCGTAAACCAAATTATTGTTAATACCCTATGTGAGTCATTATAACCATACTTAATACGACTAGTGGCCTGTACGACGTTCTTCAGGCGTCGGAGCTGGTAGACATTTGTCACCCTAGACTTCCGGTCTAACTGTAGTGAAAGACTTAGGTGCGGGGTTGTCAATCCCATATAGATCTATACACAACGGTCTCGCTCTCCCTCCAGGAGACTCTGGTTATAATGCAATAATTAAGGTGTACTTTAGGTAAAGTACGTGAAGAGAATGTGTCTCACAAACTGTACCAACGGTTTACGTGTAATGTAGTGAAATCCTTTTGTATGTAGGCGCATTTCCCTTTCATAGTAGTTTATAGAGTGACATAATTATAGTTCGAAATAATTATCTGTAATAAGCCCGAAATCTGATAACTAGTTTAAATGAACCACAAACTATACCCATTATAGTTTAGCTGAAAAAGTTGTAGAGTCAGAGAAAAGTAAACCCATTTATACATTTTATTATACAAAATAATAGGTTTAGAAAGTTCATAACTTGGTTAAACCCAAGAGAATATTGTCTTAGAATAGTTATGAAAACTCATTCTTGATAGAAAATTTCCTTTTATCATAAAAGTCATAATTTTTCCCCTTTTGTTCATGTAGTAAATTTAAAACTTGTTTTTATATAGTTTCATACTATAACTTAACCTTATTGTGCATGAAAGCTTGAAATAACTAGTAAAATCACATAGCATGCACATAAAACCTTATACACAACATATAGATGAACACATATAACAACATTTTGTTATAATATAGTTTTGCTTGTATTCCCCTCCCCCCCCCCCCCAAACATGAAAAATCTCGAAAAAGGTGGGGTATGAACTCACCTTGAGTTGTTTTGTTGGTTGATTTGAAGAGGTGTTGAGAAGTTTTCAAGCCTAAATACTTGAATGGAGTTGATGAACTTCCTTGAGAATAATGTTATCCTAAGGGTTTTAACACATTTAAAGTGTGTAAATGGAATGAACTAACATAAGAATGTAAAGGATGCTAAGAAGTCTCGAATTTACTTACCAAACCTAAGAAAAATGCTTGAAGAAATAAGCCTCTTTAAAGCTTGGAACTTGACCTCTTGAGAGCAAATGGAGTTTTACAGTAAGTGAAATTTAAAACTTGTTTTTATATAGTTTCATACTATAACTTAACCATATTGTGCATGAAAGCTTGAAATAACTAGTAAAATCACATAGCATGCACATAAAACCTTATACACAACATATAGATGAACACATATAACAACATTTTATTATAATATAGTTTTGCTTGTATTCCCCTCCCTCCCCCCAAAACATGAAAAATCTCGAAAAAGGTGGGGTATGAACTCACCTTGAGTTGTTTTGTTGGTTGATTTGAAGAGGTGTTGAGAAGTTTTCAAGCCTAAATACTTGAATGGAGTTGATGAACTTCCTTGAGAATAATGTTATCCTAAGGGTTTTAACACATTTAAAGTGTGTAAATGGAATGAACTAACATAAGAATGTAAAGGATGCTAAGAAGTCTCGAATTTACTTACCAAACCTAAGAAAAATGCTTGAAGAAATAAGCCTCTTTAAAGCTTGGAACTTGACCTCTTGAGAGCAAATGGAGTTTTACAGTAAGTGAAATGGGATTTGTGGTATGTGAGGGAGTGATTTCGTCCTTAATAAAAGAAAGAAGGTTGATAGGATATTTACTTGGTTATCTGGAGGTTAAAGTATAGATATTTGGTGGGTAATACGTGGGATACTGTGATTTTATTGGAAATGGGTGAGATTTCAAATCCTAAAGTCAACTTTCCTTGCTTTTTCCTTATCCTAGGCCGCAAACCCCTTTAAAACACCCTAGTATTACCGAAATCACATGTGATTTCGGTCCTAGGCTTGTCTTTAACTAGTTGATCTCGGTCCTAAGTCCTTCCCATGGTGTTTTCGGCCTTAGTAGATCTTTAGAGTGTGTTTTCGGCCTTAGTGGAGTTACATGGTGTTGATTTCGGTCTTAATGTTTTCTAGACATGGTGTTTACGGTTTTGAGTAATATAGATCACAAAGATGATGGCCTTAAAACTCGAGAATTCAAGGTCCTTTCATAACTACATTTTGTTATGTTAAAACTATTTTATTCTTGTTTGATTTGCATTGATCTTTTAAGGTTTATTTCAACATAAATTTCCAAGTGTATATTATATTTAATCACACAAATGGTGCCCTCTTGGCTTTCAAATAACATTATTGCATCAAGTTAAATGGATATACATTATGGATTGTGACATCCCCATTTTCACGGCCAGAAAAGACCGATTATGTTTATGCTTTATAAAAATCAGAGTACCCTTTTAATAAAAATGTTGCGAAATTTGTTCCCAGAAAATACATGATAAATACTTTATCAAAGCATTTCCGAAGAAATGTATTTTATTCATTTAAAACATTTGGGATGTCGTCGTCAATACAGAAACATAAGCATAAACAGAACTTACATTCAATTACACTAGTGATCTACATCTCCTTTAATCTCTCAGTGTAAAGTAGCTTCGTATCGATACCTGTGATACAAATAGACTGAGTGGGTCAGGTTGGGAAACCTGGTGACTACATAGGGTTTTCAACCTACAATAATATAATTATTATATTTAATCATCAAACAATCAACCCAA
Organism: Lactuca virosa; assembly: GCF_052849685.1. NCBI lineage: Eukaryota > Viridiplantae > Streptophyta > Magnoliopsida > Asterales > Asteraceae > Lactuca > Lactuca virosa. Next base: position 102,263,639 of record NC_136429.1, read on the forward strand.
TTACCCATCCCCATTATCTTATTTATTCTTAAGGATCTACCCTAAGAATCATCTAACCTTCATTTATTAATTCCTAAGGATTGACCTAAGGAATATGCACGAAGTCCATCGATGTCAGGGTTTATATCAAATAAGGCAACCATCGGGGTGACAACACTGCTTTCCTCAGCAATTTATGTCAAATAAGCAAACATCGAGGTGACAACACTGCTTTCCTCAGCAATTTATGTTAAATAAGTAAACACCAGGGTGACAACACTGCTTTCCTCAGCAATTTATGTCAAATAAGCAAACATCAGGGTGACAACACTGCTTTCCTCATCAATTTATGTCAAATAGGCACGAAGTCACATCGTCGCCAGGGTTTATACAACAGGCACTAAGTCCATAGTTGTCAGGGTTTAGGCACCAAGTCTGCATGGTCGCCAGGGTTTATACAATAGGCACTAAGTCCATAGCTGCCAACGTTTATCTTATAGGCACTAAGTCCATAGCTGCCAACGTTTATCTAATAGGCACTAAGTCCATAGCTGCCAGGGTTCTTAAATTACAACTGGTGAACACATAGATCAAAACATCTAGTGAACACACAGTTCAAAATATCTGGTAAACACTTAGTTTAAAAATACTTAATGAACACCTAGTTCAAAAATACCTGATGAACACATAGTTTAAAAACACCTAATGAACACATAGTTCAAAAACACCTAATGAACACATAGTTCAAAAACACCTAATGAACACATAGTTCAAAAATACCTAATCCATGCTCCCGGATTAATAACAAATAACTATGTCTATACTCTGCTAGATGACTAGATCATCTTAAACATCGAGACCTCTCATCAATTTTTATTTCATCACACATCATCTAATTCGTCTACCCATGTTTTACCTAACATATTTGTAGATATAAAATACATATACAGTTTAAATCAATTAAAGCATGTATAAATTTGTTCATCCATCATAGATAGCAAGTATACAGATAATATGCACACATAGCACGTAATTTATATAAAATACTTAATATCTATGTGTAAGATGAAAATAATATGCACTCACCTTATTAGCGTGAGTTGATAGAATCTAACTAGAAACGGTCGGCGGTTCGTAATCGTCGGGCTCGGGAAGCGGAATGTCTTCAGAAAACGAGAGAGAAACAAAGTAGAAGGTGTAAGGAATGAAAGGGTCTTGATCGCTATTTATAGGTTGTTTTGGGCCCATTCACGTCGTGAACATGATAGGTTCACGTCGTGAACTTCCATGAGTCATCCCGTAGCTTTAAGAGGTGTTTTCTAGCCCCGATTAGTGTCCCTGACACGTTTCACATCGTGAACTTCATGTTCACGTTGTGACTTTAGGCGGCTAGGGTTTCTGCCACGTGTCATGCCCTCAGACACCTACATCTTCGGAAGGTCATAACTTTTGCATACGAGCTCCGTTTTTGACGTTCTTTATACCCACGCGAAGATGGAGACGTACTCTACAACTTTCTTTTAGAAACCTAAGGCTAAAAAGTAATCTATAATAAACTCAATTTTTACGATTCCCTGTGTTGTGCCGGTTTTGTCGCGAAACTTCGACAGGTCATAACTTCTTCGTTATAACTCGGATTTCAACGTTCTTTATATGTACGGAAACCTTGTGACACATACTACAACTTAGTTAAGATTATTTATTCTAAATAATCCTCTATTAAAAAGTCATTTTTGACGCTTATCGTCTCTAAATTGACTAGCCCGAATTTGCGGGCGTTACATGGATACACTTATACACAAGACCCCTTAAACTTGGTTTGAGCCAACATTTTCTAGTTGTCACATCATCCCCCCCGTTAGAGGGAATTTCGTCCCGAAATTAGTTTAGAGTGGGCACTCATAAACTGGGGAAGATATGTGGGTACTTTTGTTTCATTTGATCTTCGCGTTCCCAGGTGAACTCGGGCCCTCGTTTGGCGTTCCATCGGACCTTGGGGATGCGGCTTTGTTTCATCCGTTTCACCTCTCTGTCCATTATTTCTACGGGTTCCTCAACGAAATGGAGATTTTCGTTTACTTCAATCTCTTCCAGAGGGATGACAAGAGTTTCGTCAGACAGACATTTCTTCAAATTGGACCTTCCGAGTTAAAAAAATAAGTTAGGGACCAAACGTGCAAATTACCCCAAACCATAGGGACCATTCGTGTAATTTACTCATTCTTTTAAATAATCAAAAGACCATAACATGCTTCCTAGAAGCATGTCACGGTTTTATGATATAAAAAGAAGTCAAACTTCTATAAAAACTTACAAACTCCTTTATAAGTTATAAAGTTTGGCTTTTGGCTAAAAGACAAAAGTCTTTCTAGTCCAAAATAATGTACATGACTTATAAGTCATACCATATGATATATTATGTTACTTGCTAATGAAAATTAGTATTTCGAAGAAATAAATAATTTCCAATTATTTATAAGAGTTTATTAAATATTTATTAAAATCAATTTCTAATAAATAATCAATTATATCAAGTTGTTGTTAGTGTGACTCATTAGTATCTTATGTTAATTAGCAATATTACTTTAATATGACTCTTGAGCATACTAGACCTTTCAGCGTCTAAGACGGACCTAGGTTAAATAAAGCTTTGACGAACTTTATTTTGTTGAATTGTGCATATATGCATACATGAATGTGTATCAATTGTGCATATATGCACATTTTTTTGTGTTTTTTTTGACATTTTCAAACTGGAATTCTTTTAATCGATGACCTTAGAGTCTCATAGCTGCGTTAGTTTAGAAAAATTTTGAAAAAAAGTTAAAAAATGTGTATGTATGCACATTTATAAAAAAGTTCGATAAATATTTTTTTAGCATAGATAGGTTTTATACGCATCATTTGGAGACTAATGGTGGTCTTCGTTCCGAAAAATGTTGAACGTATTAGGAGATCTAAACTTCTCGCATAACTTTGAGTTCTCAAAATAACTTATATATATATATATATATATATATATATATATATATATATATACACACACACACATGTGTGTGGACTCATTTTAAAGTAAGGACACCTTAAAAAAATTTAAAAAAAATCTTAAAAAAATAGAAATCATAAAATCGAGCATAGATCAATGTCCGGAAGAAAAAAAATTTGGAAAAAAATATTTGCATCATTAAAATTGATCAATGATTCAATTTTAATGATTCGATTTTAATGATCCAATTTTTTTTTCCAATTTTTTTTCTCCCAGACCTAGATCTATACTCAATTTTATGATTTGTATTTTTTTTAGATTTTTTTTTCAATTTTTTAAGGTGTCCTCACTTTAAAGTGACTCCTCACTTGATTCTGTTTCAATATATATATATATATATATATATATATATATATATATATATATATATATAGAGAGAGAGAGAGAGAATAGTTTTTTGAAAACTAATATTTACGAGATCCTAACAATTTCTAATCTGATTAGTATTTATTAAGACCAACACCACCATTGGATCAAGACACATCCAAAACACATACTTAGGTTAAAAAAAGATTTGACGAACTTTATTTTGTTGAAATGTGCATATATGCCTACCTGAATATGCATTAAATGTGTATTTATGCACATTTACTTTTTTTTTTTTTTGCCATTTTCAAGTTGCATTTAGTTTAAACATGACCTTAGAGTCTGATAGTTGTGTTGGTTTAGAAACATTTTGAAAAAAAAAAGTACAAAAGATCTATGTATGCACATTTAAAAAAAAAGTTCGATAGATATTTTTTTAGCATAGATAGGCTTTATACGCATCATTTGAGATTAATGGTGGTCTTTGTTCCGAAAAATATTGAGCGCATTAGGATATCTAAAGTTCTCGCACAACTTTGAGTTCTCAAAATAACTTATATATATATATATATATATATATATATATATATATATATATATATATAGAAGTTATTTTGAGAACTCAAAGTTGTGCGAGAACTTTAGATATCCTAATGCGCTCAATATTTTTCGGAACGAAGACCACCATTAATCTCCAAATGATGCGTATAAAGCCTATCTATGCTAAAAAAATATCTATCGTGTATATATATATATATATATATATATATATATATATATATATATATATATATATATATATATAAGGTTCGGATCCGATAAGAACCCAAACAATGGTAGAAACCGCGACGACAATTCTTCACCACCCATTTCCTTAAGAGCATAAAAGTCAAACACAATTACTAGGCCGTGACGCGTTCGCATGCGACGCACGTCCGATGAACGTAATACAAACACGATGAGTTAATCACGTGTGACGAACGTCCATCGAACGTCGTTTAAATAAGATTTTTCTTTTCTTTTTTCTTTATTTTCTTTATTTTTATTTTTTGTTTTTTTTAATTATTTTAAAAAAAAGTTTAAGCAACATATACTCCATTTTTTAGTTTTTATATCTTTTTTGTTTATTATTATTTTTAGTTTTTATTTTTTGTTTATTATTATTATTTTTTTGGTTTTTATATTATTTTTCCGTTTTTTATATATTTTTTCATTTTTATATACATACATATTATTTTATATTTTTTGATTCTATTTCTTAAAATTTTTTAATGTTTTTAGTACCTCTTCGAAGTTTCATGTGTTTTTTTTTCTTTTTTTTTGTTTTTTGTTTTTTTTAATTAAATATCAGTTCAAGTTTTTAATGTTTGATAATTATAAAAAGTTTCGAATCATAACGATATTATACATCATATATTTTTGAATCGTAAAGTTTTGGATCTTAAAGTTTTGGATCATAAATTTTTTTAACCATATTTTGCATCATATTATATATTTAATCATATGATTTTGGATGATAATATGTTGAATTAAATAATTTTTTTTTCAAAATAACATTTAGATCATTATGGTTTTTAAATCTTAAAAGATATAATAATGAATAAATTATAGAAACGGTCCATGTGATTTGGTCAGATTCGTAAGTTTGGTCCCTAAGTTTAAAAATTGATAGGTTGCATCCCTGTGGTTTATGAATAATGCAGTTTTGGTCCTTGCTTTCTATAAAAAGACTAACTTATCCTTCCTTTTTCTTTTTCATTTTGTTTTAACAATTTATTATTATTCTTTTAACAAATAGGTGTTAAAATATACTTGTTATTACGATATGATAGTTGTTTATCTTGATATTTAAGATTATTAATTTAAAAAGTAACAATAAAATTTCTTAAAGCTGAATAAAAAAAAGTAAAGCACATAAACGAATGATATAAAAGAAAAACACATAAAAAAACAACATTAAATAATTCTATTTGATGTTTGATAGTTATCTGGAGTTCTATTTTAATTTGTTTATTCGAGCAAAACATTAAAAAAAATGTTCTATAATGTGAATGAACAAAACGTAAAAAAAATATATTAAATTGTATATTCGAATAAGACGTCAAAAAGTTTAAAAGATTTTTAAACCACAAAAACAAAGATAAATAAATAAAGCTAAGAATAAATAATAATATGTTATATATATATATATATATATATATATATATATATATATATATATATATATATAATCTAGATAATTAAGTTAAAAAAATAAAAATAATTTTATAAGAAATTTATACAAGTTCTATAAAAATATAGAACAAGTAAAATTATTATATAATAATAACAATAATAATAACAATAATAATAATAATAATAAATTTTTAAATGAAAATGAAAAAGAAAAAGGAAAGATAAGTTAGTATTTTTATATAAAGCAAGGACCAAAACTGCAATATTCATAAACCACAGGGATGCAACCTATCAATATTTAAACTTAGGGACCAAACCTGCGAATTGAACCAAAGCACATGGACCATTTCTGTAATTTACTCTATAATCAATAAAGATTATAATATATTTGAATCAAAATATTTTTAGATAATTTAGGATCATAAACATGTTGAATCATCTCATTTTGGATCATATTATATTCAATATTTTTTTTAAAAACTTGTAATATTTTAAAAAAAAATTTGTTATCAAAAACAACTTATGTTTTAAAATTATTTTCAAAAAAAGTTCATAATATATGATGTATAATAAACTTTTAAAAGGATTTTTATGTAACGCCCTGATTAGAATCGTTTCCATTTCAGGGTGGTGATCAAGGATTGGGTATTAGCAGGTTTAGGATCCTTGAAGAATTGAGTTTTGGGCTCATTTGGAGGTGGATGATGTAATTTGGATGATCCGGGTTTTCGGTTTGTGTTTTGGAGTCAAAGAGTATTTCGGTAATTTGTTAGCTCGGGTTTCTATGGAAATAGGATTTTTGTTCGGGAAATATTAAAGCAAGTATGAGTTGATAGAAGTGTAGATCATCTTGTAACCTCTTTGTGGATATAAGGATTGTCGGAATCAGGTTTATAATGAATGAGTTATGGCCTTCAGAAGGTTGCAAGGTTTAAGGCAAAACCTTAGTACGCAGGGCGTACTGAGGCAAAAGTGAGTACGCTGGGCATACTTCAGTGTACGTTGGGCGTACGTAGGTGATGGATCGCAGGCATTAAGAGGAGTACGTTAAGCGTACTAGGAGTACGCATCCCGTACTCCAGAATCATGTAAACCCTATTTTAGGGCTTTGAACCCTATTTAAGATCATTTTCAAATAACCTAACCCTAATATCTTCAGCCTCCATCCCTCTAAACCCTAGAAATCGACCCTTAGCCCTATTTGAGTGATGGTATGTGTTTGATGGGTGTCTTGAGAAGAAGAAGAAGAAGAGAATTATGTGGAGTTGTGATTTGAGCTTCTCAATCCAGGAGTACCTTTCCATTTGCAAGCTTCCAAAGGTAAAAAGCTTTGAACTTGATGATCTTTGTGTTTAGATCTATTTCATGGTGTTCTTTGGCATTGTTAAGTCATTTGATGAAAAGGTGGGCTTTTGATCTACTCCAGAAATAGTGGATGTTAGATCTAACCCCACCAAGGTCCCTTGAAACTTTATGAAAGGTTTTGGTCCATGCATGTATTAAGCTCTTAACTAGTCCCTTCTTTAAGTGTTGAGTCCCATTAAGTTGTGCTTATGAGTAAAGTTGGAAACTTTACTGGTTAAGACCTTGCTTAGGGACCAAATCTAGGTGTTGGACATCTTGACTTAACTTATTAAGAGCAAAGAAAGGGTTTTTGGACTCCTGATTAGTACGCTCGACGTACGAGGAGGTACGCTCAACGTAATGCGAAGATTATGCATCAGGGTGTTGAACATTGCGATTTGTGGTCAAGTACGTGGGGCGTACGTCTTTAGTACGTTGGGCGTACTCCCCAAAAGGGCGTTTTTGGCTTTTGAGGTTTGGGCCTTGTTGAACCATTATATTCTGTTTGGGTTTCTGGTTGGTATCTTTTGGGCCCTTTTGGATGTTAGGCCCATAAATGGGTTTTGGGAGTGGGTTTTGAGTGATTATTTGGTTGGTGGGCCTTTTGATTGAGATTTTGGGCCTTAGTCTTGGACCAAAAATAAGTGAGGGGTAAAATGGTCTTTTTACCCCATATATGGATTATTGATTTTGAAGTTCGGAACCCAATTGTTAATTGGGTGTTATTTGTTTGATTGCACGGGTTTATAGCGGATTTGCAGTCAGAGACTATCCGTGGGTTTCAGCTATGCGAGGTTAGTCTTCTCACTATATACATGGGTCGAAGGCACCAATGTCGGCCCATTACGTGTTATGTGGTATGCTAGTTGTCTCTGTGAGACTTGCATGGAAGACCCCAGGGGGAGCCCGTGGCAATTGGATATCAGTTCATGGCGGGAGCCCATGGCATTCCAGGTAAAGACCATAGGGGGAACTCATGGCATGCCATATAAAGACCATGGGGGGAGCCCATGGCAACTATATGTATGTTGCATGATAACCTATGGTTGTATGTTGTATTACACTAAGCTTTGTGCTTACGGTTTTCAGTTTATGTTTCAGGTACTTCGGTTTTCAATTGGAAGAGTTCGGGATGATTGCAGATCACACACACCACAAGTTTCCGCATTCTGCGATTTACTCTGAATTGATGATGTTTTAATAAATCTGAAATACCTTGGTTCTATGGAAATAGTTTGTACTAATGATTTATTAATCTAAAAATAAAAAAATTTATGTCATGATTTTTGGGACGTTACAAGTTGGTATCAGAGCCTTGGTTTGAGGGATTCAGACATACTCTCGAGTATGTCTGAACTCAAACTAAGGATTTGGTAAAGTTTATAAAAGAAAAGTATTTTAAGAAAAGAGTTTTCTAAGATAAAAAAAGGGTGTGGTGCATGCAAACAGCCGAGCTTAAGTAAGTTTTTCCAAAATACTCATGCATGTTATCTGATATGATTTGATTTATGAATTTGTGAATCGCATGCTAGTTAGGGCTAAGGATCTGCTTAGTTTTTGCATGATAGAATGCTAGGAGAGATGCCTTTAATTGTCCATTGTATGAGTTGGTAGACTTGCATGCTAGTGCTGAATAGACAATGATAGACTGGCCAGATATGTGTGATGCTTTGAATTCTTGGAAGTATCTATTTGTATCAGTAATTACTAAGTGTATGCTTTAAAAATTGTATACGGTTAGGATATTATAGCGGATCTGCAGTCAGAGAGTATCTGTGGGTTTCAGCTATGCGAGGTGAGTCTTCTCACTACATCCATGGGTCGAAGGCACCAATGTCGGCCCATTATGTGTTATGTGGTATGCTAGTTGTCTCTGTGATACTTGCATGGAAGACCCCGGGGGAGCCCGTGGCAATTGGATATCAAACCATGGGGGGAGCCCATGGCATTCCAGGTAAATACCATGGGGGAGCCCATGGCATACCAAACAAAGACCATGGGGGAGCCCATGACAACTATATGTATGTTGCATGATAACCGGTGGTTGTATGTTGTATAGTATTTTGGGGAACTCACTAAACTTTGTGCTTATGTTTTTCAGTTTACGTTTAAGGTATTTCGGTTTTCAATTGGAAGAGCTCGGGATGATTGTAGAGCACATCCACCACAAGTTTCTGCATTCCACGATTTACTCTGATTCGATGATGTTTTAATAAATTTGAAATACCTTGGTTTTATGGAAATAGTTTGTACTAATGATTTATTAATCTAAAAATAATAAAATTTTATGTCATGACTTTCGGGACTTTACATTTTAATTTGGAGAACGAAAATTTTTACGTTATGTTTTTTTATAGAAATATAGAATCATTTAAACAAAACATTCATATCGTAAACAATATTATTTTTGAAAATTTCTTTTACAAAAAACTCACTAAAATAGTATTATAAATAACTCTATGATTTGCTTTTTTGAATTTCGGTAAAAAAAAAATTTCTTATATTTTATAAAAAAAATTCATAAAATTAAAATATAAACACTTCATAAACTTATTATTTAAAAATCTTTTTACAAAGTCACTTGTATAATGAGTAGAATATTTTTTAGAAAAAAAATTCGGGGTTTTTTTATAAAAGTAATTTTTTTTAAAAGTTAATAATTGTGCTCTTTTTGTAAAACAATAAATTTTTAAAACTTTGAGGCAATAGCGGAGCGAGGGAAATAGGCGCGAAAAACTATATGACTTATAATAATAAAAATTTCACACACACAGGTGGCGGAGTGATGCAATATGGGGTGTCTTATTAGCCAACCCTAGTCGCGAAACATGCGTTGCGTTTGTTTACGAGAATGCAACAAACTCTTCCATACTGGAAGTACCATACTACCCCTCTAAAATTCAGTTTCCCCCCTCACATTTCTTATTAATACACAATGAACCCTTAGATTTTTAAATTTAGTTATTTTCATCTAATTGAATCTAAACCATTTTATTTTAGGAATAAACAACCAAGATTTGTCTTCATGGTTCTTATCAATTTTTGAGTTCTTACTCGATCCTATTCTCTTTATCTTTCTCCCCTCCTCTCGTTCTCTCTCTCTCTCTCTCTCTCTCTCTCTCTATATATATATATATATATATATATATATATATATATATATATATATATATATATATATATATATATATATATATATATATATATATTAAGGTCTCAGGTTTAAACCCGGACGTAAACGAATTAATTGACTTTGTGAATTTATCTTTTAACCACTAATCAACCGTTCAAAAACAAATATATATATATATATATATATATATATATATATATATATATATATATATAGAGAGAGAGAGAGAGATCCAGTAAGGTAAGAAGTTTTTCTTTTCTGCACACTTTTTTGGTGAACAAAACAAATGAATCAATAGATGAATCAAAAATAACATGATTCACAAAGAAAATCCCGAAAACATCTTGAAAATTCATTTTTACGATGATTTTGTTGTAATTTATTAAAACTGTTATAAAATTGAATTTTTGTTTATTGATTTACTTACAAATGAATTATGAAGGTGTGTTTTATTTATTTATTTATTTTTTGGAATTGTTTCTTATGAATCATCTTACTTTCGATTCATCTAATGATTTATTTTGTTAGTTCGCTAAAAATAGATAAAATTGCAAAAATGTCCTTGTGGTATGCGTTTTTTCCGACGTTTAGTCCAAGCCTCGAATTTTTTGGCTTCATGACCCTTTTAAGCTAGTTTCATTGGGTATTTGGTCCCTCCGAATTTTGAAACAACTATAATACCATTGGGTATTTATTTTCTATTTTTCTTTCATTTTTTAAAAATCTAATACTTATTTATTTATTTTAATAATTAAAAAATAAAAGAGGGACCACCTCTCTCACACACACATCTCGATTACCAGCCACACTCTTAGTTGAAGCTACCACCAAACGCCATTATCAGTTTTTCTTCTTCATCTTCTTCCCCCTTCACCAAACATTGTATTCGGATCTGATGAACACACACTTCTAGATCTGATAAACACAAAGATGGTGTTCATCCATTCAAGCCCTTCGTTCACAACCCCATCTGTTCAATTTTAATTTGTTCTTGAGGAGAGGAAAGAGAAGAAAGATTCACCCAAGAACACCTTGACATAAACATGTTCTTGAAATACACATCCATATGTTTATTTTCCAAAATCGACTTCACACACAAATACACCCACACATGTTTGGTTTTCAAATTCGAATTCACACGCACATACATAACTACGTTTTCATCTAAAGAGAGAGAAAAGAGCTCAAGAACATACATATTCGATTTCCTATTTGATTTTGGGGTTTATTCTTAAGAGTTCAAACTAAGAAATCCCAACCCCACATATCTGCAGCTATCAGCGAGTTTGATTTCGGTTGTTTAGACATTGATTTTAAGAAAGAAGAAATAAGAGAAATCAATCTATTACAAGAGAATGAGGGGTACGATTTTTCTGAAGTGATGATCTGATTTCGTGTGTGTGTGTTCATTTGATTTTGTGTATGTGTGTGTGTTAATCTGATTTCGTGTGTGTATGTTGATTTTGTGTGTGTGTTCATCTGATTTTGTGTGTATCTGTGTGTGTTCATTAAATCTGATTTCGTGTGTGTATTCATCAGATAGGGGCAATCTTAAGAACAAACCAAGATTTTATGTATGGTTTTTGTTTCTGGGATGATTTTTTGGTAGAGATGAAGTAGCAGAAAATGTTTAGGTGCAGATGGAAGTGGAAGATGGTCGTGGTGGCGGACTGTGATGGTGGTGGACAGTAGTCGAACGGTGGTGGTGGCGGACGATGTTCTTGAGTGTCTTAAATTTATGAATATATGTTTGGGTGTTTATCAAACACAAAACTGAAGAGAGAGAGAGAGAGAGAGAGAGAGAGAGAGAGAGAGAGAGAGAGAGAGAGATAAAGAAAGAAAGGTGAGCCCGCAAATTTTCTATTTTTTCTAATTAATAAAACTTTAAACTAGATAGAACAAAATATAAAAAGTGTATTAGAAGGATATTTTAGTCTTTTCAATTTTCTGAGGGACCAAAATCACAAACAAACATGGTTAAAAGGACCATGAATCCAAAAAAATCGAAGATTGGACTAAACCTCGGAAAAAATGCATACCACAGAAACTATTTTTGCAGTTTTGTCCTAAAAATATATGTATATAAAAAATTTCTTTCTTTTCTACCAAATTTTTCCTTCTTATTTGATCTTTTATATATATATTACTTATTTATACGATAGTGTATAAATAAAAAACAAAACAAAATTATAGTAGTTGCCTTTTTATGCTTTTACAACTTTACCTTCAGAAAGTTCGTTGCTATTTTGTGGGATCCCATACAAGTTTGGAGCATTTTTTGATAGTTCGTTGCTATTTTGTGGGATCCCATACAAGTTTGGAGCATTTTTTGATAATTAGTATAAGTATATTGTTATTTATGGTTGAAGTTTGACAAACTGCACACATGGTTCCTATGGTTAGATCAAAATTGTCACTTTAGTCCAAAAAAATTTGGACTAGCACTAGAGGTCCAAACGTTTTATTTTGTTGTGGGTTTGGTGTAATTTGTTTTGAACCATTTTATAATGATAATTTTGCCCTCACTTTTTTATTTTTTAGTTTTTTTTTATTTAAATACTTTTATGAATAAAAGAAAATATTACCCCTACCCACCCCCTTTCTCTTACAATGCAAAATACCAACACCATCGATCAACATTACTGCCACCACCAATACTGGCCACCACCACCGCCGACACTACTGCTTCCTTTGTAAGCTTAATCGCTGGAAACTTCAGTTGTCGAAAAGTTTACCTAGCTCCAACAAACACAACACACATACACAACTCTCTCTCTCTATCTATCTATCTCTCTCTCTCTCTCTCCCCCTCTCTCTCTCCAGATGAACACACAGACAAAATAAAAAATCTAACATACAAGAACACATTAAACTCCCATAAATCTTTATATACAAGAACACAAACATGAACCTGATTCATAGTACACATATATTCTTATGAACCTAGAAATGATTAAATACATATGAACCTAGAAATGATTAAACATAGATGAACCTAGAAATTATTAAACACATATGAGTCCAAACACATACATCTGTTCAAGATCTGACATACAAGACTAGAAATCTGATATACAAGACCCAGTGCATAAACCGTATTCAACATACAATACTCATTAGGCCACCAACATCACACCAGAGCAACATCACATTTAAGCCATCTGTTGTCCGAAGAAAAAAAAACCAAGGGTTTCCAGATCTTCACGTCTGTGGCAGAGAAAAAAACGAGGGTGGCAACAAATCTGAAAAGTTTGGGTTTCAAAAAATTAGAAGGGCGGCTGGGCTAGGGTTTTTGAAAATTCGTCGGAGAAGGAAATCTAGTGTATTTATACCTGACAATGTTCAAACTTGGTTTGTGTATACAAGATCTGTTCATCACCGACACGAAGGGTTTGGATATGGTTGTTGCCTCAGTCTGTGGCTCGAGTTTCCAGCACCACCAGAGTCCGAAAAACTAAAGGAGCGTCGTCGCCACCTTCTGTGTACAAACTCGTAGCTCGACGCCGTCGTCAGATAAAGTGGGAGAGGAAGTCGTCGCCACCATCACCATTGGATGTTCTTGATCTTCGACTACTGGGGTGCTTCCAAAACTTTGATTTTGTTCAGATTCGAGTTCATTTATTCGACAATGGTAATTCCATATAAAGAAAAAAAAGAATGGGAGAGATATAGATAGATAGAGAGAGAGGGAGAGGGAGATGAGGGTAAGGTAGAGTTATTTTTTTTTTCTTTTTTATTTAACTTTAATCAGAAAAATATGAAATTAATAAATAAAATGAAAAAAGAAAATATTTCAAAGGCAAATCCATCATGTTAGATATTTTTAAACTATTTTTAACCAAATTCGCACCAAAATAAAAAGTTTGATAATTTGGTTCCGATCCAAACCTTTTATTGTTGCACTCGGGAGTTCTCAAGGATGGTTAACCATGGTAAAAGTTTAGATCGGTGATTTAAATGATGAGATATTTCAGTTATGCCGACTCTTACTTATTTTGTAATTCGTCGTTTTGTTTTATTTCTTTTCTTTTGTTTATTTGTATATTTTTTATTTCCATCTTTCTGTTGGCTTTTATTTATAAAATATTTTTTCATTTGTAAAATATTAATTAATATCATTTTAGTATGATGTTAGTCGAATCCTAAGAAGTTACGAATTATGTGATTTAAAATAAATAAATCAATATAAAAGCATAAATGAGAATTGGTTGACCTTTTAAAAAATAAAATATCGAAAATTTTTTAATCAAAGACTTAATCGAACTGTACACTGGAGTGAGGGTGACCTGCACATTTCAGCACGAGGAAGACCACACCCTGGACGTGGTGAAGTCGCGATGAATCACTGCATAAATCTCCACCACCACACAATGGGCAGCTGCACAGGGCCCAATTTTTTTTATCATATATTTTTATTTAAAAATAAAAAATTATAATAAAGATAAAGGCCATTTTTTTCTTGTTCGTCCTGGGCCTTTGAGAATAATTACTTTTTCAGGACCGGCCATGTTTCCAAAACTTTGATTTTGTTTAGATTCGAGTTCATATTTTCTATCAAGGGTAATTCCATATGGAGAGAGAGAGAGAGAGAGTTATATATTTTCTTTTTTATTTAATTTTATTCGGAAAAATATGAAATTAATAAAAAAAATAGAAAAAGAAAATATCAAAGACAAATCTATCATGTTAGATATTTTTAAAATATTTTGGACCAAAAACAACAACAAAATGGAAAATTTGAACTTTTATTGCTAATCCAAACGTTTTATTGTTGCATCACGGGTTCTCAAGGACGGTTATAACCATTGTAAAAGTCGGATTGGTGATTTAAATGATGGGATATTTCAATCATGTCGAATCTTAATTATTTTGTGATTCATCTTTTTGTTTTATTTTTTTGGTTATGTTTATTTGTATATTTTATTTATAAAATATTTCTTTCATTTGTAAAATATTAATTAATATTATTTTAGTATGATGTCAGTCATCTTTAGTTGAATCCGTACGAAATTACCAATCATGTGATTTAAAATAAATAAATCAGCATAAATTAGAATTGGTTAACCTTTTAAAAAAATAAAATATCTAAAAAATTTCAATCAAAGACTTAATCGAACTGTACACTGGGATGAAGGTGACCTGTGCAATTTCACCGTACTAGGAACACCACATCCGGGATGTAGTGAAGCAGCGATGAGTCACCACATAGATCTCCACCACCACTTTATTTCTTTTTTTTTTAGTTTTTTAATATATAATTAAATTATATATATTAAAAAATTATAGAAAATATATTAAAATTTATGGTTTTTAATTCTATATAAATAAAATATTAATATTGATATAATATATTTTTTAAAAGGATATACCTCCTGACTTAGCTACTTAGCAAACCCATAATTGAATATCACTCATATATCTATAAATTAATTGCACCAAATTATCACATAAAAAAATGATAAAACTAACATACAACACTAATTTTTTTTTTCAAAAAATTAAGCACAAATTAAGGTATTTCCACATATATGGGAAATTAAGTAATCTAACCATTTTTTTGGGTTTTTTTTGGCAAAATAACCACATATTCCGGAATGTGATTATTTTTTGGATGACTCAACCCATTTCATTATATGCTCCGGATCGGGATATTGAATTTCAAAATCCGGAATATAATTTGAGGCAACAATTTCATTCCGGAAAGGCGCATTCCGATTCCGACATTCCGACTCGATTCCGACACACAATTCTCATCTCCGACACGCATCGACACCCATTTCCGACATGGAAGACGAGCACTACGATCCCGTTATTTTATGAGTACGTTCTTCGTTTTCTCTTTTTCCTGTTTAAGGTTTCTATTTTTCTACTGTTATTTACTGTTTTGGAATTCGTATGCCACCTCCAGAATGAACTGAAAACGTTCTGGTGCATAAATTAAAGATGTCATAGTTGTAGGACCAACTGAAAAGTAGTTTAGATGTTTAGGTATTGTTGATTTATGTGATATCCCCATTTTCACGGCCAGAAAAGACCGATTTTGTTTATGCTTTATAAAAATCAGAGTACCTCTTTTAATAAAAATGTTGCGGAATTTGTTCCCAGAAAAACATGATAAATACGTTATCAAATCATTTCTGAAGAAATGTATTTTTATCTATTTTAAAACATTTGGGATGTCATCGTCAATACAGAAACATAAGCATAAACAGAACTTACATTCATTTACACTAGTGATCTACATCTCTTTTAAATCCATCAGTGTAAAGTAACTTAATATCGACACATGTGATACAAATAAGCTTGAGTGGGTCAGATTGTGAAACCTGGTGAGTACATAGGGTTTTCAACCCACAATAATATAATTATTATGTTTGAACGTCAAACAATCAACCCAATTACCCATCCCCATTATCTTCCTCACTCTTAAGGGTCTACCCTAAGAGTCATATATCATGCATTCATTCATTCCGAAGTCCCTTGCTTCCAGGGTTTATAAGACAGGCACTAAGTCCATAGCTGTCAATGCTCATTCGTAAAGCACTAAATCCATAGCTGCTAAAGTTCATTCATCGGGTACTAAATCCATAGCTACCAGTGTTCATCTAATAGGTACTAAGTCCATAGCTACGCACGTTTATCTATCAGGTACTAAGTCCATAGCTACCAACGTTTATCTATCAGGTACTAAGTCCATAGCTACCAACGTTTATCCTTTAGGTACTAAGTTCATAGCTACCAGCGTTTATTCAATAGGTACTAAGTCCATAGCTACCAATGTTTATCCATCAGGTACTAACTCCATAGCTACCAGCGTTTATTCAATAGGTACTATGTCCATAGCTACCAATGTTTATTATTAGGCACTAAGTCTATAGATACCAATGTTCACTCATATCATCTTTCATCTCTCATCATTCATCTACCCATGTTTTACCCAACATATTCGTAGATATAAAATACATATACAGTTTAAATCACTTAAAACATGTATAAAATTGTTCATCCAACATAGATCTCAAATAAACAGATAATATGCACACATAGCACGTAATTTATATAAAATACTTCATATCTATGTGTAAGATGAAAGTAACTATGCACTCACCTGGTAAGGTGGTGACTCGGTACTTGGACAGCACTTCGTTATCTCAAAACAATTTTCCCTTGATAAAACCTAGTATCAATACCACTAGAGTTTAGTCCGACGTTACCCGCGACTAATTAATAGTCTAGCTATTATTACTATTATATAAACGTTTAAACAATATTTTCCAACCACTATGTACAGACAGGGGTCAGACATAAAACACCGGAGGGCAGGACCCTTTTGGCATATAGCACTTCTGAAATCCAACAACCATATGCGGCCCTTTAAACCAGATTTCCGTACCACGAGTGGTCAAAAAAGATATTATAATGACACTTATATAACTCATAATAATAGCCCAAATATTTATTATAACGTCCTAATAACATTACTATATTTAAACATAAGCTATACTTAAGGTAGGGTAAGCATATCTCACTTACCAGGGGTTTGGCTAGGAGCCGGGCTCTGCAGGGGCAGAACTTCTGAGCCGAAAGCTCTTCTTCTCGGAGTCTTCCGGCGCTCCGGGACTCGCCTCTAACACCTAGGAGGTGCTAGGGAAGGGGGAAGAGGGTTTGGGGGTAATGGGAGAGAAAGAGTATGAAAGGCGTAAGTTTTGAGGGTGATTTACGCCTCTATTTATAGGATGTCTGGGCCGATTCACGTCGTGAGAAAGGTGCTCACGTCGTGAGCCTTGCATAGGCTCCAAGGCGAAGTCTGGTGCTGACACGTGGCGACGGACGCAGGTAAAACAACCAATCTTTAAAAATTCATAACTTTCGCATACGAACTCTGTTTTTGACGTTCTTTATATCCACGCGTAGATAAAGACAAGATCTACAACTTTCCTTTTGACTCCATCGGCTAATTCTCGACCGATTTTAAATTTAATAGTATGAGAAGATTACACTGTTAAATGTCCGTGTAAAATTCGTAACTTATCCATACAGACTCCGTTTTTGTCTGTCTTTTTATCGTTGAGTTCCTATTAATGAGATCTTCAACTCTCATTTAGGTCGTGTAAGCTGTAACGCCCAGGTTTCAAGGCTAAGCATTTTAGACGATGTAATAGTCTAGGTCAACTATTGTAACTCTTTTGATGTAATAAAGATGAAATATTTGAGTATTTTGTGAATTATGTGAATTTATATGATTATTGTTTAATTATAAATATATAATTAATAAAGAATAAAAATAAGCTTCAAAATTAAAGTATGAGATAAGCCCGATATCCTTACATAAAGTTTTAGTGGTCGAAACAAGGATTCCGGAGATATAAAGAACGCCGAAATCCGAGTTATAACGAAGAAGTTATGACCCGTCGAAGTTTCGCGACGGAACCGGCACGGCACCGGGAAGCGTAAATAGTGAATTTACGATAAAGTGAGTTTTAGCCTTAGCAATCTAAATGAAAGTCGTAGAAAACGTTAAATCGAGAGCGTCCATAAAAAGAACGCCCAAATCTGACTTCGTATGAGAAAGTTATAATTTTTCGAAGTTTCGGCTTAGCAGTGTACAACCCGAAGTTCGAATATTAGATCGAGAGGTTTTTAGCCGACACAACCTAAACGAGAATCGAAGATCTCGTTAATAGTAGCATAACGATAAAAAGACGAACGAAAACGGACGTCAGATGAAGAAGTTATGAATTTTTAACGGACCAATCCTGTCCCGGCCTGTTAAAAATATAACTTTTAAAATAAAGTCAAAATTATCCGACGGAGTCTAAACAAAAGTTGTAGAGTACGTTCCCGCCTACGCGTGGATATAAAGAACGTCGAAAACGGAGCTCGTATGCGAAAGTTATGATTTTTAGAAGTCGGGAAGGAAAATTGCGAAATCTGCAAGGAGGTGGTGACGTGGCCAAATCTCAGTCGTTGCTTGCGGAGCACGGCCTCGCATCCGATGATCGCCACAAAGCCTCGCTCTACGCCCCGCGTCCGAAGCTGGGTACGCCGGACGTACTCAGCCTTATCCACTTCCGAGAGTAGGCGCGTGCGAAGCCAGCTGGAGGCCTTATCCGAAGACTACGCCCCGCGTAGCCAAGGATTACGCCCAGCGTAGTCCGAGGCCTCGCAGGCTATAAAAGGGGGGCGAGGGTTTCCGGATTTTTCACACCATTCTCCTTCTCTCTCTAAAATACTTTCTCTCTCTAAGGGTTTTAACCCTCCCCTAAGCCTAGGTGAACCCCTAGCACCCGAAGGAAGCCCCGAGGCTCCCGGAGTCCCGAGAAAAAGGGTCTTTCGGTTCGGAAACGCTGCTCCGAGCAAAGCCCGGTTTTCTTTAAAATCCGCTGTAAGTGAGCTACACCTACGCAAATTTTAATATAACTTTTAAATAATTATAGTAATGTTATTAGGTCCTTAAAATAGTTATTTGGGCTATTATTATGAGTTATATTGAGTGTTATTTAACGCTTATATAATAATAATAATAGCTAGACTATTAATTAGTCACGCTTAACGTTAAAACTAAACTCTAGTGGTATTAATACTAGGTTTTGGTCAAGGAAAAATTGTTTTGAGATAACGAAGTGTTGTTCAAGTACCGAGTCACCACCTAATCAGGTGAGTGCATAGTTACTTTCATCTTACAAATTGATATGAAATATTTTATATAAATAACGTGCTATGTGTGCATATTATCTGAATACTTGCTGTCTATGTTGGATGAATGATTTTATACACGTTTTTCATGATTTAAACTGTATATGTACTTTATATCTACAAGAATGTTGGGGTAAAACATGGGTAGGTGTAATAAGACGATGTGTGATAAAATGATGAGAGGCCTCGATGTTGTTGGTGATCCAGTCATCTAGCGGAGTATAGATGACGACCACGAACTCTTCTAGACAGTCCAGTGGAACGCTAGCAGGCTCGCAACATGTAGGTGTTTGTGAACGATGTGTTCACCGGTGTACTCCATCCCCCTCATGGTTGCCTTTAGGACATTTATTGCTGAGGAACCCCCTTGGCAGTAGTGTCCATCCCGATGATGATCCTTAGGCTAGGTCCCTTATGATAGGTGTTTAGGGACGTAAAGTGAGGATAACGGGAACGGGTAATCGGGTTATTGTTGATTGATGAAATTAATAAACTTATTTATTGTGGGTTGAAAACCCTATGTACTCACCAGGCTCCCAAGCCTGACCCACTCAGTTTCATGTATTACAGGTAGTGGCGCTCGAGCATAGATGTGATGTTTTGGATGCGGGATTAGGGATATAGGCCTGTAGATATGAAATAATGTAGTAAGGCTTATGTTGTGTTGTTTATGCTTTTGATCTGTATCGAACATGACATCCCGAGTCTTTTAATGAAATACATTTCCTTGGAAATGCTTTTGATAAATCTTTATCATATTTTGTTTTGGGACAAATTCCGCAACACTTTTATTTAAAATGTTACTCTGATTTTCAAACAAGCATAAACAAAATCAGTCTTTTCTGGCCGTGAAAATGGGGATGTCACAGTTGGTATCAGAGCATTAGTTTAAGCGAACTAGGAATTTGTAGGATTTCTAGACTTAAACTTAGAATGCTAAGCGATGATTGTGAGGTGTGAGCACTAGCTTATTTTAGGAATTATGCCTAAAATGCTTTTATGTGCTAAATGCTTTGTGCCTAATATGCTGTTATTTGTTCGGATCTATGGTCTGTTGCCGACCAGATCTGGAAACCTTATGTGTTTAGGATTCTAAACGTACGACTACGATATTAGAACTAGCATGTAAACGTTTCGGAGAGATAAGGATGATTTAAACGTCTATCCTGAATAAAGATCTAAATTCACCTCATTCGGTGTATAGATCAAAATGGCAAGAACCCGCAGTGGAGCTGGGAATGCAAATGGGAATAGGAATCAACCCCCAGTGATTCAGCAAATACCTGTTGTAGCAGATGTTCCTGAGCCAATCACGATGGCCGGAGTGCAAGCGATGATCCATATGATGTTGGATCGTCAAATGGAGGAAACCAGGCGTTTGCTCTAACAAAATCGCGGGGAAGCTACCATACCAATCGTAGAGCCCGAGCTGAATGATGGGCCATCTGAAGGAGGAAACTATAGTGGGACTGTTGGTCAAGCCAACCCACCAATAGTTAGGCAAAACCACAAGGATGGAGGAAATGACGGACGTGGATGCAAATACAAGGATTTCATGGCATCTAAACCACCGTGTCTATCTGGAAGCCCGACGCCGGTGGAAGTCATGAACTGGATCTTCGAGATGGAAACGATGTTTGAGAGTTGCGAGTGTAGCAACAGGCAGAAGACCGCTCTCGCGGTTCCTTTGTTGAAATCTGGAGTATTAAGCTGGTGGAAGCTACTAGCTGATTCAATGCCCAAAGGAGAAGCGAGCAAGATGTCGTGGGAGGATTTTCTGGTGTAGTTAAAGATGCAATACTGCTCCGAGCAGGATCTTCTGGAGATCAACAACGAATTCCAGAATCTGAAGAAGAGAAGAATGAGCGTTACTGAATACGCTGCAAGCTTTACAGAGAAAATGAAGCTTGTTCCTCACCTCGTCCCAACTGAACTCTCCAAGGTTAACAAGTTTGCCCTCGGATTACCAGCGGACTTCGGTCCAATGGTCAAGCAAACAACCACTCTGAAAGCCGTCATTTGGGCTGCTAAGAATGTGGAGACCCAGATACGAGAGAAGGGTCTGGAGAGAGCGGAGGTGGGAGAGAAAAGAAAATTTGATGGGTCGTCGAAATTCAGAAAGAAAAGCAAGTTCTCAAGGTCTGGTACGCAGAAGTCTGGAGGAGTCACTTGTTTCAAATGTGGAAAACCTGGGCACTATGCCAACGAGTGCATCATACTTGGCATTCGTAATCGATGCTAAGAAGGAAAAAAAAGAGGTGCAGAATATACCGGTTGTGTGTGATTATCCGGAAGTCTTTCCCAAAGATCTTCCTGGATTACCACCTGATAGACAAGTGGAATTTCGGATAGAATTGTTACCAGGAACAACACCGATAGCGAAAGCACCTTACCGATTAGCACCGACGGAGATGAAGGAGCTTATGACGCAACTTCAGGAGTTGTTGGACAACGGTTTCATTCGACCTAGTTCATCACCCTGGGGAGCTCCGGTGCTATTCGTGAAGAAGAAAGACGGAAGCATGAGAATGTGTATAGACTACCGAGAGCTGAACAAGGCAACAGTGAAGAACAAGTATCCATTGCCAAGGATTGATGACCTATTCGATCAGCTGCAAGGTTCGAGCTATTTCTCAAAGATAGATCTTAGGTCAGGATATCATCAGCTGAAGGTGAGAGAGCAGGATATTGAGAAGACTGCGTTCAGAATGAGATATGGACACTACGAGTTCTTGGTTATGTCGTTTGGACTAACCAATGCACCAGCAGCATTCATGGATTTGATGAACAGGGTTTGTAAACCATTCCTCGATAAGTCCGTGATAGTGTTCATAGATGACATTCTCATCTACTCGAAAAGCCAGGAGGAGCATCGCCAGCATCTACGAGAAGTGTTGGAAGTCTTGAAGAAGGAGAAGTTGTATGCAAAGTTCTCCAAGTGTGATTTTTGGATCCGAGAAGTCCAATTCTTGGGTCATGTGGTTAACCAGGAGGGAATAATGGTTGACCCAACAAAAATCGAAGCTGTGATGAAGTGGGAACGTCCGAAGAGTCCCACGGAGATTCGAAGCTTTTTAGGATTAGCCGGATATTACCGACAATTTATCCAAGGCTTTTCTTCGATAGCTGCTCCATTGACTGCTTTGACCCATAAAGGAGCTACATATACGTGGGATGAGAAACACGAAGAAGCATTCGAGAAGCTAAAGAAGAAGTTATGTGAAGCACCGATTCTTTCTCTACCCGATGGAGTTGAAGACTTCGCGGTCTATAGTGACGCATCTGGAGTCGGGTTGGGTTGTGTTCTGACCCAAAGAGAAAAGGTGATAGCATACGCATCTCGACAATTGAAGGAGCACGAAAAGAACTACCCCACTCATTATTTGGAGTTGGCAGCGATAGTATTTGCCTTGAAAATATGGAGGCATTACCTCTATGGCACGAAGTGCAAACTTTTCACTGATCATAAGAGTCTCTAGTATCTCTTTAATCCTAAGGAGTTGAATATGAGGCAACGACGTTGGCTGGAATTACTCAAGGACTACGACTATGAGATACTTTACCACCCTGGTAAAGCAAATGTTGTCGCTGACGCTCTCAGTCGGAAAGTCAATCTTGAAAGAAAAAGGCCAAGAGCGTTGAGAATTGAAGTTGTCTCGACAATTGTGGAAAGCATCAAGAAAGCTCAAGAAGAAGCTACAGAGAAGAATGACCGAAAGGAGGAACGTTTGGGAAAAACGTCTGTGTTCGGTACAAACAGTCATGGACTAAAGGTATTCCAAGATCGAATTTGGGTACCTAAAACGGGAGGAATAAGAGATCTTCTGATGGAAGAAGCTCATAAGACCATGTACTCGATTCATCCCGGTAGCACAAAAATGTATAGGGACCTAAAACCCTACTACTGGTGGCGGATGATGAAACTCGACGTTGCGAAGTATGTGGCCGAGTGTGTGACATGTGCGAGAGTTAAGGCACAACATCAGAAACCGTATGGGAGTTTAGAACCTTTACCTGTACCCATGGGTAAATGGGAAGACATCACCATGGATTTTGTGACTAAACTGCCCAGGACGAAGAACGGTCACGACATGATTTGGGTGGTCGTGGATCGTTTCACTAAGTGTGCACACTTCATAGCAGCCAACGAAAGGTGGCCTATGGATAAGCTCGCAAATGCTTACGTGAAGGAGATAGTAAGACTTCACGGTGTTCCTCTAACGATTGTATCGGATCGTGATAGTCGTTTCACGTCACGATTCTGGAGAAGTCTACAAGAGGAATTGGGTATGAAGTTGTGTTTAAGTACGACTTACCATCCGCAGACTGATGGTCAGAGCGAAAGAACGATTCAAACGCTTGAAGATATGTTGAGAGCATGTACCCTCGAGTTCCAAGGTAACTGGGATGAGCACTTACCTTTGGTAGAATTTTCCTACAACAATAGTTTCCACTCGAGCGTCAAGATGGCACTTTATCAAGCCTTGTACGGACAGAAGTGTCGTACGCCGTCTTGTTGGCTTAAGGCTAGAGAAAAGCAGTTTATGGGCCCCGAGATAGTCCATGAGACTGCTGAGAAACTAAAGGTGATTAGGGAAAGAATGTTAGTAGCTCAGGATCGTCAGAATAGCTATGCTGACAAGAAAAGACGACCGATGATCTTCGAAGTTGGGGATTCGGTTGCTTAAGGTCTCACCGTGGAAGGGACTTATAAGATTCGGAAAACGAGGAAAGCTAAGTCCAAGGTTTATTGGACCGTTCAAAGTTCTTAAGAAGATTGGGAACCAAACTTACAAGCTGGAATTGCCCGAAGAGCTCGATGGTATTCATAACACCTTCCATGTGTGTTATCTGAGGAAATTCGCGAGAGAAGTTCCCGACATAATTCCGATCTCAGAATTAAGAATGGATGAAAACAAGAGGCTGATTGAAGAGCCCGAGGCAATTGTTGACCGTAAGACTAAGAAGTTACGACGCAAGATGGTCGACTTAGTGCTAGTCCAGTGGAAACATTCGAATGGGCCGAATCTCACTTGGGAAACAGAGGATGACATGATGAATCGCTATCCGTATCTGTTTGCTAACGCATGATTCCGGGACGGAATCATCCTAAGGGGGAGAGAATTGTAACGTCCGGGTTTCGGGGCTAAGCATTTTAGACGATGTAATAGTCTAGGTCAACTATTGTAACTCTTTTGATGTAATAAAGATGAAATATTTGAGTATTTTGTGAATTATGTGAATTTATATGCTTATTTTTTAATTATAAGTATATAATTAATAAAGAATAAAAATAAGCGTCAAAATTAAAGTATGAGATAAGCCCGATATCCTTACATAAAGTTGTAGTGGTCGAAACTGATGGGTTTTAAGCATTCTAACACTTCCTAAGTGTACATGCAACCCTAATAACCTTGAATCTATGTTTTCTCTATATACATGCAAATTTCTTTTTCAAGGTTATTTCCTAACTAGCATGGCATGGGGATTACATAAAACATAAAACTAGTAGAAATACATACCTTGTTGTTGCTTGGATTCCTTCAAGACTTTGTGAGCCTAGCACCCCAAATGTTGTGCCTCAAATGCTTCACACAACACCACAAGACTTGGAATAACTTGAGAGAATACTTCTAGCACTCAAATTTGGTTATGCCCTCTCTAGTAACACTATGTCTACTAGGTCCACTTTTTGCTAGCTATAGGGTTCCTTTTATAGTGTTGTCACAATTAGGGTTTACACATGAATGCCCTTAATTGTCATGACTCTTGATTTCCCATGACCCATGGATTTGTAACTCCCATGGACCATCCATGGAGCTCCATTTGGTTACATCCATAACCCATAAACTATGGATCATTAATCCACCATAAAAGAATTGATGATTGTCATAATCAACCCTATATATTTAATTAGTCTCACTTTGATCACCAAATTAATCCTAGATTAATACTTGATCAATACTAATTAAATAATACTATTATTAATATATTAGAACTTATAATATATTAATAATCATAAGTGCCTTATTCTCTCATTTAGTCTATCCAAGTATTGCAATGCCATGCAACCCAAATGGACCATGCCGGGTCGGGTCAAGTACATACCAAATAAAGTTATGGACTTAGACACTATATCCAACAGTCTCCCACTTGGATAAGTCTAATAACTATATTTGCGAATATGACTTCAAAATCCGACTAGCAATCGTAGCTCTTTCAAAGTCTCTCGGAACTGAGATGATGATGATACGCCATTTAAGATAAGTGATCATATAATCCTCTGTTCTCATGATATCAGCCGGACAAACACATGGAACATGGTCTTACTTATTGTCCAGCATTTGTTTCTCGATCTCTGATTTGTTTCGACATAGAACTAAATTGAACACATCAATTAGGTTCTGACCGGGCCCGGTACATAGGTCAAAACCAAATCATCGAGGGGCCCAGATATCGCTTCTATTTCTAGAAGGAACAGATAAACTTCGACTGATATGCTTGTACTAACTACTTGTTGAATTATTCACAAAGGCACGTTTTATAACATCGAGTTACCAATGCGTTTTCGTACAATCAATGAATAACCAACTCATAGTCAACAACTCATATCTCTAGGTTTGAAGATTTATATGATATTACCGTCTCACGATCACTCGAGATAAATTCCATGAAGTGATGCAAGTGAGCGTGGGTTGGATCCAATACTCAGCCCTTATGAGTACTCATGAATGTTGTAGCAACCATTGCATTGTCCAAAGCACTTTTAGACAAATCATACAAGCCAAATTCATGACAGTCTTAAATCAATACTTACTTCCAAAGTTTGACTGACTGTGGATGGTTTGAATAATAACATAATTATTCTGGAAGTAAAAACATGCAAAATTGAAACATAGTAAACAATCAACACAAGATAGTAACACCTTACTCATAAATAAATAACAACTTTTATTTATCATCAAATGTCAATTACATTTTACAAGTTTCAGGAATCTAATTATTGAAACTAATATCATCCCTCAGCCCAATGCGCCTCGCATGCTGTAAATGCTTAACCCTGCTCAGTCCCTTCGTGAGGGGATCTGCCGGGTTCTCATCTGATGATACCCTCTTAGCCATGAGGAGTCCTTCTTCTATTCGATGTCTGATGAAATGGTATTTTCTGTCAATGTGTCTAGATCTCCCGTGATCTCTCGGTTCCTTAGCCAAAGCAACCGCACTTTCATTGTCACAGAAAATTTCCATTGGCTCTTTTATAGCTGGTACAACTCCAAGGTCTCCGATGAAGTTCTTTAGCCATATCGCCTCCTTAGCTGCTTCACTTGCTGCTATGTACTCTGATTCACAAGTAGAATCAGCTACTGTCTCCTGCTTGGAACTTTTCCAAGTAATTGCCCCTCCATTTAGGATAAAGACCCAGCCTGACTGAGAGCGGAAATTATCCCTATCAGTCTGAAAGCTAGCATCCCTATATCCTTCCACTCTCAAGTCATCACTGCCCCCGAGGGTAAGGACCCAATCCTTAGTCCTCCGCAGATACTTGAGAATGTTCTTTACCGCTGTCCAGTGTGCCTTGCCAGGGTTCCCTTGATATCTACTGACCATGCTCAAAGCAAAGGCCACATCAGGGCGAGTACAAGTCATAGCATACATGATCGAGCCCACAGCGGAAGCATATGGTATATGACTCATTTCAGCTATCTCAGCCTCTGTACTCGGACTCTGAGTCTTACTCAGCTTGGCATTACTCTGGATTGGTAATTCTCCTTTCTTGGAATCTTGCATACTGAACCTCTTCAGTACCTTATCCACATAAGTACTTTGACTAAGTCCAATTAGTCTCTTACTCCTATCTCTCAATATCCTTATCCCTAGGATATAGGCAGCTTCCCCAAGGTCCTTCATAGCGAAACACTTCCCAAGCCAGGACTTAACCTCCTGCAAGGTTGGGACGTCGTTTCCTATGAGAAGTATGTCATCCACATACAACACCAAGAAGCTAACTATGCTCCCACTAGCCCTGACATACACACAAGACTCATCCTCACTCCTAGAAAAGCCAAACTCTTTGACTTTCTCATCAAAGCAAAGATTCCATCTGCGAGATGCTTGTTTCAATCCATAAATGGATTTATCAAGCTTACACACTCTATTAGGGTATCTTGTATCGACAAAACCCTCTGGTTGAGCCATGTAAACATCCTCAGCCAACTTTCCATTAAGGAAAGCGGTTTTGACATCCATTTGCCATATTTCATAATCATGAAATGCAGCTATGGCTAACAATACTCTAATAGACTTAATTTTAGCTACTGGTGAGAAGGTCTCATCATAGTCAACTCCCGGAGTTTGAGTAAAGCCCTTCGCAACCAGTCGCGCTTTATAAGTGTGTACCTTCCCATCCATGTCGGTCTTCTTCTTGAAGATCCATTTGCACCCAACTGTCTTACGACCTGGTACATTGTTAACCAAGTTCCAAACTTGATTGTCATACATGGACTGAATCTCGCTGTCCATAGCCTCCTTCCATTTAGCAGACTCAGGGCCTGCCATGGCTTCCCTGTAGTTATTAGGTTCATCCAAATCTATTAGTGTACTATCACTAATAAATGTATCACCTTCAGTGGTGATGTGATAACCATAATAAAAATCAGGTGTGTTCCTCACCCTAGTGGAACGTCTTGGAGGTACAGACTCATCTATCGGATCAACAGGAGTTTCCTCCTCAGGTTGGTCGATAGCATTTGAGGTTCCTTCACCACTTGACTCTTGAAGCTCTTCAAGGTCAATTTGCCTCCCACTGTCCCCTTGGCTTATGAATTCTCTCTCACTAAAGACTCCTCTTCTTGCTACAAAAACCACATTATCACTGGGTCTGTAGAAGAGGTAACCAAAGGATCTCTGTGGGTAGCCGATGAAAAAACACCTCTCACTTCGAGGTTCAAGCTTATCATGAGTCTCACGCCTCACGAAAGCTTCACAACCCCAAATCTTGATGTGGTCCAAATTGGGAACTTTCCCAGTCCACATCTCGTGAGGTGTTTTGGCAACCTTTTTAGTAGGGACTAGATTAAGGATATGGGCGGCAGTCTCTAAGGCATACCCCCAGAAAGAGATTGGTAATGAAGCTCGACTCATCATGGAACGAACCATATCCAACAAGGTTCGATTGCGCCTCTCAGCTACACCATTCAACTGTGGTGTTCTAGGAGGTGTCAATTGTGAGACAATCCCACATTCCTTAAGATAGTCAAGGAACTCAATGCTAAGATACTCTCTTCCTCGATCGGATCGGAGCATCTTGATGTTCCTGCCCAATTGATTCTCAACTTCTTGCTTAAACTCTTTGAACTTTTCAAAGGTTTCTGACTTATGCTTGATTAAGTAAATATATCCATATCTACTGTAATCATCAGTAAAAGTCACATAATAGCGATTAGCATCCCTTGTAGCAACTCTAAAGGGCCCACACACATCCGTGTGTACAAGGTCCAACAAACCTTCACCCCTATCACAAGTACCTGTGAAGGGTGACTTTGTCATTTTTCCAAGTAAACAAGACTCGCAACTATCATCTGACTTGAGGTCAAATGATTCCAAGACTCCAACCTTTTGGAGTTGGCCTATGCGCTTCTTGTTAACATGTCCAAGACGACAATGCCACAAGGATGCTTTATCCAAGCTATCTGAAGAATCAATATACAACACATTATTTCCTAGATTGTCTACAACATTCACGGCTTCATATACACCATCACAAGGTAATGCTTTAAAGTAAAATACATCATTGTAATAAACATTAATAGCACCATTTTTATTATCAAATGAAAATGTAAAACCTTGTTTGTACAAGCCATGAAAGAAATAATATTTCTCGCCATTTCGGGCGAGTAACAACACTTATTCAAATCTAACATTAACCCATTATTAAGCAATAAAGAATAAACTCCTATCTTGGTAACAGGTGATGCTTTCCTGTTGCCCATGACTAAGTTTATCTTCCTGTGCTCCACTTGCTCACTTCTTCTTAGTGCCTGCAAATCAGTACAAATGTGAATACCACACCCTGTATCAAGCACCCAAGAATTAGCATTAGATGAGTTGTTAGACAATATTGTGTAAATACCTGCATGGGTGGGTTTAACCTTCCCATCCTTTAGATCTTGCAGATATTTGGGGCAGCTTCGCTTGAAGTGTCCCTTATCCTGGCAATAGAAGCATTGTGCTTCCTTTGGGTTTGAAGAAGGAGTAATGGGACCTTTCTTTGTCCCACTTGAAGAGGAACCATCAAGAGTCTTACCCTTGGTACCCTTCGAAGGGTTTTTCCTTTTCTTACCCTTTCCCTGCCCAATAGCCAGAACAGGGGCTGTTGAAGGAGTAGAAGTAGCAATCGCTTTACCCTTAAGGCCATTTTCAGCTGTCCTTAAGAGTCCTTGAAGTTTGCTAAGTGTGACTTCCTCCTTGTTCATATGATAAGTCATACGAAACTGATCATAACTTGGAGGTAAGGAATGGAGAATGATGTCAATCGCCATTTCCTCAGGAAAGTCAACATTTAGCTTCAGCAACCGGTCAACGAACCTTTGCATCTTCTGCAAGTGACCGGTGATGGGTTCACCATCCTTCATCCTTGCGGTTATCATGGAGGAGATGATTTCATACCTCTCCTGATGCGCGCTCTGATGGTACCTTTCCATCAGATCCAGGTGCATCTCATAGGGGTAGAAATCTTCATAGGATTTTTGAAGTTCAGGAGTCATGGTGGCCATCATGATGCATGCTACTTTAGTAGCATCCTTTTCATGTGCAACAAACTCCGCAAACTCTTCAGGAGTAGCAGTGGCTTCATTCACAACCTTAAGCTCCCTATCGAGGACATATTCTTTGTCCTCGTAGCGGGTAATCATTCTGATGTTTCTGATCCACTCATTGAAATTGGATCCATCAAAGATGACCTTACCACACAAGTTCATAAGGGAAAAGGAGCCTGTTGGGTTTGAGCCAGAAGCATTGTTGGAAGACATCTGAAAGGAAAGAAAGACAAGTTTCATTAGATTAGGAATCCTTAATAATTCACCCAAATGAAATATTAAGGCTAGGATCCAACAAACTATTTATAGTTGGAAGAGGGATGCCGTAATCCATACTATAAAATATTTGAAGGTAGGTAAATGACGATTTACCAATTTCCACCATAAGAACGAAATATTTTATTATTAGGTTTTATTGGTTTTGAAACTCCTAGATCTTTTGAGATACATTGAACTTTTCAATGGCATGTTTGAATCTCGATTGTGCCCTCTCAAGTTTGTGACTGGGATGCCGAGGATCACAAACAAGGTGTGAATAACCATACAAATTGACTTGGTACCCTCAACAATATTACCTAATCGATGTGCCGGTTAACCACACACGCTCCACCGATCTATAATAAAGTCAAGTTACCCTTTGCCACTCTTACTAGTCCATGTTAGTGTGCTGGTTAACCACACACGCTCCACTAACGACTTGGTAAGGTACAAAGTGTAATTTTATGGGCTAGCACCAATTTCACATTTTCCTAAAGTAACTAAGATTGGGAATTTATAATGTATAGTTACTTTATAATTCATTATACTTTTAACAAGTATTTAAAGTCGTATCCTACCCGTTCGGCTAACGACCCTCCACCGATCAAGGAAGCGGTGGGTGAGAGTGGACACCCATTAAGTCACCATTTTATAGGCAACAACCTTATACCCCCCTTATAGACCGGCTTCGTGAATGAGGCCTACTAACGGTAAGAATGACATATTCTTATACATATCTATATAATAAAATTATAATAATAGTATAAGTGTTGATTTTTAAACCTTTTTAAAAATCTAAGGTTTAATTTGGAATTAAAGTATTAAAGTATAAGACTTTTCAAATTCCAAAACTTGAGGGCAAGATTTGAAACTATTCCAAGTCTCTTCAATTTGTAACTTATGAGTTTTAATGGTTCATAAAAATGAAGACTCTTCATTTTATGAAACCTTTTTAGTTCTTTAATCATAATTAAAAGAAGTGACTTTTGGTTATCCATAACTTGAGGACAAGTTATGGACACCATCATAGCCATTAAGATCATGAATTAAACACACATGGTGGTTACACATAATTCCTATGATCTTCTAAAAACTCATAAGAACACAAATTCATATTAAGCAATTTCAAGAAATCATATAACTATATACAATACTTGAAAATTGATAAAAGCCATGTAAAATGGGTTAACATAATCATTATCATTTTGAAAAACAGATTTTACAAGTCCAAAACAGATTGGGATAATGATCTTAATCCATTTCCAGCAACAAAACTCGAAAAAACTGCCCAGCACGCTCCTACTCGCCGAGTGCATTATTCTACTCGCCGAGTAGGATGAATTTGTTCATGGACTCGGCGAGTCCTCCCCATGGACTCGGCGAGTCTAGTCGTCAGAATGCAGAATTTTCGATTTTTAAGCAGTTTTGCATCAAGTATACAGAAAACAGTCTTAGGCTCTGATACCACTGATGGGTTTTAAGCATTCTAACACTTCCTAAGTGTACATGCAACCCTAATAACCTTGAATCTATGTTTTCTCTATATACATGCAAATTTCTTTTTCAAGGTTATTTCCTAACTAGCATGGCATGGGGATTACATAAAACATAAAACTAGTAGAAATACATACCTTGTTGTTGCTTGGATTCCTTCAAGACTTTGTGAGCCTAGCACCCCAAATGTTGTGCCTCAAATGCTTCACACAACACCACAAGACTTGGAATAACTTGAGAGAATACTTCTAGCACTCAAATTTGGTTATGCCCTCTCTAGTAACACTATGTCTACTAGGTCCACTTTTTGCTAGCTATAGGGTTCCTTTTATAGTGTTGTCACAATTAGGGTTTACACATGAATGCCCTTAATTGTCATGACTCTTGATTTCCCATGACCCATGGATTTGTAACTCCCATGGACCATCCATGGAGCTCCATTTGGTTACATCCATAACCCATAAACTATGGATCATTAATCCACCATAAAAGAATTGATGATTGTCATAATCAACCCTATATATTTAATTAGTCTCACTTTGATCACCAAATTAATCCTAGATTAATACTTGATCAATACTAATTAAATAATACTATTATTAATATATTAGAACTTATAATATATTAATAATCATAAGTGCCTTATTCTCTCATTTAGTCTATCCAAGTATTGCAATGCCATGCAACCCAAATGGACCATGCCGGGTCGGGTCAAGTACATACCAAATAAAGTTATGGACTTAGACACTATATCCAACAGAAACAAGGATTCCGGAGATATAAAGAACGCCGAAATCCGAGTTATAACGAAAAAGTTATGACCCGTCGAAGTTTCGCGACGGAACCGGCACGGCACCGGGAAGCGTAAATAGTGAATTTACGATAAAGCGAGTTTTAGCCTTAGAAATCTAAACGAAAGTCGTAGAAAACGTTAAAACGAGAGCGTCTATAAAAAGAACGCCCAAATCTGACTTCGTATGAGGAAGTTATGATTTTTCGAAGTTTCGGCTTAGCAGTGTACAACCCGAAGTTCGAATATTAGATCGAGCGGTTTTTGGCCGACACAACCTAAACGAGAATCGAAGATCTCGTTAATAGTAGCATAACGATAAAAAGACAAACGAAAACGGACGTCAGATGAAGAAGTTATGAATTTTTAACGAACCAATCATGTCCCGGCCTGTTAAAAATATAACTTTTAAAATAAAGTCAAAATTAGCCGACGGAGTCTAAACGAAAGTTATAGAGTACGTTCCCGCCTACGCGTGGATATAAAGAACGTCGAAAACGGAGCTCGTATGCGAAAGTTATGATTTTTAGAAGTCGGGAAGGAAAATTGTGAAATCTGGAAGGAGGTGGTGACGTGGCCAAATCTCAGCCGTTGCTTGCGGAGCACGGCCTCGCATCCGATGATTGCCACGAAGCCTCGCTCTACGCCCGGCGTCCGAAGCTGGGTACGCCCGACATACTCAGCCTTATCCACTTCCGAGAGTAGGCGCGTGCGAAGCCAGCTGGAGGCCTTATCCGAAGACTACGCCCCGCCTAGCCAAGGATTACGCCCAACGTAGTCTGAGGCCTCGCAGGCTATAAAAGGGGGGCGAGGGTTTCCGGATTTTTCACACCATTCTCCTTCTCTCTCTAAGGGTTTTAACCCTCCCTTAAGCCTAGGTGAACCCCTAGCACCCGAAGGAAGCCCCGAGGCTCCCGGAGTCCCGAGAAAAAGGGTCTTTCGGTTCGGAAACGCTGCTCCTAGCAAAGCCCGGTTTTCTTTAAAATCCGCTGTAAGTGAGCTACGCCTACGCAATTTTTAATATAACTTT
Organism: Lactuca virosa; assembly: GCF_052849685.1. NCBI lineage: Eukaryota > Viridiplantae > Streptophyta > Magnoliopsida > Asterales > Asteraceae > Lactuca > Lactuca virosa. Next base: position 102,297,704 of record NC_136429.1, read on the forward strand.
TAAATAATTATAGTAATGTTATTAGGTCCTTAAAATAGTTATTTGGGCTATTATTATGAGTTATATTGAGTGTTATTTAACGCTTATATAATAATAATAATAGTTACACTATTAATTAGTCACGGTTAACGTTAAAACTAAACTCTAGTGGTATTAATACTAGGTTTTGGTCAAGGAAAAATTGTTTTGAGATAACGAAGTGTTGTTCAAGTACCGAGTCACCACCTAATCAGGTGAGTGCATAGTTACTTTCATCTTACACATAGATATGAAGTATTTTATATAAATTACGTGCTATGTGTGCATATTATCTGAATACTTGCTGTCTATGTTGGATGAATGATTTTTATACACATTTTTCATGATTTAAACTGTATATGTATTTTATATCTACAAGAATATTGGGGTAAAACATAGGTAGATGTAATAAGACGATGTGTGATAAAATGATGAGAGGCCTCGATGTTGTTGGTGATCCAGTCATCTAGCGGAGTATAGATGACGACCACGGACTCTTCTAGACAGTCCAGTGGAACGCTAGCAGGCTCGCAACCTGTAGGTGTTTGTGAACGATGTGTTTACCGGTGTACTTCATCCCCCTCATGGTTGCCTTTAGGACATTTATTGCTGAGGAACCCCCTTGGCAGTAGTGTCCATCCCGATGATGATCCTTAGGCTAGGTCCCTTATGATAGGTGTTTAGGGACGTAAAGTGAGGATAACGGGAACGGGTAATCGGGTTATTGTTGATTGATGAAATTAATAAACTTATTTATTGTAGGTTGAAAACCCTATGTGCTCACCAGGCTCCCAAGCCTGACCCACTCAGTTTCATGTATTACAGGTAGTGGCGCTCGAGCATAGATGTGATGTTTTGGATGAGGGATTACGGATATAGGCCTGTAGATATGAAATAATGTAGTAAGGCTTATGTTGTGCTGTTTATGCTTTTGATCTGTATCGAACATGACATCCCGAGTCTTTTAATGAAATACATTTCCTTGGAAATGCTTTTGATAAATCTTTATCATATTTTGTTTTGGGACAAATTCCGCAACACTTTTATTTAAAATGTTACTCTGATTTTCAAACAAGCATAAACAAAATCGGTCTTTTCTGGCCGTGAAAATGGGGATGTCACATAAGCCAAAAACCGCTCGAACTAAAATTCGAGTTTCGGGTCGTGCACAGCTATGCCAAATCTTAGAAAATTCATAACTTCCTCATACGAAGTCAGATTTGGACGTTCTTTTTTTTTATGTTCTCGGTTTAACGTATACTACAACTTTTGTTTAGATTTCTAAGGCTAAAAAGTCCTCCATCGTAAATTCACTATTTACGTCTCCCGGTGCCGTGCCGGTTTTGCCGAAAAACTTCGACGGGTCATAACTTCTTCGTTATAACTCGGATTTCGGCGTTCTTTATATGTGCGGAACCCTTGTAACATATACTACCACTTGGAAAAGATTAATCCTTCTAAATAATCTTCCATCAAAAACTCATTTTTGATGCTTATTGTCTCTAAATTAACTAGCTCGGATCTGCGGGCGTTACAATTATCTCCCCCTTAGGATGATTACGTCCCGGAATCATCAACGAAACATGGTTGTATAATGACTCCCTACATTATCTCTTCATCCTAGGTAGTACTCGTAACTTCTATGTTTCTTCGAATGCGTATTTAACTCCTGATCTTCTTGACTGCAAGCGGTGCTTGATCTTGCACCCGTTCTCTATGTCTTGTTAGACTTTCAATCATGACCTTCATGTCACAACCTCGCTATTTATTAGAGATTCCTTCTTCTTCTTAACAAACTTAAGTTAAGTTTATTTGATTTCCACGATAGACTGATGGGTCGTGTTGTAATGACCTATTTTCACAGCCAGAAAAGACCGATTTTGTTTATGCTTTATAAAAATCAGAGTACCTCTTTAAATAAAAATGTTGCGGAATTTGTTCCTAGAAAAACATGATAAATACGTTATCAAAGCATTTATGAAGAAATGTATTTTTATCCATTTTAAAACATTTGGGATGTCATTGTCAATACAGAAACATTAGCATAAACAGAACTTACATTCATTTACACTAGTGATCTACATCTCTTTTAAATCCCTCAGTGTAAAGTAACTTCATATCGACACCTGTGATACAAATAAACTTGAGTGGGTCAGGTTGGAAAACCTGGTGAGTACATAGGGTTTTCAACCCACAATATTATAATTATTATGTTTAAACGTCAAACAATCAACCCAATTACCCATCCCCATTATCTTCCTCACTCTTAAGGGTCTACCCTAAGAGTCATCTATCCTGCATTCATTCATTCCGAAGTCCCTTGATTCCAGGGTTTATAAGACAGGCACTAAGTCCATAGCTATCAATGCTCATTCGTAAAGCACTAAATCCATAGCTGCTAAAGTTCATTCATCAGGTACTAAATCCATAGCTACCAGTGTTCATCTAATAGGTACTAAGTCCATAGCTACGCACGTTTATCTATCAGGTACTAAGTCCATAGCTACCAACGTTTATCCTTTAGGTACTAAGTTCATGGCTACCAGCGTTTATTCAATAGGTACTAAGTCCATAGCTACCAATGTTTATCCATCAGGTACTAACTCCATAGCTACCAACGTTTATTCAATAGGTACTATGTCCATAGCTACCAATGTTTATTATTAGGCACTAAGTCTATAGATGCCAATGTTCACTCATATCATCTTTCATCTCTCATCATTCATCTACCCATGTTTTACCCAACATATTCGTAGATATAAAATACATATACAGTTTAAATCACTTAAAACATGTATAAAATTGTTCATCCAACATAGATCTCAAATAAACAGATAATATGCACATATAACACGTAATTTATATAAAATACTTCATATCTATGTGTAAGATGAAAGCAACTATGCACTCACCTGGTAAGGTGGTGACTCGGTACTCGGACAACACTTCGCTATCTCAAAACAATTTTCACTTGACAAAACCTAGTATCAATACCACTAGAGTTTAGTCCGACGTTAACCACGACTAATTAATAGTCTAGCTATTATTACTATTATATAAGTGTTTAAACAATATTTTCCAACCACTATGTACAGACAGGGGCCAGACATAAAACACCGGAGGGTAGGACCATTTTGGCATATAGCACTTCTGAAATCCAACAACCCTATGCGGCCCTTTAAACCAGATTCCCCGTACCGCGAGTGGTCAAAAAAGATATTATAATGACACTTATATAACTCATAATAATAGCCCAAATATTTATTATAAGGTCCTAATAACATTACTATATTTAAACATAAGCTATACTTAAGGTAGGGTAAGCATATCTCACTTACCAGGGGTTTGGCTAGGAGCCGGGCTCTGCAGGGGCAGAACTTCCGAGCCGAAAGCTATTCTTCTTGGAGCCTGTCGGCGCTCCGGGACTCGCCTCTAACACCTAGGAGGTGCTAGGGAAGGGGGAAGAGGGTTTGAGGGTAATGGGAGAGAAAAAGTATGAAAGGCGTGAGTTTTGTGGGTGATTTACGCCTCTATTTATAGGCTGTCTGGGCCGATTCACGTCGTGAGAAAGGTGCTCACGTCGTGAGCCTTGCGTAGGCTCCAAGGCGAAGTCTGGTGCTGAAACGTGGCGCCGGACGCAGGTAAAACAACCAATCTTTAAAAGTTCATAACTTTCGCATACGAACTTCGTTTTTGACGTTCTTTATATCCACACGTAGATAAAGACAAGATCTACAACTTTCCTTTTGACTCCATCTGCTAATTCTCGACCGATTTTAAATTTAATAGTATGAGAAGATTACACTGTTAAATGTCCGCGTAAAATTCGTAACTTCTTCATACAGACTCCGTTTTTGTCTGTCTTTTTATCGTTGAGTTCCTATTAATGAGATCTTCAACTCTCATTTAAGTCGCGTAAGCCAAAAACCGCTCGAACTAAAATTCGAGTTTCGGGTCGTGTACAGCTATGCCAAATCTTAGAAAATTCATAAATTCCTCATACGAAGTCAGATTTGGGCATTTTTTTTATGTTATCGGTTTAACGTATACTACAACTTTTGTTTAGATTTCTAAGGCTAAAAAGTATTCCATCGTAAATTCACTATTTACGTCTCCTAGTGCCGTGTCGGTTTTGCCGAAAAACTTCGACGGGTCATAACTTATTCGTTATAACTCGGATTTAGGCGTTCTTTATATGTACGGAACCCTTGTAACATATACTACCACTTGGAAAAGATTAATCCTTCTAAATAATCTTACATCAAAAACTCATTTTTGATGCTTATTGTCTCTAAATTGACTAGCCCAGATCTGCGGGCGTTACAATTTACATCGAAAAGTCGTATTCTGGATCTTAAAATTTCATTTTGGAAACCTCCGAAACGTGTAGAACTGTTCTGGAACACGATGAACTCGTTCGGAACATGAAGAACAGGTCCGTAACTGCTCCGGAACAGGTTCGAAAATTTTTTCATTTCCATTTTAGAATGAAGTGATAACACGTTTTTATTTGTGCAACACAACATGGTTTTTGATGCATCAATTACACTCTCGTGTAAACTGAAAATCGGCGGGGAAATTCTCGCGGCATTCAGAAACAAACCCGAATGCGAGACCATATTACGGAATACATGTTTCGGGAGGTGATTATACATTCCTAATGTAGATGAGGATCCTTTGCTTCCACATTACGTCTTTTGCCACGAAGTTGTCACCGACCTCCGAAGCCAAGTAAAGGAAATGGTTTTTGAGATTGGGGGTTACGAGATGTCTTTTGGAAAAAAAGAATTTTGTCTCATCATCGGATTTCGGTTTGGTGACTATTTTCCTGCTTCTGCATCCGACGCCACCTTTCGTTCCCGTGACTTTCCTATGGTCCCGACGAATGTCTCGGTCAAATTACAACATTTTATGGATGTGTTTAAACAATGACTTAATGAGTTATCAGACGAGGATGCAGTCCGTGTATGTCTTCTATACCTGTTAGAGAAGAGTTTCAATGGGCGGTTGGATAAACAACCTGTTATAGAAGAGTATTTCGCTTTGCTATCCAACCTTGATGAATTCAACATGTATAATGTCGTATATTTTATAATTATTGATTATAAATACTTATCTCTACTAATATCTTTTAGAAATATAATTGTTAACTAATTTTTTATGTGACAGATATCCATGGGGATGATAATTTGGGATCAATTGTACAAACAGATTTTTACTGTATTCAATAAGGTTGACAAGCTTATACATCCAGACGAACTTAAAGCGAACAAACCTCAAAAATGGACCTACGGCCTACAGGGGTTTTTATACGCTTTTAAGGTAAGTATATGATGATTTTTTTTGTATGCTAACATTCTAACTATTATTTTTTTTTTTTTGCTAACATTCAGATATAGATTCTTGAGACTTTTCCGATGAGCAGTTTGTTTGGTACCCGACAACAGAATGTGATCCCTCGGGCTGTTGCATGGTCAAAACTGAGGGAGTTACAAAGACTCTCTGCAATTAGTTTTTACAAATAGACGACGCATGGTTACTTTATTATTTAAATATTAATTTATTTTATAATTTATGATATTTATAATTCTATAATTTTGTTAACAGGGTAATAGAATCGTACCGAAGTTGGAGCCGACGGAAGACGAGATGCGTGCTGAATGGTGGATTGTTAGCTCGACGTGGATTGATCGCCCTGATTTTCCCGACACTGAAGCTCACAGGGCACATTCCCTAACACCATCACCCAAAAACTTCTCTACCCATGAGCATCGAGAATAGAAGGCACATATAGATGATCCATCTCACCCGCCACCACCACCACCGTCAAACGCTGACCCATCAATTGACAAGGACCAAATTATTAGTGACTTGCAGAACGAGGTCGGTCAATTGAAAAATGAGGCCCGTGGATGTCACGAGCAGTTGTGGTCTCAGGAGGAGCGTTTAGCAGAGCATGAGACTACTTTAGCCATGGTTCTGAAACTTATCAATAAGACTTCCGAACACGATGTTGGTACCTCGAAGGGGATGAAGATACATTTTTAATTATTTCATTGTTTACAAGTATACATTATTGAAACGTACAGGGATACTTCAATGACAATGAGTTATGGGAGCATGATTATATCTTAAGCACTCCCAAAAAGCCGCTGAATGTCGACCCTGAACAGCCGCTGAATGACGGCCCTGAACAACCGTTGAATGTCGGTCCTGAGCAGCCGTCTCCGTTTATTCGCTCGTCAGATGTAATCGAGATTCTGCGGGATGAATACAAAACACCTGCGCAAGCACCTCTTAGGCGTTCTAAACGCCAAAAAGTTATGTCCATATGGTATAAGTCGCCATGGATACAATTGAAGAGGAAATGTGTCACACGACAACAACCAGCACCGTTGGACAATCTTGTAGATCCTACCGTACACATTGTATATAAAGAACGAGATGGTTCGTTGTTGTTTGCTCACAATTATTTGATCGGTTTTGCTATGCTTGAGTTTTGGACACGGTTATATGCGGATAGTCATAGAGGATGGTTGTCATGTGATGTAAGTAATATAATTATTTGCTTATTACATACTACGCTTTTAAAAATAATACTTACTTTACTACAAAAAAAATTAATTGGCAGCACATTATGATGTGGATATCATTGCTGCTAGAGCGTAGAGCGGATGATGCTCGGTGGACGGTTGTGCCATCAGCTTTCAACACTGATACATATGACTGGAATGGCATGGCTGACTGATCCGTTTATTTAACTTGGGCAGAGTGTGATACGGTATAATTTTGTTTGGCTTATTTTACCTGAGTATTTATATACTAATTAATTATTTCTAACCTTTTTTTTGTAGCTTTACATCCCAATCAACATACCACAAGCTTATTGGTTTTTGGGTTCTTTGGATTTGAAGACATTCAAAATGACTATATACGATAGTCAATGGAAGGGCGGTTACTGTTCGGAACATGAGGATTGGATTATATGTATGACAACCTGCATCCACAAACTGCTAGTGGGAGTCAATTACTGGGGTACCGAACCAACTTATTCAATCCCACTTGAGAGCTTCAAGATGACTCTGGAAAAGGCCCCAGACGTACCACAACAAATTGACAACAAAGGAGATTGTGGGGTGTTTTTGTGTTGGTTTCTGGAGGCGTTGATCACTGAGAAATTTATTTGGTTGAAATTGTATTGTTTTCCGAAAAAACTGATTACAAGTAGTTTATTATAGGTTGACTTTTTATAAAAATGATGAGAGGGTGTCTAAGGGGTGTCGCTAAAAAGACACCCCTTTTTACCATTTAGACAACCCTAATTAATTTTGAAGTATTTTTATTGGTTGAAATTGTATTGTTTTTCGAAAAAACTGATTACAAGTAGTTTATTATAAGTTGACTTTTTATAAAAATGATGAGAGAGTGTCTAAGAGGTGTCTTATTAGCAGCATCCATTATTAAAAAAGAGATAAAAATGAATATATTTAATATTGGTGATGAATAGTTCGTACATAAATTTGCTCCCCTAGGGCTAGCACTACGCTAAAATGACTGGCAGAGTACACAGGTCCATTGGAAGAATATGGGCCTGCAAAACACAAATTTACAGGTCCTTTTGGAGTTGGGTTTAGACTTTACAAAAGTGAAAAGAGTAACTTACAGAAATGGTCTCTGTTGTTTGGTTAAATTCGTAGATTTGCTGCTTAAGTTTAAAAATTATTAGATTTCATCCCTATGGTCTATGAATATTGTAGTTTTGGTCCCTTATCATTTCTTTTTCTTTTTCATTTTCATTTAACAATTTATTATTATTATTATTATAATATAACAATTTTATTTGTTCTTTATTTTAATAGAATTTTTATAGATTTCTTATAAAGATAATTTTATTTTTTTAAATTATATATATATATATATATATATATATATATATATATATCATATTATTAATTATTAGCTTTATTTATTTATCGTTGTTTTTGTGGTTTAAAAATCTTTTAATATTTTTGACGTCTTATTCGAATTATTCGAAAATATGATTTAATATGTTTTTTTTAATTTTTTACATTTTGTTCGTTCACATTATATAACACTTTTTCTTTTTAATATTTTGTTTGAATAAACAAATTAAAATAGAACTCCGGATAACTATCAAACATCAAATATAATTATTTAATGTTCTTTTTTTATGTGTTTTTCGTTTAAATCATTCGTTTATGTGCTTTACTTTTTTTTATTCAACTTTAAAAGGTTTTATTGTTACTTTTTAAACGAATAATCTTAAATATTAGGATAAACAAATATCATACCGTTTACATCATGACTGTCCTTTGTGTCCTCATCATGGAAAATAGCGTTTGATTAGTCTTGCCCCGTGTAAAAATACAATGTTAGGCTATATTTAGCAAACTAACTGAAAAATTAGTTGTTAACTGAAAAACAAGTTGTTAAATAAAAAGCTAACAGTTAGCTGAAAAACTAACTGGTAAAAATTAATGTTTGGTAAACTAGCTGAAAAATTAACTTAAATATATAAAATGATATAAAGTGACATTTAAAAGAATATGTTTCTATAATTAATTAAATTATATATTTGGAAAAAAAATTAAAAAGCTATAAGCTATTTTGTTGGTTTACGAAACATAATAATTTAAAAAAGCTTGAAAAATAAGTTCACTTAGCTATGACATGCATGACTATTCTTTAAAGCAGGAACAAAAAATAATAAAATTCAAAACAAAATTGAAAATTCTAGAATCCGAAACTGTTCGTTGTAGTAAAAAGCAAAAACTACTAAATATGAGCATTTTATCAGTTTCGCAAGAAAGGTTGTGGGCTTCCCTTCCCTTCCCTTCCCTTCCATAAATGTGGACAAAATAAAGTGGTGATAATTTCACTTTTCACATCACTCTACATTTTAAAAAAACCAATTAAAATTTCCACTAACTTGAGAAATAAAAATAATATACAATCAATCTATCAAAGTAATTGATTTTGTGTTACTTAACAGTTAACCCCCATGTAAATTGTAACGTAATTAAACTATCAAGAAAGCAGGATTGGCCCATTTTCGGCTGCAGCCCTCGCATGTTCATGACCACCATTACTGTTATTATGTCTTGCTAATTGCACATCCCGTGAGAAATGAGTCCTTGCTTTTGCATAAGGGGCTCCTCTTGCTGTTTTTTTTTTAATAAAAAAAAACATAAATCAAATTTATATTTTATAAAACTTACCTCAGTAAATAATTAATTACCTGCAATTTGTTGAGTCCGAAGAATGTTCTGACGCCTTTTCCACCAACAAGTCAAACAAGTAGCGATCAAAAGAAGCCCTGCGCATGCCCCTAATGCGATTCCAATCTTTGCTCCACCAGAAAGGTGGGGCCCACATGTTTGTAATCCAGGTATCCCACAAAGACCTTTGTTATCAGTAAAACTGTAAAATACCATATAACCCACAATTAATAAATAAATAATTAAATTTTATTTATTTAAGTTATTTATGAAAAGTAAACATACTTGAAACTTGCTCGGTGTAAAAGCCTTCCTCCTAGTGCAGCTGGGACTCTTCCTGATAGGGAGTTGCCATTCAGATTCCTAATTAAAGCAAATTTGTTAAAAGTATAATTAATACTATGTTTTATATAATTATATATTTATTGTTAGAGAAAAGAATCTTAATTCTTACAATATTCGAACTGATGTTAAACCTCCAAGGCTTTCAGGAATGGATCCATTAAACAAATTGTATGAAAGATCCCTGTTGTACAACAAAATATCTTTTATTTAAGCATTTCATAACTTAAATATATATATTATCAAACAAATCAAATACTCATTTTTCATTTTTCATTCAAATGAGAATAAATTATACTCACAATACTTCAAGACTAGTAATTTTTCCAAGTGAAGAAGGAATCTCCCCCTGGATGCTATTTCCACTCAGGTTCCTTCAAATTCACAACAAAAATTAAAATTACTGATTAATAATTTTCATTTATTTCACAGCAGATTAATCTTTAAACTGACATATTTTGTAGATGAGTGAGCTTGGATATGTCATCAGGTAAGAATCCTCTTAAACCTTGGTTATCAAGACCTCTGATATCACAATCAAAAATCAAAATACACTGTTACAATTCTACATAATATATTCAGAAATCAGAATACAATTAGAAAGATTGGATAAGAAAAACTTACAATCCATCAATGAACCATTTAATTTTAGCATTATCAAATTGACAATCTACTCCACTCCATGGATGCTGCTGTGGAACACAAGGATCACCATTCCAACTGAAACGAAGAGGAAGACCTAATGCACTCTTCAATTTCTGCAAAGCTTTTACTACAACATAAAGAAAGAACTTTCACTTCATAAGAAAAACCCTTTTTCAAAGCTTTAAATTCCAACAAATGGTTTAAAACTTAAAAGTACCTTCATCAATTGAAGTTTTGGCTTCAGCTCTGACAATTTCAAAGATCTCTATAGCACTGATTATGGTGTGACTTCCTTTTACAAGCTGCAAAGTTATTGTCAAACTCCTCCCACTAACAGGGACTGTTGTATTTATCACAATAGCACTATTAATATCTCCACTCATTTTCACAATATCAATTTCTTGAAATATGTTATCACCATTTATAATGATGTCAAAAACTCGTTGTCCTTCTCCTGTGACTGAAGGATCAATCTCTGCAAAATGCAACCAAACTGAGTAATTCCTGTTTGGATCCACATCCATTGTGTATGTCAAATCAGGCTGATTATCAGTGCTAACAAGTGCTGTTTGATAAAGAGCTTCTGGATAATAGTTTGGTAGATTTGGGGATAACTTGATGCTATTTTTTGTGGTTAAAGGTTTATCAGAGTTTTGACCAAAAGTAGTGATTGAATTCCAGAATCTGTCTCCACCCCAATGGTTCCCACTGTAATCCACATCAAATTTTGGATTTTTAGCACCACAACTGAGTCTTTTATGTGTTCTTAAGATTGTTCCTCTGCCCCAATCCGAACCAAAGTTATATGCATTGTTGCCAACTTGAAGAACTTCGATTGAAAGTACAGCTGGATCTCCATGACCAGTGCTGTGGAAGCAAATTGAAGCAGTTCCATCTTCAAGGAATACTAGAGCCTCAACGAAAGCTTGTTCATCATCATGATTACTCCAACCTGATGATAGGGAGTAAACTAGGGTTCCTTCTACAGATACATCAAACAAAGGTTCGTTGTCAAAAGTGGGATCTTTGACCAATCCGAAGAAGACTCTAACTGAATAATGGCCATGAGGGACTCTCTCTATGTGGTAGCAATTTTCAGGACCCAAAGATAAGGGGAAATAGCGAAGTGTGGTGAGAGGAGGAGTGATGTAGCTTGGACGAGTTGCATTAGCAAGTATCCCTCCACTGTATCCGAAATCTCTGTACCAAAATGTATTTGTTGGTGGTGTGTGGACGTCGTTGCGAGCTCCGCAGCTTATTCTCAGAGCATATGGTGCTGCATTCATGGAAAGTCAAATAGTAGAGATTAGAATCAAAGCCAATGTAATGCAATACAGAAGAAATTTATGTTTCTTTTGCTGTTTAACACAAAGCAAACCCAAATCTTTGACTCTATTTTTTCAGCGAATTTGTTTGCTGGCCAATTAAATGTTTAGTTGGAAGTTGAAACTACCCAAACTTTACAATGATTCAAATCTCTCATCTGATCTCACTCTCACAATCTAACGATTACTGATAAGTTCCTAATTTGTTGATTCGCATCGGATACGACCAAATTTAGGCATAAAAGGCCAAAACGAATCGATCCAAAAGCTCAAAATTGGAACGAATTAGACTAAACCTAGCAAAATTAGCATACAAACAAGTAGCAAGAAGTTAGTGATTTATGACATAGAACTCCAAAGTAGAAGAATGTAATGAAGGAAACCTTGGTAAGAAGGTTTGAAAGCTGCTAGGCAAACAAGGAGGAAGATGAGCAGTGACACTGGCCTCATAATCGTCGTCTCTAATCCTTTTCCAATCTTGCACTTTGAACGTTCTCTCTCTCTCAAACTCACTCTGTAATCTAAATCCTTTCCACTTTCAGAACCTTAAGCATCTAGGGAGAATATGGGTAGCCTCTGTAGAGAGAGAGAGAGAGAGAGAGAGAGAGAGAGAGGGAAAGTCTTGTAGACGTGACTGCAAATGAAGACACGGATTTAATTAATATTCCCCCCTATAACATAAAATTTTAATTATTTTTATATTACAAGATGTAATGCGATTGATATAGTTAAAGTAATAAAATACCATATTATTCATGGTGCAAAAGTTAAAACTTAAAATACACTTCATTTTAATCGTAATTTTGAAAGTATAAAAACATATTTAATAAAATAATTATGCACAAAATACAAGGCTATATATATAAATAAGTGTCTTGGAAAATGTTAGTTAGATCGGGTCATATACTCATTGCTTAGAACCACTAATGAAATATGAAACATTTTTTTTCTTAAAAGTTATTTATTTTCCCATCTAATAGATTCTTGTGACATCGGTTTTTGCCTATTGGGTATATAATTTTCTCCTTTTTAATCTCAAAATAATGTATTTGATTAATAAGTAAAACATATATAATTGAATCTTAATGACAAGATCGGCAAGCATCTTAAATTTGGGGTGCAATTATGTTTATCCTTACCCATTCATATAAATTATTAAATCATGGTGTATACATTCATCTGCTCATACATAGGGGTAAATGTAGTAAGGAGAGAGTGGGGGCATATGCCCCCAATGACTGAATTTTTTTATTTTTTTTACATGAGATGAGCTAAAAATTGTATCCACTTTTCTTACTAATTCATATGGTGCCCTCAACCACAAAATAGATGTGGCCTCCATAATGAGAAGATTGAGAAAAAATGCAGCATTTCTTGGCTTGCTACTAAAACATACGCAGAGAGAAAATAATGAAAAGGAAATAGCACAACTGCACAAAGCTAAAGAAGAAGAAGGAAGTTGGGCAATTCTAAAGAGGAGAAGAGGAAGGGAAAAACTGTCTTTTTCTCTTTCTTAACACATGATTTCACTTAACAGAAAAAAAAAATATGGGTATAAATAAAAGTCAAACCTTCAGTCTCTTATAATATAATCTCATTTTAAATTCTTTTATCTTCTCGAAAAATAACACATTAAACCCTTGAATTTTCCCAACTATACTTGACCCATTTATATTTTAATCCCTTATTTATGCTCTATATTTCACAATATATCACTTTTTAAATTCCATTATTTTCACATACCTTGAAAAATAGCACAGTAAACCTTGAATTTTCCCAATTATACGTGACCCATTTAAACATTCTAAAACTTAATTTAAGTTTTTTATAACATTTAACTCCCCTTAAATATTTTAAATGTAAAATAAACGGTTTGACCAAACCTGAAAAACTATAATCGGTTTGACCGACCTGAAAAATTATTTGATAAATAATTTGTGTCCCCAATATATGTAAATCTTGGACGCCATTGCTCACTCATAGGATACACAAAGCAATTATGGGGCATGTATAAAATTAACCTAAATTCGTTATTGTCTATTTAACATCCCCAATCGATTCATCAGTTTGATTCCTTACGATCTAACATTCTTTGTATTTTTTTTTTTGGTTTTGAGTCCCACAAAACTTATAAATTATAATGAATATTCATATTATAAGATATAAGAGATAGTAAAATAATCTATAATAATAAATATACTAGTATATTTATAAAGGTTAGGATCAGACGCAAGATTTCATACCGGGTGTGGCACGGACAAAAAAATAGTAGTTGCATAATAATAGGAAAAAATTCAAAAGTTTTTACACTGCGTACACGGAAGTCAGACGTTGTCAGTGCCACTGTGGGACACACAGTAGAACCACCCCTAATAAGGGTGCACATAGTTATGCACTATTTGGCGAAAGATGGTGGCGGTACCGCCCGACTTCAACAATACAAGGGGTGACCAGGTTCTCAATCCTCTCTACTATCCGTTCAACGACTAGTTTTTTTTTATTTAATTTCTATTTTATTACCTATATAAACCACGATTAACCACTTCCAAAACCATACAAACATTCTACATTATCTCCAATTTCATTCCAACTCCCTTTTTCTTTTTACCCAAATAGTTTCTTCTGAAAATTCTCATTCATATGTGTGCAACAAATATGTTGATGAAATTAATCCCTTTCTCTACTCATCTTAATTAGAATCATCAAATAACTAAAAAGTTGCAGCGCCAGTGAGTTGCACTAGCGATCTTCAAGATATTGCAACACTGACCTAATTGTTCTCTACCGATCACTAGTATTCAATGAGTAAGTGTTTGGAAAATCACTAAAACATTCATTCCATTTTAAATGAAGAAGAATGCAAGCATGAGTATTAACTTACAAATGGAATATATCTACGTTGTATAACTTTTCTAAAATCATTTGTACATATAACTACCAACAAAAAGAACTAGTTCAAGGCTGTATAATGAGTAACAAGGAAGGACGTGGAATATGATTTTGGTGTACAAAAAAGTCTTTGGGGCATAACAAGGCTCCATGCACATTCTATGAATTAAGACATGTGTAAATATATAATGTACGCTTGCCCTATATTACACAATATGATACTGATAGATGAATATGTTGTTATATGGTTGGTACATGATATCGATCTCCCCAATGAGGAAGAAGTACATGCATATATGATTCTATAATTGCACGGCTTAGAAACCCACCACCAACTTCGATCAGATCTTGTTGATCACATTGAACATGTTTACATACCTTATTTGAATAACTAAGTTTTTTTTTAATTATCATCTTAGGATTATAATAATCTTTTTTAAGTTTTAAATTTCCATTTGGCGCCATCTGGGTGTGTACTCAGAGTTACACAACCTCAAAACGACCCTAGACAGCGGCAATGACGGGAAAGGCACCTGCATCGTTCGGGAGGGGGGGGGGGGGGAACGAGCCCACTCAAATCAATGTGGTCACTCGATGGCACAAAGCCATCTGCCTTAGACGGACAAGCCACCACCCCACACGACAGAAGCCACGACAAGCACAACCGACAATCACGACACATCAACCTGAATTCAAGCGCTCATCAACCTGAATGTCGACTAAGGGCACCACTACGATATCATCTGCAAAACACTTCTGCAACTAAGAGACATGAAAATTGTTGTGTATCTGGCTAAGTTCGAAAG
Organism: Lactuca virosa; assembly: GCF_052849685.1. Taxonomy (NCBI): domain Eukaryota; kingdom Viridiplantae; phylum Streptophyta; class Magnoliopsida; order Asterales; family Asteraceae; genus Lactuca; species Lactuca virosa. Next base: position 102,312,968 of record NC_136429.1, read on the forward strand.
GTAAATCCAATCCGTACACAGCTTTTCCCTCCCAGGGGATAACCCTGAAAGGACCAATGAATCTGAGGCCCAACTTGGCCCACTTCCTGAACTGGATGACATCCTTCCAAGGTGAAACATTCAAAAGCATAAAATATCCAACCTGAAACTCGAGCTCCGAACGTCTTCGATCAACATAAATCTTCTGGCGATTTACACGGTCTGCAACCAATCACGCATTTGTTGTATCAACTCAGTAGTCTTGAGTACTACCTCAGTACTCCCCATAACTCGATGTCCGACCTCACCCCAACAAATAGGGGTCCGTCACTTCCTCCCGTTGTAACATCCGGAATTTGAGGATCAACTTTGGGTATAACTCTCCTTTTTGGAATTGGACACGGCGTGTTGGAGGCACCAACACGGCGTGTCGAGATAAGAAAAGGCGCGGGTCTCATTAAGAGCAACACGGCGTGTTGCCTCCTGGAACACGGCATGTTGGTCGCTGGATATGAAAATCTAATTTTCGGGGTTTGCTCCCTATTTAAAGGAAAGTGGAGGCTAGGGTTTGTTCACCCTCAGCCCCCATCAGCCCCCAAGTCCTGAGGGAACCCTAATCATCTTTCCATCTCATTGGTGAGTTAGTGTGGTGTTTTTGGAGCCAAAGAAGGAAGAAGTTGGAAGAAAAAGAAAGATCCGGTAAGCAAGTCCCTCATCCTTTAGCTTGGCTTTCTTCTGGACCTTTGTAAGTGTCCAAGATCCGATTTTTATCATTCCATGTTGCTAGATATTGAGTTTTATCCCTTTTGCTTCTTGTTCTTGAAAGTTGGAATGGTTAGATCTCATAAAGTTTGCAACTTTATGAATCTCCAGGTCAAGGTGACCTTGTAGAGTGTTGGATCTGGCTTATAGTTGAGTTTTGATGCCATGCATAAAGATTAGTTCATAATCCCCTTTGTTGACCTAATTTGGGTTCAATACATGCATTGGATATGCATGTCTATAAAGCACCGACCTTTGGGATGGTTTTAGTCCTAGAACCTCTTCTGGAAAGTATTGGGCTTCAAATTTATGGATTAAGAGCTTATTGGTTAAGTCCTTACATCTTCTAGCCTTGTAGATGGGTTTTGGACCCTTTGGAGTAGTCCCAGAGGATAAAGTTGGAAACTTTATCCTTCTTAGTATCATTTTGGTCCAGATCTGAGCTTTGGAGCTATGGGAATCGAAGGAAGCAGCTTAATGGATTAAGCTACTAGAACTCTAGAAAACACGGCGTGTTTGCAAGACAAAACAACATGTTGGCTGGGGTTTTCTCGAATGGTTGGATGCGGGAGGAACACGACGTGTTTGCAAGTCAACACGACGTGTTGGGATCAACATGGATTGTTGACTTTGACTTTTGACTTTGTGACAACCCGAAATTTCTAACTTATACATTCTTCATTTTTATCAAAGTTAGCCTCGTGGTTGCTATTTTGTAAGGAAATTTTGGGTCTATATAAGTGCACTAGGCTTAGTATAATCAAGATATGAGTCTTAGGAAGGGTTAGAATGTGTGTAGCATCGCAAAAACGGGCCAAACACACCAAGCAAGGTGTGTGCGGCCACACACCCGAGTGTGCGGCCAGCCAGCCGCACACAACCAACCGCACACCCTCCTAGCCTCATACTCCAGCCTATATAAAGGACCCTAAGTCAACCTTACACCCTTTCTCACTCCTTCAAAGCTGGAACATTTTCTCTCAAGAGTCCTTCAAGTTTTCTTCTCCAATCGACAATACAAGTAAGTAAACATCCTTAGATCATTACTACAACACATTAGAAAGCCTTTTCCTCGAGTTTGATCCATGAAATCATCATTCTAGATGATCTTCATGTGTGTACAGCCGCACACACATCATGTGTGACCGAACACACATCTTTTGGTCCTAAAATGGACTTAAACACTCATCTAAGCATAGCATCGGCCAAAACACCTTCTTAGGATCATCACAAAGCCTTGGAAAATCGATTTGGACACATTTGTATGGGTGTGTACGGCCGCACACAGGCCTGGCCGCACACACCATGTGCAACCGCACACATACTTTTAAGGGTCCGAAATAGCAACAAACTCCCATTCCGACTAAGAAATGGTCAAAACACCTTCACTAGAACATTCCTAAGGCTTGGAAACACGTTTTTGACACACTTCATAGTGAGTGTACGGCCGCACACAGGCTTGGCCTTATACTCTGGCCGCACACACACAAAACCCATGAGTTGGTGGCCTTACACTCCAATATAGGGCCATACACCCCCTTATGTGCAACCATATGAGTTGGAAACACTTAATTCTAAGTGTTTTTATATCCTTAAAGCATGCCCCTATCACCATTAGTGGTTATATGCATTAATGTATTCATATATGTGTAATTATATGTTAAATAGGATTCGTTTGTGCTCGAGACTCCATTTGACACCCAACAATCCTATATCGATCTTCCATCCAAACCACTCACTACAGGTGAGTTCATACCCCTTAATCAACCTTTGAAATGATTTTAAATGTTTTTATGGGGGGGGGGATACAAGTTAAAGCATCCTAGTTATTGCATTAATCATATCTGATTAATAACCAGAACAAACAGGAAGATTTTCTATTACTTTCAAATTGTTATCAAACTTATGGATTTCAAACACTTCAAAACTTTATTTAAACTCTTTTAAATGCTAAATCTTTATCAAACTCTTTTAAGCTTACATTATTGTCAAACTCATATCCATACAGATATATTTATATAAGTAAGGTTTGAAGGACTTAGGACTGATAGCTCACTTTATTTCCTGTTCCTTGTTTGGTTGTGGACTTAGGGTATCTTGTTATTTGTCCACCTGTCGTTGAAACCTTAATTATATATTGTGTATATGTGTTAGGATATAAAAGCTTTCACTTCAGTTCAGTACCTTTGGGTAGCAAAGGCATACCTACAACAATACTAGTTAACTATAATAGGTATAGTTAAGAGATCACTACCCACTATTACTATCACAACGACACATACAAGAGTCAGTACAGTTACGAGTCACTACACACATACTATAATGAGAAACAATACATAATATACACTATATAAGAGAACATACTATACACTAGTGCAGAGAAAACATTTCTACACTATGACATACTATACAAACATTTGAATACGATAATCAGAATGTGACATACTACTTCTCGATACGACACTACATTGTTGTATCACCTTGTAACCAGAGTCTCCTGGAGGGAGAGCGGGCATTGTGTGTATAGATCTATACGGGACAGACACTCCCACACCCCGACTGCTAGCTACAGTCCCAACCGACAAGGCCAAGGAGTGACAAAATGTTACCTCACTACATATGACACTGGAGGGTCATCAGTTATTCAGTCGTCGATCAGCATGGTTACATACGAGTTCACATTTAAACCTTTAGTTAACTGACTAAGAAATTAAAGGAACACAGACTCCCCGAGGTGTATTGTACATTTAATACTACTTGGAGTCTGCATTTTTAACACTTTATAGCCAGCAGTGACACTGCTGAGGTAAAACATTATTTTCCCCTATTACATTTATTTGTAATCATCTCTCATAAATGATGACTTAAACTATATTTTTATAATGATAGTTTCACTGGGAAAAACTCTCACATTTACAAAAAGAACAAACTTACAAATAGTTGGGTCTTGATAGAAGACTACATTTCAGTATAAAATATAGGATTTTCTAGGGAGTTCAAATATTTACAAATAGCTGTGAATACTTATACTACATTGTCACAAACATTTTCATTCAAACAATGACACTAAATACCTATGAACTCACCAGCATTTTATGCTGATACTCTCTTTCAAAATAACTTGTATTCTCAGGGAACCGGTAAGACAGGTATACCCATGCAGCTTTTGAAGGACGAAGTGGATTCAAGACTCGTCTTCATTTTGATTGTACATTTTTGGTGTCAATTGAACTTACAATAGAACACACATGTAATTAACTATTATATTAATGCAATGGATGTTGTTGCTTGTTTACTATTATGCATTGTTATGATACTGTACATGATATCCTCCGCCCCAGAACGTTTCCGCCGTTCCGGTTTTGGGGTGTGACAGACTTGTTGGATTAATGTCTAAGTCCATAACTATAATTGGTAAGACTTGACCCGACCCGGCATGGTCCATTTGGGTTGCATGGCATCATGCATTTGGATAGACTATAATGAGAGAAATAACACTTAAGGTTGGTTAATATATTATAAGTTCTAATATATTAATAAGGTTATTTAATTAGTATTGATCAAGAATTAATTTAGAATTAATTAAGTGATCAAAAGGAGACTAATTAAATATATGGGTTGATTGTGTAAATCATTCATTCTTATATATGTGGGCTTGTAATCCAAGATTCCTTATGTTGGACTAAGTCCATGGGGTGACCCATGGATACTCCATGGAGGTTAAAATCCATGGAGCATAAGGAATGGGTAAAGTTATGAGTTACATGGTGTAACCCTAATAGCCACCATATAAAAGAATCCCATGGCTCAAGAAATCGTGCACTAATGTGTGAGTGTGAGGGCTAGACGATTTCAAGGAGTGTTCAAGTTTCTCTCAAGTTATTCCAAGTGTATTTGGTGTTGTGTGAACCATTTGAGGTGTCACACTTGGGGCACTAGGCACTCAAGCTTCATGAAGACATTCTACATCAAAGAGGTATGTATTCTATCTTGTTATATTTATTATTTTGTATGCTAGATTAGGATAATACCTTGGATGTTCATAATTGTATGTATAATAGAGAAAACATAGATCCAAGGTATTTAGGGTTGCATGTACACTTAGGAGTGTTAGAATGCTCATAACCCAACAGTGGTATCAGAGCCTAGGCTTGTTTTCTTGTTATACTTGCAAAAGTAGCTAAAAAATCGAGTTGGATGCATATATTCGATTGTTTTGGCTGGAATTGGACTAGGAACATTACCCTAAGATGTTTTTGGACTTATAAACTTGTTTTTTATGTGGTAATGTTCATGCTAATCCAATTTCTAAGATAATTGTCATAATTTCAAGATTTGTATTAGTTTGTATGTTCATGCTAATTTCTTGAAGATTGATGATTTGAATTATCTTGTTCTTATGAGGTTCTTAGATTAATAGAAAAGTTGTGTGAAATAGTTGTTTTCAATCCATTTTAATCTAAGAGTTGATTCCAAAGTGTGTTTTTGTAACTTGTCCTCAAGTTATATGAAAAGTCACATTTAAGAATCATAAAACTCATAAAAGTTGGTAAAGGTTACAAAATGAAGAGTCTAGTTCTAATTAAATGGTTTTATGACTCCATAACTTGTCCTCAAGTTATGGAGGTTCAAGAGTCTCTTCATTAAATTAAAAAAAAAGTGTAACCTTAATTAGTTCCATAAGTTACAATAAAAAAAAAGTTATTTTTTTTATTAATTAGTTTAAAGTCTTCCATAACTTGTCCTCAAGTTATGGAACTTGAAGAGTTTTTTTTTTAATTAAAACTACTTTAAACTCATAAGTTATGGAATTAATTAGTTTTGAATAGTTTCAAAACTTGCCCTCAAGTTTTGGAATTTGAAAAGTTTTCACTTATGAATACTTTAATTCCAAGTTAGCCCTTAGAATTTTAAAAGTTAAAATTCAACCCTTATACTTTATAATATTATAAGTTAATAATATTTATATATATGTATAAGATTAAAGTCAGTCTTACCGTTAGTAGGCCTCATTCACGAAGCCGGTCTATAAGGGGGGTATAAGGTTACTGCCTATAAAATGACAGTTTAATGGATGTCCACTCTCACCCACCGCTTCCTTGACTGGTGGAGGGTCGTTAGCCGAACGGGTAGGACAAGGACTATAATTCTCCTTTCATTAAAAGTATTAATGATAAATACTAAGTAACTAAACTCTTATTAATACCCAATCTTAGTTACTTAGAAAATATGAATTTGGTGCTAACCCATGAAATTACACTTTGCACTTTGTTTAAGTCGTTAGTGGAGCGTGTGTGGTTAACCGGCACACTAACCTGGACTTAACAAGGTAGGCAAAGGGTAACTTAATATTTATCATAGTATCGGTGGAGCGTGTGTGGTTAACCGGCACACTGATTAAGGGGTAAATATTAAGGGTACCAAGTATATTTGCATGGTTATTCACACCTTGTTTTTTGATCCTCGGCATCCCAGTCACAAAACCTGAAGGGCACACTCGAGATTGAAACATGCCTTTGAACAGTTTAATGAATGTCAAAGATCTAGGACTTTCAAATCCAATTAAAACCTAATAAATTATTTCGTTTTTCATGGTGGAAATTGGTGAATCGTCATTCACCTACCTTCAAATATTTTATAGCTTGGATTACGGCATCCCTCTTCTAAGTTATAAAATAGTTTGTTGGGTCCTAGCCTTAATATTTCATATTGGGTGTCATATTAAGGACTTTAAATCAACTATCTTGAATATCTCCCAAAAAGATGTCTGGTCTAGACATTTATGATCTTCCCAAATCTCTTGAAACAAGCTTTCCTAAATGAAGATGATGTCCCATGGATATCATACTTCTTTCACCTCCTCCAATTATTCTCCCTAACCCACAAGTTCCTAAAAAGTTTAAGGTCACTCAAGCCCTATTGGCAAGGCAAGGTCTAGGTGTGATCACATCTTGGAGATGTAGTCACATATTGACAAGCCGGGAGAGTTGGGTGTCAAAGTCTTGAGAAAGTTGGTGGCTCAACTACTTTCTAAGTCACATAGTGAGTTCTTTTGGGAATCCTATGAAACAGACTAAGACAAGACCCTTAATGATCTTATCTATTTGCTAAGATCAACTTCCTAAAACGCTATGGACATTGACAATGATGACATTGGATATCCAGTAAAGCTCTCTCTTCCCAATGGAAAGGGATCGGCCATAGTCAACTCGGTTGACCCAATGGTAAAGAGAGAGGCGAAGTCTGAGATAGTCCCATTATCAAGGGTCCATAGGTAACTATTGCCAAAGGAAGGGGCATTGGTTACGAAGCTGCCAAATTTACCTAAGGATGTTAAAGTCAATAAGTTTGGCTCTACTTCAGGTAAAGTCCATTGTCTAACTCTATTAAGTACATGTTGATTCTGATCGCGAAGATGGATTTCAATCGCATGGTTCGGTGATCAGAATTTTGGGCTATTACTTAAGAGTTATGATATTTATATTGCTTAGGAATAGATAACAACAAGGTTTTCATATGGATTGTAAGGATAAGTTTTTTCCGCAAAGTTTTAAAATAAAAGAAAAAGGTTTTGATTTTATTTATTTTAAGTATCCTTACAATGGCATTTGTGAAAAGTTGTTGCTTATAAGATTCCATTGATAGCAATATTGGAAAAATGGATTTGATTCTTTCGGTTGTGGTAGTGTCTAATATTACCAAATAAGGAAAGATTCTCATCACCCAAGGTTCAATTGGACCGAAACTTGGAATCATGCAAGTTGTATAGTATGATGAATGAGAACTTTCAGCTTGGAAAATTAAGACTAATTCCTTATGTGAATAAGGAAAGGACTAAGGGATCGAGTACACATTCTTGTGCACTGGTCAAGTCCACCACAAAAGATCAAGAAGACTATTCTTCATGATTTACTTAAGTTCAGTAAATATGGTTATACTTATAAGTTTAAGTATAAGTCTGTAGCATTGGAGAAGTTTCAATGTGAGACAGAACGAATAAGAAGAATCAAAGTATGGCAGAAAGATAAAAGTTTCTCAAATCTGAAAAGATGGGAGAGTACTTTAGTATCATGTTTATGATCATCTTAATGATTAAGATACCATATCACAATTGGTCCTCTAAAGTCATCTTAGTGCATTCTAATTACTAAGAAGAGGAGTCATGAATTGTTGAAATGGTTAAATCAAAAAGATGAGTCATACTTCGTTCCAAAACAATTCTTAGAGTCATACTCCAAGATTGTAACTTGAGTGACATATCTTAAAGAGGGTTTGTTAACACTAGTCAAATGTAAGAGTAAAAGGTTATCTACTCTTGTACATTTGAAATTGGTAAGTTGTGATGTTTTGGATAAAACAGAGACCAACTTAGGCCAATTGTGTAAAGTGTTAGTCTTGATAAAGAATCCGCAATATCTCTTGAATATTTGACAAGGGAGTCTTATATGTCATGAGGACAGTGGGAGTCTTAAAGCTCTTGAAAGTTTCAAGACTTAATCAAGAATAAAACCTAAAGTCCTTCACTAGCACACGACTTGAGGTTTATAACCTATCGTGTTGAAATTTTTGTGCCTATTCAAGTTGGCTTTGCATAGGAGTTCTGAGAGTTCTCAATTGGTTGCACAACTACTTGGAAGCAATGGCAGGCACCTGAGCTGCCAAATGGCAAGAATTTAAGATTGCACAAGTTTAATCAATATGAGTTTGGATTTGTCACTAACCTTGTCTTGTGATTATGGTTTTGACAAAATCACATGGATAAGAACACATACACTATTAAATCTAAGTGTCATAAGGTTTCTCTCCGATTCATGAAAATGATGGTGAGGAAACACTTTCACTAAGTAGATTTTAGCTAGATAGCAATTGTGATATTTGCATTCTCAAAGTCGTTAGTGGAGCGTGTGTGGTTTACCGGCACACTAACATGGACTTGTGAGAAGTGGCAAAGGTCTAAACAATTGAGACTATGATTACGGCATCCCTTTTCATAGTTCTAAAATTGTTTAGACACACATGTGAGCTATCTAAGAGAGGTGTATGATTTTGATAAAGTTTTATCAAAACAATCTAGTATCAGAAATCTGAACTTTGGTAAGAAAGTCAGCTGATTTCTGAGTACATGTCAAAGCTAGTGGGAGCATAAGTGTTATGCTAATAATCATCATGTTAGTGGGAGCATGATAATTATGACAAAGGTTGCAAGTTAGCAATGTTAATTATAGAAAACAAAAGTTTCAATCCGTGAGGTTGCAGGGGTTGAAAAAGTTGTTTTGCTATAATTAAGGGAGAGAAAATTATACTTCATTTCAATTCTAAAAGCTTAGATTGAGATTTTCAATTCTAAAAGCTTAGATTGAGATTTTAATCATATTTAATCAAGGATATATATATGAATTTCATGTTGGAATGGCTCAACATAAGGAAATTCTATATATGGGTCCATTATTTGCGTTCTAAAATTCGATTATGATTACGGCATCCCTTTTCATAATCTGAATTTTGAGAACTTGGCAAATTGAAATGGAAATATTATAGCAAAAGACTGGTTTAGTCTTTATGTGAGACATCATGAATTGTGTCCCATATGCTTCGGATATAGGATCGATTACATGTGCTATATTCATCCTTTCTAAAATTTTCCAAATGCCTGGGGCATTATGAAGGGAAAAGGTCTAGAATTAGATATGACTAAAATGATTAAGCAATTGTCGAGGGCAATCTAAGGTTTACCAAAGATTTGTTGCTCAAGGACAGTTGGAAGTATAATGTTAATTCTGGAAGGACCATATTGACATAATCTGTAAGGAGGCAACTCTTGTTCAGAAGTGATAGTCAAAATGGAATATGGAAATGTTTCAAAGTTAGAAATTATTCAATCTGTGTAAGATTAGGAAACTTAATGAAAGAAGGATGTTTCCAAGGAGCTGATCTCCTTTGGAATGCTCTGTAATGATTGTTGTCAAGTCTTTCTGACTTCGTGCATAATCATTAAGAGGATCAATGCATATAAGTTTAGAATCTAACAGATTTCAGTAAATGGCATGAATTTGGAATTCTTGCATTTGCAGTAAGGATTTGGGACTGTGAAAAGAGGATCATTGGAGTGATGTTCAATTGATCTATTTTACAAAGTAAAGATCATAGACAAACATAGTATGCATACTTGGTGTATGGCATGACTAGTGTTTAGAAAACATAGTGTACATGCTTGGAGCATGGGACAACTATTGTTTTAAATTCAAGTATAAAGTTGATAAAACCGAAACAATGAATAATGAGTAATCAGTATGGTGATAAATAAAAGTGTTTATTTATATTCATAGGGTTTGATACCATATTTGATTCATTTATTCTTGTGTTTCACTTTGCATGTTTTGACTTCCAGAATAACTAAGTCGCTCTTCCTGAATTATTAAGTTATTCAAACCATCCATAGTCGGTCATATGTTGGAAGTAGATATGAATCAAGACTGTCATGGGTTGGTTTGTAGAGGTCCAAGTTGGTGGACAAAAGTGGTGCTACAACACTCATGAGTGCTCATAAGTTCTGAGTATTGGATTCAACCCGCGCTCATTTGAATCACTTCATGGATTTTATCACGAGTGATCATGAGACGATAATATCTTATATTCTTCAAACCTAGAGATATGAGTTGTTACTATGAGTTGGTTATACATTGATTGCACGAAAACGCATTGGTAGCTCGATGTTATAAAACGTGCCTTTGTGTATGATTCAACAAGTAGTAGAACAAGCCATATGAGTCGAAGTTTATCCATTCCTTTTACCTTCGGGATAAAAGCGATATCTGTGGGCCCCTCGATGATTTAAAGATGATACATGTGAGTGCTTGGCCAAGCCAGGACTGATTTGATTTGTTCAATCAGTCAATCATCATGAATCAGAAATCGGGAAACAACAAATGGACAGAGAGAATGATTGATAATCCATGTCTCAGTCCATATGATATCTAGAACGGAGGAATATATGATCCCTTATCTAATGGACAAGTCATTGACAAAGGTCAGAGTTCATCGACAAGGTCAGAGTTCGACAGAAGCTTTTGAGAGCTACGATTGCTGATCGGTTCGTGAAGTCATACGCAATAATAGTTTTAGACTTATCCAAGTGGGAGACTGTTGGATTAATGTCTAAGTCCATAACTATAATTGGTAAGACTTGACCCGACCCGGCATGGTCCATTTGGGTTGCATGGCATCATGCATTTGGATAGACTATAATGAGAGAAATAACACTTAAGGTTGGTTAATATATTATAAGTTCTAATATATTAATAAGGTTATTTAATTAGTATTGATCAAGAATTAATTTGGAATTAATTAAGTGATCAAAAGGAGACTAATTAAATATATGGGTTGATTGTGTAAATCATTCATTCTTATATATGTGGGATGGTTTTAGTCCTAGAACCTCTTCTGGAAAGTATTGGGCTTCAAATTTATGGATTAAGAGCTTATTGGTTAAGTCCTTACATCTTCTAGCCTTGTAGATGGGTTTTGGACCCTTTGGAGTAGTCCCAGAGGATAAAGTTGGAAACTTTATCCTTCTTAGTATCATTTTGGTCCAGATCTGAGCTTTGGAGCTATGGGAATCGAAGGAAGCAGCTTAATGGATTAAGCTACTAGAACTCTAGAAAACACGGCGTGTTTGCAAGACAAAACAACATGTTGGCTGGGGTTTTCTCGAATGGTTGGATGCGGGAGGAACACGACGTGTTTGCAAGTCAACACGACGTGTTGGGATCAACATGGATTGTTGACTTTGACTTTTGACTTTGTGACAACCCGAAATTTCTAACTTATACATTCTTCATTTTTATCAAAGTTAGCCTCGTGGTTGCTATTTTGTAAGGAAATTTTGGGTCTATATAAGTGCACTAGGCTTAGTATAATCAAGATATGAGTCTTAGGAAGGGTTAGAATGTGTGTAGCATCGCAAAAACGGGCCAAACACACCAAGCAAGGTGTGTGCGGCCACACACCCGAGTGTGCGGCTAGCCAGCCGCACACAACCAACCGCACACCCTCCTAGCCTCATACTCCAGCCTATATAAAGGACCCTAAGTCAACCTTACACCCTTTCCCACTCCTTCAAAGCTGGAACATTTTCTCTCAAGAGTCCTTCAAGTTTTCTTCTCCAATCGACAATACAAGTAAGTAAACATCCTTAGATCATTACTACAACACATTAGAAAGCCTTTTCCTCGAGTTTGATCCATGAAATCATCATTCTAGATGATCTTCATGTGTGTACAGCCGCACACACATCATGTGTGACCGAACACACATCTTTTGGTCCTAAAATGGACTTAAACACTCATCTAAGCATAGCATCGGCCAAAACACCTTCTTAGGATCATCACAAAGCCTTGGAAAATCGATTTGGACACATTTGTATGGGTGTGTACGGCCGCACACAGGCCTGGCCGCACACACCATGTGCAACCGCACACATACTTTTAAGGGTCCGAAATAGCAACAAACTCCCATTCCGACTAAGAAATGGTCAAAACACCTTCACTAGAACATTCCTAAGGCTTGGAAACACGTTTTTGACACACTTCATAGTGAGTGTACGGCCGCACACAGGCTTGGCCTTATACTCTGGCCGCACACACACAAAACCCATGAGTTGGTGGCCTTACACTCCAATATAGGGCCATACACCCCCTTATGTGCAACCATATGAGTTGGAAACACTTAATTCTAAGTGTTTTTATATCCTTAAAGCATGCCCCTATCACCATTAGTGGTTATATGCATTAATGTATTCATATATGTGTAATTATATGTTAAATAGGATTCGTTTGTGCTCGAGACTCCATTTGACACCCAACAATCCTATATCGATCTTCCATCCAAACCACTCACTACAGGTGAGTTCATACCCCTTAATCAACCTTTGAAATGATTTTAAATGTTTTTATGGGGGGGGGGGGATACAAGTTAAAGCATCCTAGTTATTGCATTAATCATATCTGATTAATAACCAGAACAAACAGGAAGATTTTCTATTACTTTCAAATTGTTATCAAACTTATGGATTTCAAACACTTCAAAACTTTATTTAAACTCTTTTAAATGCTAAATCTTTATCAAACTCTTTTAAGCTTACATTATTGTCAAACTCATATCCATACAGATATATTTATATAAGTAAGGTTTGAAGGACTTAGGACTGATAGCTCACTTTATTTCCTGTTCCTTGTTTGGTTGTGGACTTAGGGTATCTTGTTATTTGTCCACCTGTCGTTGAAACCTTAATTATATATTGTGTATATGTGTTAGGATATAAAAGCTTTCACTTCAGTTCAGTACCTTTGGGTAGCAAAGGCATACCTACAACAATACTAGTTAACTATAATAGGTATAGTTAAGAGATCACTACCCACTATTACTATCACAACGACACATACAAGAGTCAGTACAGTTACGAGTCACTACACACATACTATAATGAGAAACAATACATAATATACACTATATAAGAGAACATACTATACACTAGTGCAGAGAAAACATTTCTACACTATGACATACTATACAAACATTTGAATACGATAATCAGAATGTGACATACTACTTCTCGATATGACACTACATTGTTGTATCACCTTGTAACCAGAGTCTCCTGGAGGGAGAGCGGACATTGTGTGTATAGATCTATACGGGACAGACACTCCCACACCCCGACTGCTAGCTACAGTCCCAACCGACAAGGCCAAGGAGTGACAAAATGTTACCTCACTACATATGACACTGGAGGGTCATCAGTTATTCAGTCGTCGATCAGCATGGTTACATACGAGTTCACATTTAAACCTTTAGTTAACTGACTAAGAAATTAAAGGAACACAGACTCCCCGAGGTGTATTGTACATTTAATACTACTTGGAGTCTGCATTTTTAACACTTTATAGCCAGCAGTGACACTGCTGAGGTAAAACATTATTTTCCCCTATTACATTTATTTGTAATCATCTCTCATAAATGATGACTTAAACTATATTTTTATAATGATAGTTTCACTGGGAAAAACTCTCACATTTACAAAAAGAACAAACTTACAAATAGTTGGGTCTTGATAGAAGACTACATTTCAGTATAAAATATAGGATTTTCTAGGGAGTTCAAATATTTACAAATAGCTGTGAATACTTATACTACATTGTCACAAACATTTTCATTCAAACAATGACACTAAATACCTATGAACTCACCAGCATTTTATGCTGATACTCTCTTTCAAAATAACTTGTATTCTCAGGGAACCGGTAAGACAGGTATACCCATGCAGCTTTTGAAGGACGAAGTGGATTCAAGACTCGTCTTCATTTTGATTGTACATTTTTGGTGTCAATTGAACTTGCAATAGAACACACATGTAATTAACTATTATATTAATGCAATGGATGTTGTTGCTTGTTTACTATTATGCATTGTTATGATACTGTACATGATATCCTCCGCCCCAGAACGTTTCCGCCGTTCCGGTTTTGGGGTGTGACAGACTTGTTGGATTAATGTCTAAGTCCATAACTATAATTGGTAAGACTTGACCCGACCCGGCATGGTCCATTTGGGTTGCATGGCATCATGCATTTGGATATACTATAATGAGAGAAATAACACTTAAGGTTGGTTAATATATTATAAGTTCTAATATATTAATAAGGTTATTTAATTAGTATTGATCAAGAATTAATTTGGAATTAATTAAGTGATCAAAAGGAGACTAATTAAATATATGGGTTGATTGTGTAAATCATTCATTCTTATATATGTGGGCTTGTAATCCAAGATTCCTTATGTTGGACTAAGTCCATGGGGTGACCCATGGATACTCCATGGAGGTTAAAATCCATGGAGCATAAGGAATGGGTAAAGTTATGAGTTACATGGTGTAACCCTAATAGCCACCATATAAAAGAATCCCATGGCTCAAGAAATCGTGCACTAATGTGTGAGTGTGAGGGCTAGACGATTTCAAGGAGTGTTCAAGTTTCTCTCAAGTTATTCCAAGTGTATTTGGTGTTGTGTGAACCATTTGAGGTGTCACACTTGGGGCACTAGTCACTCAAGCTTCATGAAGACATTCTACATCAAAGAGGTATGTATTCTATCTTGTTATATTTATTATTTTGTATGCTAGATTAGGATAATACCTTGGATGTTCATAATTGTATGTATAATAGAGAAAACATAGATCCAAGGTATTTAGGGTTGCATGTACACTTAGGAGTGTTAGAATGCTCATAACCCAACAAGACTTTGACCAAGTTTGACCTTAAGGGTATTTTGGGTATTTGGTATTTCGGGATTATGATGGATATTGGTCACTAGGATGGATATGTATTGGTTGGGGCTGAGATTCGGAGTCGGGACCTCATCAGTTGTGGATCAGATCGAGAGGTGAGTTTTCTTCACTGTACTTTCGGGTCGAAGGCACCAAGGGCGGCCCATTGGTTTGATGACCTGATATTCGTTGATATGCTGAGTATGGAATAGATATTCATCCTAGTTTGATATGATGGTTCGGTAGATCTGTAGGATTACCTGTGACATTGTTTGTATGATTATCAGTATATGTTATTATCTGTATATGTCAGTGTATTAGGGTGGGTTGAGGTTGTACTGCTCCGTACGGTAGCCAACAAACCCTAGAGCAATCCATATATGATCCGAGGGTCGGGGAGGGCATACCAGAATGATACCGATGGCTCATTAGCATTCCATATATGAACTGAGGGTCAGGTAGGGCATGCCATACTCATACTGAGGGCTCTGTAGCATTCCAGATACGAGCTGAGGACCGGTTGGTATGTCAGACTCATACTGAGGGCTAAACATTTGTATGCAAGTATAGTGATTGATTGGGCTAGGGAGCAAGCCAGACATAAGCTGTGGGCCCCGGGGACAAGCCAGACTTATGTTGTAGGCTGAAGTGCAATCCAGATATGAGATGTGGGCTCGATAGGCAAGCCAGACTCATACTGTGGGCCCGATAGGCAAGCCAGACTCATACTGTGGGCTCATGGGTAATCCAGTCTTTTAGCTGTGGACCCATCACATGTTGTTATTATATATGTGCTATTTGTTTGGGTGTTGGTACTTTGGGGGAACTTACTAAGCTTCGTGCTTATAGTTTTGGTTTATGGTTTCAGGTACTTTAGTGGACCGTGGGCAAGGTGAAGGCGTGACCATACACATCCTCGTGCTTTTGGAACTTATGACTTCTGGGAAAACTCTGATAATGGAAATGTTTTGAAAACTATGCTGTAAACGATTCTTATTTTAAATAATGTTTTGAAAACAATGGTTTTTGTAAACACCTCTTTAGTAAATGGGTTGTTTTGAAAAACCAAAATTTGTTGAAATTTTTTGGGATGTTACAAGTTGGTATCAGAGCCTTGGTTTGAGTGAATTAGAGGAACACTCGTGTGAATCCAGTCTCAAACTAAGGAAAAAGGGTTTTAAAACAATTTTGAAATGGTTTTCAAAATAATAAAGGAGGATGCGATGTGTACGGTCAGCCAAAGCCAGTAGGTTGACCCCAAATTACCACATAGTTATTTGAGATTATGTTATGACATGTTAGAACAGCATGCTAGTGATAGGCTAGTGATCTTCAGGAATTGCATGATAGAATTTCCTGATTATATGATGCTTGATAGCCTAGGGTCTTCCTTATATGAAATTGACATCATTATTGTAGTTGCTTAGTGTATGCATCATAGTTGTACATAACTAAGATTCTATAGCCTAAGAATATTTGGTTTAGCCTTATTTCTTGTTCTTATTTGATGAAGGGCTTAGGGTAGAATCGAGTATTCGACTGTCTATAGGATCCAGTGTTATGTATGATTAACATACATGAGTGCTAAAGGGTTGGTGGAAGTTTCATGAGTGGGTGTAGTTCATGGTGGGCCAGCGTGAGGGCATGACGAAGGTGCATCCGAGATTCTGGGAGATAGAGATTGAGGATTTCGTATGAGGATTCGTCTAATTTTATTGTGTCTTAGTCCCAATCGACTTCACTGCTTGAATGTTGCTTGCTTTGTGCTTTATGGAACTATTAAGTGATGAGAGTTAGCTACTAAGTGAATATGTCAAGTCACATGTGACAGGGGTTGGATAATCTCAGAGTAATGAATTTGACCCTATTGTGCAGCTCTCGTTTGAGTCTAACCATTGTAGTGATGAGTCTTTTACTCGAAGGATTATCTGAGCTTTATTTCATATGATTGTATTCATGAAGTAGGTGACTGGCGTTATGGAGAGTTCTCCAGCAGCTGATGGTAGTGGGAGGTAGAAAACCTAGGGAATGCTTCGGTGAATTTTGTTGAGCTGTTAAGCGATCATGTGGAGTGTCGGTTTGAGAGGGTGACTTATTGTTAAAAATTTGCTTGAAATGTTTTGTTTTCGGTGATGATTATATATTATTATGGGTCTAATATTGTGTATCTTACAAAGCTTTTAGCCTAACATACTATTTTGATATGTGTCTAGGATAACAATAAGCAAAGTAACTTAAGATTAAAGACAATAAGGATATATATATATATATATATATATATATATATATATATATATATATATATATATATATATATATATAAAAGATTTATATGCTTACAATTGTATTGAGCATATGCTTATGGATTTAGTACATTTATGCATATACTTATGTTTTCTTATTATCGATTGAGCATCCATCACGGATTTTTGAAGAAATATTTGCTTTTAAAAAATGTTAAACTATGGACATGTTTTGGCAAAACTTGGTAGCTAGTAGATGATAGTTGTAAACTTTTATTTATATAGAAGTGTTCGGTAAAAATAGTTTTTAACTTTTAAATGTATAAAATTAATTAAAATGTAAAGGCAATACTAAAAAACTACATGAAATAATTTTGAATTTAAAATTTTTGTTTAAAATAAAAGCTATAAGTCCTCCTCCCAACAAAGATTTATAAAAAAAAAAAAAAAAAAAAAAAGTCTTCATGTCGTCCTTGGCTGACGAGTTCTCACAATGTTAGGGTGAGTTTTGTTGGTGACAATCATTTCCGACAAAACAAATTATTTTTGCTAGTAATTATTAGGCAATTTTTTTTTTACACTTCCGAATCTTCTTCGATCGAATTCGGTTGAAGCACTAACTGGAACGGCAATCTGAATTTGACCTCCTGGATATTAAAGAAAGGAGGAGGTCAATCAAAAAAAGAGATGTTAATTAATCTAATCAAAGGTCCAACTGATCGCCACGCCTGTATTGTAAATATGCAGTTACAAATAATCCAGCCAAAGTAATAGGAATTAGACCTAACACGATTCCAAATAGGAAAACTTCAATCATTTCAATTTGTTTGAAAGGAGAAAAAAGAGGTAATATCTATACCTAAATATTAATCTGAATTACCATGAATCTCAATGACCAAGAATTGGCAATGGACACGGTAAGTAACTATAAATACACAGAAGTTCGTGGAAAGATTTCCTTTTATGAATTGTGCAATGAATTTCAAATCAGTCGTATCTTGCTCAGACCAATAAATAGAGCTGAGGTTATAGTTAAAGCCGTCAGTAGAAAACCGAAATAACTAGTTATGGTAAGCATGAAGGAGCTAAATGAAATATGTTCTTTTTATACATATGTTTATAAAAAAGCACTTACCTGAGTTTCCTTTTTTGCAAAATAGGAGATAAAAAAAATACCAATTGAAAGAATAAGTCCAATTGAAAGGTTTTGATTGATATATCATTATAGACAGCACTAACAAGGAGAAAGTCACAACTGTATAAAAAAAAATGGATTAATCATCTGTAACATATTTCGAAGCTTATTTTTATACTTTTTGTGCTCCTTAATGACCAAAAAATTGAATCTCTTATAATGATAATTAGCAAATTTATGTCGTTTTTTGCCACTCATTTTTCACAATATTCTTCAGAAATTTCCCTCAATTATTCTATCCCTGACTACTCATAGTAAGTTCAATTTTTTCGAAATATTAGAGATTTTTATATAATGATAGAAAAGGAGTTCTTTCGTCTCAAAATCTGAATAATATTATTCATTATTTCAATTTTTCTGGGCATTCATCGAAAGGAGATATGTGCTTCGAATTTGACCAATTGAGATATAGCCCTTCCAACTACGAGGCTTGTTATAATTTACAATGTTTGACTTTAAGAGTTTAAGGTGCTGTTTGTTTTTTCGAAACGAAAATTCATGAAGTCTGCGGACCACCTCTGCAATCTTCTGTAGCAGAATAGGTGGAACAAACGGCTGCAGCCTATAATAAAAAGAATGTTTGTTTTTTAACATCTGCAGACTGCTGCAGTAAACTGAAATTTAAATAAACTAATTTTATAAACTGAAAACAGTTCTCAACACCGAAATTTAATAATTCTAGTATTAAAACATTGAAATAATAATAAAAGGAACATGTAAAAAAACAAAAATACAATTTTTTTTTAAAAAAAAAAAACTTAAAAAAATGTAAAAGAAGCTAATAGTTTTATTCTAGAAAAAAAAACTAATTTTAAAAAACATTAAAAAAGAAAATAATAAAAAAATTAAGAAAGTATTGCAAACGATGTCTACAAAGTTCGTAAAAAATTACACATGTTAAAAAAGATTCAACTGAAATTGAAAATATTATTAATAGAAACGGTAAAAAAAAAAAAAATCAAGTTAAAAAAAAATCGTGGAAACTATAAAAATAAATTGTATCACATCCGTAAATAAAAATTTAAGAAAATCAAAGTTTAAAAAAAAATAAGTTAAAAAAAATAAGTTATACAAAAATTCTTAAAAAAACATTTGGAAAAAATGAAAGCAGAAGAGGTTAGAAGAGACAAATCAAGTGCTGCGCCACGCAGCACACGCGCAAAGGTTTTGTAATCTGAAGTCTTCCAAAAAACAAACTGCTGCGAGAGGGAAAGTGTTGCGCGTGTGCTGCGCCGCGCAGCAATAAGTGGTTTGAAGAGTTTTTTATAAAAAAACAAACAACACGTAAGTTAAACAAGACAATTTTCTTGGGTTTTATTTTTAATGCAATAAAAAAAAATACAACCATTTATCTACCAACGTTCAAAAAAATTCTTTATATTTCTAGTTACTTTTCAGATTTACCTAAATATTCATTTTTTTAAAGATTTTACCGGTTGTTTTATGACATGACATTTAACTTGTTCGTTTTTAGGTTGACATGGAAAAAATAAACGATGTCACTTATTTTTGCTTGAGTAATAGTCGTTGATTAAATGATTTATTTCTTACGTTTTACCTTAGATAAAAGATAACACCATTTACTTTTGTTTCCATGATAACCTTAAAACGAAAAAGATAATTTTCATGTCACAAAACAACCGATAATTTCTTTAAAAAATCAAATATCTAGGTTAATGTGAAAGATAACTAAAAATATAAGAAATTTTTTTTGTATATAAACAAAATGTAATAGTTTTTCTGAATGCTGATATATAAATGGTTGTTTTTTTTTTCTGCATTTTGGCATTTATTTTAATTTGAACGGTCTATTTTTAAGATCCGAATAAGATTTTTTAGCGGAAACAATAAATTTTTTAAGGTTTACAAAACTAAATATTTCTCGATAGAACAAAGACCAACGATATAGAATGAGATCAACATAAAATCTTGTGATCTTGGTTATGATAATTTCTTCGTTTTTATGATTTGGATCATTTTTTATATGTATGAAAATACGATCATAAGACATTAAGATCGGCATTGAGATAATAATAATAATAATAATAATAATAATAATAATAATAATAATAATAATCAAAATATTATTTTCTTTTTAACTAAAAAATGTAAGAAAAAAAACTGTAATAAGTAGTAAAAGTGATAAAGCAGAACAAAAAGAAATAATACCAATGTTTTAAAACCTGAGTTTTTAGTTGACCCGGTGTGATGACCGGTTCACGGGTCAACCCGGTGTATGGTCTTTTTCTATTTTATGTATTTTACTTTCCTGCATAATGCATAAACATATAAAACCAATAATTTGATGTCTACAAAGTTTAAATATTGAAAAACATTGAAGAAACCGGAAATGACTCGTTGTTTTGGTGTTCGCTACTTGTATCCAACTATCCAAACCCTATTAAAACGGGTCAACCCAGTTTTAACCGGTTCAACATAAGCGGTTGAACCGCGGTTCAGGGGAAACCCGGCCGGTTCGATCCGGTCCATATTTTTACAAAAAACCGTTCTCAATTGACCCGCCTTCTACCCCGGGTCACGGTCCAACCGGTTGAACCGGCCGGGTCAACCCGGGTTTTAAAACATTGAATAATACTGGCCGTTAAATTACAAAACCAAACAAAATGCCGTGTTTTCACTTTTCATCGCAAATGTATACTCTTATCAAAATTAGGAAAGTTTTGACGTGATTATGATTTGAGTTGGCTAAATGACAATAAAAGTCAAAGAGTTAACATAATTTGCTCTTAAAATAGTCGATAGTTGACAATGACACACTGATCTTTGCTATTTGCGTAAGTTGTTGCGCCATCATCGACAACTTTCCAAGTGTGATTACGGTCAACTAAAGAAGAAAGGTAGCCAAGTTTACTATACTCATATTTTTATAAAAATATATAATAGTACATCAAAAAAGTTTTGGACATTTTTTTGGGAGTTTTTATTTTTGGTTTTGTGTTATAAAAAATTAAAGTGAAAGAGAATCTTTTTAGAAGAACAAATCTATTATACTCTCAAACTACTCTTAATTCAATTTATGTTGGAGACGAGATTTGAACCATCGACCCAAAGGAAGGATTAACAACATCTAATTTAGTTGGGCTAGAAGACTTTTGGTTGAAGGAAAAAAGTTTTGTCCCGAAGACTAGATAAAACTTTTAATTTCAATAAAAAAATTTATAATTCAAAAACTATTTCAAATACTATTTAAGAAAACATTCTTACATGCTTTATCTTTTATCAAATCTTGTCTTTTACATTTGCTCTTGTTCGAATGATCTAAAGGTTTGCTTTGCGATAAACCTACAACCTTCTTCGCTTCGGGGTGAAGGACTGGTGGAAGTTTGTGACTATTGGTTATTCACCCGCGGAGTGGGTCGCAGTGACATGTGATCGATTTGTTGAGATGTTTCGTGATGGGCACGTTCCCTTGCTGAAGAGGGAGCCGCTGGTCAGGTGTACCTGTCGCTCCGACAGACGACAGAGACGATGACTAAGATCATCAGGATGTTCCACGAGAGAGCCCCGTTCTGCTCTGAGTATGCATCCACTGAGCAGACACAGATGACCCAATACTTGAGTATGCTCAAGAAGGATATCAGAGAGTTCGTGACGAACTCTCAGTACTAGACAATGGATGAGCTGCAGTCCAATGCTAAGAGGAAGGAAATTGAATTGGAGCTGCAAGTAAGAGAGGCCGATGTGGATACGCAGAGGAGGGATATGAGACCAGACCAGTCGTAGCCGGCGGCTAAGCAGGTAAAAACCGTTGATTCGAGATCAGGAGGTCAGAGGAGCCGTACTTGCAGCAAGTGCGGTAAGGGTCATGAGGGTCCCTGTCAGGCGGGGATGGTATGCTACTTGTATGGTAAGGAGGGGCACTTTGTGAAAGAGTTCCCGAAGGGTTTACGAGTCTGTTTCAGCTGCAGCTAGGCGGACCATATGAAGGTCGAGTGTCCACTACTTGCATCGAGGCCAGTTCAGACTCTTGCTCCTATGACCATGTACATCACTGATGGGTGTCAGGGGAAGGTTGAGGCCTCGAAGGTCCGTGGTCGAGCTTTTCAATTGACAACAGAGGAGGCCGGAGAAGCAGCATATGCCATTGTTGCTATGTGTTTATTTCCATTTCTATTGAATTATTTTTCGTATATGCTTATGTTGTGATTCTGTTAGGTACTTTTCCTTGTGAATTATGTACATGCTTTGGTGTTGTTTAAATCGGGTGCGAGTCGGTCTTTTGTGTCGACATCCTTTTTTGTAGAGATTTCAGTATTGCTCGTGAGACCCTGGATCGACCCTTGAGGGTCGCTATAGCTGATGATCGCACAATTTCGGCTTCTGAGATATACCGAGATCGTGTATTAGAGATTTTCGGTGTCGGATTCCCAGTTGATCTTATCCCTATTGTGACGGGAGATGTCTGTGTGACTGCAGTTATAGATTGGTTGAGCCGATTCGGAGCATTGATTGACTACGAAAAGCAGTTAGTAACGGTTCGTGACCAATGTAGGGGAGTGTTGACTATTTACGCTGAAGGCACCATGGTTGGTTCTGCTTTCTATTCCACCGCCAGGGCGAGACAATGTCTTCATCATAGGTGTATGGGGTATCTAGTGTATGTGGTTGATTTGTGGGTTGAGGAAAAGCAATCAGTTTTCTAATGTTTCGATTGTGAGGGAATTCCCTGATGTTTTCCCTGAGGATTTTCCTAGTGTTCCTCCCGAGAGGCGGGTGGAGTTCTGGATCGATCTGATCCCTGGTGTTGCCCCGATTGCCACGGTGCCATATCGCCTTGCGCCACCCAAGATGCAGGAGTTGTCCTCTCAGCTCTAGGAACTATTGGGAAAAGAGTTCATTCAACGAATAGTTCACCGTGGGGAGCACCGATTCTTTTTTTTTCAGGAAGAATGATGGCTCACTCAGGATGTGCATTGATTACCGAATGTTGAACATATTGACGGTGAAAAACCGTTATCTATTGTCGTGGATTGATGATACTTTTGATCAGTTGCAGGGAGCATCTT
This sequence comes from Lactuca virosa, assembly GCF_052849685.1. Taxonomy (NCBI): domain Eukaryota; kingdom Viridiplantae; phylum Streptophyta; class Magnoliopsida; order Asterales; family Asteraceae; genus Lactuca; species Lactuca virosa. The sequence goes on from NC_136429.1 coordinate 102,336,494, forward strand.
GGTTTTGCAAGACCGACTTAAGGTCTGGTTACCATCAGATGAGGGTTCGTGAGGAGGACATTTCGAAGACAGCCTTCCGAACTCGCTATGGGAACTATGAATTCGTGGTGATGCCTTTCGAGCTCACCATCACACCGGAAACGTTCATGGATCTCATGAACCGGGTGTATAGGCCTATCTTGGATCGATCAGTGAGTGTTTTTATCGATGATATATTGGTCTATTTTAAGACCAAGGAGCAGAATGAGGAGCACATACGTGATATTCTTGGAGTTCTTAGGGTGAAGATGTTGTACGCCAAGTTCTCTAAATGTGAGTTCTGGTTATGCGAGGTCCAGTTTCTGGGGCACCTCGTCAACCAGGACAATATTTTGGTCAACACGGCCAAGATTAAGGCGGTTATGTGGTGGGAAGTTCTGAAGACTCCATCTGAGATTCAGAGTTTCCTTGGGCTGCCAGGTTATTACCAGAGATTCATTCGCGACTTCTCCAAGATTGCGGTTCCTATCACTAGGTTGACAATGAAGGACTTCACTTTTTGTTGGGGGTCTGAGCAAAACAGGTGGCATTCGCGACCCTACGACAGAAGCTTTGTGAGGCGCGGTTACTTATCTTCCCTGAAGGAGTTGTGGATTTTGTGGTGTACCGCGACGAATTGATACTGGGTATGGGTGCAGTTTTGATCCAGAGGGGGCACGTGACCGCTTATTGTAGCATCCTAATTTTCTAGGCCAAAAATTTCATTTTAATTAAGTAATAATTAACCAAAACATTACCATTGTTACATCAATTCATAATAACCATGATATCGTGTCTCAAAACCAAATCACCAAAAGTAATAAAATCAGAGTACATTCCCAAGAATATCATAGTGCGGAATCCAGTGTGCGTGTGATGTGCCGCTACCGCGCCGGCTCCTTCCCCTTCGCGGAAGAGGTGCCTAAAACCAAACTGTAAACTGTAAGCACAAAGCTTAGTGAGTTCCCCCATCATACCACATACCATACCATAACATACTGCCAGGCAATTCTGGGGTGCCTCACTACCCAGGTCAAGCCATTCTGGGGTGCTTGACATACCCAGGTCAAGCCATTCTGGGGTGCTTGACTTACCCGTCTGTCTATTTCACCCGACTACCGGGGACTATTTCACCCCTACTGCTACCATGTAATAATATAACACACATATACTTCCAGGCAATTATGGGGTGCCTGACTACCCAGGTCAAGCCGTTCTAGGGTGCTTGACTTACCCAGGTCAAACCATTTTGGGGTGCTTGACGTACCCGTCGGTCCATATGACCGACATACGAGGAATATTTCACCTCCTACTACTACCACATAATATCATAGCATAAACATACTGTCAGGCAATTTTGGGGTGCCCGACCTACTCTTCGGTCCTAACGACCGAACCTGGGGACTATTCTCCCCCTACTACCACTATCACATATAACATATCATGCTAGCACATAAACATATCAGGTAGTAGCAAACCTAGATGAATATCACAAAGACAACCATCTATCATACAACTCCTACTGGTGGGCCGGCATTATGGCTATAGACCCACCGCAACTGGAAGGTAACTCACATCGATGTCGCGTAGTGTCTACACTGATCTCGATGTGGAAATCAACTCTCCCCGACTCCTCAATCCCTACACGACAACTCTTCCAAGTTATCAACTCATACTCATACTCGCAACCCTTACAAGGGTCAACCCAAATCCAATCAATGTCCAAGTCAAATCCATAGTCAAAGTCAACTTAGTCAAAGTCAACATTTGGTTGACTCGACTCGCCGAGTTGGCCCGCCAACTCGTCGAGTCCCCATAACCACAAAATGTCATAAACCCGCCCCTACCCGTCGAGTCTAGCAAGAGCTCGACGAGTTCGCCTTCAACAACACATCGGACAATCTTCAAACGACCAACTGAGTTCGTTCTTGAACTCGCCCAGTTCATCTTCATTAATAAGAAGATGTTCAGTCTATGACTCGCCGAGTTCCTCTTGAACTCGCCGGGTCTGTCTTCATAAGTTGGGAGATTGCCTTGGACTTGCCGAGTCTGTTCATACACTTGTCGAGTCCTATGATTTCTAGGTCCAAAACAAATCCCTAGCAGGCTGAGTGTTCCTTCCACTCAGCCAAAACCATTTCCAGAAGACGTTTTGGGGGAAAAAGCCTCCCGACTCGCCGAGTCACCCATGTGACTCGCCGAGTCCCTCTTTGTCCAAAACTATACAGTCGATTTCAGTGGGACTTAATGCATCCCAATCATAGATCTGACCTCCTAGGGTCCCTTTTATACGTAAAGCTACGAACTTGATGTCCATGTATGGGGGGTTTTTGGCTCAAAATGCTATAAAATGGGGTTTATATGATGCATGGATCTCCCATGGCCATAAAGTTGGCACCTTTATGCCGTGGGAACCCTCAATGGTTCCAGATCTGAAGCACAAACCCGCATATATAAGCAAATCTGAGCATAGCCTCTCAAAAGCTTAGAAAAGGTAGAGAAATAGCCCCAAAACAAGATCTAGGAAATAGATGGTCAAGGTTCAAGCTTTTTACCTTGAATGGACTGAGAATGAAGCAAAACCTTGGGATCTACTAGCTTCCTCTTGATCTCCTAAGCTCTCTTCTTCTCCTCCAACTTCAAACACACACAAAAAGGCACCAAAAGAGCTCAATTCACTCAAAAATGGTATAGGGTTTCATTCTAGGGTTTCTCTGAGTTGGGAGGGTGATGGAGGCTGGGTTGGGACGGGATAAAGTGTTTAAATAGGGTGCAAACCCTAAATATTAGGGTTTTGTCCAGACAGCTCCTACTCGTCGAGTCGATCTTCCGACTCGTCGAGTAGGGCACTTAAACCCGCGATCATAAGTCGAGTCCACTCGACGAGTTGGGCCACCAACTCGCCGAATCCCAGAGTAAATTGCAATATTTCTTGAAATTAAATACGTACCTAGAATCGGGTGCTACAAATCTCCCCCACTTATTTTAGACTTTGTCCTCGAAGTCTGCTGTTGAATCTGGAAAAAGCTCGGGGTAGTGCTCCCTCATCTCTTCCTCCGGCTCCCAAGTCCATTCCGATCCCTTGCGGTGCTTCCATTGCACCTTCACCAGCTCCACCCTCTTGTTCCTCAGATCCTTCGACTTGCTATCGAGGATCGTTACTGGCCGCTCGATGTAATTCAGGATGTCATCCACCTGAATATCCTCCAAGGGTACCACTGCTGAGTTGTCCACCAGGCACTTTCGTAACTGGGAGACGTGAAATGTACTGTGAATCTGACTGAGTTCGGCTGGCAGGTCCAACCTATACGCCACCTTTCCAACCCGGGCTACAACCTCGAAAGGTCCAATGTACCTGGGGCCCAACTTGCCCCACTTCCTGAATCGGATGACGCCTTTCCAAGGCGACACCTTCAGGAGGACCATATCCCCGACCTGGAACTCCAGGTCTGATTGGCGCTTGTCGGCTGAGCAGTCTGAAGCCTACTCCTAACCTGTTGAATCCTCTCTGTCGTCTTCAGCACTACCTCAGTGCTCCCCATGACCCTCTGTCTGACTTGGCCCCATCATATTGGGGTCCTGCACTTCCTCCCGTACAACATCTCGAAGGGAGGATGATCGATACTCGCGTGATAGCTATTGTTGTAGGAGAACTCAGGTAATGGAAGGTAGGTATCCCAGCTACCCCCGAAGTCTAGAACGTATGCCCGCAGCATATCCTCCAAAGTCTGGATAGTCCGCTCACTCTGACCATCCGTCTGCGGGTGGAATGTTGTGCTGAAGTGAAGACGAGTACCCAACTCGTCGTGAAACTTCTTCCAGAACCTGGAAGTAAACCGCACGTTTCGGTCTGAAATCACCGAAACCGGTACTCCGTGCCGAGCTACTACCTCTCGGATGTAAATATCGGCCAACTTCTCGGCCGAGTTGCTCTCCTGGATAGGTATGAAGTGGGCACTCTTGGTCAACCGATCCACGATGATCCAAATCGAATCCACTCCCCGTGCAGTACTGGGGAGCTTGGTGATGAAATCCATAGTAATATCTTCCCATTTCAACATGGGAATGTCTAACGGCTGCATCTTGCTATGTGGCCTTTGGTGCTCGACCTTGACCTTCCTGCAGGTCAAGCACCGCTCTACCTACCAGGCGATGTCCTGCTTCATGCAGGGCCACCAGTAATCAGGCCGAAGATCCCTGTACATCTTCGTCGCCCTGGAATGAATCGAAAATCGGGATTTGTGTGCTTCCTCCATCAGAACCTGGCGCACACCCCCATGATAGGGAACCCATACCCTACGATGTATAGTTAATAACCCTCGGATGTCGTAGTCGAAGGAGGAAACCTGACCCATAATACGCTCGCTCTTCCGATGTTCCTCCTTCATGGCCTCCAGCTGGGCCTCTCGGATCTGCTCCAAAAGCGGAGTCACCACGGTCATCCTCATGCAGATGTACCTGATCAGCACTGCCTTGCGGCTAAGCGCATCGGCCACGACATTGGCCTTCCCCGGGTGGTAAAGGATCTCACAATCGTAATCCTTCACCACGTCTAACCACCGACGCTGCCTCATGTTCAGATTCGGCTAATCCATGAGGTACCTCAAACTCTTGTGGTCCGTGCAGTTAGTACAATGGACCCCATAGAGGTAGTGTCGCCAAATCTTGAGGGCGAAGACGACCGCCCCCAACTCCAAATCATGCGTCGGGTAGTTCGCCTCGTGAGGCTTTAGCTGCCTTGAGGCGTAGGCGATGACATGCCCTCTCTGCATCAACACTGCGCCCAAACCTGAAATGGACGCATCGCAATATACTACAAAATCCTCCACGCCCTCTGGCAGGGCGAGGATTGGAGCCTTGTATAATCTCTGTCTCAGCGTCTCGAATGATGCCTGCTGCTCAGGCCCCCAACGAAAGACCACGACCTTCTTCGTCAACCGGGTCAAGGGTACGACTATATTGGAGAAGTCCTTAATGAACCTCCGGTAATAGCCTGCTAACCCCAGGAAATTCCGAATCTCAGATGGAGACTTCGGAACCTCCCATCTCATCACGGCCTCCACTTTGGCCGGGTCGACCAGAATACCGTTCTGGTTGACAAGGTGTCCAAGAAACTGCACCTTGCGCAACAAGAACTCACACTTGGAGAACTTGGCGTACAAGCTCTCCCTCCTCAAGGTATCCAAAACCTCTCGCAGATGCTCCTCATGTTGCTCCTGCGTCTTGGAGTAGACCAAGATATCATCATTGAAAACTATCACAGACCGATCCAGCATCGGTCTGCACACGCGGTTCATGAGGTCCATGAACGCGACAGGAGCCTTGGTGAGCCCGAAGGGCATCACCACGAACTCGTAGTGGCCATAGCGAGTCCGGAAAGCAGTCTTCTATATATCCTCATCCCTGACCCTCATCTGATGGTAGCCTGACCGCAAGTCTATCTTGGAAAACTAAGATGCTCCCTGAAGCTGGTCGAACAAGTCATCTATCCTCGGGAGTGGATAACGGTTCTTCACCGTTACCTTGTTCAGCTCCCGGTAATCTATGCACATACGATGCGACCCATCATTCTTCTTGACAAACAGGATCGGAGCTCCCCAAGGCGAACTACTCGGCCTGATAAATCCCTTGTCCAGCAGCTCCTGCAGCTGCGTAGACAACTCCTGCATCTCGGGAGGAGCCAACCGATACGGTTCCTTGGCTATCGGAGCCTCACCAGGGACTAGGTCGATCCTGAACTCCACCTGTCACTCCGGAGGTATCCCAGGCAGCTCCTCTGGGAATACATCCGCGTAATCTCCCACCACCGGAACGTCGCTCACCATCGCCCTACCCGCCTCTCGGGTATTTATAACATAGGCGACATACCCAGTGCAACCCTGCTGTAGGTAGCGCCTAGCCCTCGCTGCCGAACATAAGGCTGGTCCGTGCTGTGGCCTCTCGCCCTAAATCACCAGTTCTCCCCCACTCGGGGTCCTGATCCGAACCAACTACTATGCGCAGTCGATCACTGCCCCATTGGGGCTCAACCAATCCATGCCTATAATTACCTTGTTCCCACGCAACGGAATGGTAACCAAGTCTACCAGGCAGCGCTCCTCGAATAGTCTCAGAACACAATCTCTAAAAACCACTGACGCTCGCACCGATCGATCATCGGAAATCTCAACCTCTAGAGGGCAATCCAACATGCCCGAAGACTCGGGAAACCTCTAGCTAAGTGCAAGAGAAACAAATGATCAAGTGGCACCTGAGTCGAACAACACCTGGACTAGGATACCGTTCACATGGAACGATCCTAAACGAACATAGGACATGACATATCAATATCATAAGCAACACATAAAAAAAAACTAGGGAGAAGAAATCATACCCGTCACCACATCGGGTGCGGCACGTGTCTCCTTGGTAGTCAACTGGAAGGCTCGGATCCTCACCACTGGAGCCTCTGTCTTGCCCTGCCGGCCATCCGTAATCCGCAGGGTCTCTGGAGCTGGCGCCTTCACTGGCGCGGCTGCTGTCAACTGAGGGCAATTGGCCTTTTTATGGCCTCGCTGGTTGCAGTGAAAACACAGCAACTCTGATGTCTGGAAAGTGGGCGCAGGGGCGGTACAATCCCTGCTAAAGTGCCCCATCTTTCCGCACTTGTAGCAACCAGACGCTCCCAATCTATAAGCTCCCTCATGTGCCCTGCCGCATTTCCTGCAACGACCCTGTCCCGAATTGGCCCTTCGGCCTAGTGTCTGCTCCCTTGGGCTTCTTCCCCGAAGCCCCAGTCATCTGTCCCTCCTCTGCCTTCCTCTTCCGGATGTGCTCCAAATCAATCTCCCTCTCCCTCGCCCTGGAAATCATGGAATCCAGGGTCAGGAAAGCCGAGAAGCTGACATGCTCCAGGATATCAGCTCTCAACATGTCATGATAGCTGGTCCTCCGCATCTCCTCATCTCCTGCATACTGGGGCACCAGTAAAGCCCTCTCCCGGAACTTGGCGGTAATCTCCGCCACTGTCTCTGTTGTCTGCCTCATATCCAAGAATTCCTTGCCAACTGCTGAAGCTTTACAGCCGGTGCAAACTCATCCCTGAACCTGGTCACAAAGTCCGACCAAGTCATAGCCTCAATAGCCGAGGCGCCTGACGAGTCACCAACTGACTCACACCAATCCCTAGCCCGGTCTCTCAAACAACCTGCGGCATATCGCACCTTCGACCCCTCAGGGCAGAAGCTCATCAACTGTGCAGACTCAATGTATGCAATCCATCTCCTGCCTGCAATGGGGTCCTTAGCCCCATGGAAATCCGGCGCACCACTGCCCCTAAAGTCCTTGAAGGACAGTGTGTGTGACCCTGACTGGTTGTGTGCCATGTCACTCCTGAACGCCCTGAGGCGATCCTCCATCAGCTCTATGATCCCCTCCTTAATCGACCCGAAGATGATAGGGGTCGACTCAAGGATACCTCTAGTGATCTCGGACGCGATAAACTCGCGAAGTCCCTCATCCACTAGCTCGGAACCTGCACCCAAACCTGATCCGGAACCGGATCCTGACCATGAACCTCCCCCTCCATGACGTGTGATCATCACCATTCTGAAACAGAACACATAATCGTCAGAATCATACATAAATCTCGGGAACTCTCATACACTCTATAGTTCCCTGATTACATCTTAGCCCTCCTTGACTCGAGTACGGATCCTCTGCTTTCAGTAGTACGGGCCCATACTACCTTCCACATCTATCCGTACTTTCCTCAAGGATTGCTTCGACTTCACCAAGTCCCTTCTACTACTACTGCTCTCTTTTCTAATCCCATCCTAGGCTTACCCTAGGGCGACTCTCCAACCCACCTTCCGCCATCAGCTGCATAAGAAGTTCCTGTTACCTTCACCTAACCAACTTGCGAATACCATCACATATCACTAAAACCAGATAATTCTTCGAATGAGAGGTCCTGCCCTACAACGGTTGGACTCAGACAAGAGCTGCGAAATAGGCCTAAACCTAACCTTCTGAAATTATTTAATCCTTGCGATATGTGATGTAATGTATTTGTTTATTAGTTAGCTAAAGATAACTAGAATTCCTATTAGCACAAAGCAAGCAGCATTCGGGCGTTAAGTGTCCCAATCTATCATACTCTATCCAAGCTATCATATAACTGACTAATCAGTATTATCTTGCAGTTCAATAAGCACATATAGCAGGCATATCAGGCATCTTCCTAGATCCTTAGCCTTAATCTAGCATGCAGTTCTCATACATATACAGAAGGCATAAAAGGCATTCTTCCTAGATCCTTAGCCCTAATCTAGCATGCAATTCTTATAATCATATCATATCATAACATAACATGTATGAGTATTTTGGGGAAAACTTACTTGAGCTCAGCCGGTCGCTCACATCACACATCTTGTTCTTTTTCAAAGCTCTTTTGTCTTTTCAAACTTCCTTTATAAAAATGATTTTTTTTTCTTTTGAAAATTTTTATACCAAGTCCTCAGTTTGAGTTCAGACGCACCCGAGAGTGTATCCGAATCCCTCAAACTAAGGCTCTGATACTAACTTGTAACATCCCAATTTTCTAGGCCAAAAATTTCATTTTAATTAAGTAATAATTAACCAAAACATTACCATTGTTACATCAATTCATAATAACCATGATATCGTGTCTCAAAACCAAATCACCAAAAGTAATAAAATCAGAGTACATTCCCAAGAATATCATAGTGCGGAATCCAGTGTGCGTGTGATGTGCCGCTACCGCGCCGGCTCCTTCCCCTTCGCTGAAGAGGTACCTAAAACCAAACTGTAAACTGTAAGCACAAAGCTTAGTGAGTTCCCCCATCATACCACATACCGTACCATAACATACTGTCAGGCAATTCTGGGGTGCCTGACTACCCAGGTCAAGCCATTCTAGGGTGCTTGACATACCCAGGTCAATCCATTATGGGGTGCTTTACTTACCCGTCAGTCTATTTCACCCGACTACCGGGGACTATTTCACCCCTACTGCTACCATGTAATAATATAACACACATATATTGCCAGGCAATTATGGGGTGCCTGACTACCCAGGTCAAGCCGTTCTAGGGTGCTTGACTTACCCAGGTCAAACCATTTTGGGGTGCTTGACGTACCCGTCGGTCCATATGACCGACATACGAGGAATATTTCACCTCCTACTACTACCACATAATATCATAGCATAAACATACTGTCAGGCAATTCTGAGGTGCCCGACCTACTCTTCGGTCCTAACGACCGAACCTGGGGACTATTCTCCCCCTACTACCACTATCACATATAACATATCATGCTAGCACATAAACATATCAGGTAGTAGGAAACCTAGATGAATATCACAAAGACAACCATCTATCATACAACTCCTACTGGTGGGCCGGCATTGTGTCCGTAGACCCACCGCTACTGGAAGGTAACTCACCTCGATGTCGCGTAGTGTCTGCACTGATCTCGATGTGGAAATCAACTCTCCCCAACTCCTTAATCCCTACACGACAACTCTTCGAAGTTATCAACTCATACTCATACTCGCAACCCTTACAAAGGTCAACCCAAACCCAATCAATATCCAAGTCAAATCCATAGTCAAAGTCAACATCTGGTTGACTCAACTCGCTGAGTTGGCCCGCCAACTCGTCAAGTCCCCATAACCACAAAATGTCATAAACCCGCCCCTACCCGTCGAGTCTAGCAAGAGCTCGACAAGTTCACCTTCAACAACACATCGGGCAATCTTCAAACGAACCGTTGAGTTCATTCTTGAACTCACCGAGTTCATCTTCATTCATAAGAAGATGTTCAGTCTATGACTCGCCGAGTTCCTCTTGAACTCACCGAGTCGGTCTTCATAAGTTGGGAGATTGCCTTGGACTCGCCGAGTCTGTTCATACACTCGTCGAGTCCTATGATTTCCAGGTCCAAAACAAACCCCTAGCAGGCTGAGTGTTCCTTCCACTCAGCCAAAACCATTTCCAGAAGACGTTTTGGGGGAAAAAGCGTCCCGACTCGCCGAGTCACCCATGTGACTCACCGAGTCCCTCTTTTTCCAAAACTATACAGTCGATTTCAGTGGGACTTAATGCATCCCAATCATAGATCTGACCTCCTAGGGTCCCTTTTATACGTAAAGCTATGAACTTGATGTCAATGCGTGGGGTTTTGGCACAAAAGGCTATAAAATGGGGTTTATATGATGCATGGGTCTCCCATGGCCATAAAGTTGGCACCTTTATGCTATGGGAACCCTCAATGGTTCCAGATCTGAATCACAAACCCGCATATACAAGCAAATCTGAGCATAGCCTCTCAAAAGCTTAGAAAAGGTAGAGAAATAGCCCCAAAACAAGATCTAGGAAATAGATGGTCAAGGTTCAAGCTTTTACCTTGAATGGACTGAGAATGAAGCAAAACCTTGGGATCTACTAGCTTCCTCTTGATCTTCTAAGCTCTCTTCTTCTCCTTCAACTTCAAACACACACAAAAAGGCACCAAAAGAGCTCAATTCACTCAAAAATGGTTTAGGGTTTCAATCTATGGTTTCTCTTAGTTGGGAGGGTGATGGAGGCTGGATTGGGACAGGATAAAGTGTTTAAATAGGGTGCAAACCCTAAATATTAGGGTTTTGTCCAGACAGCTCCTACTCGTCGAGTCGGTTTTCCGACTCGTCGAGTACGTCACTTAAACCCCCGATCATAAGTCGAGTCTACTCGACGAGTTGGGCCACCAACTCGCCGAGTCCCAGAGTAAATTGCAATATTTCTTGAAATTAAATACGTACCAGGAATCGGGTGCTACACTTACATTTTGAGGCAGCTGAAGCATCATGAGGAGAATTATCCTACTCATGATCTGGAGTTTGTAACACCCGGTCATTTCAGGTAAAAATTCCCTTCTTTAATTCTTAAACTAAGTATGAGGTTTAAGTATACGCATGGCGTAGATAGAATCTATGCGATGCGTAGAAGGGAAGTTGATGATGAGGCCTTAATGAACTATGTGGGGTAGTTAATAAGTATAGAAGACATACTTGGCCAGAGTCTAAACCCTAAATTCGGGGTTTTGAGCCCTATTTAAACACCTTAACCTTCATAAACCTATTTCATTCTCATCCTCCATTTCCCCAAATGACTCCATTGAATCCATAGCCCCATATTTGTGAATAGTGAGCTTAAGAGTGTGTTTTTGGGTGCTTTTGAAGGAAGAAGAAAGTGGTGGTGGTGCTTGGTGTTACACTCGATTCCTGGTAAATTTCTCTCCTAGTCCTTCAATTTATGATTTTGGCAGTTTTGGCCCTTACGCGGGGCGTACCTGGATGGTACGCTGGGCATAAGGGGGTTAAGTGGAAACGATGCTATTTTGTGGAGTACGTTGGGCATACTCTGAGTACGAAGGGCGTACTCCGTCTGGACACAAACCCTAATTTTTAGGGTTTGGACCCTATATATTGCACCTTAAGTCCTATGCCCTCATTTCATTTCCAGCCCCCATCACTTGAAACGTTGTCCCTTGCGAACCCTAGCCCCATTGTTGCATTTTAAGCTTGAGTTTGTGTTTTGTGTGTTTCAAAGGAAGAATAAAGTGGTGGTGAAGCTTGGAAGCTAGAAGCAAGCTTGGATCTGAAGGTCTTGCATCATCCTCAACCTCCAGAAGGTATAAAGTTCATACCTTGGTGATTAAGTTGATAGATCTTGTTGTATGTCTATAAACTTTTGTCCCCTTTTGGACATTAGAGATGATCAGATCTGGACTTTGGAACCCTTGGAATTGAAGGATTCGTCTTAACTCATTAAGACGTTTTGGATCCAGTCTCCACAACATGGTTTAGTTTTCCACGACGTGGCGACTGGGGGTTTTCCCATCTGTTTTGTTATTTGAAGGCCACGACGTGGCCAAGGATGGCCACGACGTGGAGGGTCCATCTTGACTGTTAACTTTGACTTTTGACTTTGACCTGGATTTTTACTAAGGTTTAACCTAGGTGCATTTTAGGTATTTTGGTCTGTATGCTGAGTTGTGTCGCTGAATTTATTAAGGTACGTGGTAGAGATTGATCTCGGAGCGACGTGCTTTTCAGTTTACACACATCTGTTTATGAGGTGAGTTTTCTCACTGTATCCATGGGAAGGCACCAATGTCGGCTCATAATTGTGATTACTCGGATTGATAGTCCTATATGGTTTGTATGTGATTGTATGCTGGGTTGAGATATACCCCAGGGTGGGGCTCGCTATAGCATGTTGGGTTGAAATATATGTAACAGCCCAAATTTTCAAATAAAATTTTCATTTTTAAATTATCAAAACACTCCCATAAAATATGAAGTCTTAATGAAAATTGTTTTCAAAACCCATAACAAAAAACATTTTATTCAAAATATCAGAGTGTCCCCAAATAAAATGCCGGAGAGTACACGCCGCACCATCAAGCCTTTCGTTTGCCCTTAGGCTCAGAAGTACCTGAAACAATCAATAAACTGTAAGCTAATGCTTAGTGAGTTCCCCAGAGCATACCCCACACAATCCAGATAATCACATAGTCCATATTAGCTTTATAAGCTACATAAACCACATAAGCCATGCATACAACATATAGAGATGCCCTGGAAACCCTCCATTGCTATGGTGAGGAGACTCACCTCTCAAGCAATGCTAAACTGATAAGATAAGTCCCAACGCACGGCTCCAACTCAACTGCCTACAACCATCAGGTGACTGACTTTGTCAAAATCCCGAAATACCAAAAATACCCTCAAAGTTAAACTTGGTCAACCATGGTCAAAGTCAAAGTCAATAGTCAAGGTCAACAGTCTATGTTGCTGTTGGGTTTTGAGCATTCTAACACTCTTATGGTGTACATGCAACCCTATAAACCTTGGATCTATGTTTTCTCTATTATACATGCAAATATTAACTATTCCAAGGTTTCATCATAACTAGCATATTATGAAGCACCTATACTACAAAGTTCTAGTTAGATGACATACCTTTTGATGTAGCTTGATGTCTTCAACCTTTAAGAGCTTAGCCCCAATAGTGTGGAAGCCTCAAATGGAATCATAAATCACCAAAACACCTTGGAAGAACTTGAGAGAATATGTATGCACACTAAAATCGGCCCACTCTTATTTTCACACACTTGTGCCAATTTTGTGATCCAAGGACCCCTTTATATATTATGGAGGATTAGGGTTACATCCATGTAAACCCTAATACCCATGACCTTTCATTTACATAGGATCCATGGGTTAAAAGCTCCATGGACCATCCATGAAAGATTAGCCCAACCTAAATGAACTTGGCCCATTCCATATATATAAGAGTCCATATTTAATTAGTTCTTTTTGATCACTTAATTAATTCTAAATTAATTCTTGATGAATACTAATTAAATAATATGATTCCATATTAATATATTAGAACTTATAATATATTAATATAAATCATAAATATACTATTCTCAAAAGACTATCCATATAAATTGTGCCGGTGAAATGCAACCCAAATGGACCATGCCGGGTCGGGTCAAGTACATAACAAATATAGTTATGGACTTAGACATTAATCCAACAGTCTCCCACTTGGATAAGTCTAAAACTATTATTGAGTATGACTTCAAAACCTAACTGGCAATCGTAGCTCTTAAAGCCGCTGTCGAACTCTGACCTTGTCAATGACTTGTCCATTAGATAAGGGATCATATATTCCTCCATTCTAGATATCATATGGACTGAGATATGGATTATAATCATTCTCTCTGTCCATTTGTTGTTTCCCGATTTTCGATTTATGATGACTGACTGATTGAACAAATCAAATCAGTCCTGGCTTGGCCAAGCACTCATATGTGTCATCGCTAAATCATCGAGGGGCCCACATATATCGCTTTTATCCCGAAGGTAAAAGGAATGGATAAACTTCGACTCATATGGCTTGTTCTACTACTTGTTGAATCATACACAAAGGCACGTTTTATAACATCGAGTTACCAAATGCGTTTTCGTGCAATCAATGTATAACCAACTCATAGTAACAACTCATATCTCTAGGTTTGAAGAATATAAGATATTATCGTCTCATGATCACTCGTGATAAAATCCATGAAGTGATTCAAATGAGTGCGGGTTGAATCCAATACTTAGAACTTATGAGCACTCATGAGTGTTGTAGCACCACTTTGTCCACCAACTTGGACCTCTACAAACCAACCCATGACAGTCTTGATTCATATCTACTTCCAACATATGACCGACTGTGGATGGTTTGAATAACTTAATCATTCAGGAAGAGTGACTTAGTTATTCTGGAAGTCAAAACATGCAAAGTGAAACACAAGAATAAATGAATCAAATATGGTATCAAACCCTATGAATATAAATAAACACTTTTATTTATCACCATACTGATTACTCATTATTCATTGTTTCGGTTTTATCAACTTTATACTTGAATTAAAAACACTAGTTGTCCCATGCTCCAAGCATGTACACTATGTTTTTCTTAAACAATAGCTTTGCCATACACCAAGTATGCACTCTATGTTTGTCTATGATCCTTACTTTGTGAACTAGATCGATTGAACATAATTTCAATGATTCTCTTTTCACACTCCCAAATCGTTATCGAAAAAATGTAAGAATTCCAAATTCCTATCATTTATCAAAATCTGTTTAGATTTTAAACTTATATGCACTGACCCTCTTGTAATGAATGTGTACAAAGTCACAAAACTTGTCAACAATCATTACAGGGCATTCCAATGAATATCAACTTCATGGAAATTAAGTCTCATATTCAAAGTACATAGCTTTGAACATGCTTTTTGCATTAAGTTTTTCTAATCTTACATAGATAACTTCCACCTATGGAGACAACTCCATATTCCCATTTTGACTACCCCTTCTGAACAAGAGTTGCCTCTTTTCAGATTAGGTCAATATGGTCCTTCCAAAGTTAACACTATACTTCCAACTGTCCTTGAGCAACCAATCTTTGGTAAAGCCTTAGATTGTCCTCGGCAATTGCTTAATCACTTTAGTCATATCCAATTCTAGATATTTTCCTCTTAATGCCCCCGGGCATTTGGAAAATTTATAAAGGATGAATATTATAGCACATGCAATCGTTCCTGTACCCAAAGCAAATGGGACACGATTCATGATGTCTCACGTAAAGACATGATTCTAGACCAGTCTTTTGCTACAATATTTTTTATTTGCCATGTTCTCAAGATTTGACTATGAACAGGGATGCCGTAATCATAATCGAATTTTGAGAAAGCAATATATAGAATTTCCTTAAGTTGAACCAATCCAACATGAAATTCATATATATATATATATATATATATATATATATATATATATATATATATATATATATATATATATATATATATATATATATATATATATATATATATATATATATATTCTTGACTAAAGATGATTAAAATCTCAATCTAAGCTTAAAATATCACTCTAAGCCTTTTAGAATTGACATGAAGTATAATATCCTCTCCCTTAATTATAGCAAAACAACTTTTTCAACCCCTGCAACCTCACGAATTGAAACTTTTGTTTTCTATAATTAACATTGCTAACTTGCAATACTTATCATAATTATCATGCTCCCACTAACATGATGATTATTAGCATAACACTCATGCTCCCACTAGCTTTGACATGTATCCAGAAAACAGCTGAACTTCTAGAAGTCAATACTTTATTGACTTTCTTACCAAAGTTCAGATTTCTGATACTAGATTGCTTTGATAAGACTTTATCAAAATCATAAACCTTATTTTAGACAACTCACAGGTGTATCTAAACAATTTCAGAACTATGAAAAGGGATGCCGTAATCATAGTCTCAATTGTTTAGATTTTTGCCATTTCTCATAAGTCCATGTTAGTGTGCCGGATAACCATGCACACTCCACTTAACGACTTTGAGAATGCAAAGATTACAATTGCTATCTTACTTAAAATCTACTTGGTGGAAGTGTTTCCTCACCATCATTTTCATGAATATGAGAGAAACCTTATAACCCTTAGATTTTATGGTGTATGTGTTCTTATCCACGTGAATTTGTCAAAACCATAATCACAAGACTAGGTTAGTGACAAATCCTAACTCATATGGATTGAACTTGTGCAATCTTAACCTCTTGCCACCTGGCAGCACAAGGGCCTGCCATTGCTTCCAAGTAGTTATGCAAACAATTGAGAACATGTAGAACTCAAATGTTATAGCCAATTTAAATGGAATGGGCACAGAAATGTCAACACGATAGGTTATAAACCTCTAGTTGTGTGCTAGTGATGAAATACAGGTTTTATTCTTGATTAGTTCTTGAAACCATTTCAGGATCTTTTAGACTCCCACTGTCTTCTTGACCAATAAGACTTTCTTGCCAAATATTCAAGAAGTAGTGTGGATTCTTAATCAAGACAAACACTTCACACAATTGGCCTTAGTTGGTCTTTGTTTTATCCAAAACATCACAACTTACCAATTTCAAATGTACAAGAGTAGAAAACTTTTACTCTTACATTTGACAAGTGTTATAAACCTTCTTTCAGATATGTCACTCAAATTACAATCTTGGAGTATGTCTCTAAGATTTATTTTGGAACGAAGTATGACTCATCTTCTTGATTTGACCACTTCAACAATTTATGCCTTCTCTTCTTAGCTATCAGAATGCACTTAGAGGATGAATTGTGATATGGTCTCATAATCTTTAAGATGACCATTAAACATGATACTAAAGTACTCTCCCATCTTTTCAGATTTGAGAAACTTTTATCCTTCTGCCTAATTTGATTCTTCTTATTCGTTCTGCTATACATTGGAACTTTTCCAATGTCTCAGACTTATACTTAAGCTTGTAAGTATAACCATATTTACTAAAATTTAGTAAATCATGACGAGTAGTCTTATCGATCTTTTGTGGTGGACTCTGATCAGTGCACAAGGATGTGTACTTGATCCCTTAGTCCTTCACTTGACTCACATATACATGTGAACAAGGAACTAGTCTTAAATTTTTCCAAAAATGAAACTTCTCATTCATCATACTATACAACTTGCATGATTCCAAGTTTCGGTCCAATTGAAACTTGGGTGATGAGAATCTTTCCTTACTTGGTAAATTTAGACACTACCACAAATGAAAGAATCAAATTCATTTTTCCAATGTTGCTAGAAACATACAAACATCAAGTTTTCATAAATGCCATTGCAAGAAGATATAAAATAAAGTAAAACTTTTATTTATTTATAAAAATACGGAAAAACTTTTCCTTATAATGCAACTTGAAATGAAAACTATGTTATTACATGTTTCCTAGCAATCTATCATAACTCCTAAGAAGTAGTTCAAGAATCCGATCTTCAACCAAGCGATAGAAATCCATATTCGCGATCAGATTCGGCATACTCTTTTCTTTAAGTTTCCTTCCCTTTGCTTGATCCTACTAAATATCAAAATGCAACCGAGTCACATTTTGTATTAAGAATCATCAACTGGTAACTTAATAGAGTTAGATAGTGGACCTACCTGAAGCAGAGTCAAACTGTTGATTCTTCTTTCTTTCAGGTAGCTTAGGCAGCTTCGCTTCCAATGCCCCTTTTCTTCACACTGAAAACATATAGAGTCTTTGGGAATGGTACAAAAGGCTATTCCAGACTTAGACTTTCACTTTACCTTCCGGTCAACCGGGTTGACCAAGGCCGAGCCCTTTCCATTGGGAAGAGAAAGCTTTTCTGGACTTCCAATGTTACCATTGTCCATGTCCATGGAAGTTTGAGAAATAGACCTTCCATCCATATTTGCTTGACTATTGCACCAAATCATTTCTGATTCAGCAACAATAAGAAAATAAGAAAGATCCATTAGGGTCATGTCGTGATCTGTCACATAGTAGTCTTTCTATATGCTTCAGGAAGTGACTGAAACACCCAGTCAATAGCCAACTTCCTTGGGACAAAGACACCCAACATTCTCAACCTGTCACTGTGTGACTTCAGTCCTAAGACATGAGTGCACACAGGACTTCCAATTTGATGTTTTATTGTGAGTAGGGATTGAGTGATCTTGAACTTTTCAAGTCTTTAAGCTTGTGGGTCAGGGAGAATAATTGGAGGAGGTGGAGGAAGAGAAGTATGACTTCCATGAGCCAAACTCGGGAAGTCATATTCATTAGGAAAGCTTGGTTTGGGAAGATCATTGTTGTCTAAACCAGACATCAACAATGGGAGAAATTCACGTAAAGTTGATTTAAGTCCTTAATATAACACCCAATATGATATATTAAGGCTAGGACCCAACACACTATTTTATAACTTGGAAGAGGGATGTCGTAATCCAAGCTATAAAATATTTGAAGGTAGGTGAATGACGATTCACCAATTTCCACCAAGACAAACGAAATGTATTATTAGGTTTTAATTGGTTTTGAAACTCCTAGATTCTTTTGAGATTCATTGAACTTTTCAATGGCATGTTTCAATCTCGAGTGTGCCCTTCAGGTTTGTGACTGGGATGCCGAGGATCACAAAACAAGGTGTGAAGTAACCATGCAAATATACTTGGTACCCTTAATATTTACCCCTCAATCGATGTGCCGGTTAACCACACACGCTCCAACGATACTATGATAAACATTAAGTTACCATTTGCCTACCTTGTTAAGCCCAGGTTAGTGTGCCGGTTAACCACACACGCTCCACTAACAGCTTAAACAAAGTGCAAAGTGTAATTTCATGGATTAGCACCTTATTCACATTTTCCTAAGTAACTAAGATTGAGAATTTATAAGTGTTTAGTTACTTAGTATTTATCATTATACTTATAATGAAGGGAAAATTATAGTCCTTGTCCTACCTGCTCGGCTAACGACCCTCCACCGGTCAAGGAAGCGGTGAGTGAGAGTGGACACCCATTAAACTGCCATTTTATAGGCAGTAACCTTATACCCCCTTATAGACCGGCTTCGTGAATGAGGCCTACTAATGGTAAGACGACTTGCTCTTATACATATAATATATTAAACTTTTAATATTATAATAGTATAAGGGTGTATTTTAGACATTTAAAATACTTGGTGGTTTAATCTATTAATTAAACTAGACTTTTAATTTAATTAAACTCAAACCATATATTTATGGATTTAATAATACTCTTTTAATTAAACGCTTTAATTAACTATTAATAAAGTCCATAAGAGTTAATTTGAACTATTCAACAAAACATTATAATTCCAATTATTAAACTCAAAATTAAAACCATTTAATTAATTGTTTAAGTTATGAACCCAAGAGTTTTAGAATTCAATTCTTTTTTTCATAAAAAACTTTTCTCAAATTCCAAACTTGAGGGCAAGTTTTGTAATTCTTGAAAACCTTTGGATTCCATAACTTATGGAATTAATGGTGTTTTATGATGAAACTTTCCATGTTCCATAACTTAAGAACAAGTTATGAAATTCTTTAAAACATTAACACCAAATTTTGTAACTCCATAAAAACTTTGAATCAAATTTTTTTTTAAAAAACTTTCATATCCATAACTTATGGAAGTTTCAAAAACCCTTAAGATCACAACTTTAAAAAAACTTTTGAGCTCCAAAATTTTATGACAAAATTTGTAACTCCTTAAAACATTTAGATCAAACTTTTAAAACTAATAAAATAATCATATCATTTTATCTTTTACTAAATTTGACCTAATTCAACTCATATAACAAATGATTCAAATTTTACAAATAATTCGTTTTTCACAAAACAAGTAATTATCTTAAAATTTGACAAACGTCATGTTTTTTTTTTTCCTTTTTTATTCAACTTGAAAATAAAACATGTGCATCAATATAACAGAAAACAACCCATGGCTCTGATACCACTGTTGGGTTTTGAGCATTCTAACACTCCTATGGTGTACATGCAACCCTATAAACCTTGGATCTATGTTTTCTCTATTATATATGCAAATATTAACTATTCCAAGGTTTCATCGTAACTAACATATTATGAAGCACCTATACTACAAAGTTCTAGTTAGATGACATACCTTTTGATGTAGCTTGATGTCTTCAAGCTTTAAGAGCTTAGCCCCAATAGTGTGGAAGCCTCAAATGGAATCACAAATCACCAAAACACATTGGAAGAACTTGAGAGAATATGTATGCACACTAAAATCGGCCCACTCTTATTTTCACACACTTGTGCCAATTTTGTGAACCAAGGACCCCTTTATATATTATGGAGGATTAAGGTTACATCCATGTAAACCCTAATACCCATGACCTTTCATTTACATAGGATCCATGGGTTAAAAGCTCCATGGACCATCCATGAAAGCTTAGCCCAATCTAAATGAACTTGGCCCATTCCATATATATAAGAGTCCATATTTAATTAGTTCTTTTTGATCACTTAATTAATTCTAAATTAATTCTTGATCAATACTAATTAAATAATATGATTCCATATTAATATATTAGAACTTATAATATATTAATATAAATCATAAATATACTATTCTCAAAAGACTATCCATATAAATTGTGTCGGTGAAGTGCAACCTAAATGGACCATGCCGGGTCGGGTCAAGTACATACCAAATATAGTTATGGACTTAGACATTAATCCAACAGTTGCCCCAACTCGTCGAGTGCATCTAGCAACTCGTCGAGTTCTTCAGTGTTCAGAAAACCGGGGAAAAACCCTAACCAACTCGTTGAGTTATCTTATCAACTCGTCGAGTTCACTCTGCATACAGAAAACGGGAAAACCCGATCCAACTCGTCGAGTTGCCAGGGCAACTTGTCGAGTTTTCCCCTGTCTTAACATATTCAGCCCATCCAGTCGAATCTAAAGCCCTAAACTACAGATCCAGTCCCTTAGGACTGAAATATCACATAAAGTTGCTAACTTTACGTGCGTGCAAGGCCTCAAGAGGCTAAAACACTAAAACTATGTTTAATAAAAGGTTTAGGGCATGGAGGAGGGCCAAGACTAGATAAAGTGGACAACTTTATGTCCATGGAGGCCTAGAGGTGTCCAGATCTGAAACCATATCCTCATGACAAGTTCAAATCCGATAATGACACAATTATGCACCAAAAGTGACCATATACTTTCATAAGAGGAGATCTAAGCAAATAAAGGTCAAGGTAGCAACTTTATACCTCAAGATGGTAGCCAAGACAGAGTAGATGTCGGATCTACTGCTTCTCCCTTTACTCCAACCTCTTCAAGCTCCAAGTTCCTTCACAACCACACCAAAATCACTCTCCAAAGCTTAGACACACACTCAAGAAGGTAAAAGGCTCGAACTAGGCTTTCTCTGGGCTGTAAGGACGATGAGGGAGGCCACAAATGAGCCATAAGTTCTTTATATAGGGTACAACCCCTGAAAATTAGGTTTTTCCTTTCCAGCGTCTACTCGTCGAGTTGGGCCTTCCAACTCGTCGAGTAGACCCTTCATCCCGTGTCCATAATGATCCCTACTCGACGAGTTGGAGCTCCCCAACTCATCGAGTCCCAGTGCAAAACCCTAAATATTTTGAGAAACAAATGATGCCTGGAACAACCATTACAAATCTCCCCCACTTGAACTAGGCTTCGTCCTCAAAGTCTGCTGATGCAAACAAATCCGAGTAGTGGTCTCGCATCTCGTCTTCTGGCTCCCATGTCCATTCGGAGCCTCTTTAGTGCTGCCATTGCACCTTTACTAGCTTCACTTACTTATTACGAAGGACCTTAGTCTTCCTATCCAGAACCGCAATGGGCCTGTCAATGTAGTTCAGACTCTCATCCACCTGAATGTTGTCTAGAGAAATAACCGTGGCCTCGTCTGTGACACACTTTCGAAGCTGAGACACATGGAAGGTGTTGTGTTTCTGGCTAAGTTCGTCCGACAGATCCAAACGATAAGCCACCTTGCCAACTCGGGCAGAAATCCTGAACCGGCCAATATATCGGGGCCCTAACTTGTTGTTGGACTAGGTGTCTAAGTCCATAACTATTATTGGTATGTACTTGACTCGAGAGTAGCATGGTCCATTTGGGTTGCATATCATCAGGACAATTTGATAGGATGGACTTTTGAGAAGAGGTTATTTATGATTTATTAATATATTATAAGTTCTAATATATTAGTATGAAATCATATGATTTAATTAGTATTGATCAAGAATTAATTTGGAATTAATTTTGTGATCAAAAGAGACTAATTAAATATATGGGGATTGATTATGTAAATCATTCATTCTTATAATGTGGGCTTATGATCCATAGTTCTTTATGTTGGGCTAAGCCCATGTGGTGACCCATGGAGGTTTAAACCCATGGAGCATGAGGAATATGGAAGGTCATGCACATTAGGGTTTGCATGGTGTAACCCTAATTAAGCCACACTCTATAAGAAGCCCCTTAGCATCCAAAATTTGCTACGATATACACATGTGTTCTTTGGAAGGGCTAGCCGAATTTGGGTGCAAGACACCTTCTCTCAAGTTATCCTTTGTCCTAGGTGTGTTGTGATTCCATTTGAGGCATTCACACTATTGGTGTTAAGTTCTTAAAGGTCCAAGGTTTCCAGCTACAACAAAAGGTATGTCATCTAACTAGAATTTTGTAGTATAGATACTCAATTGTATGCTAGTTAGGATGATGCTTTAGAAAATCAAAGTTTGCATGTATATTAGAGAAAACATAGATCCAAAGCATCTAGGGTTGCATGTACACCATAGGAGTGTTAGAATGTTCAAAACCCAACAGTGGTATCAGAGCCCTAGGATTGTTTTCCATTATACTTGATGCTTATTGGTTTTCAAAGTTGAAAAAATCAAATTTTTTGCATCTGATTGATGGACTCGCCGAGTCCACTGGCTGAATCGCCGTGTCCACTCAGAAACAGCCCAACTCGGCGACTCCAGTTCATGTACTCGACAAGTTGGTGCTCCAGTGGGCAGATTTTCGAGTTTTTTGGCCTGTTTTGGATTAGAATCATTACCACAAAATGTTTTGGCACATAAAATTTGATTTTTTTGTTATGGTAATGATGATTCTCATCCAATTAATAGACAATTGTCAAAGTTTCAAGACTTATATTAGTTTATATGATTACGCTAATTTCTTGAAATATGTTTGATATGAATTATCTTAATTTACGAGTTTAATTAGATCATAGACAAATTGTTTGATTTTGTTAATTACAATTTTTTATCTAATTGTTTTTGGTGAAATCCATAACTTGTCCTCAAGTTATGGAAAATGAAAGGTCTCATTTTTAAATGTCATCTTAAATGGTTTTAAGTCTTCCATAACTTGTCCTCAAGTTATGGAACTTGAAGAGTTTTTCACATAAATGTTTTTATGAACTCCATAACTTGTCCTCAAGTTAGGGAATGTCAAGAGTCTTTTCATAAAACCTTTATTAAACTCATAAGTTATGAAAATCCAAGAGTTTTGACAAGTTTTAAAACTTGCCCTCAAGTTTTGGAATTGGTAAAGTTTCACTTTTGAATACTTTAGTTCCAAACCCTAGAGTTTTAAAAGTTAAAATTCAACCCTGATACTATTATAATATTATAGGTTTAATATATATATATATATATATATATATATATATATATATATATATATATATGTATGTATAAGAAGAAAGTCAGTCTTACTGTTAGTAGGCCTCATTCACGAAGCCGGTCTATAAGGGGGAGTATAAGGTTACTGCCTATAAAATGGCAGTTTAATGGGTGTCCACTCTCACCCACCGCTTCCTTGACTGGTGGAAGGTCGTTAGCCGAACGGGTTTGACAGGACATTAATTTTCATTATAAGTATCATGATAATTATAAAGTACCTAAACTTTTACGAAATTCCCAATCTTAGTTACTTAGGAAAAATGTGAATTTGGTGCTAACCCATGAAATTGCACTTTGCACCTTGTTAATTCGTTAGTGGAGCGTATGTGGTTAACCAACACACTAATTTGGGACTAACAGTGTGTGACAAAGGGTAGCTTGATGTTAATCATAGATCAATGGAGCGTGTGTGGTTTACCGACATATTGATTAGGTGGTTGTAACATTGGGTGTACCAAGCTAATTTGTATGATTTTTCACACCTTGTTTGTGATCCTCGACATCCCAGTCACAAACTTGAAGGGCATAATCGAGATTTAAACATGCCATTGAAAACTTCAATGAATCTCAAAGGATCTAGGAGTTTCAATCCATTTAAAACTTAATAATCAATTTCGTTTTTAATGGTGGAAATTGGTAAATCATCATTTACCTACCTTCAAATATTTTACAATTGGATTACGGCATCCCTCTTCCGAATTGTAAAGTATTGTGTTGGGTCCTAGCCTTAATATTTCATGTTGGGTGTTATATAAAGGACTAAAATCAACTAAAGTTGAATTTCTCCCTCATAAATGTCTAAGTTCAGACAACTATGGTCTTCCCAAATCTTTTGAAAAAAACTTTCTTTAT
Organism: Lactuca virosa; assembly: GCF_052849685.1. Taxonomy (NCBI): domain Eukaryota; kingdom Viridiplantae; phylum Streptophyta; class Magnoliopsida; order Asterales; family Asteraceae; genus Lactuca; species Lactuca virosa. Next base: position 102,361,040 of record NC_136429.1, read on the forward strand.
AAAGATGATTTTCCACCAGGCAATCAAGGTGAAAGATTAATCCCTTCTTCGTGCTATAGTGGAACTTCACTTCCTCCACCTCCTCTAATAATTCTCCCTAATCCACAAGTTCAAGGTCACTCAAATCCCTATTGGCTGGAAGGAAAGTCTGTGTGTACTCACGTCTTGGAGATGAAGTCACATATTGACAGGCTGAGAGTATTGGGTGTCGTTGTCTCGAGGAAGTTGGCTGTTGACTAGGTTTTTCAGTAACTTCCTGATTCGTATAGCGAGTTCATTGAGGACTACTATATGACAAATCACGACATGACCCTTATCGATCTTGCCTATTTTCTTGTTGCTGCTGAATCAACAATGATTTGGCGCACTGGTAAAGCAAATTTGATTGGAAGATCTACTCCCCAAACTTCCATGGATATTGACATTGGTAACATTGGAAGTCCAGAAAAGCTTTCTCTTCCCAATGGAAAGGGATCGGCCATGGTCAAGTCATTTGACCAAATGGTAAAGAGAAAGGCTAAGTCTGAGATAGTCCCGTGTACCATTCCAAAGAGTCCATATGTTTCCATTGCCAAGAGAAGGGGAATTGGTTGCGAAGCTGTCGTATCTACCTGAAGGACCACGAGGATGGTAAAGTCAGAATGTATGACTCTGCTTCAGGTAAGTACACTATCTAACTCTATTAAGTTCCTATTTGGAGATCCTTAATACATGATGTAATGTAATTACATTTTGATGTTTTGAAGGATCGAAGAGGAGAAGGAAGCTTAAAGGAAGAGTATGTTGAATCAGGCCACGAAGATGGATTTCAATCGCATGGTTCGATGATCGGATTCTTCAGCTGCTGCTTAAGAGTTATGACAGATTACTTAGAAATATTTAGAAACATAGTTTTCATTTTTAATTGCATTGTAACGAAAAGTTTTCTGCATTTTATAAATAAATAAAATTTTGTTTCCTTGCAATGGCATTTGTGAAAATTGATGTTTGTATGTTTCTATGTAAGCAATATGAATTTGATTATTTAGTTTGTGGTAGTGTCGAGAATTTTCCAGAAAAGGAAAGATTCTCATCACCCAGGTTTCAGTTGGATAGAAACTTGGAATCATGCAACTTGTATTGTGTGATGAATGAGAACCTTCATCTTTGGGAAATTAAGACTAATTCCTTGTTCACATGAATATGTGAGTCAAGTGAAGGACTAGGGGATCGGGTACACTGGGTGTGCGCTGGTCAGGTCCACCACAAAGATCGATAAGACTATTCGTCATGATTTACTAAATTTTAGTAAATATGGTTATACATACAAGATTAAGTATAATTCTGAATCATTGAAAAGATTTCAATGTATAACAGAACGAATAAGAAGAATCAAATTAGGCGGAAAGATAAAAGTTTCTCTAATCGGAAAAGATGGGAGAGTACTTTAGTATTGTGTTTTATGATCATCTTAATGATTATGGAAAACCATATGACAATTGATCCTCTAAGGTCATCTTAGTGCATTTCTATGGCAGAGAAGAGGAATCGTGAATTGTTGAAATAGTTTAGTCAAAAAGATGAGTCATACTTCGTTCCAAAAACAAGTCTTAGAGTCATACTCCAAGATTGTGCCTTGAGTGACATAATCTTAAGAAATGTTTATAACACTTATCAAATGTAGAGTAAAATGTTTTCTACTCTTGTACATTTGAAATTGGTAAGTTGTGATGTTTTGGATAAAACAAAGACCAACTAAGACCAATTGTGTGAATCCACACTAACTCTTGAATATTTGTTTGTCAAGGAATGGTTCTTGCCAAGAGAGTATTATATGTCAAGAGGTAAGTGGGAGTCTTAAAGACCTTGAAAAAGGTTCAAGAACTAATCAAGAGTAAACCTGTTGTTAATCACTAGCACACGACCTGAGGTTTGTAACATATCATGTTGACATATTCTCGTTTCTGTGACCATTCCAGTTGAAGTTGACTATACATGTGAGTTCTATGAGTTCTCAATTGTTTGCATAACAACCTGGAAGTAAAGGTAGGCATTTGTGCAGCCAAGTGGCAAGAAATTAAAATTGAACAAGTTCAGTCCATATGAGTTTGGATTTGCCACTAACCTTGTCTTGTGATTATGGTTATGACAAATTCACATGGATAGGAACACATACACCATAAAATTTGAATGTCATAAGGTTTATCTCCAATTCATGAAAATAATTGTGAGGAAACGCTTTCACTAAGTAGATTTTAATAGTTAGCAATTGTGATATTTGCGTTCTCAAATTCGATTATGATTACGACATCCCTCTTCATAGTTCGAATTGTGAGAAATGGCAAAGGTCTAAACATTTGAGACTTATTGCTGTAAGTTCTAAAATTGTTAAGACACACATGTGAGCTATCTAAGGAAAGGTGTATGATTTTGAGAAGCCTAGATAAAGTCTTATCGAAGCATCTCGTATCAGAAATCTGAACTTTGGTAATGAAAGTCAATAAGTATTGATTTCTAGAAGCCCAGTTGTTTTCTGAATACATGTCAAAGCTAGTGGAAGCATAAGTGTTATGCTAGTAAGATAATAATTATTATGCTAGTGGGAGCATAATTATTATGGTAAGTGTTGCAAGTTAGCATTGTTAATTATAGAAAACAAAGGTTTCAATTCGCAAAGTTACAGGGTCTGAAAATTTGTTTTGCTATAATTAAGGGAGAGAAATTCATACTTCATTTAAAAATCTAAAAGCTTAGATTGAGTTTTTAATCAAATTTAGTCAAATATATATGAATGTTATGTTGGAATGGTTCAACATAAGGAAATTTTGTATATGGAAATGTTAATTGCGTTCTCAAAATTTGATTATGATTACGACATCCCCCTTCATAATTAAAATTATGAGAACATGGCAAATAGAAATATTGTAGCAAAAGACTGATCAAGTATCATGTCTTTATGTTAGACATTATGAATCGTATCCCATATGCTTTAGGTATAGGATCGAATGCATATGCTATAATATTCTCGCGTTCTAATTTTTCCAAATGCCTAGGGCATTAAGAGGGGAAAAGGAATAGAACCGAATATGACTAAAATGGTTAAGCAATTGTCGAGGACAATCTGAAGTTTACCAAAGATTGGTTGCTCATGGACAATTGGAAGTATATTTAAAATTTTGGAAAGGACCATATTGACATACTCTGAGAAAAGGTAAGTCTTGTTCAAAAGTGATAGTCAAAATGGGAATATGGAAATGTTTCCATAAGTGGAAGTTATTCTTTAAATCTGTGTAAGATTAGAAAACTTAATGCAAAAAGGATGTTCAAAGGAATGTACTTTGATATTGAGACTTTACTTCCTTGGAATTGCTTTGTCAACAATCTCCAGTGGAAAATTTTGTAATATCGTTGGTCAAGTCTCTGTGACTTTTGGTACCATGACATTACAAAGGCTGCATTACATGATAGTTTAGCAGTGACAAGAATTTGGAATTCTTACACTTGCAATAAAGATTTGGAATTGTGAAATGAGCATCATTGAAATGTTTTCCAAATGATCTATTTCACAAAGTCAGGACCATAGACAAACATAGTGTGCATGCTTGGAGCATGGCATAACTATTGTTTTAATTCAAGCATTAAGTTGATAAATCGAAACATTATACAATGGATAATGAGTAATTAATATGACACTCAAAAATTTTGGGGCCATATAGGATTAGTATTATTCTTGTGTTTCACTTTGCATGTTTTGACTTCCCGAATAACTAGGTTATTCAAACCATCCACAGTCGATCATAATTTGGAAGTAGGTATTAAGGCAAAACTGTCATGAATGGGTCTGTAAAGGTGTTTTAGTCATAGCACAGGTTTGCTACAGTGTTCATGAGTACTCCTGGAATAAGATTCAAGTATTGGATTCAACCCACACTCATCTGAATTACTTCATGGATTTTATCATGAGTAATTTTGAGACGATAATATCTTATATTCTTGAAACGGAGACATGTGAGTTGTAGTTGCAAGTCGGTTGCACATTGACGTATGTAAACGCACCAGTAACTTGGTGTTATAAAACATATTGTTGTGTGTGATTTGATGAGTAAGTACACACAATCATTTGAGTTGAAGTTTATCTGTTCCTTTTACCCCTTGGGGATAAAAGCGATATATGTGGGCCCCTCGATGATTTAGTGATGACACCCCGAAGTGCTTGGCCAAGCCTGGACTGATTTGATTTGTTCAATTTGTCGGTCGTAAAAAATCGGAAATCGGGAAACAACAGATGGAAAGAGAGAATGATTTTAAATCTGTGTCTCAGTCTATATGATATCTAGAATGGAGGAATATATGATCCCTTATCTAATGGACGCGTCATTGACTAGGTCAGAGTTTGACAACGACTTTCAAGAGCTACGATTGGTAGTCAGGATTTTTAAGTCGTACTTGAAATTATAGCTTTTAGACTTATCCAAGTGGAAAACTGTTGGATTAGGTGTCTAAACCCATAACTATTATTGGTATGTACTTGACCCGAGAGTAGCATTGTCCATTTGGGTTGCATATCATCAGGACAATTTGATAGATGGACTTTTGAGAAGAGGTTATTTATGATTTATTAATATATTATAAGTTCTAATATATTAATATGAAATCATATGATTTAATTAGTATTGATCAAGAATTAATTTGGAATTAATTAATTTTGTGATTAAAAGAGACTAATTAAATATATGGGGATTGATTATGTAAATCATTCATTCTTATAATGTGGGCTTATGATCCATAGTTCTTTATGTTGGGCTAAGCCCATGTGGTGACCCATGGAGGTTTAAACCCATGGAGCATGAGGAATATGGAAGGTCATGCACATTAGGGTTTGCATGGTGTAACCCTAATTAAGCCACACTATATAAGAAGCCCCTTAGCATCCAAAATTGGTTACGATATACACATGTGTTCTTTTGAAGAGCTAGCCGAATTTGGGTGCAAGACACCTTCTCTCAAGTTATCCTTTGTCCCAGGTGTGTTGTGATTCCATTTGAGGCATTCGCACTATTGGTGCTAAGTTCTTAAAGGTCCAAGGTTTCCAGCTACAACAAAAGGTATGTCATCTAACTAGAATTTCGTAGTATAGATACTCCATTGTATGCTAGTTAGGATGATGCTTTGGAAAATCAAAGTTTGCATGTATATTAGAGAAAACATAAATGCAAAGCATCTAGGGTTGCATGTACACCATAGGAGTGTTAGAATGTTCAAAACCCAACACTTGCCCCCCTTCCGAAACCTGATGACTCCCTTCCATGTCGACACTTTTAGCAAAACAAAGTCTCCCACTTGACACTCGAGATCCGATCGGCGCCGGTCAGCATAGCTTTTCTGACGGCTCTGCGTAACTCGCAGCCTATCGTGCACCTGCTAAATCAACTCAGTAGTCTGGAGCACCACCTCGGTGCTTCCCATGACTCGATGCCCCACCTCACCCCAACAAATAGGGGTCCTACACCTCCGACCATACAACATCTCAAACAGTGGTCGATCGATACTAGCATGATAACTATTGTTATATGAAAACTCTGCTAGTGGGAGGTATGTATCCCAACTCCCTACAAAATCTAGCACGCATTCCCGAAGCATATCCTCGAGTGTATGGATTGTCCTCTCACTCTGGCCATCTGTCTGGGGGTGGAAAGCAGTGCTGAAATGTAACTGAGTGCCTAGTTCCTCGTGGAACTCTCTCTAGACTCTGGATGTAAATCGGACATCCCAGTCAGAGACCACTAACACTGGCACCCCGTGCCTAACCACCACCACTCGCACATAAATATCCTCTAATTTCTCAGTGGAGATGCTCTCGGAGATCGGGATAAAGTGGGCACTCTTCGTCAATCTATCCGCAATAACCCATATGGCATCCACACCCCTCTCCGTCCTCGGTAACTTCGTGATGAAGTCCATGGTGATCTCTTCCCATTTCCACATAGGAATGGGTAACGACTGAACCTTTCCGTGAGGCCTCTCATGTTCGGCCTTGACCTTCCTGTAGGTCAAGCACCACTTCACGAACCATGCAATCTCCCGCTTCATGCAGGGCCACCAGTAATTCAATCTTAGATCCCTATACATCTTTGTGGCCCCCGGGTGAATAGAGAACTTGGATCTGTGGGCCTCCTCCAAGATCTTCTGTCTCACACCCCCGGTTACCAGTACCCACACCCGGCCACACTGTGTTAGAAGACCTCAACTATCCCGAACAAACAAGGGAAACTGACCTCGAATCCGCTCTATCTTCCAGTTTTCTTTCTTCAAACCCTCCGCCTGAGCCTCCTTGATCATATCCAACAATGGAGAGATCACTGTCATCCTCAAACAGACGTCCCTAATCGGGGCACTTGCCGCCTTGCGGCTCAAAGCATCGGCCACCACATTGGCCTTCCTTGGGTGGTACAAGATCTCGCATTCATAATCTTTCAGTACATCCAACCACCTCCTGTGCCGCATGTTCAGGTTCTGCTGATCCATCAAATACTTCAAACTTTTGTGGTCAGTAAAGATGGTGCATCGAACTCCATACAAGTAATTCCTCCAGATCTTGAGGGCGAACACCACTGCCCCCAATTCCAGGTCGTGAGTGGGGTAGTTCGCCTCATGAGGCTTCAGCTGGCTCGAGGAGTACACGATCACATGCCCCCTCTGCATCAAAACAACACCTAACCCTGTGATAGACGCATCACAATACACCACCAAATCGTCCAACCCATCGGGTAGTGCTAAGATCGGGGCCTCACATAACCTCTGCCTTAAGGTCTCGAAAGCCAACTACTGATCCGGGCCCCACCGAAAAATCACATTCTTCTTGGTCAATCAAGTCAAAGGTACGACGATCTTGGAGAAATGAATCTCTGATAGTACCCCGCTAGACCCAAGAAGCTACGAATCAGATGCATTCTTCGGTAGTTTCCACTGCATCACTGCCTCAATCTGGGCTGGATCAACGAAAATACCCTCTTGGTTGATGATGTGCCCGAAAAACTGCACCTCTCTCAACCATAAATCACACTTTGAGAACTTGGCATAAAGCCTTTCCGTCCTCAGTGTCTCTAATACCTCCCTCAGATGTTTCTCATGTTTCCTTGGTCTTAGAATAGACCAAGATATCATCGATAAACACGATCACTGACCGATCCAACGTCGGCCTACACACCCTGTTCATGAGATCCATGAACGCTGCTTGGGCTTTGGTGAGCCCGAATGGCATCACCACAAACTTGTAGTGCCCGTACCGAGTCGTGAAAGCCGTCTTCGGTATATCCTCATCCCTAATCCTTATCTGATGGTACCCCGACTGAAGGTCAATCTTGGAAAACCAAGATGCACCCTTCAGGTGGTCGAATAAATCATCGATCCTCGGAAGCGGATAATAGTTCTTCACCATTAGCTTGTTCATCTCCCGATAATCAATGCACATCCTGTGTGATCCGTCCTTCTTCTTCACAAACATGATCGGCGCTCCCCACAGGGAACTGCTCAGACGAATAAACCCTCGGTCTAGCAGCTCCTGAATCTGCATAGACAACTCCTGCATCTCGGGCGGAGCTTGCCGGTACGGTGCCTTGGCTATCGGAGCGGCACCCAGCACTAAATCAATGTGAAACACAACTTGCCTCTCCGGGGGCACCCCAGGTGTCTCCTCAGGAAAGACATCCCGGAACTCATTGTACCACCGATACACTGCCCAAATCCGTCGGGGTCTCATCCTTTGTATCCGAGATATATGCCAAAAATCTTGAACAACCCTGATGGAGAAGCCTCCTAGCCCTCGCAGCTGAACAGTGGGTTGGCCCCTGTGAGGCCCTCTCTCCATGAATAGCCAGTTCTCCCCCACTTGGGGTTTGAACCCTCACCAGCTGGCGCTCGCAATCTATCATGGCCCCATTGGTCCCCAACCAGTACATCCCGACGATTACCTTCAGACCTCGCAACGGTATCGGAACTAGATCAACATGGAACCTCTCCCCAAGCACATTCAGGACATAATCCCGATATATCCTCGCAACACTCACACTGCGGTCATCCGCAATCTCAACCTCAAGCGGGGAATCCAAAATCCCTGGAGTGTCCTGGAACTTCTTGCTAAGCGCAAGAGATACGAACGATCGAGTAGCACCCGGATCGAAAAGAACGTGAGCCGACATACAATTGACCAAAAAGGTCCCTATACATGAGGACATATATACACATAAGCAATATAAATCAATATCAAGCAGGAGAATAAAATACGTACCAAACACGACGTCTAGCGCTGCCCGAGCCTCATCGGTAGTCAACTGAAATGCGCGACTCTTCACCGCAAGAGCATCCGCCTTGACAGGGTGGCCATCAGTGATCCGTATAGTGGCGGGCGCAGGCACCACCACTGCTCCTCCTCCTCCCTGGAACCTCGGACAATCGGCCCTTTTATGGCCGGTCTGGTTGCAGTGGAAACAAATCAAGCCCTTCTTGGGGTAGTCCCTGCTCACGTGGCCTGGATGCCCATAGGTATAACATATTGTGCCTATCACTCGGCAAAATCCACCATGCGATCTCTTACATTTGGCACACAGGCCACGACCCTGCTGTCCTCTACCAGAAGAATCCGAGGTCTTAGGATTTTTAGCCTGACCTACAGCTGTCTGAGCCTGCTCTGGTTTCCGCTTGGTGCGGAACTCCAACTCCATCTCCCGCTCACGGGCCTTCTCCACCATCTTGTTTAGGGTTTTTCACCCTATAAAGCTAACGAACTCAATGATATCATCCCTCAACATGGAATGATACCTCGTCCTCCTCATATCCTCATCCGCAGCATACTGCGGGATCAACAGTGCTCGTTCTCGAAACTTGGCGGTGATCTCCGGCACAATCGCGGTGGTATAATGGAGCTCCTGAAACTCCCTCACTAACTGTTGCACCTCAATAGACGATGCAAACTCCATATCAAAGCGTCTGGCAAACTCCGCCCATGTTATCTCAGCCACACCAGCTACTCCCACCTGGCTGGTCACCTCCTCCCATCAGTCCCTGGCTCGGTCCCTCAACATGCACGAAGCAAACCCACCTTTGCCGCATCAGGGCAGAAGCTCATGCGCTGGGCGTTCTCTATGTTTGCCACCCAGCATCGACTAGCTATGGGGTCCCTTGATGGGTTTGAGCCAAAAGAACATCCTATGTGCTCATGCAAACCCTAATGCTTGGATCTAGGTTTCTCTAATTGTACATGCATTCATCCAAGTCTTGCAAACCCTAGATCTAGTGAGTATAATTCGAAATTAACATTACAAAAGCAGATATATCTGATTACCTCTTGAACAAAGCTTGAATCTTCTTGTCCTTGGAGCTTAGAGTCACAAGTGTCACTCCTCTAATGGTTTACAAACACCACAAGCAAAAGGATTTTAATTAAGAGAGAGGGGAGAGGTAGGATTTTGGCTATGAAGACTCTTAGGGTTCAAGTGGCTGAAATTTGGAAGCCTTGGGGTCCTATTTATACTGGTGCTGCTAGGGTTTCAGTCAAAACCCTAATGGACAACTTAGGCCTTAAGCAATCCAAGGAAGCTTCTGGAATACGGCCTTATGGCCGAAATTATGGATGAACACATCCTAATTTCGTCCATGCCTAGTCCAAGAGGCTCCTCAGCCCAATACTCAACTATCACACATTTGACAGTTTAAGTCCCTGATTTTAAATTAATGTCTTTTAGCCACAAAATTAATTTCTTAATTAATTCTTGTCTAATATTAATTTAATTATACGATTTCTCTTTTAATATATTATTCATATAATATATTAATAAACCATATTAACCTCTCTATTCATAAATCATCCTATCATGTTGCTTTGGTGAAGGCAACCCAAAAGGACCATGCACAACCGGGTCAAGTACTTACCAAATACAGTTACAGGCTTAGACACTAATCCAACAGTCTCCCACTTGGATAAGTCTAGTAACTACAAATGTAAATATAATCCGATTAGCAATCGTAGCTCTCAAAGATGCTGTCGAACTTTGATCTTATCAGTAACCTGTCCTTCAAATAATGGATCGTATAATCCTCTGTTCTAGATATCGTGTGGACAATTACATGGAACATAGTCATACTTATTGTCCAGCAGTTTGTTTCTCGATCTCAGATTCATTTGACATAGATTTTAATTGAACACATCAATTCAGTCCTGACCGGTCCCCGCACATAAGTCAAACTAAATCATCGAGGGGCCCTGATATCGCTTTCACCCTCCTAGGATAAAAGGAACAGATAAACTTCGACTTGTATGCATTTACTATTCAATAATCAAATCATACACAACAATGCGTTTTATAACATCAAGTTACTGATGCGTTTAAGCATTATCAATGCACAACCAATTAGCAAACAATAAACCATATATCTAGGTTTTAAGACCATATGATATTATCGTCTTGTGATAAATTCCATGAAGTGATTCCAGCAAGCGTGGGTTTATTCCAATGCTCAAATCAAGTTCATAAGCACTCATGAACGTTGTAGCAAACTTTTTCCATGTCTAATACATTTTAGACAATCTACACACCAATTCATGACAGTCTTCATTCATACCTACTTCCAACATATGAACGACTGTGGACCATTCGAATAATTATTATTATTCAAGAAGTCAAAACATGCAAAAATTGAAACAATAGTTAAATAATTAACATAAGACAGTAACATTACTAATAAATAATACTCTTTTATTTAATCATCAAATGTTAATTACAATTTATCTATTAAACGTTTCTAAACTATCTAACTAAACTAATATCGTTCTTCAGCCCGATGCTCCTAGCGTGCTGCAAGTGTTTAACCCTGCTTAGTCCCTTCGTAAGTGGATCTGCTGGGTTATCTTCTGACGATACCCTCTTTACTACGAGGAGTCCTTCTTCCACCCGATGTCGAATAAAATGATATTTTCTGTCGATATGTCGAGATCTGCCGTGATCCCTCGGTTCCTTGGTCAAGGCAACCGCTCACTCATTATCACAGAAAATTTCCATAGGCTCTTGTATGGCCGACACAACTCCAAGGTCTCCAATGAAGTTCTTCAACCATATTGCCTCCTTTGACGCTTCGCTCGCTGCAATGTACTCTGATTCGCACGTTGAATCAACTACAGTTTCTTGCTTGGAACTTTTTCAAGTCACTGCTCCTCCATTTAGGGTAAAGACCCAGCCCGACTGTGAACGGTAGTTGTCCCTGTCGGTTTGAAAACTGGCGTCACTGTACCCACGCACCTTTAAGTCATCACTCCCACCGAGGACTAGAAACCATTCCTTGGTCCTCCGAAGGTACTTAAGAATATTCTTAACTGCGGTCCAATGTGCTTTGCCAGGGTTCCCTTGATATCTGGACCATGCTCAATGCGAAGGCCACATTAGGGCGAGTACAAGTCATAGCATACATAATTGAGCCAACTGTGGAAGCGTAAGGTACTCGGCTCATTTCTGCTACCTCGACTTCGGTACTCGGTCTTTGAGTCTTACTCAATTTGCCATTACTTTGGATTGGTAACTCTCCCTTCTTTGAATTCTCCATACTAAAACGTTTTGGTACCTTGTCCAAGTAAGTGTTCTGACTAAGTCCTATTAGTCTCTTACTTCTGTTTCTCACTATCCTTATTCCCAGAATATAGGCAGCCTCTCCGAGGTCCTTCATAGAGAAGCACTTCTCGAGCCAGGACTTTACTTCCTGCAGTGTCGGGATGTCATTTCCTATGAGTAGTATGTCATCGACATACAATACGAGGAAGCTTACTATACTCCCACTGGCTTTGACATATACACATGATTCATCTTCGCTTCGCAGAAAACCAAACTCTATGACTTTCTCATCGAAACAAAGATTCCATCTACGAGACGCTTGTTTAAGTCCATAAATGGACTTCTCAAGCTTACACACTCTATTGGGATGCTTTGCATTGACAAAACCTTCTGGCTGAGCCATGTAAACATCCTCAGCCAACTTCCTATTAAGGAAGGTGGTTTTGACATCCATCTGCCATATATCATAATCATGAAATGTAGCAATGGCCAGCATCACCCTAATAGACTTTATCTTTGCAACTGGTGAGAAGGTTTCATCATAGTCAACTCCGGGAGTTTGAGTAAAACCTTTCGCGCCCAATCACGCCTTATAAGTGTGCACATTCCCGTCCATGTCGGTCTTCTTCTTGAAGATCCATTTGCACCCGACCGTCTTACGACCTGGCACATTGTCAGCCAAATTCCAAACCTGGTTGTCATACATGGACTGAATCTCGTTGTCCAGCACCTCTTTCCACTTCGTAGACTCTTGGCCTGCCATGGCTTCCTTATAGCTGTTAGGTTCGTCCAAATTCACTAGTGTACTATCACTAATGAACGTATCCTATTCGGTAGTAATATGAAAACCATAAAACTGGGGTTGAACCCTAACTCTTTCGTAACGTCTAAGAGGTAAGGACTCGTCAATCGGTTCAACCGGAGTTTCCTCCTCGGGTTGAGCGCCAGCGTTGCAGGTTCCTTCATCACTCGACTCTTGAATCTCTTCAAGATTGATTTGCCTCCCACTGGCCCCTTGGATTATGAGTTCTCGCTCACGGAAAACCCCTCTCCTCGCGACGAAGACAACATTTTCACTCAGTCTATAGAAGAGATATCCAAAGGACTTATGCGGGTAGCCGATGAAAATACATCGCTCACTACGAGGCTTGAGCTTGTCGTGAGTCTCTCGTCTTACGAAAGCCTCGCAACCCCAAACCTTGATATGTGACAACGAGGGAGCTTTCCCTGTCCACATCTCGTGAGGTGTTTTGGCAACCTTCTTCGTAAGGACTAAGTTAAGGATATGGGCGGCAGTCTTTAAGGCAAACCCCCAGAATGAGATAGGTAGTGAAGCACGACTCATCATGGAACGAACCATGTCTAGCAAGGTTCGATTATGCCTCTCAGCTACATCATTCAACTGCAGTGTTCTAGGTGGCTTTGGATCGAATCATCTTGATTTTCCTGCCCAACTGAGTCTCTACTTCTTGTTTGAACTCTTTGAACTTTTCAAAGGTTTCTGACTTGTGCCTGATCAAGTAGATATACCCATATATGCTATAATCATCGGTAAAAGTCACATAGAAGCGGATCACATCCCTTGTGGTGGATCTAAAGGGCCCACACACATCGGTGTGTGAGATCCAATAAACTCTCACCCCTTTCACAAGTGCCAGTGAAGGGTGACTTGGTCATCTTTCCAAGTAAACAAGACTCGCATACGTCATCGTCCCTAAGGTCGAATGACTCCAACACTCCACCCTTTTGGAGTTGGGCTATGCGTTTCTTGTTGACATGTCCAAGACAACAATGCCATAAACATGATTTATCCAAACTATTGGAAGAATCAATACACAACACATCATTTCCTAAGTTATCATCACAGTTTCATATATTCCATTACAAGGCAATGCTTCAAAATATAAAACACCATTAAGATAAGCATAAATAGAACCTTTTTCATTATCAAATGAATATCTAAATCCTTGTCTATATAAACCATGAAATGAAATGATGTTTCTTGCCATATCTGGAGAATAGCAATAATTATTTAAATCTAAACCTAATCCATTACTAAGTACTAAGGAATATACTCCAATCTTGGTGACAGGCGACGATCTTCTGTTTCCCATGATTAGATTTATCTTCCCATGCTCCACATCCCTATTTCTTCTTAGTCCCTGCAAATCAGAACATATGTGAAAACCACATCCTGTATCAAGAACCCAAGAAATAGCATGCGATCAATCATTAGATTTAATAGTGTAAATACCTGAGAAGGACGGCTTGATCTTCCCATCCTTGATAGCTTGCAGATATTCTGGGCAACTTCTCTTCCAATGCCCTATCTTGTGGCAGTGATGGCACTCTGTCTCCTTCGGGTTAGAGTTGGGTTTAGCAGAATCAGCCTTGGTTCCACTAGAAGAGGTACCATCTTGGGACTTTCCCTTGTGGTGGCTCTTTAAGGGAGCCTTCCTCTTCTTACCCTTCCCTTGCCCTATTGCCAAGACAAGGGCAGCATCGGGAGTTGGAGTTGATGCAACAGACTTATCTTTGAGATTGCTCTCAGCCAAGGTTCTAAATAACGTAAGGCGTGACTTGGCGACAATGTCAAGCCTCAAGCTTTTCCTAGGCTTGGTGAGCCACGTCGTTTGTAAGGCGTGACTTAAGGCGGCAATTTTGTATATATTTCATATTTTTATATGTATTTTCTACTATTATTCATTTTTATACACATATATGAGTCATGGCGGCGTTTTGGTAAAGCTTGGCGGCACATACAAGCCTTGGAGCCATGGCGTGCCATGGCGGAGCCATGTCGAGATTTTTAGAACCTTGGCCTCAGCAGTCCTTAGCAAGACTTGAAGCTTGCTCAAAGTGACCTCTTCCTTATTCATGTGGTAGGTCATGCGGAACTGGTTGTAGCAGGGAGGCAAGGAGTGAAGGATAATGTCGATTGCCAGCTCTTCATCAAAGTTAACATTTAAATTTAGCAGGCGATCAACATATCTCTGCATCTTTTGCAGATGAGTGGTAAGGGACTCTCCATTACCCATTCGGGTAGTGATCATCGAAGTGATGATCTCATACCTTTCTTGCCTCGCACTTTGGTGGTACCGGTCCAGCAAGTCTTGATGCATTTCATAGGGATACAAGTCCTCATAGGACTTCTGGAGTTCTGCAGTCATGGTCGCTAGTATGATGCAATGGACTTTCGTGACATCACGTTCATGGGCCTCAAAGGTGGCGATCTCTTCAGCAGAGGCAGTGTTGATGTTGATTTCCTTCAGCTTCTCATCGAGGACATACTCTTTGTCCTCGTAACGAGTGACTATTCGGATGTTGTGGATCCAATCATTGAAATTAGACACGTCAAAAATCACTCTCCCACACAAGTTCATGAGTGAGAACGAGCCGGAGGAATTCGAGCCGGAAGCATTGTTGTTGTTCGACATCTGAAAAGGAAAAAGAACAAAGTTTGATTAGAAATGAATCCCCAATTAAACACCCAAATGAGAAATTAGGGCCAGGATCCAACAACATTATTTACAAATTAGAAAAGGGATGCCGTAATCTAACAAGTAAATAATTTGAAGGTAAGTGAATGCCGATTCACTAATTTCCCACCATGAAAAACGAAAAAGAGATTAAGTTTTAAATGTATTGAAAACTCCAAGATCTTTTGAGATACATTGAACTTTTCAATGACATGTTTAAATCTCGATATGCCCCTCTAGTTTGTGAATGGGATGTCGAGGATCACAAAGCGGGTGTGAATAACCATACAAATATACATGGTGCCCTCATTACTACAGTCACCTATTCGATGTGCCGGTTAACCACACACGCTCCATCGAACTATGACAAACAATGAGTCACCCTTTGCCGCCTTTGCTTAGAACCCAATTAGTGTACCGGTTAACCGCACACTCTCCACTAACGTCTTAGCAAGGGTACAAAGTGTAATTTCATGGAATTGCATCAATTCACTTTTGCCTAAAGTAACTAAGATTGAGAATTTTGTAAAAACATTTAGTTATTTTTATAATTCATTATACTTATTAATGAGGAAAGGGTTGTCCTATCCTACCCGTTCGGCTAACGACCCTCCACCAATCAAGGAAGCGGTGGGTGAGAGTGGACACCCATTAAACTGCCATTTTATAGGCCATAACCTTATACCCCCTTATAGATCGGCTTCGTGAATGAGGCCTACTAACGGTAAGACTAGCGTTTAAGTTATATATATATATATATATATATATATATATATATATATATATATATATATATTAATATTATAATATTATAAAGTATAAGGTTGAATTTTAAAACTTGTAAAATTCTAGGGTTTGAAATTTAAATAATTCAAATTAAACATTTAATCACAAAATTTAATTTTCAAAACTTGAGGACAAGTTTTGAACTTTTCAAAACATAAAGGATCCGATATCAAATAATTTAAATTAAACAATTAGTTCAATGATTATCTAAATTTAACCTAATCAATTTTATTTACAAGATAATTCAACAATTAATTCAAATAATCAAATATTATCAAATAAGGAATTTATTATTCAAACAGTTGGTAATTATCTTTTGATTTGGTAAGGATAATCATAAAACAGTAATAAAATTTGGATTTTATTAGTAAAAAACGATTTAGGCAATTATCCTTAAGCAAAACAGCAAGAAATCTCGAAAATCCCTCTGTCTGACGCTTCGACTCGCCGAGTCCCTCATGGACTCGTCGAGTTCGTCCTACTTGTCGAGTCCACATTGGGACTCGCCGAGTTCATCAGGCAAAGAGCACAAAAATCAATTTTCAAGAGAGGATGAACAAGCAAGGCATCAATACAATAGAAACCAAACAAAGCTCTGATACCACCGATGGGTTTGAGCCAAAAGAACATCCTATGTGCTCATGCAAACCCTAATGCTTGGATCTAGGTTTCTCTAATTGTACATGCATTCATCCAAGTCTTGCAAACCCTAGATCTAGTGAGTATAATTCGAAATTAACATTACAAAAGCATATCTAGCTGATTACCTCTTGAACAAAGCTTGAATCTTCTTGTCCTTGGAGCTTAGAGTCACAAGTGTCACTCCTCTAATGGCTTACAAACACCACAAGCAAAAGGATGCTAATTGAGAGAGAGGGGAGAGGCAGTATTTCGGCTATGAAGACTGTTAGGGTTCAAGTGGCTGAAATTTGGAAGCCTTGGGGTCCTATTTATACTGGTGTTGCTAGGGTTTCAGTCAAAACCCTAATGGACAGCTTAGGCCTTAAGCAATCCAAGGAAGCTTCTGGAATAGGGCCTTATGGCCGAAATTATGGATGGACACATCCTAATTTCGTCCATGCCTAGTCCAATAGGCTCCTCAGCCCTATACTCAACTATCACACATTTGACAGTTTAAGTTCCTGATTTTAAATTAATGTCTTTTAGCCACACAATTAATTTCTTAATTAATTATTGTCTAATATTAATTTGATTATATGATTTCTCTTTTAATATATTATTCATATAATATATTAATAAACCATATTAACCTCTCTATTCATAAATCATCCTATCATGTTGCTTTGGTGAAGGCAACCCAAAAGGACCATGCACAACCGGGTCAAGTACTTACCAAATACAGTTACATGCTTAGACATTAATCCATTACCCATTCGGGTAGTGATCATCGAAGTGATGATCTCATACCTTTCTTGCCTCGCACTTTGGTGGTACCGGTCCAGCAAGTCTTGATGCATTTCATAGGGATACAAGTCCTCATAGGACTTCTGGAGTTCTGCAGTCATGGTCGCTAGTATGATGCAATGGACTTTCGTGACATCACGTTCATGGGCCTCAAAGGTGGCGATCTCTTCAGCAGAGGCAGTGTTGATGTTGATTTCCTTCAGCTTCTCATCGAGGACATACTCTTTGTCCTCGTAACGAGTGACTATTCGGATGTTGTGGATCCAATCATTGAAATTGGACACGTCAAAAATCACTCTCCCACACAAGTTCATGAGTGAGAACGAGCCGGAGGAATTCGAGCCGGAAGCATTGTTGTTGTTCGACATCTGAAAAGGAAAAAGAACAAAGTTTGATTAGAAATGAATCCCCAATTAAACACCCAAATGAGAAATTAGGGCCAGGATCCAACAACATTATTTACAAATTAGAAAAGGGATGCCGTAATCTAACAAGTAAATAATTTGAAGGTAAGTGAATGCCGATTCACTAATTTCCCACCATGAAAAACGAAAAAGAGATTAAGTTTTAAATGTATTGAAAACTCCAAGATCTTTTGAGATACATTGAACTTTTCAATGACATGTTTAAATCTCGATATGCCCCTCTAGTTTGTGAATGGGATGTCGAGGATCACAAAGCGGGTGTGAATAACCATACAAATATACATGGTGCCCTCATTACTACAGTCACCTATTCGATGTGCCGGTTAACCACACACGCTCCATCGAACTATGACAAACAATGAGTCACCCTTTGCCGCCTTTGCTTAGAACCCAATTAGTGTACCGGTTAACCGCACACTCTCCACTAACGTCTTAGCAAGGGTACAAAGTGTAATTTCATGGAATTGCATCAATTCACTTTTGCCTAAAGTAACTAAGATTGAGAATTTTGTAAAAACATTTAGTTATTTTTATAATTCATTATACTTATTAATGAGGAAAGGGTTGCCCTATCCTACCCGTTCGGCTAACGACCCTCCACCAATCAAGGAAGCGGTGGGTGAGAGTGGACACCCATTAAACTGCCATTTTATAGGCCATAACCTTATACCCCCTTATAGATCGGCTTCGTGAATGAGGCCTACTAACGGTAAGACTAGCGTTTAAGTTATATATATATATATATATATATATATATTAATATTATAATATTATAAAGTATAAGGTTGAATTTTAAAACTTGTAAAATTCTAGGGTTTGAAATTTAAATAATTCAAATTAAACATTTAATCACAAAATTTAATTTTCAAAACTTGAGGACAAGTTTTGAACTTTTCAAAACATAAAGGATCCGATATCAAATAATTTAAATTAAACAATTAGTTCAATGATTATCTAAATTTAACCTAATCAATTTTATTTACAAGATAATTCAACAATTAATTCAAATAATCAAATATTATCAAATAAGGAATTTATTATTCAAACAGTTGGTAATTATCTTTTGATTTGGTAAGGATAATCATAAAACAGTAATAAAATTTGGATTTTATTAGTAAAAAACGATTTAGGCAATTATCCTTAAGCAAAACAGCAAGAAATCTCGAAAATCCCTCTGTCTGACGCTTCGACTCGCCGAGTCCCTCATGGACTCGTCGAGTTCGTCCTACTCGTCGAGTCCACATTGGGACTCGCCGAGTTCATCAGGCAAAGAGCACAAAAATCAATTTTCAAGAGAGGATGAACAAGCAAGGCATCAATACAATAGAAACCAAACAAAGCTCTGATACCACCGATGGGTTTGAGCCAAAAGAACATCCTATGTGCTCATGCAAACCCTAATGCTTGGATCTAGGTTTCTCTAATTGTACATGCATTCATCCAAGTCTTGCAAACCCTAGATCTAGTGAGTATAATTCGAAATTAACATTACAAAAGCATATCTAGCTGATTACCTCTTGAACAAAGCTTGAATCTTCTTGTCCTTGGAGCTTAGAGTCACAAGTGTCACTCCTCTAATGGCTTACAAACACCACAAGCAAAAGGATGCTAATTGAGAGAGAGGGGAGAGGCAGTATTTCGGCTATGAAGACTGTTAGGGTTCAAGTGGCTGAAATTTGGAAGCCTTGGGGTCCTATTTATACTGGTGTTGCTAGGGTTTCAGTCAAAACCCTAATGGACAGCTTAGGCCTTAAGCAATCCAAGGAAGCTTCTGGAATAGGGCCTTATGGCCGAAATTATGGATGGACACATCCTAATTTCGTCCATGCCTAGTCCAATAGGCTCCTCAGCCCTATACTCAACTATCACACATTTGACAGTTTAAGTTCCTGATTTTAAATTAATGTCTTTTAGCCACACAATTAATTTCTTAATTAATTATTGTCTAATATTAATTTGATTATATGATTTCTCTTTTAATATATTATTCATATAATATATTAATAAACCATATTAACCTCTCTATTCATAAATCATCCTATCATGTTGCTTTGGTGAAGGCAACCCAAAAGGACCATGCACAACCGGGTCAAGTACTTACCAAATACAGTTACATGCTTAGACATTAATCCAACATCCCTGACCCCAAAGAACTCAGGCACTCCACACGCCTTGAACTCCCGGAACGAGGGAGTTCGGGCCCCGACCTAGCCCGCAACAATCTCGGCTCGGAAAGACCTAAGCCGCTCCTCCATGATCTCTATCATCCCTTCCTTGACTGTCCACAAAATCACTGGGGTAGCGTCAAGGATGACCCTCGTAACTTCGGCTGCAATAAGCTCGCGTAGCCTCTCATCAATAGCCTCGGTACCATCTCCCGACCCAGATCTGGATCCTGATCCTGATCCTGATCCCCCTGCTCCATGTCGTGTCACCACCATTCTGATCTGAAATACCATAAGACAAAATGATCAAATATCCGAAAAAGGGATCCTCCCACATCGGTTCTCCTTAGAGCTTCCAGATCTAACAACAGTTCGGGTACAGGTCCTGTGCTTTCAGTAGTACGGGCCCAATACTACCTTCCACACCTACCTGTACCTTCCCCAAAGTTCTACTTGATAACTCTACTTCCTCCCAGAACAGAACATATATCACATGCTACTGCATAACTGAAATCCTAGGCTATCCTAAGATTCGCTCAATCCCATCAAATCAGATCTCAACTCAATCATAATAGGCTGCCATGTGCATGGAAATTATACACGTAAGAGGATCAAATAGACTTTCGAATAACAGACTCTACCCTAGGACCAAAACCAAACAAGGAACATGAAATAAGGCCAAATCAATCATTCTAAGGCTATAAGATTCTAACTGTATACAATTTTTAAAGCATACACATAGCAAAATCCATCCGACTATCATAATCCAATATCAGTATAACATGGCTAACATATTGGGGAACCACTTACTTGAGCTTGGCCGATTACGCGCATTGCACTCTCTCCTTTTTCCATTTTAATAAGTTTTTAACTTTTGATTTTTGAAAACAATTTTACCATTTCCTTAGTTTGAGTCCTGACACACCCGGGAGTGTGCCCGGATCCCTCAAACCAAGGCTATGATACCAACTTGTAACAACCCAAATTTTCAAATAAAATTTTCATTTTTAAATTACCAAAACACTCCCATAAAATATAAAGTCTTAATCACAATTGTTTTCAAAACCCATAACAACAAACATTTTATTCAAAATATCAGAGTGTCCCCAAATAAAATGCCGGAGAGTGCACATCGCGCCATCAAGCCTTGCCCTTGCCCTTAGGCTCAGAATTACCTGAACCAATAAATAAATTGTAAACTAATGCTTAGTGAGTTCCCCAGAGCATACCCCACATAATCTACATAATCACATAATCCATATTAGCTTTATAAGCTATGTAAACCACATAAGCCATGAATACAACATATAGGGATGCCCTGGAAACCCTCCAGGGTCTTACTCCGGGTGCCTCGGGAACCCCCCGAGGTCTTAGCCCAAGGATGCCCTGGAAACCCTCCAGGGTCTTACTTCGGGTGCCTCGGGAACCCCCGAGGTCTTAGCCCAAGGATACCCTGGAAACCCTCCAAGGTCTTACACCCAAGTGCCTCGGGAACCCCCCCGAGGTCTTTACTAAGGATGCCTTGGAAACCCTCCAAGATCTTACACCTAAGTTCCTCGGGAACCCCGCTCGAGGTCTTTCACGCAAGTATCACAAATAACTAGCATACCACATATCCCATAACCAAGTAGCATATCACATAACAAATAATGGGCCGGCCTTGGTGCTTTCGACCCATTGGTATGGTGAGGAGACTCACCTCTCAAGAAATGCTGAACTGATAAGATAAGTCCCAATGCGCGACTCCAACTCAACTGCTTACAACCATCAGGTGTCTGACTTTGTCAAAATCCTGAAATACCAAAAATACCCTCAAAGTCAAACTTGGTCAACCATGGTCAAAGACAAAGTCAACAGTCATGTTTAACAGTCCATGTTGACCCAACTCATGGAGTGAATCTAGCAACTCGTCGAGTTCCTTCAGTGTTCAGAAAACCAGGGAGAACCCTAACCAACTCGCCGAGTTATCTTATCAACTCGCCGAGTTCACTTTGCATACAGAAAACGGGAAAACCCGATCCAACTCGTCGAGTTGCCAGGGCAACTCGTCGAGTTTTCCCATGTCTTAACATATTCATCCCTTCCAGTCGAATCTAAATCCCTAAACTACAGATCCAGTCCCTTAGGACTGAAATATCACGTAAAGTTGCTAACTTTACGTGCATGCAAGGCCTCAAGAGGCTAAAACAGTAAAACTAAGTTTAGTAAAAGGTTTAGGGCATGGAGGAGGGCCAAGACTAGATAAAATGGACAACTTTATGTCCATGGATGCCTAGAGGTGTCCAGATCTGAAACCATATCCTCATGACAAGTTCAAATCCGAGAATGACACCATTATGCACCAAAAGTGACCATATACTTTCATAAGAGGGGATCTAAGCAAATAAAGGTCAAGGTAGCAACTTTATACGTCAAGATGGTTTCCTAGACAGAGTAGATGTCGGATCTACTGCTTCTCCCTTTACTCCAACCTCTTCAAGCTCCAAGTTCCTTCACAACCACACCAAAATGACTCTCCAAAGCTCTCACATACACTTAAGAAGGTATAAGGCTTGAACTAGGGTTTCTATGGGCTGTAAGGACGACTAGGGAGGCCACAAATGAGCCATAAGTTCTTTATATAAGGTACAAACCCTGAAAATTAGGGTTTTCATTTCCAGCGTCTACTCGTCGAGTTAGGCCTTCTAATTCGTCAAGTAGACCCTTCATCCCGCGTCCATAATGATCCATACTCGATGAGTTGGAGCTCCCCAACTCGTCGAGTCCCAGTGCAAAACCCTAAATATTTATAGAAATGAATGATACCTGGAACAAGCGTTACAATATACCCCAAGGCAGGGCCCACTACAGTATGATCAGGTTGAAATAGACCCCAGGGAGGGGCCCATATGTACATATTGGATTGGATTATATCCCAGGGTTAAGCCCAATTGTGTGTTTGGTATGTGGTACTTTGGGGAACTCACTAAGCTTTATGCTTACAATTTATGTTTGTGGTTTCAGGTACATCCAGTTTGAAAGGGAAGGGCATGGCGTGATTGCACAACATCCCCCCTCATGATTTTTGCATTTGATATATTTCTACTCTGATGTTTTGAATATTATGACTTGGGTTAATTATGAACAATTAAAGAATGAATTGATAAACTTTTAAAAGAAAAATTTTATTAGTGTTTTCGAGACGTTATAGTTGTGCTTTTTTAATGATATTTATTGGTTAAAAACGAATAGAAGCAATAACTAATTGAGTAGTTAACATTAAATCATAAGGGGAAACGTTTCCACTATTAAAGACACATATAGGGTTAGATTAAATCATGGATGCTTGGATAGATGGAAATGAAAAAGACATAGAGGGTACACAAAAGTCGAGGCATCTCATCAAGCATTTTGAACATCAGGGTTCCAATTATTGTTGCAATAGGAGAAAATAGAATGTAATTATAAACTTACGTTAAGAGAAGCAAGCATAAACAACGACTCTTATGTAGGTGAAAGCTATGGTGGTCGCACCTCACACACGTTGTGTGTTTCACGTTCCTCCTCTTTCCCGATTCCATGTGTCTTGGTTCGTAACCCTACTCGATTATTGCACATACTCATTTCTCGCCAATTATTAATTTCAGAAAAATAAAATTGTAAGTTTGTTCTTTCACTCCTTTGATCGTGAGAGAGAAATGTAGAGAAATTAAGCCGGAAAGAAAAAGGGATTAAGCTAGTTATGGTTCTAATTGATGAGTAGGATTAGCGGAGTGTATATCTATCCAGTAAAATTATAAGACGTCATTTCAAGTGCATCATGTATTTTTTATTTGTTTCTGACATTTAAACATAACATGCTTTTATGTCTGTTTGCACAATAATGACATTTATTTACAACATACGATTTTGCTTGTCATCAAACAAGTGTATGTCGTAACATGTCATTAAAGGTCCGTTTTATAATAGTATCATCTTGTATCTTAAAGGTACTCCTAAACGATCTTGGAGTTTAGGAAATTGGAATAAGGTATAGTTATGTGGATTCATATTATACATGTGATTTTGTCAGTAGAAGATCACTCGCATGTTGTGTCTTTATTATTGGAGATTATAGTACAATTTTCTATTGCTTTTGTACTATACAAGTTGAGTAAATGGTTGGTCGAGATCAATGTAAAGAAACTACTTCTCAAGGAGGTTTGTACAATAAATTATGTGGTGATTATATATTGTACATAATTTTTGTGATAGTTAAAGTGCTATATGCCCCTTGAATGATTTTATGTTTTGTAAGAGCATGAAGCACATTGTAAGAGAATGAAGCACATAGACATATGGCATCATTGATGGGTTTTATTCTAAACAAACAAAACTTAAACTCTTAAGTGTGCATGCAACCCTAATAAAGATCTATGTTTTCTCTATTGAATCTATAACTATGAACATCAAAAGGAAACCCTAAGAACACTAGGCTATTTTTGAAAATACCAAATTAGGGTTAAGAATTACATACCTTGATTGCTATTGTAGCAAATAACAATGAACACCTTCTTGTTGATCTCTTGGAAGCAAGCACCACAATTGTCATTCCTCTAATGGAATCACACCTAAGCTAGCAAAAGGATGAATATAGAGAGCTGAGAAGGGATAGCCAAATTCGTCCAAGGCTTCTTGAGGGAAGGAGTGCATGAAAATGTGAATGGCTAGGTCCTTTATATAGCTGAGGTAGCTTGGTGCCAAAGCTAGGGTTTAAGGAGGAAACCCTAAATTCCTTTGCTTGGTGACCAAGCAGCCCATTCCCCTTATCCAAGGGGATTGGACAAAAACTCTTTGGGCTTGCCCAAGTGATTTTCATCCACCTAGGTCCTTGGGCCTTCATTCTTCAACTTTCAATAAATAATCAAACAGTCCCTGCACTTTTAATTAATCTAATTAATCCTAAAATTAATTACAATTAATTTCTGATTAATTATTAATTAAATAATATGATTTCTAATTAATATATTATTTTCATAATACATTAATAAACCATTTATTTAATTTATTGTTCATATAATAAATCTCTCTCTCTCTCTCTCTCTCTCTCTCTCTCTCTCTCTGTTTAAAAGGCATCATGTCCGATTGCTAGGTTTGAGGGCAACCCAAAATGACTGTGCTACTATCAATTCAAGTTTATAACAATTATAGTTATGAGCTTAGACATCCAATCCAATAATCATTACATTAGAGATGTAATTTGCCAAGGCAAAATCAAGGTGATTAAGATCAACAATAAGCTAACTCTAGAGATATGACGAGAAAGCCTTTTTCGACATCCAAATTTGAATTTTTCACAAGTTTGGTTGATATTTAAGAATTAATACATATGGACTTATGGTAATATTGGTATTTTGATTTCTTATAGACAGAGGTGAGGGTAAAGCTAAAGAACATGGTCGATTGATACCTAAAAAATAGTAATATATATATATATATATATATATATATATATATATATATATATATATATATATATATATATATATATATATATATTTAGGATCTATCTTAATGTTTTTGGCAAAAAAAATATGTACAAAAATCAATATTTCTAAAATAGTCCAAAATCCCAAATGCCTAATTTATTTGAAATTCGAATTTGTGTTCGTATCGTATTCATGTCAATTGTAAATAACATGACGTCATGTTGTGTCGAGTTTGTGTTCAAGATTAGACATGGAATTGACATGATATTATTATGTGTTTTTCGTGTATTATAAGATTAATTCTGAATTGAATTAACTAAAGGTGTATTTTATTTTATTGTTTCGAGTTTGTTGTAGTAGTCATTTTTATCATGTTTTAATTGAGTCGTTTTCGTGTTAGTAAAACAAAATAGGACATGGTTTCATGTTGTTTTCGTGTTATATAAAAATGTTTAATGTCGTGTCGTGTCATCTAAATACACGACACGGCTGCCCGGTTAATTGTCACCATGGCTAAATACATGTCGTTATGGTCTCCCCTATAGCTCACAATCGTGAACAAGCTGGCTCAAATGGGATCGAATTTAGGCAGGCAGTTTAATAATTTAACTTGAGGTTGGTGATTACTAATAGAATGTTTATGATATTGTAGCCTTCTAGACAACAGATCGGGTCAATTGGGGAACCATGTACCCAACTGATAGCAAAATAGGGACAATGACCTACAAGGTACAAATGTTTTCAAGTTTCTTTATTCATCTAATGTGTCATGTATTTTCGAAGCCTTAAATATTATTAGCATATAGAATCATATATTTACTTTCATTAGAAAGTTATCATAAACAGCGTATGATTTGCTACTACAACATCACAATTCATTTACTAATTACGTTACGAATATCTCATATATATTTACTTATACTGCAACACTTCTTGATAATAAAGTTTACAGAATGACAGAAGAGAGAGAGCATCATAGCCATCAATATAGTTATATGTCTTATTTTATTAGTAGAGTTGATGAGGGACTAAAAATCCGCTTTTCCTTAAATGATCAGGAACCGTCTCCATAAGTTTCAAAGGAGCTTTTACGTCGGCGCTCGTTATGCCCAGCTAAACGCCTACGACAACTTCTCTTGGCATTATCAAATTCTATTAGGTCATGGAACCTGCAGAAAAAACCAAAAAAGCAAAACCAATGTTATTTCTGTGATGAATAATATAAGAACCCGTAAGTCAAAATTTGTGTACCTTATATTGCATTTTTGTGTAGATTAAAAAACACAAACTGAAGTGTGCAAAATTTTGTTCACACACAACCATTAAATTTCAAGATGACCTGAAGTTTAGTTATCATTTTTGTTACTGTGGTTGGGTACTTTATGAATATTTTCTCCACTTAAATACCATTTTACTTTGTTGGGGGCCATATTGTTTCTCTAGTCTTTTCTATTAACCTTTTAAGAAAATCATTACCTTTACATCAACTCCTGGCTGGTTACCAGTAACATAATAAATCTAAGAGCCATGAATAATTCGTGACATTTTCTCCATATATATGGGATAGAAAACTACTTGCAGAAATATAGAAGTTCTGTTTAATTAGGATCCCAAAAATCACGCAATTTCGTAAGAAACCCATGCATATATATATGCTGCCACTAGGAGACTTTGAAAATAAATATTATTATGAATTTCATCATTGTAAAAGAGTCTTTTTTTTCCTGCTGCCATAGGCTCTCAATGTCTCCATCAGAAAATATGTCTCTCTATGTTTTCTTTATACATCTAAATCATTGCTATTGCTCAAGATTCCTCAACCTCCTGTAGATCACATCCAATATCGCGCCACAACCCACAGTTTCATCAAAAAAAAAATTCTCACCATTTAACATATCAAAAACTCAATGCCACAACTTTCATCAAAAGTATCAACCGGTATTTTCGTATCTGGTAGAGATAAATCTCGACTTGTGGAGTCGGTAGGCACTTGTATGTCTATTCCAGATGATGTTTACAAGGAGTTAACTCTAGATGTTGGTCCCCAACTCCCCATAAATTGGATTCCAGAAAGGGGACAAGGGGTGTTTTAGATGGTAGTAGTGTGTTTGTATGTCAAGGAAAGAATTCTCAAAGTAAAATTTTACTAGTGGAAGAAACGATGTTCTGTTATTGTACAGTCATGTACCTAAGTTAAAACGAAAAGCAAAGAAAAAAGAATCAAAGGAGAAGGTTACACTTATGGCCCGATACAAGATGGCAAATTTAATATTTATCATGGTTGCGACTTTTTTGGGGCATTTTCAAGTGCTCTCCAGCTAAATCCTAGGAAAAATTATGGCCCGATACAAGATACTTTAGGCCGACATAAGCACATGAAAAGTTGGTTAAATGATAAAAGCCCTTATATGTTATATTCTCTTCATATTCTCCCAACCCATAGTAGTAATAGAAACCCGAGGGCCAATTTTGAGTGATAAATATTATCTTTGGAAGGCCTTTGACCTAATATATCAAGCTTTAATCACCAACTAACGCAATTAAAGGTATGTGTTTATGTGTTCATGATTCCTTGAGCTAGTCATTTGTTGTATTAGTGTGGGTAAATTGGGGGTGTTTGGATTAGCTTATTGTTTATTAGCTTATTTGTGGTGAGAATAACCAATAAGCAATAAGTAAGGGAGGAGATGCTTATTAAAATTAGCTTATTTAGCTTATTTCTAACACAAAACGGATTTTTAAAGATTTTATCTAAACATTTAAACTTAGTTTATTGTGGTGGGAATAAACAATAAGCAATAAGCACCCTCTTTTTTTTTGTATCCAAACACCCCCTAAGTACTTCCTATAGATTTTGATTTGAATGTGACAGCCAACTATGAAATATATTTGTGTAAAGTTAAAAGTTGACCAAATGTTGTTGTATAAACACTTTAATGTGAAAGTTTATAATTTTTATCTAATCTTAGAATTTTTTTCAAAATGGGTGGTACGTGTGTTCCAAGGGTATTTTATCATAACACTCCAAAGGACTCTATAAATGTGATAAATGATACCTTAATTGTTTTCTTTGGCTTCGCTCATGTGTCTTGAATATACTTGTAAATCCTTGAATAATTTTAAAATTATGGAATTAAGAAAAATCTCTCTACTTCCTTATCGATCGATGTAGAACGAACAATATGGTAGCTTGGCCGACTAGCTAGATCGATAAACAAATAGATAAAAATTATGAGAGAAATGTGAGTGAGAAGCGGGTGGAGCCTGAGTTAGGAGGGGAAATCTAGACATGTGGTAGAGTCAATGGAATTCTCCACGTCATAGGAAGACAACATTGGAGTTATATGTTCAACATCCTAGGAATCAACGTACCAATAAGGAGGATTGCCGTTTATATGACACTAAGAATGAAGGGCATTTACTAAATTAGAATGAAGTGATTGTGTCTGATTCGAAAATAAGGCGAACTTCGGACATTGGTGGGAAAAGTGGCCATTTTTTTAGAATGTTGGCAATTAGCAGGTAACCATGTCCTAACCACTAGAACCACCGCCTTAGTTTTTGTTGTTATGCCCATGAAGAACCACGGTCGAAGGAGGTATAGGAGCACTGATTTTGTTGAGAAATAAATACAGTTTGTTAGATGTTGGATCCATTCATATTTTTGTGAATAATTTGTGGCCTTTAATTTAATTAAGAAGATCACAAGATGATGGTGGCATTTTGACACTCTGGTGAATGGTATAGAAATTTTTTGAATGAAGGTTGAGGCCATAAAGAAACTAGTAAGAGTTATTAATATCATCGATATAATAGAAAATGGAAAATAGTTAGTCGTAGAGGGTTCTAAAAGTTCAACCATGTTCATAAACAAATGATGTGCCATTTTAAAGTCCATGTAAAGAATGATAGAGGTCTAGCGTTTGGATACTAAACTAACTACTGTAATTAATTATGTTACCAGTAGAATCCATACTTGAACTAAACCTAATATACTCAACTTCCTTAGTAAGAAGAATGACACATAAAGGATGAGTTAGTTCGTTAAGATGGTTGTGATATAAAAGGGATACTTCTATTTGACAAATCACAGTTGTGGGAGTCAAGATATATCAATATACAAGAACAAGTCCGTTAAACACCCCCCACTCCAACATGAATTCATATCAACTTGACTATAGATTTACATGTATAATTAGGCTTGTTATGTTGAATACACTCTTGTGATGTAATCATGTTAAGGTCATGTTCAGTGAAACTAGCTGGTAACAGATAACGGGTATCGGGTAGCCGATAGTTCGTAGCGTTTTGTTAAATGCAACGTGAGATAACTTTTAGATTTGGAGCATTTTGTTTAAACTAAACGCTAAAAGTTTGTAGTGCCAAACGATACTTTTTTTATTTAAATTGAGCGTTTTGTCAAGCACTAGAAGCTTCTAAATGCTCTGTGTCAAACACGCCCTAATATTGTCCTGCTAATATGGAGCATTAATTGGGGGATCTATTCCTAACTTTTATTGGGGTTATGGGCCCATTGATATGGATGATATGTTGTTCAACTTATATTGGAACTAAATTGTCCTACTAGTATGGAAATTATTTGCATACACATAAATTCATGGTGGTTGATGGGTTCTTTGCACCATAAAACAATTATCTTGTAAGAAGCGAGTATGAGGTTTCAATAAGGAATAGATAAAGTACCTTATAGATTGTACTCTTATGAATGTTCTATTTTTTAATACTTTAGATTCTTTTTATGAATACAACGTTTTTACACAAAAGGTATTGTTATGCTCTATTATGTATCTCACAAGGAAAAGTAATTATCTCATTTACAAGTGGTTATTATGTATTCCAAATATGCATAAGAATTAGGTTGTTATATATGATGAAGATTGTATTATTTTTTTAGTCCTTCAAGACACTTTTACAGGAATTAACATTTACAGAGAAGTGATAGCCCATCTAATCATTTTCCATATTAGTGTTAGTAAATACCAATGTTCTAATTAAAAAACTTGTCATGGCACGCCATGGCTTTAAGGCTTGTACTTGACACCGCATTTTAACAAAATTCTGCCTTAATTCATATATCTATATAAAGATGAATAATAGTAGAAAATCTCTATAGAATTATAAATTATATATAAAATTATCGCCTTAAGTCATGCCTTACAAACAGCGTGGCTCGTCATGGTTCTTAAAAGCTTGAGGCTTGAGATTGCTGTCGACTCACACCTAACATTATTTAGAACCTTGGTAAATATGTACATACTTCTTTGAAAGAACCCCTTTCTATACTTTCATATTTCTGAAAGACCCAAACTTTCATACTTGACAATATAGTTATTTCGAAACATGCTACATGCATATTCATAAAACAATATTTTATATTGATAAAGCGGTTACAAACTACTGGATACAAACCCACTATTTCATAGTGTTATATATTACATAACTCCCCAGGATGCTATAGTTTTATACATATGGGAGTGCAAAATACAATAGATTCAAACTATTCGAAAATCTTCTATCAAAACAATAGTTTCAAACTATTCAAAAATCTTCTACCAGTATATCACTATACTGGAT
The DNA here is from genome assembly GCF_052849685.1 of Lactuca virosa. Lineage (NCBI taxonomy): Eukaryota > Viridiplantae > Streptophyta > Magnoliopsida > Asterales > Asteraceae > Lactuca > Lactuca virosa. The sequence goes on from NC_136429.1 coordinate 102,391,938, forward strand.
GCTTATCTCCTGCAAATTAGTTAAACATTGAGAGGGGTAAGCGGTGACGCTTAGTGAGTTCAATAATAGATACAATATAACGTTATGCCATATATATACTTCACTATGGCAGAGGCAAGGAGGATGAAGGAACAAAAAATGCATATGTGAATCATATGACAAACTTTCCATATCAATCATTGATTTGATTCAAAAATATACAATCAATGAGACAAAAATTTCCATACTTGATATACATCAATAAAGCTTTGGCCCAAATGGCACAGAAGACATACAACTTCGGATTAACCTTTTGGTAGATTTCAGGCTTATAGCCCTGTCTAACCTTCTGCCAATACCATAGAATAGAAATCATTCTTTTACGGAGACATGTTCTACATGGCCAGAGGCTACGTACCAGTACCAATATGAATCTAAGTCCTTTCACTGATCACATGGTCAAAGGTATTACTTTGCTATTAAACATAGCGAATAAAAATTAACACGGGAAAATAAACCGGAATAATAACACTGAAAAGCACATAGCACATATAACACATAACATACAATTGTTCCTATATATTAAACTCACCGAGAAATAACCGGGGGTCAAAATAGTAATTTGGGCAGCACTTCGGCTTTAAATATAACTTTCTTCGTTGAAAAGCGGGAGTTTTCTTGAAAACCGGGCTCTGCGAAGGTAGAGCTTCGAAACCGAAAAGATAGATTTTTCGGGCTTCTCGGGAATTTCGGGGCGTGTTTCGGGCTTTGGAATAAGTATCAGGGCTTCGGGGGAAGTCGGAATGTAAGAAAATATGGAACAAGGGTGAAAAATGCCAAATTTCAAACATCTAACCGGGAGGTCTCGCACCCCTTATATAGGTGCGAGCCTCGGATCCGAAGCGAGGGGGTAAGGGCAGGTGGCTGCGAGGCTCGGACCAGGTGGCAGCAGGGCGAGGCTCGGACGGACAGGTGCTCGCTTCGCATTGGTCGGATGACGCGGCTTCTGGCTTCGGATCGGGTCGGCTGCCTCGGTCGAATCAGGAGCCAACACGCGGGTCGGATCACGTGGGTGCATGCGAGGATCACGTGACGACTTCGGACACCTGTGCGACACGTGTCGCTTATCGGACGTGCCACGCAGCAGCTTCAGACACTTGGCCAGCTCCGAGCGAGGGTGACGTGGCAGCATTATTCATGCGAAATTTCTCGAAAAATGTGCCCAATATTGTAAAATCCATAACTTTCTCATACGGGCTTCGTTTTTGACGTTCTTTATATGCACGCGTAGAGAAAATTATGCTCCACAACTTTCTTTTAGACTTCGTCGGAAAATTTTGATTTATTTTTATATTATTATTTTTAACAGACCGGGACTGGTAAATCCGTTAAAAATTCATAACTTCTTCATCCGACGTCCGTTTTCGTCAGACTTTTTACCGTTGTACTGCTAATGACGAGACCTTCGATTCTCGTTTAGGTTGTGTTGGCTAAAAATCACTCGATCTAAAATTCGAGTTTTTAGTTGTCTACTGCTAAGCTGAAACTTGTAAAAATCATAACTTCCTCATACGAAGTCAGATTTTGGCGTTCTTTTTATCGAACTTCTTGGTTTAACGAATACTACGATTTCTATTTAGGTCACTAAGGCTAAAAAGTAGTTTATCAAAAACTCACTTTTTACATTATTCGGCACCGTGCCGGTTTTATCGCGGATCTTCGATTGGTCATAACTTCTTCATTATATCTCGGATTTCGATGAGGTTTTCGCCTATATGTTTCTAACGAGATTATCTACAACTTTCAACAATAAAATTTTACTTATTTCAAATTTTATATTTTCGCTAAATGTCACTATTTAGCTTTTAATTGGAATCTCATAAGACTTCCAATAGTTTATGAGTGATTCTAAACATAGTTTTACCTTATTTCTAGTAAAAACTATCTGTTAGAACTCAATACTCAATATCACATAATATTTCATAATATTATTTACTTAAAGCACGATTTCAAAACGTGTATGTTACATTCTTATAGATTTTGAATCAATTGGGACAACCAACTATAAAAAATATATTAGTAAAGCTAAAAATTGACAAACTTTCATTATATAAATAAATTAATGTGAAAGTTTTTAATTTTTAGTAGATCTTGGAAAATTTTCAAAATGGGTGCTACAGGTGTTCAAAATGGTCATTCATCATAACACCCTAGATAACTATATGGATTTGATAGAGAGTACTTTGGTTGTTTTCTGGGCATCGATCATATGTGATTTTTAGCCCTATATGTCTTGAATGTACCTGCTAATAATTTGACAAGTTTAACATTATGAAATTATTATAAATATCTCTAGATCCCCTTTGTATGTAAAATGATAAGTATGGTAGCTCTGGTCACTTGTTAGATAGACAAATGATAGATAGATAAATGAATAGATAAAAACTACAAGAGAAAATAGAGTGAGAAGAAGATGCAATCTATATTTGGAGTAAAAATCTAGATAGGTGGTAGATTCAATAGCATTCTCCCTATTAAATGAAGGAAACAATGGATTTATATGTTTAGCCTCCTAGGAAACAACATACCAATCAGTGAAATTGTCATTTAAATGACACTAAGAATGAAAGGCATTTTCCAAATTGGATTTGAGTGAGCGCGTTTGATTCGATAATAAGGTAAGATCTAGATATCTATGGGCACAATCGCCATCTTTAGACAAACATTGGCAATGAGGAGGATGGTGACCACGTCCATGACTACTAGAACTACCGTCTCAATTTTTTGTTATGCCCGTGAAGAACCACGATCAGAGGAGATTGAGAGCACCGATTGTGGTGAGAAATACATGCAGCTTGCTGGATGGTAGATCCGTGCTCAAATTTTATGAATAATTTGTAAAGAAGATTGCAAAATAATGTTGACAGTTTGACGGCTTGGTGAGTGGTAGAGAAAGTTCTGAAGGAGGGGATTAGGCCATAGACAAACTTGTAAGACTTATCAATATAATCGACGAAATGGTAAATGATATATAGTTGGTTGTAGAGGACTCTAAATTTCTAACCATGTTCATAAAAAAAGAAATACATTTCTAAAGTTGGTGTAGAGAATTATAGATTTTTTTTTTCATTTGTTCAATTGATTTTGTAGTTGTAGGATAATTCTATATTATAACAGGCATTGCATAATGTCTGAGTCAAACGTATTTGTACACTTTTGCTTTAGCAGGTGAGGACCAAAGCAAAATAAAGATAATATTGTTAACTTTATTCCTATTAAAGAACACATAACTAAGAGAAGAGATGCCATTAATAACGATGATCAGTGGAATAAGGTTAATTGTTACCTTATTAATGCCACAAATCTTTTAATAGGGCATGAGAGGAATAACTTGGTTAACATATGTAGTAATTCAAGTAACAAGACTGAGAGATGAACCGGTTGTGCAATAGCTACAACCGTGTAGGGTTTGAATCTAATGATTGACAGAAAAGTCGATTAAGCAATTCCTCACATCCCGATGAACGGAATCACCCATAATTCATGAAGTTCATCATACCTGTGAGAGATACATTGATGACGGTAGATAATACAATAATGTATAATAAAATAGGAAATGACGTATACAAAATAACTATTTTTATATTTTAAAAAATTTACACAACTAAATAATGATTTGCATGTGAGATATATCACTATTATGGAAATTGTATCACTTGCAAGAGCATAAAAAATTATTTATTGCAATAATGTCGAATTAAAACATAAATCAATGACTCTTGGTACCGTTAAAGAAATATCATTACAACATGATCTAACTTTAGAGTGGAAGTTAAACCTATTGTAAAGATGTCCAGTGACAAAACACACTAAGATCATTGAATCTGACTATGTTTCTAGCTAGAAATTATAGACAATGGGTATTATTATCAAATATCTCATATAATATTGTCGATAGTTTAACTTCTAAGTTTGGTTTTGCATTAAATATACAACCAAAATTTAAATGCCTTAATGGGAAATCATTTGACATTTCAAGGATTAAGGTGCTAGAAATTATGAAGGAGGAAGCAAGTTGGATAGTTTCCTTGTCCTACATATGTGATAGGAAGAAAATTTGGTGGGTTTATAAGGATTTCCTTGCGTTTAGTCTTAAAAGCTTTAGTGGGATAAAAAATGGATCAAGTCCATACACACACATAACTGGGTTGTGAGTGCAAGTTGCAAAATTAGGGAAATGATGTATTTTAGGTACACTTTGTACTTCGCATGCTTCATCATTGCTAGGAGACTTTATTTATAATGGGTATTGACTAATTGAACTTATTAAAAAGTTAAAGTTATGGCCACCTCTAACCAATCCAGTCAAACAATTAGATATAACCATCAATTCCACAACTAATAAGCCTACTTTGATATTAGATAATCTTAGAAAGAAAGACATTGTAAATAGGTCTAAACTTAGACTCTTTGTCTTCCATATGGAAGACTGTGAGTGGTTGGCGAAAATCATTGCACCTCTTTTTTAAGGTCTCCTAGGGTTTCTAACATGTTTAAATAGGATCTCTTAGGTACCACTTATTTCCCACAGAAGAACAAGATCTCTTATATTCTCTTATTTTTCTACGTATTCAAAAACTATGTGATTCTAGATCCATTGCTCTTGTGTGTTTCTAAGTTAGCTTTGCATTTATCGGTTCTTCCAAGATGTTTCTATTGAGCTCCATTTGAACATTCTCAATTACCATCTTATGAATATTATTGTAAACCTTTTATGACGATACAAATCCATTTTGAGATCATGGGAACATGAAACACATCTCGAAGGGTGATTCTTTGACTATTCCTAAACTTTAATCATATCGTGCCTAAGGAGCTTAGTTTGTGGCCATGAATGCATACCACCACCGTCCCTTCTCTTATAGGGCCATAGGTTTTGGACACCTGTCTCACTATAGTAGCACAAAAATCCATAAACTAAGCTCAGACTACCTAGTGGGAAGTATCTTCAACTATGTTTATAGAGCTATATATACGACCATATTTGTACAAGGGGAACTCCCATACATAGTGACATGTCTCTATGTATGCATGTCACTTTAGAGCTCACATTGGTTTGTTGTTGTTGTTGTTGGTTGTTGTTGATGGTTGGGATTATTGAACTCCTATTTTTCAGGCCCTAAGAATTTCCTATTATTGAACCAAATTCTTCGCTTTTGTCCAGAACCCTAGCTAATAAGTGGTGCACACTGTTAGTCTATATATTAGCCCGCTTGTTTATGGGCCCTTTTTTTCTTTAGCCCATTAGGGTTTCTGTCTAGGTAGTATTTATATCTGCTTTATTCTATGTAGTCTTTATGCTTTTCTTTGAGAACCCTTGTAATTTCTCTTTATCATAATCATATGACAATGTTATCATGTTATCAGAGCGGAGGTTCGATACGTTGTTAGAAGTCTTTGTAGCAGTCATCTGTGGCGCGTATCGAAATTTTCTAGGGTTACTGTTGCATGTCGTACTCGTTTGTTGTCGCTGGTATTCGTTGTTGATGTTTTGATTCGTTGTTACTGTTGATTCGATGTTGCTGTTGTTGGTTCGTTGCTGCTGTTGATTCGTAATTGTTGTTGTTGGTTCGTTATTCGATTGATTGCTTCCGCTGGTTTGTTACTCCTTTCATTCTCAGATTGTTATACTGTCATTGTGGTTATTTATTCACTATCAACATGACTGGAAAGGATGATTCCCTTTAGTCAATCAGTACTCGTTTGGATGGAAAGAATTATACGTATTGGAGTTACGTTATGAAGAACTTCCTTCGTGGGAAGAATATGTGGGGCTATATCACTGGGACTAAAGTTAAACCCTTAGTGCCTCAAACTGAGAATTTTGATCTGTTGCTTGATGCTTGGGAGACTGATAATTCCAAGGTCATTACTTGGATTAATAACTCTGTTACTCAGTCTATTGGTATGCAGTTGGCTAAATATGACACAACAAAAGAAGTTTGGAATCACTTGGAGAGACTATATACTCAGTCCAAATTTGCTAAACAATATCAGTTAGATATTCGTGCTCTTCAACAGAATGACCAGAGTATTCAAGATTTCTATGCCGCTATGTCTGATCTGTGGGACCAGTTGGCTCTTACTGAATCTAAAGAGTTAAAATATTTTGAGCCTTACATTGCTAGGAGGGAAGAACAAAGCTTGGTCCAGTTCTTGATGGCCTTGCATTCTGATTTTGAAGGCCTACGTGGAACCATTCTTCATCGCTCTCCTCTTCCCTCAGTGGATTCTGTTGTCCATGAGTTAATTGCAGAAGAGACTCGTATCAAGTCTCATGCGGATAAAGGGTTTAAAGCAACCTCTATTCCTACTCCCGCTCCTGATGTGCTTGCTGTTTCCTCCAACCAGTCTCGACAAACGTCAAGGGTTGCTTATGATGAGCGTGCATTCTTCAAACAGAAAAATCATTGGAAAGCTCAGTGTCCATTGTTAGTCAACAAGGGTAAATCTGGTCAACCTCAGGCAGGGCAACAAAATAGGTTTGGTCAATAGAAGTTTCAGCCGCATTCCTCTGGTACTCCTCCATGGACCCCTCGTCCTCCACAGTTTGCTGCTGCTGCTGTACACCAGTTGACACATAATCCGTTGGATACATGCCACCATCTGCATTGGATCCCAAGGTGTTTGAGAGCTTCAGACAATATTTGGCTTCTAATCCCACTGCCATGTCTGCATCTATGTCTTATTCTGGTCATTCTTCATCTGGTACATCAGGTATTCCCTCATCTTTGTGGATTTTAGATTCTGGTGCAACCCATCATATGACTCCTCATTTGTCATCATTTACTTCTTTGTCGCAAGTGTCATCTATTTCTGTTAAGTCTGCTAGTGACACATCTATGCTAGTTGAGGGTGTTGGGTCTGTCTCTGTTTCTCATATCACTCTTCCTGATGTTTATTACATTCCCAAACTTACTTTGAATCTTGCCTCAGTTAGTCAGTTATGTAAGTCTGGTAACTGGGTGTTCTTTTCTGATTCTGTCTATGTTATACAGGATAAATACACCAGAAGGTGATTGGGATCGGCCGTAGGGTGGGGGAACTATATGTCTTGGAGGTCCTCAAAGTATCTGTTGTTGCTGCTTCCAGCATTGATTTATCTTCTTTTCGTTTGAGTCCTTTTTCGTCTGAGTTTTATCTTTGGCATTCTCGTTTGGGACATGTGTCTGTACCACATTTGAATTTTTTAGCATCTAGTGGTGTTTTGGGTCATTCAAACTCTTGTGATATTTCTGATTGTAGTGGTTGCAAACTGGAAAAATGCTCTGATTTACCCTTCAATAAAAGTATGTCTTGTTCTACTGCTCCTTTTGACATTATTAATTCTGATGTATGGGGTCCTGCACCAGTATCCACAAAGGGTGCGTCAACCTATTATGTATCTTTTATAGATGATTATACTCGATATAGAAACGCGGATCTGATTTCTTTGATATTTACAACAATTTTAGAGCTCTTGTTAAAACTCAACATTCGGCTATGATTAAGTGCTTCAGGTGTGACTTAAGGGGTGAATATACCTCTAATGATTTACTCAGTTACTTGCTTCTGATGGTACCATACACCAGTCTTCGTGTACTGACACACCTCATCAAAACGGTGTGGCAGAACGAAAACATCGTTATATTGTTGAGACTGCTCGCTCATTGCTCCTGTCTGTGCAGGTCCCTAGTGCCTTTTGGGGAGAAGCAGTCCTAACTGCTATGTATGTGATTAATCGTATCCCTACTTCATTGAATTCAGGAATATCTCCTTTTGAGAAGTTATATGGTCATCTACCAGACTACTCTTCCTTACGAGTTTTTGGATGTACTTGTTTTGTTCTTCGTCCTCATGTTGAAAGGAACAAGCTGGGGCCGAAATCTGCTATTTGTGTATTTTTGGGGTATGGTATTGGTCAGAAAGGATACCGTTGCTATGATCCTGTGAGTCAGAAGTTATATGTTTCCCGACACGTTACTTTTTTGGAACATATTCCTTTCTTCTCGATTCCTGCTACAGCCCACAATGTAACGAAGTCCGATCTTCTACGTATTGATCCTTTTAATGAAGATATAGAGGCTCGAGATTCATCTATGCCACATGATCCCTCAGCTCATGACACACCCACTTCTTCAGAGGGTGCCTCGACTCCACCTATTCCTGAGCCTGATCCTCCGATTATTGAAGTTAAGGATCCACCTCCACCACCACCCCTCAGGAGATCTTCTCGTCCTGTCAAGTGCACCAAGCTACCAGATTTTTCTTACTCTACATATTCAGGACCGTTTGCTTCTTTTATAACAAGTATCCATTATCTGTCTGAACCTGAATCATATAGAGAAGCTGTTACAGATCCTCTTTGCCAGAATGTTATGGCTGAAGAACTCACTGCTCTCCATCAGACTCATACATGGGATTTGGTTTCTCTTCCTCCTGGGAAACATACGATAGGTTGTCATTGGGTGTACAAGATAAAAACAAAAGCTGATGGTTCTGTTGAATGATACAAGGCTAGACTTGTAGCAAAAGGGTATTCCCAACATTATGGATTTGACTACAAGGATACATTTGCCCCTGTTGCAAAGATGACGACAATTCGTACTATGATTCATTTGCATCCATCCGACAGTGGAAGATCTTTCAAATGGATGTCAAGAATGCCTTTTTGAATGGTGACCTTCATGAAGAGGTTTATATGACCCCTCCTCCAGGAATTCAGCACCGACCGGGTGAGGTTTTTCGGCTTCGCAAAGTTTTGTATGGGCTCAAGCAAGCCCCTCGTTCTTGGTTTGAGAAATTATGCATGGTGATTACCTCTCTTGGATTTGTCTAGAGTAATCACGATTCTGCTATGTTTGTTAGATGCTCGAGTGCAGGACGGATTCTTCTGTCCTTATATGTGGATGACATGATTATTACGGGTGATGACCATGATGGTATTGAGTCTTTGAAGCATGATCTAGCTCGTCGATTTGCTATGAAGGATTTGGGATTGCTGTGTTATTTCTTGGGTATTGAGGTTGCTCAGTCTAAGAAAGGGTACCTTCTTTCCCAGACTAAATATATATATCTGACTTGTTTACACTGGCGGGCCTCTCTGACAATCGGACTATTGATACTCCTCTTGAAACCAATGCACGATATTCTCCTACTAATGGTGTTCCTTTGTCCGATCCGAATATTTATCGCACTGTGGTGGCAAGTTTGGTTTATCTCACAGTTACTCGTCCAGATATTGATCATGCTATTTATGTTTTCAGTCAGTTTGTTACTGCTCCTACTCTGTTCATTGAGGAGCTGTTCTTCGCATTCTGAGATATCTTCGTGGCACTCAGTTTCAGACTCTCTTGTTTCCCTCTACGTCTTCTCTTGAGTTACGTGCATATAGTGATTCTGATTGGGATGGTGATCGTCATGATCGTAAGTCCACCACTGGATTTTGTGTATTTCTTGGAGAGTCTCTCATTTTATGGAAGAGAAAGAAACAGGATGTTGTCTCTAGATCTTCCACGGAGGCTGAATATCGTGCTATGGCTGTAACTACATGTGAGATTATTTGGTTACGGTGGCTGCTTGTGGATATGGGAGTTTATGTTTCTTCATATACTCCCTTGCATTGTGATAATAAAAGTGCGATACAAATTGCGAAGAATTCTTTTTTTCGTGAGCGGACGAAGCACATTGAGATTGATTGTCAATTTACCCGTCATCACCTGCAGCTTGGGACCATTTCACTTCCATTTGTTTCATCAACCTTACACCTTGCGGATATTTTTATGAAGGCTTTATCGACTTCTCGATTTCGGTTCTTCTGTGAAAAACTCTCAATGCTAATGCAGCGGCATTGTGAGTTTGAGGGGGGATGTTAGTCTATATATTAGCCCGCTTGTTTATGGGACCTTTTGTCTTTAGCCCATTAGGGTTTCTGTCTAGCTAGTATTTATATATGCTTTATTCTTTGTAGTCTTTATGCTTTTCTTTGAGAACCATTGTAATTTCTCTTTATCATAATCATATGACAATGTTATCACACACTTGATCTCACTTTAACATATTCTTCCATGTTGCTAATTTTATCCTTAATTATGAGGAGCTTCAACAAACCATAGAATGAGCAATCATTAAACTTGTGCATCGTCCTCTTTGAGAAGTATTTATAAGAGGGTGTCACATTTTAAGTATTTGCACCCACTTAGAAGAGCTCCGATAAGGACATGGAAAGCTTGTTCAGCTTGTTGGCTAAGATCTTGAGCTCTTGCATATTCACTAAGATTGTTCTTTCGTAGACCACTTGGAAGTGTAAGTACTTGGACACAAGGTGTGTGTTATTACATTTCTCATATATGTTATCGACACATACAAATTATAAAGGTGGTTAGAAAGGAAATTATTTATGAGACCAAGAGATAAGTGCTCTAACTCACTACTAAGGGACGTCGACTTGTCCATATCATAAAAGTTATTTTTGGTATGGTTTATTTTCCACTTTGGATACATGATCAACTAGATTAAGGACCAATTAAGGGTCCACAACAAAACAAATCTTGAACACAATAAGGAAAAATGTAACCTTATTAGCCCAAAAGTGTAATTCTAACCATCAAAGTGCTCTAGTTTGACAAAGTCATAATTCATGGTGAAGAGGTTGGAGGAAGATATTATGATGTCCATTTGTCTAAAATTTAATCAAATCAAAACCTTTAAGATTGTAGTAATTTAGACTTGATAAACAAACAATTTGACGACTAGTGTTGTGATTTTATTAAAAGACATATCAATCATGGAGGATCTAGGCATGGTGTTTCTATAATACATATTGATTTTAGTGTTAGTGGTGATACTCACAGTATAAATAAAGTACTAATGCTTATGATAGGAATGATGAAGTTGTTTCTGAATTGAATGAAAGAATGTTTTCTAACTATATGCCTTTTTTAATTTATTTATATAAAAAATGTTAAGCACCCACAAATATTAACAATATAGAAAAAATGAGAACTAAAGGTATGCTAAAATTAAACGATAAATAATTATACAAATGTGAAACTTTATAAAATCGAAGTTTACAAAGAAATCTTTCCTAGTGTAAATCGAGTTACTACATTGTAGATTTGTCTCATTCAGATATTTATTATCTAAATGAAATATCTATTTGATGAGGAAATAGATGTTTCATTACTTTATGTAAAGACACGAGCCATTATTTACGTTTTTATTTGTTATGATCAAAAGATGAAGTTTTTGATGTATTTAAACATTATAAGGCTGAAGTGGAAAATCAACATGAGAAAACATAAAGATTCTTTTTTAGGTTAGAGGTAGAGAATATTTCATATAATAGTTTGACATGGTCTATGAAGAGAATGGTATAAAATGTAAGAACCTGAAATTTAGCGAAAGTTGACTTTTAGTCAAATATCGACGAAAAAGGCAAAATGGTCAATTAAGAGACAGAGACGAGAAAATGAAGGTGTGACTTCATGAAAATAGCAAATAAGAGTTGAAGTCAATAAGATGAGATTAGATGATTAATTTTAAGAGAAAGAATGCATGAGAAGATGTATTTTGGTCAAAATGGTAAAATGAGTATTTTATGCTTTTTGGGTCAAGTTGTGATTTAATAAATTAAGATCTATATTAATTTAGTAAGATATGACTTAACAATATTGTAGAGTATGTTCCCACCTTCGTGTGGATATAAAGATCATAGAAAACGGTTAAGAAATAAAGAACTTATGAATGATAGAAGTTGAGACAAAAACGTCCCAAAGCTGGAATGGAATCAGCCTAAGGGGTTGCTATCAATCCGGAACTATGGCGCGATGGATATGCTACCATGACACGATGATAGTTACTTGTAAGAAAGAAAGGGATCGTACTTTGTCCCGCGGCACGGTATATGGGTGTCACGGCGTTGTGGCCAAAGTAGGTTGGTAGTGGAGGTAGAGTACCACGACGTGGCAAGAAGAATGATGTGGTGTGGCAAGCAAATGCACGTCCAATGACTGAGGTCAAATGGTCACTATGGTGTGGTAGAAAAGTAACTGTTGCACGGTTACATATCAGAACACGAGGCTGATAAGCCATAATTCTTATCATTTTGAACTCTTAAACCCTCCCATATGATGCTCTGACGATTTGGAGAAGGAAGAAGGGACAAGAGGCGGTCTAGGGTGCATATGGCTTGGATTGAAGTTATAAATCCTGTAAGGTAATCATCTTCTCCATTTTAAGCTAGTAGGGCTTTAATGGTGTTTTGATGAATTGGTTTGATTGTTTGGTTTGATTATCGTATAGATTAAGTATGATGTTATTGATAGTGCCTAGAAGCTTTAAATAAGCTTAGAAAGTGATTCACATGATTGGGATCAATCCAATGAGAGTAGGGTTTGTAACCCTAACTAGTGATTATGTATGAATTCATTCAATAGATGATAGAATATAATGAATTGAGTAGTATAGGATACTTAATTCATTAACTAGATGAGATTAAGAGATAGAGTTTGAAAAGATAGAAAGTTGATGCATTAAGTGGTGAGGTTGACTTAGAGAGTCAAAAACTTGTAATAGGCTAAGACAAGTATTAAGATGCTTGTGAATATGTATGATTAGGCCTAAGAGAAAACAAGATGGATCTAAGATGAATCAATGGTAGAGTAGAGGAAGATGGAACAATTAGTCTTCACTAACTGATAAGGTGAGTTATTACTCTCATTCTCTCTTTAGATTATGTATTTTATATTTTTACATGTATACATGTATGTTGGAGCTTAGGGCCCTAAAAGAATGTCCCTAGGAGATGAGATGAAGATAGATGAAGAATATGTGTGTAAGAACATGTATTAGAGCATATACACATATTAAGAGTATGTAAGTTGGACACACAAGATACATGAAGCAGATCATGTATGTACAAGAGTATGTGGGTTTAGATGAGAATGGTATTTACTAAATACCTTAGAGATAAAAGAAAGAATTAGAAGATGAATATATGCAATATAATCATAAGAGTATGTAAGTATGTCTAGACATTAATGGTATTGTAGAATGCCAATATGTTATTAAACATAGATATAGATTAAGTAATTAATAAGCTAAGTACTAGAAGAGAAAGATTAGAAGGTCCCTTGATGAGACAAAGAGATATATTGTCTGAGGGACTAGTGTTATGAGATGAGTCACATAAGAAATATGGAGATATAGAGATAGAGGTTCCTAAGGGAACAAAAAGAAGGTTCCTTCCAGAACAAGAGAATGGTTCCTTCGGGGGCAAGAGATAGAAGGTTCCTTCAGGGACAAGAGTATGGTTCCTTCAGGGACAAGAGATAGAAGGTTCCTTCGCGGACAAGAGTATGGTTCCTATAGGGACAAGAGATAGAAGGTTCCTTCGGGGACAAGAGTATGGTTTCTACGGGGACAAGAGATAGAAGGTTTCTTTGGGGACAAGAGTATGATTCCTACCGGGACAAGAGATAGAAGGTTCCTATGAGTACAAGAGTATGATTCCTTCAGGAATAAGAGTATGGTTCTTACGAGGACAAGAGTATGACTCTTATATGAATGAGATGATGGTTCCTTAGGGAACATAGATAAAGGATCCCCTTTGGGGGATGTAGATAGATGATTCTTACGAGAATCCAAATTGGTATGGTTTTAGAATATAGAGAAAAAGGTTCTTTGAAAGGAACAAAATAAGACAGTCCTTTGTAAGAACTTAGATGTAACCCACGAGGGGTTAAGTGTAAGGAATCAGTGAGAGATTCAAGAGTAGAAAGAAAGAGTAAGGTTCCATGACGGATCATAAAAGAGAAGAGTAAGTCCGGATGTGTTCACCCTGCGATGAAAGTGGGATGTTGTTTCCTTTAGAGTATAGATGTGATCAGACTACGAAATGTGACCATTGGGTCTAGATGAGAACATAATGTTGGGGTATTTGAGTTAAGAATAAAAAAAGGGTGAAGAGTAAGCAGAGCATGTGAAGGTATGTTAAGCGTTAGAGCATAGAAAAGTGATAGAGAATAGATAAAAAAGAGCCGAGAAGAGATAGAGCCAGAGACAGAGTTAGAGTATGTAAAGAGTATGAAAAGAACATATTAAAAGGCTAAGAGAAGAGTATGAGAAACAAAGTAGATGATAGACAAAGAGATAGATGATATGATAAAGAGTAAAAGGAAAAGATTACAGAAGAAAGATAAATGGGAAGAGATAGATGAAGAGGAAATAACATTATTGTATGATATTAGAGAAAGAGTTATATGACAAAGTATGATAAAGAAAAAGAAAGATAGAAAGAATAACTCACCAGACACAAACACATTGTGTCTGATGTTGTAGATGTTTATTTTTTGCATATTCAGGTAATAGCAGACGTGGTACTAGAAGAGAAGACAGGAGCACGAGGTCAAGAGATAGATAGTTGGATGATATTATTGTATTTCCTTGTTGTTTAATTTTATATGTAATATTTTATTATAAACCCGTGATTTGTCCTGGGAAGTAAAGGTTTTTAATTGTTTAGAATTCCACAATGTAGATTAAAACTTTGATATTTCTCTTAGATTAGGTGTATAGAAAATTTGGGTCGTTACATAAAACATGAAAGAACTTTACCCTTTACTCCCCATCATAACTTTTTTAGATTAAAAAAGAATCGAACCTTAGTTGAAATGAACAACGTGATGTTGATCCAGTTATGTTTACTAAATAATCTATAGGGGAACCACTACTGATTCTGTTCAATGTACAAAATAGGATCACTATTAATATGATTCCTACGAGTCCTTATGAGTTTTGGAGGAAAGAAAACCAAACTTATATTATTTAATAGTCATACACTCGAACTTAAGTGATCCAAATTAGGGTCCCAATCTATAAAGAGTATATTCATTAGACATGCTCTAAATAGAAATGATCACTAACTATTGTATGAAGAATTTGGTGTCATAGTTGAATCCATAGATGTAGAAGTATTTGAGGACAAGTTTCAAAATACGATGAAAGTTCTAAACCTAAAACACTTCAAGTAAATCTCAATATAATATTTGATTTTCTCAAATTATAAAGATACAATAAGAAGTACAATGGATAAAAAGGAGAAAAAAAACTAGGATATGATTTTCTATTATATTTGGATGAAGGGACTCAAAACAAAGTAACAAGAGAGTTCATTCTTCTACATTAACTTGGATGGTGATCCTAACACCGCTAATACAACCATGTCGTTTAGGGATACTCCTTTTCCAGGAAGGACGATATCAATGACGATATGGATCCTATTATAATAAATATAAATTAATAGTAGTTGATATACCCAAGGAGAAGAAACCATTAGCGTCCAAATGAATTTTCAAAAGAATGTATCATCCAGATGAATCCATATATGCCTATAAAGCAAAATTAGGTTTTAGAGAATACAAATAGATAGAAGGAATACTTCGATACCTATATATGTTATGTTTTATAATATTAGTTCTACTAGAACTTTTATAGCTCACTCATCCTTAAAGGACTATACATTCATCAAATAGATGTGAATAAAACCTCAATGAATGAATGGTTATATTGACGAGGATATAAATAAAGGAAGATTAGTTTATGAAGGATATAGCTATATAGAAAGAATCAAATACTTTGATACATATGCTATGTTTGCTAGGATTAGTTATATTAGAACTCTTATACCAATATCAACCTTGAAAGGGCTATATGTTCAACATATAGATGTGAAGAAAGCCTTTACGAACGGTTATCTCCATGAAGAGATTTATTAGGAGCAACCTAAAGGTTTTGTGATATGAGGACAAGAAGAGAATGTGTATATACTTTTTAAATCTTTGTATGATTTGAAACAAGTTAATAATGACTTTAGCGATTTGATACCACTATGACCTCTTTTGGTTTTTAGCATAATAGTGCTAACATGTGGATTTATACCAAATGCACGCTTGAATACATAATCATTATCTGTCTTTATATCGGTGATATGGTGATCAGTAGTACTTACTTAGAATGTATATTTTGATGAAGAAATATAAATCCTTGCACTTTAAAATAAAAGATATAAGATAAGTAGATATCATGCTTGGTATCAAGGTGAAAAGGATAGATAGTCAACTTTTCTTGGTCAATCTCATTACATATAGAAAACTCTGACAAAGATTTAACACTTGAACATTATGGAATTTAACACTCCTTATGGTTCAAATATGAAAGTTAATATGATGTATGGTTAAGCACTGACTCAACTAGAGTATGTGAGTACAATTGGTAGCATAATTAATGTCATGCATTTTACTCGACCTAACACCATGTTCTCTATTAACAAACTAAGTGAGTATTCTATCAAGCAAGTACGAAGGTAGTCAAGGTAATCAGTAGAGTACTAGGGTACCTAGAAAGGACAGGTACTTTTGAATTGACATATATGTCATTCCTCAGTATGATATAAGGGTATTCTGATGCCAGTTGGATTGATCATACTAGATATTCAACATCCACAAAGTGGTTATCTATACTCTCGAAATAGAATAGTGTTTTAGGAGAAACATACAACTGACGAATGTTCTTACTTAATCTTTTTGTTCAATGCAATTATGCTTTTTGATGAGGACGACAAGTGGGCGTACATGGGAGCTTAAGAAATCTCGAAAATTCTTAGCTTCATATTTGAGAATGGTGATAAGCAAATGAGCATTTTTAAATATGGAGTTCATCCGTATACAAATATTTTAATGTTATATAATAATGTCATGTTTTTTTAGCATATTGTACATCCTTTTTATAAACATAAACTGTTGTGTATGACAAAAACCTGTTGTGTATGAATTAGATTCAGAGAGACTTTTTAACTGGAACAATTTTATTTAATGGGTAATTGATGAGCTGATTTAGAGAGTGTGTCTTGAAAGACTTCCTCAAATATTTATTTGAAAGCTATATCAACCAAACATATATAATTAAATAATATGTAGAATAGAGTTAAAATTATATTTTGTATATACGTATAATTTATAATATTATATGACAATTCATTTCATTTCTACAAACCGATTAAACCTGATAAGAAGGCTATAATTTATTTCGCGTCTATTTCCTTTTTTCATTTGGTCATTCCATCTAACCAGACTTAATTATATTCACAATACGACACTAGACAATCAGTATAAAGATTTTTGAACTAAGATTTACATGTTTTGTTGAACGCTTTTCATATTTAGTTTGTCTAGTAGTCAAAGGAATTTACTCGGATATTCTATGAGCAGATTAACTATAGTATTGTATTCTGTACCAAAATCTTTAAACATTCGAAACATTAAGTTTACTTACCGGCTGCATTGCTGACAAAACCGCCGTTGATATCCACCAGTTATAACAACTGGAGCCTTGGAATGAAGCTCACAGACTTTATGCCGCCGGTGGTATGTCTTGCAATTACTCATATCAGCAGTGCAACCTTCCACCTGACAACAAGGTTGTACGGACCCTCCTCCACTACCAGAACCCCTCTTTCTCATTACCTTCTTCCTCCTACTACCCTCTCCAAAGTTCTCATCATCATCATCTTCTTCTCCTCCTCCTCCTTCTTCTTCTTCTTCTTCCCCATATTCAATCATCTCATTTTTCAACATATCGTTCATGCTTCTGACTACCCTTCCAGATTTTGTTGTTTCCATATATAAAAAAGAAAGAGTGGATACAGTATATAGAAAGAAGGAAGAGAAAGGAAAAGGTGAAGAGATGGATATAAAACTAGAGTGTGTGAGGACCACAGGAAGTATATATACACACGTAGAGGTTTTTTAATACAAAGTAGTTAATTAAGCCAATTATCGGAACCATTTTTTGTGAGCATAATGAACATTACTTTACACCGAAAAAAAATATATATTTTTTTAAGTTGTGTTCCTTATAAATGTACAATGAACTTCTTATCAATAATATTTCATAGTATTTAAGTTTAATATGGATGTTTATATCGATGAAATTTATTATAACTGTGGTTGTTAATTATTATGTAGCGGTGAATTGAAGGCCATGCATCCTTTTGCAAACACAAACATTAATATTTGTCCCTATGTACATTTTTGTCGTTTTGTTTCTCTATGAGTCTATGACATGACATTATAGTCAATTATGTATTTTCTTTATGCATTGAAACTAAGATCACCGCTAATTTTGAAAAATTTCCCAACAAAAACGATGGGACAATGTGCAATGGGGACACACTCTATATATCTCTATGTAAAAGACATAGATGCCATCTTCATCTAATCAGCGGAGATAGCCAAAACAATTTGTTCAGTGTAGACGAGCCGCATTCCATCCGGCTATAATTGGAACACTGGGAGTTTCAATTCCAATGTAGATTGAACATTTCGTGGACACTATCATCTACCTAGGGATTGTTTACTTTATTTATATGTCAATTGGTGCATCTTTTAAAAGGAGAGTTGCTAGAAAAATAACTCTATTTACATAAATACACAAATCAATTTTGAGGGTACTATAATTCCATGATTCAAAATTTTGGAAGTCTATATGCCTCTCATGGTAGTCTCTTTCCACAGAAGATGCTTCCTGCTAAATTTAGGTGCTATGATTAAATGATGAAATGTGAAAACTTTGTGAATGGTCCAAACGATCCCATGGAGTTGTCTAATATAGGGGTGACACGTGTGTACTTCTGTCACAAACTTTATATTCGAAATTCACAAACTCCTCTGTCCCACAAAAAAACAAATCATTCTTAAAAAAATGGAAAAGACAGGGAATTTGTATTTAGAAATGTATTTTTTACGCAGCTCCATAATTTGCACCTAATGTTGACCACGCATCATACAACAACACCAACGGCTAAAACAACATACTCCGGGAATCCCATTAAAATGAGATAAGAGAGATAAATGCCGAAAATCATGCCTTCAAAAGAGGTAAAACACTACGACATAAAATATATTTTACATTACATTAATGACGAAACATCATACATTCATCAAAAACCTTTTTTGTTTGTGAGATGTGGTTTTTGATTATTTTCTTGATGACAAACAGTAAGTTATTTTGTCAATACCCAAATATAATCGGGATGTTTCTTTTAAAAGGGGATGATATTATTTATGGTCAATAAATTTAGTGAACTGTGGCCAACTAGCTTTTGTTGTGATGATAGTTATAGTACTACATTTTAGCATCAAATTGGGATTAAATTGTACAGTCCAAGTATGTAGCGTGGTCCCAAATGGAGCTTCTTCCTCCACCACATCGCAATTATTATGACATTAAAATTATAATGTTAAGTTATGTGTACCTTATATTTTAGATTGCTGAAATAGCTTGTACCTTATATCACAAATAAGGTATTTTATCCCCAAATGGCTGTTTACCTTGTAGGAATCTTTAACCATCATTTTCTCTTTTAATGGGTGAAATAAGAGAGCAATATACAATTTCCTACGTATTTTGTACAGTTTACCAAAAATAATTGAATTCACGGGGAAAAGTTGTTGCCTCCTTTTAGGTGTGGAAATGTCTAAAATATATTACAATATTACGATATAAAAACAAATATCTTAACTCATTAATCATTACTTTGTTTATATTATACTATGTTATAACACACTGGAAACCAAGGTTTAATTTGTATGTCTAAAATTATTATACATAGAAAAAAAAAGTATTAAATGTCAAACAAAAAAATGTGGTTTATTTTGGATTGTAAGTAAATATGAATTATCGTGATAAGTAAAATAAACATAACACTTTAACATAGATTTTGAAACACTTTTTGTATACAACATTGAGAGTTTTATTTAGGGGTGTAAATGAGTCGAGCCGAGCCCGAGCTTGGACAGGCTCGGCTTGGGCTCGTTTAAGTTATGAGGGGCTCAAACTCGAGCTCGGCTCGATTCGTGCTTTATTGTACGAAGCTCGGATGCTCGTGACGAATTATACAGGCTCGGCTTGGGCTTGAGACCGGATCGTTTATTATCCGATGAGCCTAAATAAGCTTAAGCTCAGCTCAAGCTCGTTAAGAAGCTCATTTACTAATAAGCTTGTTTTGGCTCGCGACCTCATTGATTGAAGCTCAGCTCGAGCTCATTTAATAAACGAGCTTCATATTTAGGCTCGAACTCGGTTCAAGCTCGTTTAATTCAATCTCGATTCGAGTTTTTAACAAGTTGATCCCGAGTAGCTCACGAGTAGTTCGACTCATTTACACCCCTAGTTTTATTGGTCAAATTACTATCTTTATCTAAAATCAATAACTTCAATTATTCTTTGTTATTTACTTTAGATAAAGCAACATATAATTAACTGTGTGTGAAAACTAGTTCTCGCAAAAACATACCAACATTTGACAATGATTGGTCATGACTTTTATTTATGGTCATAGCAAAACAAACTACCAGGGAAAATTATCTCCTTTTGAATTTGAATGAAATTTTGTTGTCCGAAGGCGTTGACAATCTTAAAATAAATATAGCTTCTAGTTATGACCATTGTTTCTAAGATGTGATTACCCAGTGATATTATCTGAAATCTAGTCTCATTAATTACATAAGTCATTTTTTCTGATCAATGTTTCTTAGTAATATAACCACAACATTGGCTTTTAAAATGAACTTATCGTTTTTGGCAAACCGGAGATTTTAAGTCTATTTAGAACATCATATGAGTATAAAGTCTCATCAATTGATCATGAATAAACTTTGATTGGCATATAACCCATGCATTTTTTTCTTCTCTAGGAAACAATGAATGTAGACGATCGTTTATTTCTTGAATGACTTAATTTTTCGGTGTATTACACGGTTGGTAAATCCAAATAAAATGGATAATAACAAAAACATAATAATTAATCATAAATTTACAAATATGTGTTTGTATTACAAGGGTTGATTAAAATAAAATAAAACATTTCCAACTAAATCCTCAGATTTATTATACGAACTTATATTTTAAAAACTACGCAAATAAATAAAATATATTGGTTATATTTATAATTTGATATACCACAAAAATTACTTTATCAAGCCACATTTTCTAAACAAATAGAAAAGATAAAATTTAATAGAAGAAATGTTAAAATATGATTAATTTATAAACACAAATCGAATAATAGCCAAAAGTGTTCATGTAATAAATCCTCAGATTTTAGAGCATATCTATATGATGAAGCGAACCCATGAAAAAAACAAAGGTGATAAGAAGGATTTAATAAAATATCCAACTAAATAATGTGGAAGGATATATTAGAAATACATATCAAACATCTTGTGTGATGTAAGAGAAGCTCATTTGTACAGATTTAATTCATCAACATGTGGATAAAAATATAAATCAAGTATAATTATCATTTTTATAATAATGCAACCAAATAAAATCTCAAAAAGTTAAAAATCAAACCAATAAAAAATATTAATTTACTGACTTATTAATATTTAGATACACCTAAGAGTTGTCGGCTTATACACTCTTCTCCAAGCACCTTGATTCAGTTTAAAACTTAATGAGAGTTATAAAAATCAAACATCATGTAAACAGTAAATAACAAAAATTAATAGCATTGAAACTATAGGAAACATAAAAATAAATAAAAGGAACATGTAGGTTACCAACAGGCTGCAGATGTATTAGGAGATCACAAGAATTGACGATTGACGGGGATACAACATAACTTTAGGCTATTTAAATGTTTTTGAATTGTTAGATGACATAGATTACGATTTTCAAATTAGGATTTGATTTTTGTTTCAAAATTTGAACAACAATTGATATTGTTACCAAAATAAGTTGATTGAATTAATATGGAGGGGAAGATATAAGAGGATGCCTTAGAAGTATGCCACGTGGCAAAGAAGGATGCTAGAAAAGACACGTGACATTTTTAGATTTGTTTATTAGGAGAGGTAGACTTGGTTCATATTATACTATTTGTAACTTATATTAAAAGCCATGATCCCCATTTAGGTGTACGAAGATATTAGGTTTTAAACACTTCAACAAATAATAAATGATTTTACACACAAAGTAATAAATCCGAAATGAAAAACAAGAGCTAGCATAATCAATTTATGTTGTCCACACGATCAAAATGATCAGCTACTTACTACTTGGTTGACCTAAAACTGTCAATAAAGCCAAACCCAGTAACTCGACAAAAAACTTACCCATGACAAAATTGAAAGCGAATTTGATATAAGAACTAGTCCATGGAAAATTTCTTCCTGGGACGCTACCCCCGACCCCCACAACGGGTGGCTCCCCCTTGACCCCCGCCCACTCTTTTGGGAGCGAGGTCTCATGATTTGTCTCTTTAACAACTATAGGGTCAAAAAGGTGAATCAATCTCCACAACTTAACAATATTCCACTTGGAGGTTGATGAACAAATCGCTGACATCCATTCTAGAACTTCATAACCTCCATCTCTCTTTCTAGTTCGCACATTCTCATCAAGTATATGGAAGGTCCGTTGAATCAATATGCATCTTTAACTTCTCTATAGTTACCATCTTGGTAAACATGTCTATTGGATTCTTCGTACTAAGGAATTCTTCAAATTCAGAGTCCTGTTACTTATCCGTTCTCAGATAGATTGGTACCTCATATGAATGTGTTTTGTCCTACTATGAAAAGTCATATTCTTTTCCAAGTGAACTACACTCTGGTTGTCATAATGCAATACACAATATCTATGTTGCATCCCAAGTTTTAATAGGAAGTTCTTCAACCATATAAGTTCGTTGCTTGATTTTGTAATCGTCATGTAATTCACTTTTGTGGTTAAAAGCAACAATCTTTTGTCACATGGACATTGAACAGATTGACATACCTCCAATCATGAACACATAATTGGTTGTGCTATTTCCCAAATCCATATAACCCCCAAATCAACATCAGCAAAACTTTGCAAAACTACTCTTTTTCTTCATAAACATAAGACAAATTCGGAAGTACCTTTTAAGTAGTGCAATAACCACTTGACACCTTCCCAGTGCTCTCTCTCCCTGGGTTAGACATAAAACGGATCAAAAGTCCCACTACATAAGCACTATGTGGTCTGGTGCATATCGTAGCGTACATCAAGCTACCAATTGTTGAAACATGAGGACACTTAGCCATCTTTTATATGTATTCTTCATTCTTGGGGACTATTTCTTTGAAATTCTCAGCCGACTCCCAAAGGTGTATTTTCGGGTTTAAAATCTATCATTTTGAATTTCTATAAAACTTTTGTAACGCTCACTCCAGGTATTATTTATATTTTGGTCCCTTATATGTTGAATTATTACTTTTGGACCTTATGTTTGCAAGGTTGAGGGAAGGAGGGACCGGTTCTGTTAATTTTGGAATTTTGGAGGCGGAGCCCGAACGCGGGGCGTTCCCCCGGGGAACGCACTGCATTCACGTGCAAAGTGTAAACCCTAAAATTTAGGGTTAACCCCTATATAAAGAACATTATGCCCTATAGTCCAGCCACCCTCTCACCCTTAAGCAGATCCCACGAAACCCTAATCCATTGTTTGTGTGTTTTGAGCCTAGAATACCATTTTGGAGTGCATCTTGGTGTTTTGAAGGAAGGTGGCCATTGTTGAAGCATCATCAAAGGAGCAAAGGCTTATAGACCCAGAACCTTATCAACATTTGGCACTCATATAAGGTATAAAGCTCTGAACTTGGTGTTTATTTGCTTAAATCTATTGTGTTGGGTTTTATGGACCTTTTTGGTACCAAGGATGAAGCTTTATGGTTCAAATCTGTTTCCTAGGCTTAAGGTTGCCACCCTTGGTGCTATTTGAGTCCCTAAGACAGAAAGTTACCATCTTGAAGGTCTTGATGTGTTCATGCATGAGATAAGGCCATTTTCATGGAAGTAGAATGCCATTTTTGGAGTTTGGAGCTTTTGGGGGCATGCAAATGATGGGTTTTAGTATACTACAACATCCTATGGTGCACATACAACCCTAAATACCTTCGATCTATGTTTTCACTAATTATACATGCAAATGATTTCCAAGGTATTAAGCCTATAACTAGCATGCAAAGATGTAAACTACACAAGATACTAGTTAGTGTAACATACCTTTTATGTGGCTGGAAGTCTTGATGTATTTGGTGTTGCTTGAATCACTTTGGCCTTTAAGAACTTAGTGCCCCAAGTGTTGCACCTCAAATGGAATCACAAACACCATGAACAAAAGATGACCTTTTGAGAGAAGCTTCTTGTCACACAAAATCGGCTATCTCCTCCTTAGAATGCATAGGTGTCGATTTTGGTGACTATGGGTCCTTTTTATAGTGTGACAAGGTCTAGTGTTTCATCCATGCAAAACCCTAATGCCCATGACCTTTCATTTCCTAAGGCTCCATGGGTTAAACCTCCATGGACTATCCATAGACCACCATATTGGTTTAGCCCATAACAATTGGCCCACACTATAAGAATTATTGATTTACCAAATCAATCCCCATATATCTAATTAGTCTCTTTTGATCACAAAATTAATTCCAAATTAATTCTTGATCAATAATAATTAAATTATATGATTATTAATATATTATAACTTATAATATATTAACACATCATAATAACCTCTTCTCAAAAATCCATCAAATTGTCCTGGTGAAGGCAACCCAAATGGACCATGCTACTCTCGGGTCAAGTACATACCAATTATAGTTATGGGCTTAGACACCTAATCCAACAGCAAAGTCACCAAGTCTGTGACTTTATAGTTCTAGAGGTCCTAAATGTCTTGGATCTACGTTTTGGGTAGCATGGCTTAAGCATTAAGTGCTTAATGGCCGTTTTTTGTAATCTGCACGCGAACGCGCTGTTTAATGTCCGGGAACGCCCTGCGTTCCCGTTGGGGCTCGCGATCTGGACAGGTGAGGAACGCTCAGCGTTCTACAAGGGAACGCCCCGCGTTCGTTACGACAGTGGGCTTCCTTGGGCCATTTTCTTGGACTTTACTACTATGGGTCTTAGTGGATCATCATTTTGGGCTTTATTGGACTATGTCTTATTTTGGGTCTAGGGTAAGGCCCACTAGAGGGTTTGGGCCTAATTTAGAAAATTGGGCCAATGGTTGGCCATTAGTGGGCTACAAGCACCCAGTACCGGTTGAAAGAGACCGAAGGGGTTGAAATATACCTAGTACCGGTTGAAAGAAACCGAAGGGGCTACAAGCACCCAAATATGCTTGATTGTTATGTATATATGGTATGTGGTGTGATGGGGGAACTCACTAAGCTTTGTGCTTACGGTTTTCAGTTTTGGTTTCAGGTACTTCTTCTTCGAAAGGAAAGGAGCCGGCATGATCGCAGCACATCATACTATGGTTTTCCGCTTTATGGGATCTTTGGGAGTTGTACTCTGACATTGTTTTCTTATGACATGTTTTGGTTATTGACGTATGGGTTTTGATTATTATATGGGATGACACTATCGATGTTTTCAGACTACTGGTTGTGATATTTACTTATTTAAAAACAAAATTTTTGGTCATGAATTTTGAGATGTTACAACTTTCTTGATGTACTTTTCTTGAGAAAGTTACAAAGTACCTAAAGTTATGTTTATGCCTATGCGCATGCCAATTATCTCCCAAAGGTGTACTTTTGGGTTTAAAATATATCATGTTGAATTTCTATAGAACTTTCTTGATGTACTTTGCTTGAGAAAACTACAAAGTACCTGAAACTATATCTATGTATATGCACATGCTCAATATATGGTTGACAGGTTGGCAGCCCCTAAGTCCTTCATCTCGAATCTCTTGAAGACTACTTATTTGGTATTTTGATCTCATACATGTCTGATCTACCAATCAACATGCCATCAACAATTAATAAGAGAATGATATATGAGGAGTCAGACTTCTTCACATAAGAACAATGATCCATTTCACATCCCATGTACTAGTTCCTCTACATGAAGTGATCAAACCTTAAGTACCACTACCTTGGAGTTTTCTTCAACCTATATATATTTTTCTTCAACTTATATATATTTTTCTTCAACTTGTATACCATATTTTCTTTGCAACTATGAGAAAGCCATCATGTTATGTCATATAGAATTAAAGTCCAAAAAACTATGATTCAATATTTCATCATTAAATATTATAAAACTCTTAAAATTTATTATTTCAATTATTTTTCTTGTTTAATCAATTGTTATACTTTCTTTTATTTTTCAAAAATATTATTTTCATTTTAATAACCCAAAAAATCTATGCTTAATTTGAGGACGTTACAATGACCAACCCCTTAGGAATGATTCCGTCAACGAAATCATCAAGATATAACGGTCCCGAACTTTCGAATATAAATTTACTAAAGTGTTATTCAATTATTAAACTTAAAAGTCTCTTACATGATCAATGCTTATAATATAACTCCACTTTTACAATCTAATCTAAAATTTCTACTTAGTCAAGTAAGGAATTCACTCATTGACTAATTTTACCAATTTCGGTCTTGGGTATTATATTGCCTTGATAAGAAAAAGTTATTGCTACATATAAACTTACAAAGAATCTATATATTCCAATTAGCCCACAATTTACCTTTCTATAAATACTTTTATTTGTATATACCACATTGTAACATCTAGTTTTGGGATGTTTCTAATTTCAGGATAGCAAACTGTAATGTAATCTAGTAAAGGTATTGGGCTTCAAGGGAATAAAGTTTAGACCTTATTAGATATTGATAATGTTGGTTATGTGATTGAAGGCCATGAATTGTGTATTTGAGCCCAAAAAGGGTTGAATAGGAAAGTGATATTTTAGACTCTTTGCATGTATTAATGAATTAAGTTTGGTATTCATTAAGTCAAAAGTAATTGGACAGAATTATGGGGATTGTTAAAACCTTCGTGTGCATATAAAGATCGCTGAAAACTAGTTTAGGACGAAGAAGTTATGATTGTTTGAAGCTAGAATGGAATCTGGAAACCAGTCACCACGACGTGGTGAGCTATGCAGCCCAATTCCATAAATTAGGGTTTTGCTCTGTATTTAAAGACATTGTTCCATGTTTTAGGTCATTTTTCAGCCTCCATATCATCAAGAACTCTTTGGGAGCAAACCCTAGCCTCTTTTATCATAGATTGAGCTCATTCTCTCTCCTCTCATATGTTATATGGTGTTGAGTGGCTTTTGAGTGTGGTATTCTTCGAATACATTGATTTGAGGAGATCATCCTTCATCTAGTTTTTGGACCTTTGTAACTCATAAAGGTCCTTATTTTTTTGTATTTTGCCTTTGGATCTAAGAGTTTTTGGAGTTTTAGTGCTTTATTTGATGTTTTAGTCTGTTGGATGGTTTGATCTATGGAGTTTGGACAACTCCATGATCTTTAGGTGGTGTTCTACTTCAAATCTATTGTATTGATGGAGTAGAGAGTACATACAAGGGCTCTCTTTACACCATACATGAAGAAAGTGGGATTTTGGACTTCTAAGAAACTAGGGTTTTAGATCTAGTTGATTTGAGATGTTTCAATGGATAAAGTTGGAAAGTTTTTTCCATTAAGACATCATTGGGACCTACATCTGAGATTTAGAGCTCTGGACTTAAGGGTTAAGAGATTAATAGAGTAAGTTATTTTGGATGTTTTTCACAGCACGGTGGATTGTTGGCCACAACGAGGTGGACTGCGAGTCCCACGTCTGTATTGTCCATTAATGACCACCGTGCGGTCAAGGGGATTGGTCGTGGTGCGGTGGTGAGTGTTGACTTTGACCGGTGACTTTTTGACCAATTTGAATTTAGTGTTTTGCTAAGGATTGCTTCCCATTTGGCTTTAGGTAGCTTATGTTAGTTGTTTCTATTGTTGAGGTTGTTGTTGAAATTCGGTTGTTTAGTTCATGTGAGTATTCTCACTGTATTACTTATATCATGTGTTGTATGTGAGTCCCTGATGGATCGTGGTTACCGATAACCCAAATATGTTGTGTGTGAGTCGCTAATGGCTCGGGATTGCTGATAACCCGAATATGTTGTATTTGAATTGCTGATGATGCGGAGCTGCTGATAACCCACATATGTTGTATTTAAGTTGCTAATAACCCATAATTGTTATATATGTTTAGTTGTGTTGTGTTGTATGTGATATTTTTGGGAACTCACTAAGCTTTGTGCTTATATTTGTGAATTAAACATTTTTGAAGTACTTCAGATGATCGTGGGAAGGCGAATGCATGATTGTAGACACGCATCAACAATTTTATGATTGGTGATTTCACGATACCTTTTTTTATGACTCTAATTTTGGATTATGATTTAAAATGGTTTTGTATTGAATATATCTTTATGAAACTGGGTGTTTATTTTGGTTTAAAAATGAAAAATTTATTCTAAAGATCGGGACGTTACACACATGTTTTCCTAGGAAAGTTTACTTTCATAAACACAATTGTATATACAACCTCATCACAAGACTAATTTTCCAGTACAAAAATCATATCTTAAGGGGTTTCTTACTAATCTACAAAACCCGTTTCTAAAAAAAATTAATCATGTAAACAATTTACTCATAAGATATAAAATTACAAACACCCCCACATTCACTTAACACTTTTTTCTAATTTTAAATACGATGTCACTATTGAGTTTTCCAAAAAGTCAAAATTATAAATTTCTTTTATAACGTAATCGTTCTCATTGGTTCTTATATGCTTTTAGTTTTATAAAGATTCTATCCTATCCCTCAAAGTGATTATCAATCAAGAGTATTATCCACCGGTTCTTGATAGTCCAATCATTGTCTCCATTCGTATTAATTTTTAGCTATTAATGAAATTTTACTCTCATTAAAAAATATATTCACTTAACCATTTCTAGGTATCTTTGTAAGGAAATTCTTACATTGTCTTCATGCTCTCTATCAAGGTTGGTTTTGTCTACTAACTTACACACTTTATTTCACTAAGTTGAATTTAAATCCAATTTATTCTCTCTCATGGTACTTGTAGTGATTTTCAAAACCAAATGATGCTTAATCACATCATTACCTCCGATAGACTTCCTTATTTAT
Source organism: Lactuca virosa (assembly GCF_052849685.1). Classification (NCBI taxonomy): domain Eukaryota; kingdom Viridiplantae; phylum Streptophyta; class Magnoliopsida; order Asterales; family Asteraceae; genus Lactuca; species Lactuca virosa. The sequence continues at coordinate 102,421,007 of NC_136429.1, forward strand.
GGTTTCTATATGCAATTCATATGATTACAAAATAATATTAAAGTTTTTGAACACATAAAGTCCTATTGGTCAAGTATACCATTATCCCATATCAATTAATCAGTTATTTCAAGTTTTTGTCATCATTTTCCTCTTACTCTTAATCTCACATAATTCTTAGAAATGTACCTTAAAGGATTTCACAGAAAGAGTTGTATTGAAGAAATCAATTGGAAGGAGAGTCTTGTGAGAAGCGACGGTGGGAATTTATCCTAAAACATTCTTTAAGTAAACAAAATCTTCGATCAATGTACAACATGAGAGATTTCGAGGGTATAATGTGGTGGAGACCTTTAATAAATGCAAATAGGGAGGGGTCATAGAATTTTACCCAATGCACGTGTACCTTGACTTAGTGAGAGTAGGGGTGCAAACACTCCATAGGGAAGACTTGGAGGACGGACCCAAGGGCATGAGGCTGATAGGGATAGTTACAGGCCACGACATTGCTGTGAGAACCCCAACGATTAGGGCTCATTTTCACATAGACATTGGTTTTCAAGCCCATATTATGGTTGATCAGCCCACAAAGTATCATTGAGTTGACCCTCGAGGGAGCACGTAGTTGTGGATTGGGAGGAGGTTTGACGCACTATCTTTGTAGGATAGACTCGGGGAGCCGGTAGGTTTATTTATTTACTTTTGTTGGAGTAGGATCTTCAGTGTATTGTCATGTAGATTGTCAACCTACGGGACAATGATGTTGGAGCGGTGAGGACACATGATGCCATAATGTTGTATGCTATGATATTTGGTGATATCTTTATTTTATTTGCACACAATATGTAACGTTCGTATTTTTCTGTTTCTTTTTCTCGTATTTTAAAAAATGAAATAAAATAAAATCAAATAAAATCAAATAAATAGAAATCAAATCAAATAACAATAAAATAATGATTTTAGAAACTCTTGAAGCAAGGGCTGAAAATGCCAAAACTTAAAACTTCAAATTGTCAGGAAATCATTTTTCCGGGTATGATTTGTCATTATAGGATAGTTTGGGCTGAAACGAAAGTTTGGCATGAAAGCCTCTCTTAGCATCGGGGTCACTCCTTTTTTGGAACAAAACTAAACATATGGGTGCCAAAACACAACACAAATCTGCTATCCTAAAGTGAGAAACGAAACAGGACAAAAATAGGGTGTTTGGGACTCATTTTCTGTGTATTATATATATATATATATATATATATATATATATATATATATATATATATATATATATATATATATATATATATAATCTCCAACTACAAGACTATAAATACCAAAAAATACCTAGAAACTAGGACCGCTACTACCACCTATTTAGTAACAACCCACTATTTTATTTCAATTCTAAAATTACTGCAAGACTAAATCAAATACACTAAACAAATAAGACTAAAATGCCCATAAATAAAACATGTAGCTTTTACCTAGTTTGGATTAACGCCAACATTCTCCCCCTTAATCCAAATTGTTCCTGCCAAGCTTCTTTCTTTCTCTTAGTCTCAGGTAAACCATCAGTCTCCTTTACCTCCTTCGGTCTTTGGTTTTCAGTATCCGGTCTTTGGTCTTCTCTTGTTTGTTGTCAGCAATCACAGTCTTCTGCTGCTGTTTAGCCACCCGGTATTTTAAGCTTCACCTTCGGTCTTGCTTCATTTCTTTCTTCCTCGCTTCTTCCAACTCCTTTGACTTCAAAGGTGTGAAATCATGGTTTTGCTCACTAGACATTCCCAATGCCTAACTTATATTTTGACATGTATTCATGTGAAATTAGTGATTGAGGATTTGAAGACAACAGTTATTTAAGAAGGCCACATAGTGGTTACTTAATTTATGTAATCATATTAGAATAGATTACCTTCTCTTAAACTATTTTGAAAAATGTGAATGTTTTGGGAGTTAAAGAGATTATAACCATTTTTCTGCAAAATCTTGTATTTGAGTAATTAAATACCTGTAAATGGTTTTAAATTGTCAAACCAAGCGACAATTATTCAATTATTTCAATTGTTATCATAACATGAGTTTATGTGAATTAAGGACTAGAATTAATGTTTAGTCTTAAAGTATAGATGCTCTATAAATTTGAAAAATCTTATGTGGATGACCTAGTGAGATTTTATGTGTTTATCTTTCTAAATGTTTACTTATTATATTTCAACTAGAATGTAAATTTCTTTTATTGGTTAGAACTACAAACTAACTTTTGGAAGTAGAAAAGAATGAAGTGGAATAGGAAGATGAAGTACAATCCAGACCACGCATGTTGGATGAGATTCAAAGTCGGAAGATTGAAAGGTTGTCGTGTCAACCTTAAAACATAAAAATATTTGACATCAAAGGTGAACCTATCAAAAGTAAAGAATGGAATGAAACTACAATAGAAGAACAAAAGAAATTGATCAAATCATTTAGTTTTAAGCAAATAGTTGTAATTCATTTAGATTAGTATCTATTAGTCCAAGAAAGGCCTTACTTTTGACGGTACTATTTTAATAACTTGCATGAATAAAAACTGGAAGGTATAGGTGATAGTGTGACACCCTCAATTTCACAGCCATAAAAGACCGATTTGTTTATGCTTATTTAAGTCAGAGTATTCTTTTCAAGAGAGTAATAGTGCGGAATTTGTTCCTAAAAACATGACAATATCATTATCAAAGCATTTCCAAGGAAATGTATTTCATTTATATTTAAAACCTTGGGATGTCATGGCCAATACAGCAACATAAGCATAAACGCAATATTACAGGCCTTACAGTAGTTTATTATTCTAATGACATATTGTCTTTTAAATCTTTCTCTAGATTTAAACTCATCACACATATGCTCTTACGCCACTACCTGTGATACAAAGAAACTGAGTGAGTCAGGCTTGGGAAAGCCTGGTGAGCACATACGGTTTTCAACCCACAATAATATAATTAATTTGTTTTAATTATACATTTCACCATAAACAAATAACACAGTTACGCATTCTCGTTACTCTTACTCTCCGGTTCTATAATGATGATCTCAAGAGAGCATTTGTGAGCAACGATAGACATTGTTTCCTCGGGGATTCCATAGCAATATATGTTAATAAGGCAACCATGGGGGATAGAGTACACCGAATGAACACACCGTTCATTAACACCTACAGGTTGCGAACCTGCTAGTGTTCCCACTGGACTGTCTAGAATAGTCTGTGGTCGTCATCTATACTCTGCTAGATGACAATTCACCATTGGTAAAATAGTACCTGAATGCCCTCGCCCTTTTATTATATCACCTTTTACAACCCATCACTACCCAATATGTTTAAGATACGATAAAATAAATAATTTAATATTTTATCAAAAACTGGTTCAGCCAAATAAGCCAAGTAGAACACAAGTGTTGTAAATACAAGTAATAAGCACATATAACATTTAAGCAGTTAAATACTTGTATCTATGTGTAAGCTGAAAATAACTATACACTCACTTGATATGACAAGTGTAAGCCTCAGATCGATAATAACTCTTCGATCTAAAATTACTCTCTTATTAAAAAAAACAATATCTTATATTCTTTCTAGAATTATGTTTTGAGCCGTATGCTTTGAATTCATACATATTATGATGAAAAGAGACCATGTATTATTTATAGTCATGCGAAGATGCTATTCGACAAATTAAATTTCGCTTGCTGTCTAAGGAAAATTTGAAGGTGATATGCATGAAAGCTATAATCACTACACGTAGGCTTCTAAAGATATGTGTCATGAAACTATCAAGACTCTCATTTTGACCCAATAATATATACCCACTTTTTCATATTAATAATTGATCAATTTTAGTAAATATATATCTATTCCTAATCCAGTAGCTTCCAATCAATATACACTATATTCACAAAATGTATGTCATACATTTCTTCGGTTATTAAAACCTTTGAAATTGAATAATAATATACATTTATCTGAATATTTAAAATGTATATATCGTATATGTATATTGTTTAACGTAATACAGTTTTCCAATATGTAAATATATATCAATGAATTTTAAATTGATATTATAACTGAAAGTAAAATATTACCAAATATATAATATATTTATTTACAACCAATCTAAATTTGATAATCGATAACTAACGTTGTAAAAAGTTTTCAGTCGATTATTATCGAAAAACGGATGTAACATAAAAAATATCGGCTTACTACTTGGGTTCACCCTTGAATGTATTTAGACCAAATACATCTTTAACATACATAGTTATTTTATCGTTCTTCGATAATTTTATAAATAAATTTATACAAATATTATATACTCATAATATTTGTCCTTATAACACTATATAATAAATAAGTATTTATATAACTTGTAACGCATACGAAGAACATTTATCATATTCGAGGATCTTAATTGTTCGATAAAACAAATATTTATTATTATTATTACCCCTTAAACGTCTAGTCCTAACTCATGGGTGTTACAATTCTCCCCCACTTAGGATGATTTCGTCATCGATATCACAAACTCAGCAAATACATATGATCTCTGCCACTCGCTTTCATTTTTTTCCATGTAAGAATTGTCTTTCGCACTTTTGCCTTAATGGTTGGTTCTCCCTCACTTGGGTTCGACCTCTCTTCTGCTGCTATTTAAAACCAATCAAATCCCAAGCAGGATCCATCTATGTGATTGTTAATCCTCTTTCTCTTTGAAAAAAGCTATTGATCGTCATATTAATGACTTTATCATCACCAAAGTAGCATCACTATGTGTTCTCACAACTAGTGATCTTCTCGTTTTCTCAAAAATTATGGTCCGATCAATATCACGACAAGCATGAAGTCATCTACCAACGCACACGTGTACAAAATGGTATAAGAAGGTAATACTAGCAACAACAACGGTTGCTAAACTCAATAGTTTCTTTTCCTATTTGTTGGGACGATTAACTTGTCGCTCTTCAATTGATCATCTTGACCACATCTAAATTAATTGGACACAGACGCACAACAAACATCCTTATGCGTATTTTTATCAACTGTAACTTTTATGGATTGCCAAACGATTGTCAAACTCTTCAGATTTCTTAGTTGATGGTGGTGCTCACGCTTGCACCCACTCTTCATTCTCTATTGCACCTTCAGTCCTAATATCCGAGTTAAAAACTCAATTCTCATTGCAGACTCATGCTCCTTCTTAAGTTTGGGTCATAGACTCAACCCAAGATAAGGTCTTCACTTTTTCTACAAACACAACTCGAATGGTCATATTCTAATGACTTCGATTGCATAATGCAAAAGACACACAACTACCAGACTCTTGTATCCAATAGTCAAATACTATTAAGGAATAAACCTTCATTCATGTTCTAATGTGATATAATCTCTTCATAACAGGTAGCATTTCTAGCTACAGGTTGCTCAGTCTTAATGAAGACTGCAATCCTTCTGTCGATCGCCACAATTATCTTCTCCTTTAATCTTTCGACTAAAGCCGGTCACTACACAGGATGTGGTTTTGTGAACCAAATAAACTCACTTCACATATTTATATTAATCAGACTCGATTCTTTATGACCACTTGGGTCTGAACAAAAATCATCTTCTTAGTCGTCACTGAAAAGAAGGTAACGATGGAAAAAAAATAAACTCAACTATTAGTTCCTTAGTAACCTTGTGACTTTTCCTGATCCAAGTGTGAGTCTTATGTTTCGGGTAGTATAGGCCTCTACTACTTTTCACACCTACTCGTACTCGTCCTAAGAATTGCCTCGCAGTCCCCAAGTCACTATACCAAAAAAAATCACAAAGCAACTTATCACACATGATTGTGTTCAAACAAGCACATACAAAAATTTCTCCTGGACTCAACTAGGGATTTCATGTCTCTATCAAACACATCTTGGATTTCCTAGACTCGCCTTCTAGGACCCTTCTCATGCATATGCTTGATTTAGCATATTCTCATAAAATATGTAACTTAGCATACTCGCTTACTAGTTAGCCGAGGTTAATGGAAATTCCTAAAAGCACAAAGCAAGCAGCATTCGAGCATCGAGTAATCTGAATAAGCATAACCTAAACATGCCATCCTATCACTGAATGATCAGTACTAGCATGCAATTCTACAAGCTCATACAATAGGCATATAACAGCATCTCTCTTAGCATTTTATCATGCATATCCTGAGAAGATCCTTAGCCCTAACTAGCATGCGATTCACAGATTCACAAATCAAAGCATATCATAAAACATGTATGGGTATTTTGGGAAAACTTACTAGAGCTCGGTCGATTACATGCACCACACCCCTTTTCTTTTATTAGAAAACCCATATATAAACCATTTTTTTAACGTCTAACAAACCCTCAATTTGAGTTCAGACACACCCAAGAGTATGCCTGCATCCCTCAAACAAAGGCTCTGATACCAACTTTCCCAAAAATTAAGACTAAAATTTTCGATTTTTATATTAATAAAACCATTATCCAAAACAATATCATAAAACCATAGTGAATCAGAGTGTATCAATAAACATCCAAGTACATCAGAGTCTTATAATGTCACACCCCAAAACCGGAACGACGGAATCGTTCGGGGATGGAGGACGTCATATACAGTATCACAACAATGCATAGTAGTAAACAAGCAACAACATCATCCATTGCATTAATAATATAATTTCATACAAGTGTGTTCTGTCAAGATTAATAGACACCAAAAATATAAATCAAAATGAAAGATGAGTCTTGAACGAGCTCCATCTTCTCTAAACCCTGCATCGGTACCTGTCTACTGGTGACCTGAGAATACAAGTTATTTTGAAAGCGAGTATCAGCTTTAAAGCTGGTGAGATCATAAGTATTTTAGTGTCTGTATTTGTATGAAAGTGTTTGTAAGTATGTGATGTGTAAGTTTGTAAAAAGTTGTGAATGTTTGTAAAGTGTTGGAATCTCCTAGAAAACCCTATGTTTTTCTACTAAAAGTAGCCTTCTACCAAGGCATCAAGTAACTGTGTGTGTGTCTCTTGTAAGAGTATGTATTTTACCAAATCTGACTATCATTAACCAAAAATATAGTTTTTTCATTTCAGTTCATTGTGTGAAGATCACAAAGTGAATACAATGGGGAAATAAAAAAGTACTGTAGTATTGTATTAAGTAACTACTGCTGTACTAACTACCTTAAACCATTTGTCATTTAAAGTATTATGTGATCGGCCTGTACCATACTACCGACTAGTAACACGGCGATGTAAGACGTCGGAAGGAATGACGTTTGGCACCCGTAGACTTGCAAGTCCCACTGTAGCGAGCAGCAAGGTGTAGGATATTCAATCCAGTATATATCTATACACAAACTCAACGCTCTCCATTTAAGGAGATTCTGGATACAAAACGAGCCATGACAGGTGATGCCATGCCCCGTTACGTGGCTCACATAACTGTAATAGTATTCTTGTATATGTACTGTATGTACTAGCTGTATTGTATGTTCTCTCTCTGTCTAGTATGTATGTATGTTCTCTCTGTTTTGCACAATAGTGTGTTCCCTAGTATAATGTATAGTATGTACTAGCTGCATTGTAATGTATAGTGTGTACTAGCTGTATTGTAATGTATAGTGTGTACTAGCTGTATTGTGTGTTCTTTCTCTGTCTAGTATGTATGTATGAACTGACTCCTTGTATGTTTCATTGTTCTAGTAATAGTATTAGTAACTTCCTAACCTACGCCTATTGTAGTTTACTAGTAGTATGGTTTGTATGTATGAACATGTTGTATACCTTTGCTACCCAAAGGTATCGAATAGAAAGAAGGAACTTTTATATATACATACATATACATAATATATAACTAGGATTTAAACAACCTTCGGACAAATAACCGATACCCTAAGTCCACAACCAAACGAGGAACAGGAGGTAGAGTGAGCTATCAGTCCTAAGTCCTTTCAATCCTACTAATATAACTATATCTATATAGATACACAATTATCAGAATATAAGTTTAAAAGAGTTTAATAAAAGTATTTGACATGTAAAAGAGTTTAGTAAAAGTATTTGACAAGTAACAGAGTTTTGTAAAAAAAACAGTTTGAAAAGTAAGAAATCCACTTGTTTGGTAGTTATTAATCACATGTGATTGATATAATAACTATAATAGATCAACTTGTATTCCCCCCATAAAAGCATTTAAAATCATTTAAAAAAGTTAATTAAGGGGTATGAACTCACCTGTAGTGAGTGGTTTGGATGAACGGATGGTATAGGATGCTAAGTGTCAAGTGAAGACTTGAACACACACAAGGATCCTAGTTAACATATAATAACACATATATGTATCCAATTAGTCATTTAACAACTAATTAATCAAGTTAATACACCCTAGTATAAGAAAAACACCTTGATTCAAGTGTTATAAGTACTAAGGATTGCATCTAAGGGTTGTAGGGCCTTGCATTTGATTTAGGGTCCAAGGGTAAACTCTTTTGGAGTTTACGGTTTTGGGACCAACTCCCTTGGAGTTTACGGTCGTAAACCCATGAGTTTACGGCCATAAACTCATGGTAACTCCACCATTTTGTGTTTTGAAGTCCTAAAAGTCATAATGAAGCATTCCTATTTCAAGTCTAAGCCTTAGGAAGTGATTGTGGCATCATTTCACCCCTTTGTAGAGTTTACGGCCCATGGACCATTTCTCCGTGAGTTTACGGCCGTAAACTCTAATGGTTCATGGTCTTTTTGATGTTTAAGGTCCTAAGCACATCAAGGATGGGATCTAGACTAGTATCCAAGGCTTGGTAAGGGACTAGGGAACACAATGGCCCCTTCATTAGGGTTTACGGTCCAAGAACATGTTTGGACCGTAAACACCTTTGATCTTGTGATTCTCTGTGTTTTCTAGATGATTAAGAAGTGTAGCAAGCCTTATAACAAGCCAAGGTAAGAGTACTTACTATGTAGAAGCTTGAAAGGGTGTTACAAGTCCAAGAACACTAGTGTGTGTTCTTGGTGAAACTAAGAACACTTGAAGATCTACACAAATGGAATGATTTCACGGATGGAATCATGTAAGATCACTAGATTAAGTAAGATATCAACTAATTAAGGCAAGAAACACTTACAAATTTGAAGATCAAGAAGGAAAATCGGATGATACTTGAGAGGATTTGAGTTCTAGTTCTTGAAAATGTGAAAAAGTGATAAAAATGGCTAAGTGCCATATTTATACCCCTTGGGGTTTACGGCCGTAAACACCATGTTTAGGCCGTAAACTCCAAACTCTTAGAGTTTTGAGACTTTATTGTTGCACAATAAACCCTAGGGTATCCTCTCTCTTGTTATCTCTTGAAGTACTAAGCTTTAAAACACTCAAACTGACTCCAAAAAGCTTAACAGTTAGCAGAAACAGTTCTGACTTCTATTGAAGTGACTGGTTGTACAGAATGGAAATTTCGGGTTGTCACATCATCCCCCCGTTAGAAGGAATTTCGTCCCGAAATTAGAGTTTAAGAAAATAAGTAGTTACAAATAACTAAGTAAAAAGACGAGGATATTTCAGTTTCATCTGATCCTCTCGCTCCCAAGTGAATTCAGGTCCTCGCTTGGCATTCCAGCGAACCTTCACTATCGGGATACGGTTTTGTTTCGTTTGCTTGACCTCCCGGTCCATGATCTCTACTGGTTCTTCCACGAAGTTGAGGCTCTCGTTGATCTCGATCTCGTCGAGTGGGATTACAAGAGTCTCGTCGGACAGACACTTTTCAAGTTCGAGACGTGGAAAGTAGAATGTACGTTACTGAGTTCACGAGGTAAGTTAAGTTTGTAAGCTACAGGGCTGATTCTCGCGGGAATCTCGAAAGGCCCTATGTATCTTGGATTTAGCTTTCCACGCTTTCCGAAGCGTATCAAGCGTTTCCAGGGTGAGACCTTCAATAGAACACGGTCGCCCACCTGGAATTCCAACGGTTTCCTTCGTTTATCTGCGTAGCTTTTCTGTCGGTCTCTAGAGGCTTTTAATCATTCATGAATCTGAATGATCTTCTCTGTCGTTTCCCGAATGATTTCTGGACCCGTGAGAGTGCTTTCAGGAACTCGTCCTTTAGCTAACTGGGTATCACCCACCTCAGCCCAGCACATAGGGGATCTGCACTTTCGGCCATAGAGGGCCTCGAATGGAGCAGCCTTTATGCTTGTGTGATAACTGTTGTTGTAGGAAAATTCGACAAGGGGTAAATGAGTATCCCATGCTTTCCCAAAGTCGATCACACAGGCTCACAACATATCTTCCAAGGTTTGGATAGTCCTCTCACTTTGTCCGTCGGTCTGTGGATGGTAGGCTGTACTCATGTCCAGCCTAGTTTCTAGGGAGCTTTGTAGCGACTGCCAGAACCTCAAAGTGAATCTACTATCTCTGTCCGAGATAATAGATATGGGAACACCGTGCAGTCGTACAATCTCCCGAATGTAGGTTCTTGTAAGCTTTTCCATCTTGTCTGTTTCTTTGATAGGCGGGAAGTGTGCGGACTTGGTCAATCTGTCGACGATGACCCATATGGTATCAAGTCCACCCGTTGTCTTGGGAAACTTGGTTATGAAGTCCATAGTGATCCGCTCCCACTTCCATTCCGGCATCTCCGGCTGTTGTAGTAGACCTGAGGGTTTCTGGTATTCGACCTTGACCTTAGCGCAAGTAAGGCATTTACTCACGAAGGTAGCAATCTCTGCTTTCATGTTAGGCCACTAGTATAGCTTTTTAAGATCCAGATACATCTTATCTGAACCTGACGTAGACGCTTACTATGCTCTTCCTTACTACGAGAGTAGATAAGTATGTCATCTAAGAAGATGATGACGAACTGATCCAAGTAAGGATGGCATACTCTATTCATTAAGTCCATGAATACTGCGGGCGCATTAGTCAATCTGAATGGTACTACTACAAACCCGCAGTGTCCGTAACGAGTTCGGAAGGCTGTCTGCGGAACATCCTCCACTTGGACTCGCAGCTGGCGATACCCGGATCTCAGATCTATCTTCGAAAAGTAATTCGCCCCTAGCAGTTGGTCGAACAAATCGTCTATACGAGGCAGAGGATAATGATTTTGTCGGTCAGTTTGTTGAGCTCCCTGTAGTCGATGCACATACGAAACGATCCGTTTTTCTTCTTGACGAACAAGACTGGAGCTCCCCGGGGTGAGAAGCTTGGTCTTATAAATCCCTCGCTGAGTGGTTCGTTAAGTTGATCGGACTGTTCTTGCATCAATGCAGGTGCTAGACGATAGGGCGGTTTGGCTACTGGGGTAGCCCCTGGAGCTAAGCCGATCCTAAATTCGACTTGACGTTGCAGAGGTAAATCCTGGGAGTTTTCTGCTCTATCCGAATCTATTGTATCGATCGGTGAGAAGGCATTTGATTGGATTCTAAGTTTATCCGCATGGAAGTACAATCACTCGTAGTCTTGGGCAGTCTCCGTCCTGAAGTTCATATGAGAAGTCATATTTGGTTCATCAATCACAGCTTCGTGTATACGAGTCGTATATAATTAAGACTGAAAAGGCAGTCGAATAAATGATTCTTCTTTAAACTCACATCCAAACAAGGAAAAGAAGTTAAAGCGGAATCATCAATTCTAAGCCTGTAGAGCCTTGATTATATACAACCCTTGCGTATACCTTCTCCAGCGATAGATCAACCTTATGGATCTTCGGGTTGAACTCGACGTCCTGTACGAGTGGTACTCCGGGGAGGTTTGCTGAAGTGTCTTCGGGAAGGATACGAGACATAAGGTACCCTCTACATGAGTACCTCGGAGTTCTGGAATGACGGCTTCGCTAGAAAGGCGATTTCGGAGAAAAGGATTTACGCATGAAACCGGCATTGTGAGGTTCTAATTGACTCTTGTTACATGATATTGTCGGACTACTCGGAATAAAAGGCGTTAGACTGGATCATAAGGGTGTTACAAAAACATAATGGTGCAACTTTTACAGAGTTTCGGTACTTTAGTTTACTACAAGACTACTGCTGCGAATAAGGTATACTACATAAGCAAGTATACGCAGCACGAGAGTCCTTTGTCTGACAGGGTCTCGCAAAAGATAAGGCTCGAGTTGCACTAGTTTTTAACAGTTTATAAGTCTACTAAAACGAAACGCCCTAATATTTCAACGTGGGTCCGGAGTAGTCTCTCCTGCGGCTGTGATCCTTAGTATCTTCCCGTCTGCGCCAGAGTTCTTCGTTATTGGACAATCCTTCTTGAGATGTCCTATCTCACCACATAAATGACATATCTGGCTTGCACCCGCATCGGTGGTGGAAGTGATGTGTCGGGTCGGAGTTTTGTGTACACGGTTTCTTTCGTTGTTCCTCCTTTTCGAACAATTCCTCTTAAAGTGTCCGATTTCACCGCAATCATAGCAAGCCTGGTTGACTCCGATGTCAGGGACTTGAGTGATGGGTCGTGTCGGTGCTCCACAACTACGAGCATGGTGCCCTATGTTGTGGAAATTGCAGCATTGAATTTCATGGCAAGCCCCATTATGATGAAAGCTACACTTGTCACACTTCGGAAGTTTTCCCTCGTATGGTCTGATCGGTGCTGGGATGGCAGGGGTTGCCACTTGTTGCTGTTGCATGGCAAGTCTTTGGGATTGTTTGCGCTCCCTTTGGGCTTGACGCTTTCGTTTCCTGTTCTCGATTTTCGGCTTTGCAAGTCTGTGACTGTTATCATTTGTTGGCTTCCCGGATCGATACAACGATCGGAATCGTCAACCCCCTTGCCAGCCTTGCTTGCGTTGTCAGCGCTGAGGTTTGCAAGGACAGCTGCCACGGCAGCTGATACCGCGGCTTGGAAAGTAGCGGCGTCGATATGAAGTTCGGCTGGTTATTTCTGGATGACGACATGATTCTGTTATACAAAAGAAAATGAGTTCGTGAGTGATTATGGTTGAACCTAGATGTATTTCGACCATTCATACAAAGAGTAGGAGTAAGTTCTCAGGGGGTTTGACCTACATCCCTATGATGCAGTCCTAGTAAAGAGTAGAAGTAAGTTCATAGAATGGTTATAAGACAATTGCTATCCAACCTTCGACAAGAATTGGAAGGGATCCCTGAGCTAAATTACCATAGCTCAATAACTTGACTAGAGTGAGTTTCAGATAGAATTCTAGTGATAGTAAAACGAAGGTATTTGAACAATGATTGGCACAAAAATTTGCCGACTTTCAATATCATTGATATTTAAGATGTAATACGTTTGGGAAAAATGACCTTGGAGTAGGTCTTACATCATATCCGAAGTAGCAAAAGTTTTGACGGCATACTGGCCTAACTAGAAAGTACTTACAGTGAAAATAGCCAAAAGTTTTGCGAGGGTCGGGCTTCGAAACCGAAAAGATAAATTTTCCGTCTTCTCGGGCACTTCGGGGCGTATTCCAGGGGTTATAATCAATACCGGGGCTTCGGGGGATGTGAAAATAGCCAAAATATTGAAAAAGGGGCCAAAATTGCCAATTTTCCAAAAGTACCCGGAAGATCTCGCAAGCCTTCTATATATAGGCCCGAGGTTCGGACCCGAAGCAGCGAAAAGCAGACACGCGTCGCAGTCCGCGAGGTTCGGAGGCTAAGGCGGTGCAAGGCTCGGACCAGCTGCGAGCTTCAGATTGGTCAGCAGCCTCGCTTCGGACAGATGCTCACTTTGGATTGGGCCTCCTCCTCGGTCGAATCAGAAGCCTACACGCGGGTCGGATCACGTGGGTTGCATGCGAGGATCACGTGGCTTCTTCGGACACCTGTGCGACACGCGTCGCTTCTCGGACATGCCACGCAGCAGCTTCGGACACGTGGCCAGCTCCGAGCGAGGGTGACGTGGCAATCACTATTCATGCGATTTTTCTCGAAAATTGTGCCAAATCTTGTAAAATCCATAACTTTCTCATACGAGCTCCGTTTTTGACGTTCTTTATATGCGCGCGTAGAGAAAATTATGCTCTACAACTTTCATTTAGACTTTGTCGGAAAATTTTGACTTTATTTTTATATTATTATTTTTAACAGACCGGGACTGGTAAATCCGTTAAAAATTCGTAACTTCTTCATCCGACGTCCGTTTTCGTCAGACTTTTTACCGTTGTGCTACTATTTACGAGACCTTCGATTCTCGTTTAGGTTGTGTCGGCTAAAAATCACTCGATCTAAAATTCGAGTTTTTAGCTGTCTACTGCTAAGCTGAAACTTCGAAAAATCATAACTTCCTCATACGAAGTCAGATTTGGGCGTTCTTTTTATCAAACTTCTCGGTTTAACGAATACTACGAGTTTCGTTTAGATCACTAAGGCCAAAAAGTAGTTTATCAAAAACTCACTTTTTTTACGACATTCAGCACCGTGCCGGTTTGTCGCGAAACTTCGACAGATCATAACTTCTTCGTTATAACTCGGATTTCGGCATTCTTTATATATCCGTAATCCTTGTCACGACTACTACAACTTTATTAATAAATATCGGCTTTATCTAATATTTATTTTCGACGCTCATTTTTAATCTTAATTAATTAAATCCTAATAATTAAGCATAAAACACATAAAACACATAATTTTCACATAATTCCTTTTCATTTCTCCAAAATGAGTCACAAAGGTTAACCTAGACTATCATGTCAATATTAATGCCTAGCCTAGAAACACGGACATTACACTTCTCTCCCCCTTAGAATGATTCTGTCCCCGGAATCACTCATCAGCAAACAAATACGGGTAGCGACTCATCATGTCACTCTCCGTTTTTCCCCAGGTGAGATTTGGCCCATTCGTATGTTTCCAACACACAAGCACTAAATCGACTATCTGGCATCACAACTTCTTAGTCTTACGGTCAACGTTTGCCTCAGGTTCTTCAATTAACCTCTTGTTTTCATCCAACCTTAATTCAGAAATGGGAATTATGTCGGGCACATCTCCCGCGAACTTCCTCAAATAACACACATAAAAGGTGTTATGAATACCCTCCAGTTCTTCCGGTAATTCTAGCTTGTAAGCTTAATTCCCGATCCTCTTAAGAACTTTAAATGGTCCAATAAATCATGGACTCAACTTTCCCCTTCTACCAAATCTTATAAGTCCCTTCCATGGCGAGACTTTAAGTAAAACTGAATCTCCAACTTTGAATGATACCGGTAGTCTTTTCTTGTAAGCATAGCTCTTTTGACGATCTTGAGCTGCTAACATCCTTTACTTCAATTCGGCTTAAGTCAACTACTACATCGAACTTGGTTCTCTGAACCACGTAACAAACTCATCGTAGTCGGACTCAATTTGATATGACCTCTAGGGTCGGAATAACAATCATCTTCTTAGTCATTACCGAAACGAAGGTAATGAAGTACTCGAACAATAACGGAATCAATTTCTAGCTTCTTGGTAACCTTGTGACTTTCCTTGATCCAAGTACGAGTCATGTGCTTCCGGTAGTATAGGCCTCTACTACCATTCACACCTACTCTTACTCGTCCCAAGTATTGTCTCGCAGTTCTCCAAGTCACCATACAAGAATTTCACATAGTCATTCAATTCATCAGATGACAAAACCATGGTTTATATTATTTCTTAAAATAATTACATAGAGGTTCGAGTTTACCCTATACTACGCCTCTAATAGGCTACACCATAAGTTACTAACTGCATTGCTACTTTATATCTTGGCTTTGAGAATATAAGGTCCTTACTCCTGATCCTTTGTATTTCCATCTGCTTCATTAAGGATCATTTGGAATGCCTTTGGTTTTGGTTTTGGTGGAACATTGGGCATTGCTGCCTCTTTCTTCTTTGGGCAGTCTTTCGAAATGTGCCCTTCCTCGTTACATCGATAGCACATCCTCTTGTTGGACAGACACTCGTTGGCATAATGCCCAGTCTTTCCATACTTGTAGCAGGTCACCTCTTCGCTACATTTCCCGAAGTGCTTCTTTTTGCACTTCTCGCACCATTTTGCTTCGCCTTCTCCTCATCCAGCCTTCGAGAATTTTCTTTTCTCATTGGACCCTGAAGTCCTTTCAAACTTTCTTTTCTCGCCAACTTCAACCTTGCTGGCGGCCTTCCCCTTAATCATATCTTCAACGGACTTGGCAGCCCAGATAGCTGCCTCCAAAGTAAGTGCCTGACGTACTGGCACCGCATACTCCCATGGAAGTCCCTTTGCGTACCTGTCAATTTTCGCCAGCTCATCTGGGACAATACGCAAAGCAAACTCCATTTTGTCTGTGAAGTTATTCGTATATTCATCAACGGTCATACTCCCCTTCTTCAACGTTAGAAATTGGTTTTCTAACTCAAGCACGTTTTGGGCCGAGCAGTACTTGCGCTTAAAGTGCACCAAGAACTCTGTCCAAGTCATTTGCAGTGGCTCATTAGGGCTTAGGGTTTTTCCCAATGTATTCCACCAACGAGCAGCACTACCCCTGAACTGACGTACTGCAAAGGTAGTTTGTAAATTGCCTTGGCAATCACAAGTCATGAAAGCCAACTCCATTTCCGAGATCCAGTACATTACTCCGAGAGGATCTTCTTTTCCAGTGAAGTTCGATGGCTTGCAAGTCATAAAGTCCTTATACTTGCACCCATTTCTCTCCACTCTACCCTCGTGGTTATTCCTCCCAACCACAAGCGGTTGACTACGACCAACCGATCTGTTGGTGTTCCCTTCTTTAGATCGATCGTCATTTAGTTCACGTTGTTCAACAGGAACTGAAGGTTCATCCCTGTTGTTCAGCAACATTTGCCTCAATTCCTCCCTTTGTTCAGCCAACATGGTCAGAATCATAGTTCGTACTCCAGCCATGGTGATGGGTTCTGGTGCAGCTCCTACTATAGGCACCTGTTCCACCACTTGGGGTTGAGGTTGCTGATTTCTATTTACATTTCCAGCTCCACTTCGAGTTCTTGCCATTATAATCTATATACCGAATAAGGCGAATTTAGGTCTTTATCCTTGTTAGACATGTCAATTCCCTTATCACTCCGAAACGTTTACATGTTAGTTCTAATCTCGTAATCATACGCTTAGAATCCTACACACATAAGGTTTCCAGATCCGGTCGGCAACAGACGATAGATCCGAACAAATAATGGCATATATGGCAAACATATAACATTTAGCACATAAGGGCATTTTAGGCATCTTTCCTAAAATAAACTAGTGCTCGTGTCTAAAATATGGTGGACACTCATCTCACAATCATCACTTAGCATTCTAATTTTAAGTCTAGAAATCCTACAAATTCCTAATTCGCTTAAACTAATGCTCTGATACCAAATGTGACATCCCCAATTTCACGGCCAGAAAAGATCGATTTCGTTTATGCTTTTTAAAATAAAATCAGAGAAATCTTTTTAAAAGATGTTGCGGAATTGGTCCCCAAAACAAAACATGATAAAAGTTTATCAAAACCTTTCTTTAAGAAATATATAATTTCCTTTTATATCAAAACCTCGGGATGTCATGTTCCGATATAGATCAAAAGCATAAACAAGACATTATAAGCCTTACAACAGTTATTTATAACTACTGGCCTATAATCCAAAAATCACTCATCATCATCATCCGACTATGCTCGGGGTCCACTACCTGTAATATAAAAAGCTGAGTGGGTCAGGCTTGGAAGCCTGGTGAGCATATAGGGTTTCCAACCTACAGTACATAATTTATTATGCTTAAACATCAATCAATCAACCAAATTAACCATAATTACCCATTCCCGTTATCCTCACCTTACGTCCCTAGAACAACTATCACAAGGGACCTAGCCTAAGGATTTTCATTAGGGGTGACAACTTTGCTTCGGGGGTTCCTCAGCAATTATGTCAAATAAGGCAACCAATGTGGTGACTACATTGCTTTCCTCAGCAATTTATGTCAAACAAGACAACCTAACACAAAACGACCAATAAGGTGACAACATTGCTTTCTTCAGCAATTTATGTCAAATAAGGCAAACACCGAGGTGGCAACATTGTTTTCCTTCAACAATTTATGTCAAATAGGCACGAAGTCACATCGTCGCCAAGGTTTATACAACAGGCACTAAGTCTATAGCTGCCAACATACTAAATCCGTAGCTACCAACGTACATCTATACTGTACTAAATTCATAGCTACCAACGTACATCTATACTGTACTTCTATCCCTCATACTTTATCTACCCATGTTTTACCCAACATATTTGAAGATAAAATATATATACATTTTAAATCATTTTAAACATGTATAAAACATTCATTTAACACCCATGTCGAATAAACAAACAACATATATACATATAGCACGTATTTTATATAAAATACTTCATATCTATGTGTAAGATGAAAGTGACTACACACTCACCTGATTTAATGAAAATCGGGCAGCAATTCGTTTCCTAAAACGATCGTTTCTAATAAAACCGGGAGTTTTATTGAGAAACCGGGCTCTGCGAGGGTCGGGCTTTGAAACCGAAAAGATAAATTTTTCGGGCTTCTCGGGCACTTCGGGGCGTATTCCGGGGGTTATAATCGATACCGGGGCTTCGGGGGATGTGAAAATAGCCAAAATATTGAAAAAGGGGCCAAAATTGCCAATTTTCCAAAAGTACCCGGAAGATCTCGCAAGCCTTCTATATATAGGCCCGAGGTTCGGACCCGAAGCAGCGAGAAGCAGACACGCGTCGTAGTCCGCGAGGTTCGGAGGCTAAGGCGGTGCAAGGCTCAGACCAGCTGCGAGCTTCAGATTGGTCAGCAGCCTCGCTTCGGACAGATGCTCGCTTCGGATTGGGCCTCCTCCTCGGTCGAATCAGAAGCCTACACGCGGGTCGCATCACGTGGGTTGCATGCGAGGATCACGTGGCTTCTTCGGACACCTGTGCGACACGTGTCGCTTCTCGGACATGCCATGCAGCAGCTTCGGACACGTGGCCAGCTCCGAGCGAGGGTGACGTGGCAATCACTATTCATGCGATTTTTCTCGAAAATTGTGCCAAATCTTGTAAAATCCATAACTTTCTCATACGAGCTCCGTTTTTGACGTTCTTCATATGCAGGCGTAGAGAAAATTATGCTCTACAACTTTCGTTTAGACTTTGTCGGAAAATTTTGACTTTATTTTTATATTATTATTTTTAACAGACCGGGACTGGTAAATCCGTTAAAAATTCGTAACTTCTTCATCCGACGTCCGTTTTCGTCAGACTTTTTACCGTTGTGCTACTATTTACGAGACCTTCGATTCTCGTTTAGGTTGTGTCGGCTAAAAATCACTTGATCTAAAATTCGAGTTTTTAGCTGTCTACTGCTAAGCTGAAACTTCGAAAAATCATAACTTCCTCATACGAAGTCAGATTTGGGCGTTCTTCTTATCAAACTTCTCGGTTTAACGAATACTACGAGTTTTGTTTAAATCACTAAGGCCAAAAAGTAGTTTATCAAAAACTCACTTTTTTTACGACATTCAGCACCATGCCGGTTTGTCGCGCAACTTCGACAGGTCATAACTTCTTCGTTATAACTCGGATTTCGGCATTCTTTATATATCCGTAATCCTTGTCACGACTACTACAACTTTCTTAATAAATATCAGCTTTATCTAATATTTATTTTCGACGCTCATTTTTAATCTTAATTAATTAAATCCTAATAATTAAGCATAAAACACATAAAACACATAATTTTCACATAATTCCTTTTCATTTCTCCAAAATGAGTCACAAAGGTTAACCTAGACTATCATGTCAATATTAATGCCTAGCCTAGAAACATGGGCATTACAATCACGGGTGCCATGCACGTACGCGTTGCGTACAAAGGAGTACGCGCAGTGTATGTGTCCAGATCCCCAAACCCTAATATTTAGGGTTTGAGCACTATTTAAAGAACATTATGCCCTAGGGATCCTCTTTATCATCCTCCGTTTTGTCCCTTAACAACCTCTACGAAACCCTAACCCCATTGTTGAGTGTTCTTGAACTTGGAAGGTCTTTTGAGTGTATTTTGGTGTGTTTTGTCTCATTTTCAAGGAAGAGAAGGTTGGAGCAAGGTGTGGCTCATGGAAAAGCTTGTAGATCCGGATTATCTGCTCCATTTCTAGCCTGTGCAAGGTATAAAGTCTTGATCTTGATCTTTAGAAGCATAGATCTCTATGTTTTAGCTTTTGGACCCTTTTGATCCCATAGATGAGCTCTTGTTGATTATTTTCGTTTCTGAAGCTTAGAGTTGCTACTCTTGGTGTTCCTTGGGTCCTAGAGTTATAAAGTTGCCACCTTTGAAGCTTTAAACCAACCATGCATGAGTAATGGCCTATTTTTATGGAAGTAGAATGTTATATTTCAAGTTTGGGCCCATTTGGGGCATGCAAAGCCACCAAGTTGACGACTTTATGGGTTAAGATGTTGCATATGACTCAGATTTATGATTGGGACTCTTGGACTTAAGTGGTTAAGAGCTTAATTGAGAAATGGCTTAATGGGTGAGTACGTTGGGCGTACAAGCTCGTACGCACAGCATACAAGCCATGCAGTATCTACGCTTAGCGTACAGCTGAGCACCCTGCGTACTCAAGGATTTTGGGCTTGGCGTTGTTTGGGCCTCAGATTGGGCCATTTCTTCGACTTTGTTGCTTTGGGCCTTTTGGGCCATCTAGAATTAAGCTTTGGGATTAAGGAATCTTAGTGGGATTTAGGGCAAGGCCCAATTTGTGGGGGGGGGGGGGGGTGGGCCCAATTTAGAAAATTGGGCCATAAGTGGGCATTTGTGGATCTATTGGTTTTGGGCCTTAGTTTTGGGTCAAGCTAGGCTAGGGGTAAAATGGTCATTTTACCCCAAGTATGGATTATTGATTATAGTTTGGAACCCAAGAGTTGATTGGGTGTTATTTTGTGCTGATAGCTCGGGGAGTCGTTAGGGCAGCAACTAGGGATTTCTTTCAGTGAGAATCAGCATTCGAGGTGAGTTTCCTCACTGGGTTTAGCGGGTCTAAGGCACCAATGCCGACCCTTATTGATTATGTTAGGATGCTAGGAGTCTACGTGATCCTTGCATGTGTTATGTGCTGCTATGTATACCGGGCGGGGCTCGATGCCAGGCGAGGCCTGAGGACTGGAACATATGCTAGTGTTTATGATCATTATATGTGTTAGCATGATTATGTGATATTGATTGTATGGTTATAGTGGGCGAGGCCCAGTGACAGACAAGTCCTGAGAATAACATATTTTGTATACCGAGCGGGGCTCGATGCCGGGTGGGGCCCGATGCCAGGTGAGGCCCGATTACGGGCGGGGCCCAGTATATGATATATTATGTATGGTATGGGGTAGTTTGGGGAACTCACTAAGCTTTATTCTTACGGTTTTCAGTTTATGTTTCAGGTACTTCAAGTAGCAAGGGGAAGATCTCGGGGTGACTGCATTGCACACACCATATGGATTCTGTTTAGGGGACACACTCTGATTTTGTTGATATTTGACATACTTATTTTATTTGGGTTGTATGATTTATGATTTGAAATACTATTTTCACTTGAATGAAAAATGAAATTTTTGGGTCGTATTTTTGGGATGTTTCAAGTTGGTATCAGAGCCTTGGTTTGAAGGATTTGGGCACACTCTCGGGTGTGTCTAAACTCAAACTGAGGATTTGGTAAAGTTTCTCAAAAGGAAAAATATTTCTAATAAAAAGGGTTTTCTACAATAACAAAGGGTATGGTGCATGCAATCAGCCGAGCTCAAGTAAGTTTTCCCAAATTACCCATACATGGTATTTGATATGTTTTGATCTGTGAATATGTGAATCACATGCTAGTTAGTGCTAAGGATCTGCTCAGTTTTTGCTTGATAGAATGTTAGGAGAGATGCCTTTTTATGCCTGTTGCATGAGCTTGTAGACTTGCATGCTAGTATTGATTAGTTAGTGATAGGATGGCCTGATTAGGTTATGATTGGTTCTGATACTTGATGCTCGAATGCTGCTTGCTTTGTGCTTTTAGGAGTTCTAACTAGCTTCAGCTAACTAGTAAACGAATATGATAAGTTACATATTATGGGAACTAAATAATTTTAGAAGGTTAGGTTTTAAATCTATTGCGCAACGCTTGTTTAAGTCCAACCGTTATAGTGCGAGACCTCTCATTCGAAGAATTATCTAGTTTTAGTGATATGTGATGGTATTCATGAGCTAGTTATAGGGAGATAGCGGGAGTTCCTTCTGTAGCTGATGGCGGAAAGTGGTATGGAGTTGCCCTAGGAAAACCTAGGAAGAGATCTAGTGTTGGGAGCCTTATTTGTGAGGGATGGTTAGATGGATTTAGAGTAACCTGGTTGAGTCAAAGCAATTATTGAGGAAAGTGCGGATAGATGTGGAAGGTAGTATGGGCCCATACTACTGGAAGCAGAGGATCCGTACTCGACTCAAGGAGGGCTGCGATAAATCATGAAGCTTGTAGGGTTGTGATTTCCCGATATATTTCGATGCGTATTCTGATAGTTTTATGGTCTATTTTTCAGTATGGTGGTATTGCGGGGCAGACCAGTTAGCAGTATTGGTGTTGGGGAGGGTTTAGGCTCATGATCTGGAGCCGGGCAGCTT
This sequence comes from Lactuca virosa, assembly GCF_052849685.1. Lineage (NCBI taxonomy): Eukaryota > Viridiplantae > Streptophyta > Magnoliopsida > Asterales > Asteraceae > Lactuca > Lactuca virosa. Next base: position 102,443,624 of record NC_136429.1, read on the forward strand.
GATGAGCAGACTAGGGAGTTTCTCTCGTCAGATATTACTTGTTGCATTCTCTATCAGAATCCTGTGATCTTTGGCTCGGTCAAGGAGGGTATCCTGGAGGTTTTGAAGGACCGATTGAGCTTGTTTCGTTCTGAGATGATGGCTATAATAGGAGCTCGATCTTTGACATTCAGGGAGTTCAGGGCTTGTGGAGCTTTAGACTATCATGGGGTGAAGGACCCCATTGCGAGCAGGCGTTGGTTAGCAGATGTTTCTAACGCTTTCCGCACCAGTCGTTGTCCCGAGGGGGACAAGGTTGGACTAGCTTCCTGCCTTTTGAAGGACATGGCACGAGACTGGTGGGAGGAGGTTGGTAGTGTTGTGGGTGATGATGTTGTTGATGGGATGACCTGGGATTATTTTTTGACCAGGTTCCGAGCTAAGTTTGCACCGGTTATTCAGGTACAGCAGTTGGCGCGAGAGTTCCAGGATCTCTGCCAAACTACTGAGAAAGTGGCTGAGATCACCGCTATGTTCAGGTAGAGGGTGATTCTGGTTCCGCAGTATGTGGTGGACGAGGATATGAAGAAGACCTGATATCATGAGATGCTGAGGAGCGACATTCGGCAGTTTGTGAGCCAATCTAGCTGCAAGACGCTGGAGGATATGATAGCTCGAGCCAGGGAGAGGGAGATTGATCTAGAGATTGAGAAGAAAAGAGGAAGCCAGATGAGGTTCAGACATTGGGGGGGGGGGGGGGGGGCTCGGGCAAGGGGCCCAAAGTATCAGATTCCATATCGAGAGGCCATCAGGGCTGTAGCCGCTGTCGCAAGTGTGGCAGGACGCACGAGGGTTCGTGTAGGAGTGGTAGTGGTGGTGGTTCTGGCTGCTTCAAGTGCAGCTGGACTGGTCATTATAGAAGGGATTGTACTACCACCACCACCTATGTATCAGATCTTATTTGCTTTCATTTCACTCAGAGGGGCCACAAGAAGGCCCAATGTCTGATATTGGCTGCAGCAGGACCGGTGTCAACACCCACTCCTGCGACTCTTTGGATTACTGACGGCCGCCAGGGTATGGCAGATGCGCCTGCGGCTAAGAGAAGGGCTTTCCAGCTGACGACAGAGGAGGCGTGTGCAGCTCCCGATGTTATGATGGGTATGTATCTTCTCCTTATATTTTTATTTATATTGAATTGCTTGCTTATGTTTATATGTTTCATTTTAGGATCGTTCCTTGTGAACGGTATCTCTACTTTGGTATTATTTGATTCGGGGGCTACCCGATCTTTTGTATCGATTACGCTTAGCAAGAGATTTTCTGGAGCTCTGGGGGAGCTGGATTGTCCTTTTGATGTTGAGATTGCTGATGATAGGACGGTTCGGGTTGCGAGGTTCATCGGGGTTGTACTCTCCAGTTATTCTGGGAGCAGAACCCGATTGATCTGGTTCGCATCCCTCTACATGGGAACAAGGTCATCGTGGGCATGGATTGGTTGAGCGCTAATGGGTCAGTGATCGACTGTGAGTAGCAGTTGGTTTTGGTTCGGACCCCAAGTGGGGGAGAGTTGGTGATTCAAGGTGAGAGACCGCAGCGTGGGTCGGTTATGTGTTCTGTAGCGAGGGACAGATGCTATCTTCTTCAGGGATACTCGGGTTTCGTCGTCTATGTCATGGATACCCGGGACAAGGGTAAGGCAACCGTGGATGATGCACTAATTGTGCGGGATTATCCCGATGTGTTTCCAGAGGATTTGCCTGGGGTACCTCCGAAGAGGCAGGTGGACTTCATGATTGATCTGGTTTCGGGTGCGGCTCTGATAGCCAAAGCACCATATCGGTTGGCTCCTACTGAGATGCATGAGTTTCCTACACAGTTGCATGAGCTATTAGATAAGGGATTTATTAGACCGAGCATTTCGCCTTGGGGAGCACCGATTCTGTTTGTGAAGAAGAAGGACGGGTCTCATCGTATGTCTATCGACTACCGGGAGTTGAATAAGGTAACGGTGAAGAACCGTTATCCACTCCCGGGGATTGATGATCTTTTCGACCAGATTCAAGGTGCATCTTGGTTTTCCAAGATTTATTTGCGATCGGGTTATCATCAGATGTGGGTCAGGGATGAGGATGTGCAGAAGACAGCTTTTCGGACTCGATATGGCTATTATCAGTTCGTGGTGATGCCTTTTGGGCTCACCAATGCTCCAGCCGCGTTAATGGATCTCATGAACCGTGTGTGCGGACCGATGTTGGATCGATCTGTGATAGTATTTATTGATGATATCTTGGTTTATTCCAAGACGGAGGAGCAGCATGAGGAGCACTTGAGGGAAGTGGTGGAGACTTTGAGGAGGGATATACTTTTCGCAAAGTTCTCCAAGTGAGAGTTCTGGTTGCGCAAGGTGCAGTTTCTGGGGCACCTTGTCAACCAGAAGGGTATTCTGGTCGATCCGGCCAAGGTCGAGACCGTGATGTAGTGGGAGGTTACGAGGTCTCCATCTGAGATTTGGATTTTTCTTGGTCTCGCTGGTTAATTTCGGAGATTCATCCAGGATTTCTCCAATGTCGTTGTTCCATTGACCCGACTGACCAAGAAGTCGGTGACATTTCGCTGGGGGCCTGAGCAGCAGACAAAATATGAGACTCTTAGACATCGGTTGTGTGAGGCGCCGATTCTAACCCTTCCTGAAGGTGTTGATGACTTTGTGGTTTATTGTGATACTTCGATATCCGGTCTGGGGGCAGTATTGATGCAGTGTGGCCGTGTCATTGCTTACGCTTCGAGGCAGTTGAAGCCTCATGAGGCGAATTAGCCAACACATGATTTGGAGTTGGGGGCCGTAGTTTTCGCCCTCATGATTTGGCAGCATTTCCTCTATGGGGTTCGTTGTACTGTTTACATAGATCACAAGAGCTTGAGGTATCTGATGGATCATCCGAATCTGAACATGAGACATCGTCGATGGTTAGATGTGGTGAAGGATTATGGTTGTGAGATCCTTTATCACACTGGGAAGGCCAATGTGGTGGCCAATTCTATCAGCCGCAAGGCAGTCGCGGCTCCGATTAGAGATATATGTTTGAGGATGACCGTGATTACTCCATTGTTGGAGCGGATTCATGAGGCTCAGGAAGAGGCTATGAAGGAAGAGCACCGGAAGAGTGAACGAATTGTGGGTTAGGTGGCTTCCTTTGATTATGATAGTTTTGGATTGTTGAATCTGCATCCCCGATTCCGAGTTCCTTATTGGGGCGGTGTGCACCAAATTCTTATGGAGAAGGCCCACAAGTCGACGTTCTCCATTCATCCTGGGGCAACGAAGATGTATAGGGATCTTCGTCCTGATTATTGGTTGCCATGCGTGAAGTGGGATGTGGCATGGTATGTTGAGAGATGTCTAACTTGCAGGAAAGTCAAGGCCGAGCATCAGCATCCTCACGACAAGATGCAACCGTTGAAGATTCCCGTATGGAAATGGGAAGACATCACTATGGATTATATCACAAAGCTTCCCAGGACTGCGCGCGTAGTGGATTCTATTTGGGTCATCGTGGATCATTTGACCGAGAGCGTGCATTTCATTCTGATCCAGGAGAGTATTTCTGCAGAGAAGTTGGCCGAGATTTATGTCAGGGAGGTGGTGGCACGTCATGGGGTACCGGTATCAGTGGTTTCAAACATGGATGTTCGTTTTACTTCCAGATTTTGGAAACGGTTTCATGACGAGATGGGAACTCGTCTCCATTTCAGTACAACATTTCATCCGCAGACCGATGGTAAGAGTGAGTGGACTATGCAGACCCTTGAGGATATGCTGCGTGCATGCGTGTTAGATTTTGGTGGGAGTTGGGATACGTATCTTTCGTTAGTGGAATTTTCGTATAACAACAGTTATCACGCTAGCATTGGTCGACCTCCTTTTGAGATGCTCTACGGGAGGAAATGTTGGACCCCGATTTGTTGGGGTGAGGTCGGTGAGCGAGTTATAGGGAGTACCGAGGTGGTACTCAAGACCACTGAGCTGATTCAGCAGGTTCGGAGCAGGCTGTCACACCCCAAAACCAAGTAAAACCGCAGAAACGTCTGGGGTGACAAATGTCGTACCATTCTGAAGTCTGAAGAACGTCGTACAGGGCATCTAGGTCATTAGCATGGTTATAATAACTCACAAGGGGTATTAACAATACGTTTGGTTTACGAATACATATATACCTTCAAATGGTTATAATAAATCACAAGGGGTATTGACACTTTTTTTCAAAACCACTTGTATTCTCATGGAATCAGTAGACAGGTACGCACACAGGTTTTGTGAAGATGAATCATAGTAGTGTTACGTCTTATATTTTTGTTGTATGCTTTTGGAGTCAAACAAAAAATGAATCGAACTCAATGTAAATATTAAATTATCAATATGATGGTTGTAATGCTTTGATCTCTATTATTCAATTACTATGATACTATACATGAAAGACATCCACCCCCAGATGTTTCCGCCGTTTTACTTATTTTGGGGGTGTGAAAGATTGGTATCAGAGCATTGTTTATAGTGAACTAAGTATATCAAACCATATAAGATGTACAACTCTAAATACAATGGGGCTAAAATGCTTTGACTAAGAGTATACTTTTTAAATTATAAGTATTTTTATAAAAGTATACATATCTACATGCATACTGGAACAGTGTCGTAAGAAGAACCATATAAAAGTATTTAGATAAGTTGGACGATGCAGTTAAGCCTAAATAGTTATGTATCATATCTGGGATGAATATATCCTGATCAACTATATTCATGCGAGATATGACTAACATGTGTTTGGGAATAATCGTGGTGAACAACGAGTCTAAAACTTACCAACACCCCATACAAGGAAACTCTAGAACCAAACATAAAGTTTAAAATACTATAGGAGTATTTTATAATACTATAGGACTATACAATTAGGCTAATTATGTGTCTTTCATATCATTAATCTTATACAATCGACATAAATAGGGCTATAGTTAAGATGTTCTAATTCAAAAACATCTTTAAACCTTATCTCAGAAAGATGCCACCACGTAAATCTATCAGGTGTGTCAACAACACAACAACAACTCCGCCACCCCCACCCCCTCCACAGATGGACACTACCGTGTTCCAAGTTGTTGTAACAGCCAATGTGGCAGCCGTCATGGCACAAATCAGCACAAATGGTGCCAGTGGGTCGGGAGGGGGTACTAATAATAGTAACCAGGGAGACAGCCGGGGACACCCGAGAGAATGTTCCTACAAAGACTTCACCAATGGAAAACCGAAGTCTTTCGATGGCAGCGGAGGTCTCATTGCTCTAACGAGGTGGTTTGAGAAAACTGAGTCAGTGTTCGAAATCTGCGCATGCCCAGAGGCTATCAGGGTTAAGTTCGCAGCCTGCACATTCATGGATAGAGCCCTCTCCTGGTGGAACGGTTATGTCAACTCGTTGACTCTCCCAGTGGCTAACTCCATGAGCTGGGAGGACTTGAAGATTTTGATGTTAGCAGAATACTGCCCGAGGGGTGAAGTACAAAAGCTAGAGCAAGTGCTCTGGAACCTTACAATGAAGGACTCCGATATTGCAGCCTACACTGCCAGGTTTAGCGATCTAGCAATATTATGTCCCGGGATGGTCACCCCAGAAAGTAAAAAGGTGGAGTGATACATCTGGGGACTATCCCCCCAGATTTATGGAAATGTGATATCTGCAAACCCATCTACTTTTGACAGTGTCAAACGCTTGACACAAACACTTGTGGGTCATGGAGTCCGCCACGACTTTATGACAACCATTCCCGAGCAAACAAAAGGGTGTGACAATAAGAGGAAGTTTTGGAACAAGAGGAAGGGCCAGTTGACACAAGAGCCCACAAAGAAAAAACAAACTGTGGCAGTCCACGCTGCTACTGTTCCCGCCGCTCCAGCACCCGCCAAACAATATGCTGGAACTCTCCCAAAATGCAACAAGTGCAAATTTCATCATTATGGAGCCTGCCGAGAGATGCACTGCAATAATTGCAAGAGGAAGGGGCACACTACCCGCTTCTGTAAGGCATCGGACCACCCAAGCCGCTAATACCGGAGTGAGCCAGGCTTGCTACGGATGTGGTGAAACGGGGCATTACCAGAGGGATTTTCCAAAAGCAAGGAATGTCGGAGGTGTGGGCAGAATACTATCAATGGGGAACGAGGATGCCGTGAATGATCCTACCGTGGTTACCGGTACGTTCCTCCTCAATAATTCATACGCATGCATAATTTTCGATAGTGGTGCGGAGAAAAGTTTCGTGAGCCACAAGTTTAAACACTTACTTAAACAAAATCCCTAATCACTAAATGACACATTCACAATAGAAATGGCAAACGAAAAGTCAGAGAGCACTAACGATATATACATAGGATGTACCCTCACTCTAAACATTTATACTTTCCAAACCCTCACTCTAAACATCTATACTTTCCAAATCAACCTAATGCCGGTCACAATAAAAAGTTTTGACGTCATCATTTGCATGGATTGGTTAAGTCCACACCATGTCGATGTCATGTTTTACAAAAAAGTTGTTCGCCTTAATCTACCAAGTAGTGAAACCCTTGTCATTTATGGCGACAAACCCGACACGAACCTACAAATCATCTCTTGTATCAAGGCTCAAAAGTGTATACTCAAGGAATACTACACTTTCTTAGCTCACGTGGTGGATAAGAAACAAGAAGTAAAAGACATTAAGGATATTCCCGAAGTCTGTAACTTCCCCGACATATTTCCCGAAGACCTCCCAGGAGTACCTCCCGAACGCCAAGTCGAGTTCAAAATCGACTTGATTCTCGGAGCCACCCCGGTAGCCAAATTTCCATATCGTTTAGCAGCGGAAGAAATGCAGGAATTGTCCAGTCAACTGAATGAACTGCTAAGCAAAGAATTCAGCAGACCAAGCTTCTCACCTTGGGAAGCACCGGTCATGTTCGTGAAGAAGAAGGATGGATTATTCCGCATGTGTATAGACTACCAGGAACTAAATAAACTCACCATCAAAAACCTATATCATTTACCTCGAATCGATGACCTCTTTGACCAACTGGAAGGATCAAGTTACTTCTCAAAGATCGATTTAAGATTCGGGTACCATCAACTGCGAGTCCCGGAGGAAGATATTCCCAAGATCGCATTCACAACTCGCTACGGTCACTACGAATTCGTAGTAATTACCTTCGGATTAACCAATGCACCGGCGGTGTTCATGGACCTGATGAACCGTGTATGCCGACCTTACTTAGGTAAATTCGTGATAGTATTCATCGATGATATTATAGTCTACTCACGAAGTAAGGAAGAACACAGTCAGCACCTACGACAAGTCTTGGAAACATTAAGAGAAGAGAAGTTGTATGCAAAGTTCTCGAAGTGCGAATACTGGATTCGAAAGGTGGATTTCGTAGGTCACGTGGTCAGTAAGGAAGGGATACATGTGGATCCCTCCAAAATCAAAGCAATCGAAAACTAGGCGACACCAAGAACTCCGACTGAAATTCGTCAATTTTTAGGCCTCGCTGGCTACTAACGAAGATTCATACAAAACTTTTCCAAGATTCCAAAGCCACTCATCACCTTGACTCAGAATGGTGTAACCTTCAACTAGGAGGAGAAACAAGAAACTATGTTCCAAACACTAAAGCAAGCCCTATGCAGCGCCCTGATGTTGTCCCTGCAGAAGGGACGGAAGATTTTGTGGTTTACTGCGATGCGTCCAAGCAAGGGCTAGGTTATGTACTTATGAAACGAGGAAAAGTTATTTCCTATGCCTCGAGACAACTTAAGAATCACGAAGTCAACTACACCACACACGACCTCGAACTGGGAGCAGTAGTATTTTCTCTGAAGATCTGGAGACACTACCTTTGCGGTACGAAGTGCACACTTTTCACGGACCATAAGAGTCTCCAGCACATCTTCAACCGAAAGGAACTCAACATGAGGAAACGACGATGAGTAGAACTACTAAATGATTACGAGTGCGAGATTCGCTATCATCCAGGCAAGGCCAATGTAGTAGCAGATGCCCTCAGTCGAAAAGAGTACTCGGGCCGCCGAGTAAAGTCATTAACCATGACTATCCATTCACACCTGTCCACGCAGATCAAAGAGGCTCAGCTGGAAGCCTTGAAACCTGAGAATGTGGCAGGTGAAGCCTTAAGAGGAATGGATAAAAACCTGGAGGTTAAGGGCGATGGAGTTCGTTATCTCATGAATCGGATATGGACACCGTTTTTTGGTTGGTACAGAGACGTTGTCATGAATGAAGCTCACATGACCAGATACTCCATTCATCCCGGTTCAGACAAGATGTACTTGGACCTCAAGAAACTTTATTGGTGGCCAAACATGAAGGCAAAAATCGCTACCTATGTGGGCAAGTGCCTGACTTGCGCCAAGGTCAAGGTAGAATACCAGAAGCCTTCAGGTTTACTGCAACAACTAGATATACCCGAATGGAAGTGGGTGATCGTTGAAAGGTTAACCAAATCCGCGCACTTCCTACCAATAAAAGAGACCGACAAGATGGAGAAGCTAACCAGGACGTACATTAAAGAGATCGTACGATTACATGGTGTGCCAATATCCATTATCTCAGACAGAGATAGTAGATTTACCTCACGGTTTTGGCAATCACTACAAAAGTCCTTAGGAACCAAACTCGACATGAGTACAGCGTACCATCCCCAGACTGACGGGCAAAGCGAGAGAACCATTCAGACGCTGGAGGACATGTTGAGAGCTTGTGTGATAGAGTTTGGTAAAGCTTGGGATACCCATTTACCACTCATGGAATTCTCATACAATAACAACTATGACACTAGCATCAAAGTCGCGCCATTCGAAGCCCTCTATGGACGCAAGTGCAGATCACCTCTGTACTGGGCTGAAGTGGGTGACACACACAACTAGCAAAGAGGAAAGTTCCTGACAACACTCTCACCGGCCCTGAGATCATAAGGGAGACAACAGAGAAGATCGTCCAAATTCAGGAACGACTAAAAGCATCTAGGGACCGACAAAAGAGTTATGCGGATAAACGACGAAAACCCTTGGATTTCCAGGTTGGTGACCATGTTCTGTTAAAGGTCTCACCCTGGAAAGGAATGATACGTTTCAGAAAATGTGGAAAACTGAATCCAAGGTATATCGGGCCATTCGAGATTCTTGCTAGAATCGGCCCGGTGGCTTACAAACTTCAACTACCGCAGGAAATCAGCAACATACACCCCACTTTCCATGTGTCCAATCTGAAGAAGTGTCTGTCCGACGAAACTCTTGTAATTCCACTCGATGAAATTGAGATAACGAGAGTCTACACTTCGTAGAGGAACCTGTGGAAATCATGGACAGGGAGATGAAGAGAACGAAACAAATTCGTATACTAATAGTGAATGCCGCTGGAACGCCAAGCGACGACCTGAATTCACTTAGGAACGAGAAGACCAGATGAAACAAAAATACCCACATCTTTTCCCTAGTTCATGAGTACCCCACTCTATAACTAATTTCGGGATGAAATTTCCTCTAACAGGGGATAATGTAACAACCGGCTATTTTGGGTCAACAAAAAGTCAAATAAGTTAATAAAAGATAAATAATTAGCAGTTAAAGCATGAATTATACCCTACTTTAAGGGTTTTCGGTTTTGAGAATCAAAAACCATGAGATTTCGGTTGTGATGGGCCGAAATCTCATGCCATACTAAGACCGAAATCAACATAGAACCAAAATTCTTTTGACCGAAATCAAGCTAGGCCGAAATCATTCATGGACCAAAATCATACCAAGACCCAATTCACACATGGACCAAAATCACATGTGATTTCGGTGGACAAAGGGGGATTTCGGTGGTAATTAGGCCGAAATCTCAATTTGGATAAGATGGTGCTTCTCCCAATATGATATAATACACAAACCAATGCAGATTTCACAACACCTTTACACCCCATATATATATTTGGCCGAAAACCCCTTCCCATTTCTCATTTTACATCTTCAAAGTTTCCTACTTTTCTCTCAAAGAACGAGTGCATCTTCAAATCTTCATATCTTTACCCAGAACATCTTCAAACTTTCCCCATGAAACAAAGTTCTTCAAGTTAATTCTTAAGAATATATTGTAAGTTTCGTCACTAATTTAGTATTCATACAACACTTTCCTTGTTAGTTCATCTAATTTACACATTTTATTATGTGTTTAAGACTATTAGGATACGACCATATTCAAGTGTTCTAACTTGAAGAACATCGCCACCATTTCATTATCCAGCCAAGAACACACTCGATGTGAGTTCATACCCCTACAGTTTTCACGGTTTTTCTATGTTTTAGGGGGGAATACAAGTAAAACACAAGAAAACTTGTGTTAATATACAAACCGTTACATTTGTATTTTCACTATATATATATATATATATATATATATATATATATATATATATATATATATATATGGGTACAAATTTGATTACAATAACACTTTAACCCTTTTGTAACATGTTGAGAAAAAAGGGTATAATTATATAAACATACATATATAATTATTTCATTTCATTTTATTATTATGGTAATTGATAATAGCATACAAATGATTCATTATTTCAACGAAACATTTATATAAACTATAATAGGTATAGTTTATGGAACATTCACACTATTTTACCCTTTTTGGCGACAAAGAAATAATTGTTTAAAAGTATAATTATTTTTATACTAGGTAAACACTATAAAAGGAGGATACACACATTTACAAAAAAAGGAGTTTTCATTACACTACACGTAAACCGTCAATATGGCTTTGTGAGACATTCCTTCACCGTACTTACCAAAGTACATACTAAAGTTCATGTATTGTAACCAGAATCTCTCATAAGAGAGCGTGATACTTGTGTGTAGATCTATACGGGACTGACAATCCCGCACCTAAACTGTTAGCTACAGTTAGACCGGCAGGTCTGGGGTGACAAATGTCGTACCATTACGACGTCTGAAGAACGTCGTACAGGCCATCTAGGTCATTAGCATGGTTATAATAACTCACAAGGGGTATTAACAATACATTTGGTTTACGAATACATACATACCTTCAAATGGTTTTATTTAGTTAAAACTACATTAGACTATTTTTCCAGTACTATACAGTTTACATTTATGGAAACATGCATTCAAATGGTTTTATAAAGATATAAAACTACATTATACTACTTCATAGTACAACAATACTTTTATATTTTCAGTCTTAGGGTTCCTAAGACTACAATTCACTTTAAAAGAAAATATTGGATTTTCTGGAAGAACACACTATCATTTTCAAGGAACAAAGACATATCTTTCTCATACAAAATGCTTATGAACTCACCAACTTAAATGTTGACACTTTTTTTCAAAACCACTTGTGTTCTCAGGGAATCAGTAGACAGGTACCCACACAGGTTTTGTGAAGATGGAGCGTAACAGTGTTACGTCTTATATTTTTGTCGTATGTTTTTGGAGTCAAACAAACAATGAATCGAACTCAATGTAAATATTAAATTATCAATATGATGGTTGTAATGCTTTGATCTCTATTATTTAATTTTTATCATATTGTACATGAAAGTCATCCACCCCCAGACGTTTCCACCGTTTTACTCGGTTTGGGTGTGTGACAGGCTCCTGTCAACTCAGAGCCGGCAGAAGAGTTATGTTGATAGGCACCGGTCAGATTTGGAGTTTCAGGTGGGAGATATGGTTCTCCTGAAGGTGTCACCTTTTAAAGGTGTCATCCGATTCAGGAAGCGGGGCAAGCTGGGCCCCAGGTATATTGGTCCCTTCAGGGTTTTGCTCGGGTGGGCTGGGTTGTGTATCGTCTAGATCTTCCAGCCGAGCCTAGTCTGATTCATAGCACGTTTCATGTCTCTCAGCTGCGGAAGTGTTTAGTAGATGATTCCACAGTTTTACCATTGGAGGATATTCAGGTGGATGACCGGCTGAATTATATTGAGAGGCCGGTGGCAATTTTAGATCGGAAGACGAAAACCTTGAGGAACAAGGTTGTAGAGCTGGAGAAGGTGCAGTGGTTACACCGCAAGGAGTCAGAGTGGACTTGGGAACCCAAGGAGGAGATGAGGGAGCACTATCCGGAATTGTTCGGGACAGCGGACTTCGAGGATGAAGTCTGATTCAAGTGGGGGAGAATTGTAACGTTCGATATTTTCCAAGGTATTTAATTAAATTTTGGTTATTTAATTATTAAGAGTTGGGCCTTGAACCTATTCATTTTAGGCTTAGGGTGTGCAATATGCGGGGCGTACCACCCTATGTACGTTGGGCATACTGATGTGGAATGATCACGAGTGCCATGCACGTACGCGCTGCGTACAAAGGAGTACACGCCTTGTACGTGTCCAGATCCCAAAACCCTAATATTTAGGGTTTGAGCACTATTTAAAGAACGTTATGCCCTAAGGATCCTCTTTATCAGCCTCCCTCTTGTCCCTTAAAAGCCTCCACCAAATCCTAACCCCATTGTTGAGTGTTCTTGAGCTTGGAAGGTCATTTGAGTGCATTTTGGTGTGTATTGTCTCAATTTCAAGGAAGAGAAGGTTGGAGCAAGGTGGTGGTTCAAGGAGAAGCTTGTAGATCCGGATTATCTGCTCCATTTCTAGCTTGTGTAAGGCATAAAGTCTTGATCTTTATCTTTAGAAGCTTAGATCTCCATGTTTTAGCTTTTGGACCCTTTTTGGTCGCATAGATGAGCTCTTGTGAATTATTTTCGTTTTTGAAGCTTAGAGTTGCTACTCTTGGTGTTCCTTGGATCCTAGAGTTATAAAGTTGCCACCTTTGAAGCTTAAAACCAACCATACATGAGTAATGGCCATTTTTATGGAAGTAGAATGTTATATTTCGAGTTTGGGCCCATTTGGGGCATGCAAAGCCACCAAGTTGACGACTTTATGGGTTAAGATGTTGCATATGACTCAGATCTGTGACTGGGACTCTTGGACTTAAGTGGTTAAGAGATTATGGGATGAATGGATTAATGGGTGAGTACGATGGGCGTACAAGCTCGTACGTGCAGTGTATAAGCCATGCAGCGTGTACGCTTAGCGTACAACTGAGTACGCCCCGCGTACTCAGGCTGTTTGAGCTTGGCGTTGTTTGGGCCTCGAATTGGGCCATTTCTTGGACTTTGGTGCTTTGGGCCTTTTGGGCCATCTGGAATTAAGCTTTTGGATTAAGGAATCTTAGTGGGCTTTAGGGAAAGGCCCATTTACGGGGGTTGGGCCTAATTTGGAAATTTGGGCCATAAGTGGATCTATTGGTTTTGGGCCTTAGTTTTGGGCCAAGCAAGGCCAGAGGTAAAATGGTCATTTTACCCCAAGTATGGATTATGTATTATAGTTTGGAACCCAAGTTTTGATTAAGTGTTATTTTGTATTGATAGCTCGGGGAGTCGTCAGGGCAGCAACTAAGGATTTCTTTCAGTGAGAATCAGCATTCGAGATGAGTTTCCTTACTGGGTTTAGTGGCTGTAACGTACCAATTTCGGTCCTTATTGATTATGTTAGGATGCTATGAGTCTGTGTGGCCCTTGTATGTATTATGTGCTGCTACGTATAGCAGGCGGGGCTCGATGCCAGGCGAGGCCTGAGGACTGGAATATATGCTAGTGTTTATGATCATTATATGTGTTAACATGATTATGTGATATTTATTGTATGTGTATAGCGGATGAGGCCCAATGACAAGGGAGGCCTGAGAATACTGATTTGTATATCAAGCGGGGCTCGATGCTGGGCAGGGCTCGATGTCGGGCGGTGGCCCAGTATATGATTTATTATGTATGGTATGGGGTAGTTTGGTGAACTCACTAAGCTTTGTGCTTACGGTTTTCAGTTTATGTTTCAGGTACTTCGAGTGGCAAGGGGAAGATCTCGGGGTGACTGCATTGCACACATCATATGGATTTTGTGGTAAGGGAAAGATATCGGGGTGACTGCATTGCACACACCATATGTATTCTGTTTATGGGACACACTCTGATTTTCTTGCTATTTGACATACTTATTTTATTTGGTTTGTATGATCTATGATTTGAAATACTGTTTTCACTTGAATGAAAAATGTCATTTTTGGGTCGTATTTTAGGGACGTTTCACCAATATGGCCCAACCTCGTAATTGGGCCTAAAATCGATCATGCGCCTATATCCAAGAAAGCCCATAGCCTAGCAATGGCCCAAATTCAGAAGTCCAATCGCCTAACAAGGCCCAAACCCTAAAAGTCTAAAATATGGCCCAAACCCGTGAAAGTCAATATGTTGAGTACGCTAGGCATACTCAGACTTACGCTCAACATACTCCTTCTGGGGCTAGTACGCGCAGCGTACGTGTAACATCTTGTTTTGAGGTACTTTCAATTTTGACCCTTATATTGAGATTCATTACATTTTGGCCCTTAAATGTAAGATTTGTGGCTGCTAAGGGATAATATTGCATTTTTGGAATTGTGGGGGGGAGCCACGTACACTAGGCGTACTTGCATACGCAGGGCGTACGAGGTGAATTCCTTTCATCAACCTCTATCCTCTCAAAACGTTTTGCAAACCCTAATCTACCTTGTGAGCAATTTTGAGCTTGAGTGTGTGTGTTTTATGCCTTTGAAGAAGAAGGAAGGAAGTAGAGACCATCTTGGAGGAGTGAAGCACTTTAGATCCAGAATCACATCATCATTTGGCATCGCTTGGAGGTATACAGTTCTGATCCTGGTGAAGTTATACTTAGATCTTGTTTTGGGCTTGATTTTATGTTCTTTTGGTCCCCTAAGCTTGGTATTATGATTAAGGGTTACTCTAATCCATTTGAGTTGTCCTTTCAGAGGTTTTGGAGCCTCTTGAATCATAAAAATGTAATCTTGGACACTAGTTTCTTCTCATGGATGGTCTTAATTGATTAAGAGGTTAGGATCTTTGGTGTTGGGCACTTAATGTCCATGCAAGACCATAAAGTTCGAAACTTTATGTTCAAAGACATCATTTTGGACTTGGATCTGGAAAATGGACTTTAAGGCTTAAGGATTTAGCTCTTAATGAGTTGAGTTGGAAGCGAGCGGTGTATGGTATGCATACAAGGCATACGTTACGCATACATGGTCAGCAAGCCCGTTCCTGGTCAATAGTCGTGTACGTTGGGCGTACTCAACAGGGTTGACTCGATTGACTTTTTGGGAAATTTTGAGTTTTACCTGATTTTGACCAAGTTTGACATACGTGTATTTTAGGTATTTTGGATTGTGTTTAAGAATTGGTCATTTGGATAGATAGGTGATGGTTAGAGCTGAGATTCGGAGTTGGGACCTCATCAACTATTGTTTAAATAGATAGGTGAGTTTTCCTCACTGTACTTATGGGTCGAAGGCACCAAGGCCGATCGATTGGATTGATATACTGTTATACATTGATTTATGATATGCTAAGTATGGGATATACCTGTATGATTATATGATAATTGTTGATATGCATAGACTGATAGATCTGTAGGACTACCTGTGATTTCTATCGACATGATTATCTGTATGTTGAATATGTTTGTTATCTGTTATATGTCGACATATTGTGTTGGGTTGAGAGGTGAGTTTTCCTCACTGTACTTATGGGTCGAAGGCACTAAGGCCGATCGATTGGATTGATATCCTGTTATACATTGATTTATGATATGCTAAGTATGGGATAGACCTGTATGATTATATGATAATTGTTGATATGCGTAGACTGATAGATCTGTATGTTGAATAGTTAGCTTTGTGCGTGAGTCAACAGACCGGGGGTATTCCAGTTTGATGACTGAGTGGACCCGAGGTTATTCCAGTCCGATGACTGAGTGGGCCCGCTGTATATTGGTATTCCGGTCCGATGGCTGAGTGGACTTGTTGTATGTTGGCATTCCAGTCTGATGGCTGATTGGGCCAGGGGTAATCCAGTTCGATGGCTGTGGACCCGTGGGTATTCCAGTCCGATGACTGATTGGACCCAACATGCTTTTTCGTTTATGTTATGTGTTTTGTGTGGTGGTAGTTTGGGGGAAACTCACTAAACATTGGCTTACCGTTTTTTGTTATGGTTTCAGGTACTTCTGGGGATCGTAGGAAGGTGAAGGCGTGACCGTACACATCCTGATTTTATGTTGTTGATCTTGGGAAACTCTGTTTTGAACAATGTTTTGAAAACAATGGTTTTGAAAACACTTTTATTAGTAAATGGGTTGATTTGAGAAGTTTAAATTGGTGGTGATTTTGGGACGTTACAAGTTGGTATCAAAGCATTGGTTTGAGCGAATTGGAGGAACACCCATTTGAATCCAGTGTCAAACTAAGGAACTGAAAAGATTTTAAAATGATTTTCAAAATTGTTTTCAAAAATAATCAAGAAAGGATGTGATGTGTACGATCAGCCGGAGCCAGTAGGTAGACCCCAAATTACCATACTGTTATTTGATATTACGATATGTTAGAACAACATGCTAGTGAAATGTTAGGGATCTTCAGGAATCGCATGATAGAATTGTCTGATTATATGATGCGTGATAGCCTAGGGTTCTTTCTTATATGAAATTGACATCATTACTGTGGTTGCTTAGTGTATGCATCAAAATTATACATAACAAAGATTTTATAGCATGAAACTGTTTTATTTAGCCTTATTTCATGTTCCTTTTATGTTTGTGGGCTTAGGGTTGAATCAATTATTCGAATGTCTATAGGATCGAATGTTATGTATGATTAGCATATACGAGTGCTGCAGGGTTGGTGGAAGTTTCATGGATGAGTTATGTGGGGTTAGCCGACCAGTCGAGGGATGTCTAGCCTTTCTCTAGGAAGTGAGAACAGGGTGTATGCGTATTCTAGAGAGTGTTATTAGGGTTGTTGTGATGATCTTCTGAAACAAATACGGGTAGGTACGGAAGGTAGTATGGGCCCGTGCTACTGGAAGCACAGGACCCGTACGCATAGCAGGGAAGTCACAAACCCTAGGGTTTGTTGGGGAATGGTTCCTATGGTATGATATGCGTTTTATCTGATATATCCCCGGTTTATTTTCAATATGGTGGTTACGAGGCGATTTGAGTCAGGATCGGGATTAGGAGCCGGAGCAGGTGGCGAGGATGGGCCAGGATTGACCGAGGACCGAGTTAGGGAGATCCTTCGGGAGGAGGTTGTTTCTATTGTCCGGGAGCAGATACCTGAGCTATTTGGGTATATCAAGACCGCTATGATGGAGTTATTCGATGACCGATACGCTGCACTTTCTGAGACTGCTGCAGCCACCGCAGCCATTGCTGCGGCCAGGATTAGCACTCGGAGAGATTTCCAGTACCTGTACTTCGATAATACGAAGCCCCTGGTGTCTTACGGGGTTCATGATTTGATCATTGCCATGAGGTGCCTGTCAGACGTTGAGGGATGTTTCTTTACTTGCTCATGCCCAGCTGACCAGAAGGTCGAGTGCGCTCTGAACCTTCTTTGGTCTGGAGTGAAGGATTGGTGGAGGCTGGTTACTAGTTTGTACACCCCAGAGTAGCGAGCTGTAGTATCATGGGAGCAGTTCTTTGAGATGTTCCGCTCGAGATATGTTCCATTAGTGGAGCGGGAGAGACTGACCCAGGAGTATTTAGATATGAGGCAGGGGACCGAGTCGGTGACGGAGATCACCAAGATGTTTACAGAGAGAGCTATGTTTTGCCTTGATTTTTCTGCTTATGAGCAAGCTCATATGACCCGGTACTTGAGCATGCTCAAAACAGACATCCGCCAGTTTGTATCTACGCATCACTATGGTTCACTGGTGGTTTTGCAGGAGACCGCTAGGCGGTGGGAGATCGAGATGGAGATCCAGACGAGGGAGCAAAGGCAGGCCCCGGGGCAGTCACAGCCTGTAGCGACGCGGTTCAAGGCCGCTGATGTGAGATCGGGGAGTCAGAGGGGCCGCACTTGTGGGAATTTCGGAAAGCTTCATGATGGTGCTTTCCGATCTTCTTCTGGATGCCACAAATGTGGCAGGAAAGGCCACATTGCGAGGAACTGCCGCCACCAGGCTCCAGTACTCAACACCAAGATTTTCTATCACTGTGATTAGGTGGGCCGTGTGAAGGCCACTTGTCCCTTGCTTGCTTCTAGACCGACATAGGCTCCAGCGCTGGCTACTCTGAGGATCATTGATGCGAGATAGGCCAGGGCGGAGCCCCCGAGGGCTCGAGGTCGTGCTTTTCAGCTCATGACAGAGGAGGCCAGGGCGGCGCCAGACGTCGTGACGGGTATGTTTCTATTTATTATTCGGTCGATTATTTTATGGTATGCTTATGTTTATGATTTTGTTAGGTACCTTCCTAGTGAGATCTTTGCCTGCTCTTGTGCTTTTTGACTCGGGTGCGACTCGGTCTTTTGTATCTCAGGCGTTTAGTATGGAGTTTGTGTTGGATAAGGTGTCTAAGTCCATAACTATATTTGGTATGTACTTGACCCGACCCGGCATGGTCCATTTGGGTTGCACTTCACCGGGAGAATTTGTATGGATAGTCTTTTGAGAATAGTATATTTATGATTTATTAATAGATTATAAGTTATAATATATTAATATGAAATCATATTATTTAATTAGTATTGATCAAGAATTAATTTGGAGTTAATTTAGGGATCAAAAAGAAACTAATTAAATATGGACTCTTAGATATATATATATATATATATATATATATATATATATATATATATATATATATATATATATATATATATATATATATATAGAATGGGCCAATGTTCATTTAGGATGGGCTAAGCTTGCATGGAAGTCCATGGATAGTCCATGGAGCTTTTAACCCATGGATCCTATGGAAATGAAAGGTCATGGGTATTAGGGTTTACATGGATGTAACCCTAATCCACTATACTATATAAAGAGGTCTTTGGCACTTGAAATGGCACTAGTGTGTGAGATAACAAGGGTGGACCGATTTCAAGAGTGCATCATATTCTCTCAAAGTCTTCCAAGTTGTTTTGGTGATTTGTGATTCCACTTGAGGCATTCACATTATTGGTTCTAGGCTCTTAAAGCTCCATGCAATCAACCACAAGAAAAGGTATGTCATCCTACTAAGTTTTATATTACATGTACCCCTATCACATGCTACTTAGGATGAAACCTTGGAAAAAGAAAGTTTGCATGTATAATAGAGAAAACATAGATCCAAAGTTTCTAGGGTAACATGCACACCATAGGAGTGTTAGAATGCTCTAAACCCATCAGTGGTATCAGAGCCAGGTTTATTTTCAATTATACTTGATGCTACATGTTTTTCAAAAGTTGAAATTCTGCCATTTTTGTATCTGACTGCTTACCACGACGTGGCAGTCTTTACCACGACCTGGTGATGCACCTGTGTGCATAATTTCGTATTTTTGCTTGCTATTGGATGAGGATCACTACCCTAAACTGTTTTTTGAACCTAGAAACCTGTTTTCCAAGAGGGTAATGTTCTTGCTTGTCCAATTGAAAGGTGATGGTCAAAATTTCATACTTTGTTTTTAGTTTATATGATTAATCTAAATTACATGGAATTTTTTTGATTTGAATTACCTTAATCATATGAGTTTGAGCTAGAAATTGAACATTCTTGTTAGTTGAATTGTTGTTCTTGATGATTTTAATGGACTCCATAACTTGTCTGCAAGTTATGGAATTCCAAAAGTTTTCTTTTAAATGGATCATTAAAAGTCATAGGTTATAAAAAATGAAGAGTCTCATTTTCAAGAACCATTAAACTCATATGTTATGAAATTGATAGGTTTTGAATAGTTTCAAAACTTGCCCTCAAGTTTTGGAATTTGTAAAGTCTCACACACATTAATACTTTAATTCCAATCCCTAGAATTTTAAAAGTTTAAAATTCAACCCTTATACTTTATAATATTATAAGTTAATAATATATATATATATATATATATATATATATATATATATATGTATATGTATAAGATCAAGTCAGTCTTACCGTTAGTAGGCCTCAATCACGAAGCCGATCTATAAGGGGGGGTATAAGGTTGTTGCCTATAAAATGGCAGCTTAATGGGTGTCCACTCTCACCCACCGCTTCCTTGACTGGTGGAGGGTCGTTAGCCGAACGGGTAGGACAAGGACTATAATTCTCATTAAAAGTATAATGATAAATATAAAGTAACTAAACCTTTTATAAATTCCCAATCTTAGTTACTTAGGAAAATGTGAATTTGGTGCTAACCCATGAAATTACACTTTGTACCTTACCAAGTCGTTAGTGGAGCATGTGTGGTTAACCGACACACTAACATGGACTAGTAAGAGTGACAAAGGGTAGCTTAATGTTTATCATAGATTGGTGGAGCGCGTGTGGTTCACCAGCACATCGATTAGGTGATAAAATTAGTGTACCAAGTTAATTTGCATGGTTATTCACACATTTTTTTATGATCCTCGGCATCCCAGTCACAAACTTGAAGAGCACAATCGAGATTTAAACATGCCATTGAAAAGTTCAATGAATCTCAAAAGAATCTAGGAATTTCAATTCATTAAAACTTAATAATTTATTTCATTTTTCATGGTGGAAATTGGTGAATCGTCATTCACCTACCTTGAAATTTTTTGTAGCATTGATTACGGCATCCCTCTTCCAAGTTATAAAATATTGTGTTGGGTCTTAGCCTTAATATTACATTTGGGTGTCTTATTAAGGATTCTTTATCTAATCTAAACTTGTCTTTCTTCTTTTCAAATGTCTTCCAACAATGCTTCTGGCTCAAACCCTACCGACTCTTTCTCTCTCATGAAACTTTGTGGGAGAGTCATTTTTGATGGTTCCAACTTCAATGATTGGATTAGGAACATCAGGATGGTCACTCGTTATGAGGACAAGGAATATGTCCTAGATAAGGAGCTGAAGGAAATCGATGAGTCGTCTGCTACTCCTGAGGAGATTGCTGAGTACACTAGCCATGAGAAGGATGCCACTAAGGTGTCTTGTATCATGTTGGCTACCATGACAGCAAAACTCCAGAAATTCTATGAAGATTTCTACCCTTATGAGATGCACCAGGACCTGGTGGAAAGATACCATTAGAGTGCTCGTCAAGAGAGGTATGAAATCATCTCTTCCATGATAATAACCAGGATGAAAGATGGTGAACCCATCACGGGCCACTTGCAGAAGATGCAAAGGTTTGTGGACCGATTGCTTAAGTTGAATGTGAACTTCCCTGAGGAGTTGGCTATTGATATCATACTGCACTCCTTACCTCCATGTTATGATCAGTTCTGTATGACCTATCATATGAACAAGGAGGAGGTCACACTTAGCAAACTTCAAGGACTTTTGAGGACAGCCGAAACTGGTCTCAAAGGTAAAACGGTTGTATCTACTCCTACCACAGTCCCTGTTCTGGCAATCAGGCAAGGTAAAGGGAAAAAGAGGAAGGCCTCTTCGAAGGGTACCAAGGGAAAGTCTCTTGATGGATCCTCTTCGAGTGGAACCAAGGTTGTTCTGCTACTCCCTCTTGCAACTCGAAGGATGCACAATGCTTCTATTATCAGGAAAAAGGGCACTGGAAGCGAAGCTGCCCCAAGTACTTGCAGGATCTTAAGGATGGGAAAGTGAAACCCACCCATGCGGGTATTTACACTATATTGTCTAATAACTCACAACATGCTAATTCTTGGGTCCTTGATACAGGGTGTGGAATTCACATTTGGTCTGATTTGCAGGGCCTAAAAAGAAGTGAGGATGTGGAGCACGGGAAGATAAACTTGATCATGGGGAATAGGAAAGTTTCACCTGTCACCAAGATTGGAATTTATTCTTTATTGCTTAGTAGTGGATTAGTATTAGATTTGAATAAATGCTGTTACTCGTCTGAAATGGCGAGAAATATTAATTCTTTTCATGGTTTGTACAAACAAGTATTTACTTTTTCATTTGATAATGAATGTGGTGGTATTAATGCTTTTTATAATGGTGTTCTTTATTTTAAACCATTACCTTGTAATGGTGTATATGAAACTGTGTCGATTGTAGACAACTTAGGAAATAATGTATTGCATATTGATTCTTCCACTAGTTTGGATAAGGCATCCTTGTGGCATTGTCGTCTTGGACATGTCAACAAGAAGCGCATATACCAACTCCAGAAGGCTGGAGTCTTGGAGTCATTTGAATTAAAGTCAGATGATAGTTGCGAGTCTTGTTTACTTGGAAAAATGAAAAAGTCACCCTTCACTGGTACTTATGCTAGGGGTGAAGGTTTGTTGGATCTCATACACACAGATGTGTGTGGACCCTTCAGAACCGCCACAAGGGATGCTAACCGCTTCTATGTGACTTTTACTGATGATTATAGTAGATATGGCTATGTCTACTTAATCAAGCATAAGTCAGAAACCTGTGAGAAATTCAAAGAGTTTAAACAAGAAGTGGATAATCAGTTGGGCAGGACGATAAAGATGCTCTGATTCGATCGGGGTGGTGAGTATCTTAGTATCGAGTTCCTTGACTATCTTAAGAAATGTGGAATTTTTTCACAGTTGACACCTCCTAGGACACCATAGCTTAATGGTGTGGCTGAGAGGCGCAATCGAACCTTGTTGGACATGGTTCATTCCATGATGAGTCGAGCTTTGTTACCAATCTCATTATGGGGGTATGCCTTAGAGACTGCCGCCCATATCCTTAATCTAGTCCCTACCAAGAAGGTTGCCAAAACACCTCACGAGATGTGAACTGGGAAAGTTCCCACTTTAGACCACATCAAGATTTAGGGTTGCGAGGCTTTCGTGAGGCGTGAGACTCACGACAAGCTCGAACCTCGAAGTGAGCGGTGTATTTTCATCGGCTACCCACATAAATCCTTTGGTTACCTCTTCTACAGACCGAGTGAGAATGTGGTCTTTGTGGTAAGGAGAGGAGTCTTTCGTGAGAGAGAATTCATAAGCCAAGGAAACAGTGGGAGGCAAATTGACCTTCAAGAGCTTCAAGAGTCAAGCGGTGAAGGAACCTCAAACCCTGGCAATCAACCTGAGGAGGAAACTCCTGTTGAACCAACTGTCGAGTCTGTACCTCTGAGGCGTTCCACTATAGTTAGGAATCCACCTGAGCATTATTATGGTTTCCATATTACTGTGGAAGGTGATACATTTATCAGTGATAGTACACTGGTAAATCTGGATGAACCTCACAACTATAGGGAAGCCATGGCAGACCCCGAGTCTGCTAAATGGAAAGAGGCTATGGACAACGAGATCCAATCCATGTATGACAATCAAGTTTGGAACTTGGTTGACAATGTATCGGGTCGTAAGACAGTCGGGTGCAAATGGATCTTCAAGAAGAAGACCGCCTTGGATGGGAAGGTACACACTTACAAGGCGTGACTGGTCACGAAGGGCTTAACTCAAACTCCGGGAATTGATTATGATGAAACCTTCTCGCCAGTAGCGAAGATTAGTCTATTAGAGTTATGCTATCCATTGCTGCATTTCATGATTATGAAATATGGCAAATGGATGTCAAAACCGCTTTCCTTAATGGAAAGTTGGTTGAAGATGTTTACATGAGTCAGCCAGAGGGTTTTGTCAGTGCAAAGTACCCTGATAGAGTGTGTAAGCTTGAGAAATCCATTTATGGATTGAAACAAGCATCTCGCAGCTGGAATCTTTGTTTTGATGAGAAAGTCAAAGAGTTTGGTTTTTCGAGAAGCGAGGATGAGTCATGTGTATATGTCAGAGCTAGTGGGAGTATAGTTAGCTTTTTGGTACTGTATGTGGATGACATACTACTCATAGGAAATGACATCCCAACCTTGCAGGAGGTTAAGTCCTGGCTTGGGAAGTGTTTCACTAAGAAGGACCTTGGAGAAGCTGCCTATATCCTAGGGATAATGATATTGAGAAATAGAAGTAAAAGACTAATTGGACTTAGTCAAAACACTTACTTGGACAAGGTGTTGAAGAGGTTCAACATGCAGAATTCCAAGAAAGGTGATTTACCGATCCAGAGCAATGCCAAACTGAGTAAGACTCAGAGTCCGAGTATAGAGGCTGAGATAGCTGAGATGAGTCGATTACCATATGCTTCCGCTGTGGGCTCGATCATGTATGCTATGACTTGTACTCGCCCTGATGTGGCCTTTGCTTTGAGCATGGTCAGCAGACTTCAAAGGAACCCTGGCAAAGCCCACTGGACTGCGGTAAAGAACATTCTCAAGTACCTGCGAAGGAATAAGGACTGGGTTCTTAACTTCGGTGGGAGTGATGACTTGAGAGTGGTGGGGTATAGCGACGCCAACTTTGAAACTGACAGAGATAATTTCCGCTCTCATTCGGGCTGGGTCTTTACCCATAATGGAGGAGCAATTACTTGGAAAAGTTCCAAGTAGGAGACAGTAGTCGATTCAACTTGTGAATCAGAGTACATACCAGCAAGCGAGGCGGCGAAGGAGGCGATATGGCTGAAGAACTTCATTGGAGACCTTGGAGTTGTACCAGCTATAAAGGAGCCTATGGAGATTTTCTGTGACAACAATAGTGTGGTTGCCTTAGCCAAGGAGCCGAGAGATCATGGCAGATCCAAACACATTGACAGAAAATATTACTTCATAAGACACAAGATAGAAGAAGGACTCCTCGTGGCAAAGAGGGTATCGTCAAAAGAGAACCCAACAGATCCCCTCACGAAGGGACTGACTAGGGTTAAGCATTTGCAGCATGCGAGGTGCATCAGGCTGAAGGACGATATTAGTTTTACTGATTAGATATCTATTTCTGAAACTTGTAAAATGTAATTGACATTTGATGATTAAATAAAAGTTGTTATTTGTTTCTGAGTAAAGTGTTACTATCTTGTGTCAATCGTTTACTATTGTTTCAACTTTGCATGTTTTGACTTCCAGGATAATTACTTTATTCAAACTCTCCACAGTCAATCATACTTTGGAAGTAGATATGAATCAAGACTGTCATGAATTGGGCTTGTAGATGTCTAAGGTGTTTAGACATAGAAAAAGTTGCTGCAACATTCATGAGTGCTCATAAGTTCTGAGTATTGGATTAAACCCACGCTCACTTGTATCACTTCATGGAATTTATCTCGAGTGATCGTGAGACGGTAATATCATATAAATCTTCAAACCTAGAGATATGAGTTGTTGACTATGAGTTGGTTGTACATTGAATGTACGAAAACGCATCAGTAACTTGATGTTATAAAACGTGCTCTTGTGTATGATTCAACAAGTAACTAGTACAAGCATATGAGTCAAAGTTTATCTGTTCCTTTTAGTCCTTGGAGGATTAGAAGCGATATCTTGGTCCACTCAATGATTTTGTTTTGACCTATGTGACGGGCCCGGTCAGAACTGAATTGATGTGTTCAATTGAGTTCTATGTCAAACAAATCAGAAATCGGGAAACAAAATGTTGGACAATAAGTACGACGTTGTTCCATGTATTTTTCTGGCTGATATCTTGAGAACAGAGGATTATATGATCACTTATCTAAAATGGCACTTGATAGTTCAACAGAGTTTTAAGAGCTACGATTGTTGGTCGATTCCTGAAGTCATACTTGCAACTATAGTTATCAGACTTATCCAAGTGGGAGACTATTGGATAAGGTGTCTAAGTCCATAACTATATTTGGTATGTACTTGACCCGACCCGGCATGGTCCATTTAGGTTGCACTTCACCGGAACAATTTGTATGGATAGTCTTTTGAGAATAGTATATTTATGATTTATTAATATATTATAAGTTATAATATATTAATATGAAATCATATTATTTAATTAGTATTGATCAAGAATTAATTTGGAGTTAATTTAGTGATAAAAAAGAAACTAATTAAATATGGACTCTTATATATATAGAATGGGCCAATGTTCATTTAGGATGGGTTAAGCTTGCATGGAAGTCCATGGAGCTTTTAACCCATGGATCCTATGGAAATGAAAGGTCATGGGTATTAGGGTTTACATGGATGTAACCCTAATCCACCATACTATATAAAGAGGTCCTTGGCACTTGAAATGGCACTAGTGTGTGAGATAACAAGGGTGGGCCGATTTCAAGAGTGCATCATATTCTCTCAAAGTCTTCCAAGTTGTTTTGGTGATTTGTGATTCCACTTGAGGCATTCACATTATTGGTGCTAGGCTCTTAAAGCTCCAAGCAATCAACCACAAGAAAAGGTATGTCATCCTACTAAGTTTTATAATAGAGAAACCATAGATCCAAGGTTTCTAGTAGAATGCTCTAAACCCATCAGTTTGATATGCCTATTGGGGAGTTAGAGTGTATGTTGCGGGTATCTATCACCAACAAACACGGGGTTCATGCATCTAGAGTGTATCAGGGTTGTGTATTGGAGATCTTCGGGGCGCCTTATCCAATTTATCCGATCCCTATTCCCATGGGGGATGTATGCGTGATAGTGGGGATGGATTGGTTGAGCAGGTTTGGTGTCATGATCAATTGTGAGGGCCAGCGAGTAGTATTTCGAACCCCAAGTGGGGGAGAACTGGTTATCTATGGAGAGGGTACCAGGGTTGGTTTAGGGTTTTGTTCGGCAGCCAGGGCTCGACAGTATATTCAACATGAATGTGTGAGTTATCTTGCCTATGTAGTTGATACTCGGGCGGGGGAGCAAGTCTCGGTTTCAGATGTGCCGGTTGTTAGGGATTTTACCAATGTATTCCCAGAGGAGCTACCCGGTGTGCCTCCCGAGAGGCAGGTTGAGTTCAAGATTGATCTAGTGCCAGGTGCAGCTCCGATTGCCAAGGCGTCGTACCGCTTGGCACCGCCCAAGATGCAGGAGTTGTCCTCTCAGCTTCAAGAGCTTTTAGGAAAGCAGTTCATCGGACCGAGTAATTCTCTGTAAGGAGCACTGATGTTGTTCGTCAAGAAGAAGGATGGATCACATCAGATGTGCATTGATTACCGCGAATTGAACAAGTTAATGATAAAGAACAGTTATCCTCATCCACGTGTTGATGACCTCTTTGATCAGATGCAGGGTGCATCTTGGTTCTCCAAGATCAAATTGAGGTCGGGGTATCATCAGGTGAGGGTGAGAGAGGAGGATGTAGATAGGACCACTTTCCAGACTCGTTATTGGCATTACGAGTTCGTGGTGATGCCATTTGGGCTCACCAATGCGCTTGCAGTGTGTATGGATTTGATGAATCGAGTTTGCAGGCCGATGCTCAACCGGTCTGTTATTGTGTTCATTGATGATATCTTGGTGTATTCTAAGACTAGAGAGTAGCACGAGGATCACAACTTTTGGGAGTATTGAGGCGGAAAACGGCTGTATGCTAAGTTCTCGAAGTGTGAGTTATGGTTACGAGAGGTCCAGTTCATAGGACATCTCGATAACCAGGATGTGATTTTGGTCAATCCGGCCAAGATCAAGGCCATGATGTAGTGGGAGGTTGCGAAATTTCCCTCAGCGATCAGGAGTTTCTTGGGTTTGGTGGGACACTATCGGAGATTTATTTAGGACTTCTCCAAGATTGTAGTACCCCTCACTCGTCTGACGAGGAAAGGAGTGGATTTCTGATAGGGCCCTGAGTAGCAGGTTGCTTTTGAGACACTACGACAAAGGTTATATGAGGTCCCGGTATTGACCCTTCCAGAGGGTGTCGAGGATTTATTGGTATATTGTGATGCATCCATCACTGGTTTGGGGGTGGTCCTTATGCAGAGGGGACGAGTGATTGCTTATGCTTCGCAGCAGTTGAATCCACATGAGGCGCGGTATCATGCTCATGACCTGGAGTATGGGGCAGTGGTGTTTGTCCTCAAGATTTGGATACATTATCTTTATGGGGTCCGTTGTACTTTTTACACGGATAATAAGAGTTTGCGATATCTTATGGACCTGCCGAACCTGAACATGAGGCAGCACAGGTGGTTGGACATGGTCAAGGATTATGATTGGGAGATCCTTTACCTTCCGGGTAAAGCGAATGTAGTAGTGGATGCCTTGATCCACAAGTCGGCTGGATCTTTAGTGGGGGAGCTCATCGGCCGAGAAGCTATCCGGTGTGTATGTCTGCGAGATTGTTGCTCGCCACGGAGTTCCGGTCTCTATTGTTTTTGACTGTGATGTTAGGGTCACCTCTCGTTTCTGGCAGAAGTTTCACGAGGAACTGGGCACGCGGCCGCACTTTAGTATAACTTACCATCCGCAGACCGACGGCCAAAGTGAGCGGACCATACAGACCCTTGAGGACATGCCGAGGGCTTGTGTCATCGATTTCGGTGGGAGCTGGAATTCCTACCTACCCCTTGCAGAGTACGCCTACAACAATAGTTATCATTCCAGCATTGGCACCCCACCTTTTGAGCTGTTTTACTGGAGGAGATGTAGCACTCCGGTCTGTTGGGCTGAGGTCGGTCACAGAGTGATGGGATGGACAGAGGAAGTCTTGCAAACTATCGAGAAGATTCAGCAGATCAGACAGTGATTGCAGACCGCTCAGAGTCGGCAAAAGAGTTACGCCAATAGGCGCCGATCTGAGTTGGAGTTCCAGGTAGGTGACATGGTATTACTGAAGGTCTCACCCTGGAAGGGTGTGATTTGCTTCAGAAAGGGGGGAAAGTTGGGTCCCTGATACATTGGACCATTTCGGGTTATTGCCAGGGTTGGCAAGGTTGAATACAGACTGGATCTTCCGGAGGAGCTCCGTCAGATACACAACACTTTCCACGTTTTCCAGTTGTGGAAGTGCATATTGGACGAGGAGGCGGTAGTTTCGTTGGATGATGTTCAGGTTGACGAGGGCCTGAACTATGTGGAGCAGCCGGTGGCTATTTTGGAAAGGAAAGTAAAGGTTATGCGCAACAAGGAGATACCTCTGGTAAAGGTGCAATGGCGACATTGGAGGGGATCTGAGTGGACATGGGAGCCAGAGCCTGAGATGCGGGAGCATTACCCCGATCTGTTTACCACCGCAGACTTCGAGGACGAAGTCTAGGTCAAGTGGGGGAGAATTGTAACACCCCGAGATTTTTCAGGTATTTCCTAATCCCCTATCTTTTCATTTATGTCATTTGTAGTCCTTGAGGGTGGAAGTGTAGAGCCAAGATAAGTCTAAGGGCCAAGGTTGCAACCTTGGATGAGGGAGGAGTACGTTGAGCGTACATATGGGTACGTTGGGCATACTAAGGCGCGCCTTAGTACGCTGGGCGTACACTCGTGTACGTTGGGCGTACTTATGTCAGGAGAAAACCCTAATATTTAGGGTTGGGGGCTATATAAACATCCTTATGGCTCATTTCCTCTCATCATTCTCAGCCGCCATATCCCAGAAAACGTTCCAAACCCTAGTTTTGTGTCTGAGTGTGAGTTGGTGTGTGTTTTGAGCTCTTGAAGGTGAAGACATTGCATCAAATACTTGGAGAAGGAGAACAAGCTTGTAGATTTGAAGTTGTGTTGTGCCCTAGAAGCTCCAGAAGGTAAAAACCTTCAAACTTTATGCTTACATGATATAGATCTAGCTATTCTAGCCTTATGGAACCATTCTTGTCCCAAAAGTCCCCAAATTGGTGCATGATGCGATTTGGAC
Organism: Lactuca virosa; assembly: GCF_052849685.1. NCBI lineage: Eukaryota > Viridiplantae > Streptophyta > Magnoliopsida > Asterales > Asteraceae > Lactuca > Lactuca virosa. The sequence goes on from NC_136429.1 coordinate 102,473,294, forward strand.
AAGATTAGCTGTCCTTTCAGACCCTTGAAGAGGTCCTAAGTGATAAAAATGAGGTCCCAATAGCTTAAGTTGTCCCATACATGAAGTAGAAAGGTCTTAATGGATTAAGACAATGGATTAAGAGCTTTCTAGACGTCCAAAGTAATAAAGTTCAAGACTTTATGGCTTTAAGACACTTTTGGTCGATGGATATGAAATATGGGCTTAAGTGCTTAAGCCATTAAACACTTATTAGGGTTTTGGCAAAACCCCACGTACGCCCAGCGTAAGTTCTGTACGCCCGGCGTACTGAGTCAACCACCCCGATGGTGGTCAACGTCGGGTGGAGTACGCCCAACGTACTAGAGGAGTACGCCCCGCGTACGTCCTCTATTGGGCCTTTGACAAATTGGGCTTCGGGATTTGGGCTACTTTTGGACTAATTGGACTTGGGCCTTGTTGGGCCCTCTGAATAATAGAAGTTGGGCCTATATTTATAAGGGATCCTATAATAAGGCCCAATTAGGAAGTTAGGCCCAAATTGGGAAATTTGGGCCATTAATGGGCTTTGGATATATGGGCTTTTAAGATCATGGATTTGGCAATTGGGCCTTGGCCCAATAAAGAGAAAGGACAAAATGGATTATGTGGACCCTTAGTCAAGATTGATATTCCATGTTTTGACATAGTGTTTATTATTTGGATAGTTTGAGATTTTTGGCAAGACAGTGATTCGGAGTTTGAATCTTCAGTTTAGAGAGACATTGCGAGGTGAGTTGTCCTCACTATACTAAGGGGTCTAAGGCACCAAGGCCGGCCCATAGGATTTGATCTCCTAAGTAGTTATTGATATGTTGAGTATGTGTTAGCTATGCATGCTAGTTCTTAAGCTAGAGGGTAGATCTGTAGGTCTACCTGTGTTACTACCTGATTATCTGTACGTGCGGTAACCAACAAACCCTAGAGTATTCAAGATATGAGCTGAGGGCCGGGTGGGGCATGCCAGACTCATACTGAGGACTCAGGAGCATTCCAGATACGAGCTGAGGGCCGGGTAGGGCATGTTAGACTCGTACTGTGGGCTCAGTGGCAATCCAGATGTGAGTTGTGGGCCCGGAAGGAAAGCCAGACTCACACTGTGGGCCCAGGGGTAATCCAGTCTGTAAAGTTGTGGACCCAATACATGATGTTATATGTGTATGTGTTATTTGCAGTGTATTAGTATTTTGGGGGAACTCACTAAGCATTGGGCTTACGGTTTCAGTTTCTGTTTCAGGTACATCAGATGATCGCGGAAAGGCAAAGGCGTGATCGTACATCTCCTCACATTTTATGATTATGTTCTGGGATACTCTGATATAGAACTATTTTGAAAACAAATTTGTAATAACCGGTTGTTTCTAAATATTTTTAAAGTTTAAATTTGGCTTGATTTTTATGGATGTTACAAGTTGGTATCAAAGCCTTGGTTTGAGTGAATTGGCGGAACACTTGTGTGAATCTAGTCTCAAACTAAGGAAAATATTTTCAAAATGATTTAAAAAAAAGGTTTTCAAAACATCAAAGGAGGATGCAGGGTGTACGATCAGTCGGAGCCAGTAAGTAGACCCCAAAATACCATACGGTTACTTGATATTGTGATATGTTACAACAGTATGCTAGTACTAGGCTAGGGATCTTCCGGAATTGCATGATAGAATTTCCTGATTACATGATTTCTGATAGCCTAGGGTTCCTTACATGAAATTGACATCATTACTGTAGTTACTTGCGTATGCATCACGGCTGTACATAATTAAGATCTTATAGCCTGAGAATGTTTGGTTTGACCTTATTTTGTATTCTTGTTTGATGAAGGGCTTAGGGTAGGATCTGGTATTCGAAAGTCTATAGGGTCCAGCGTTATGTATGGTTAGCATACACGAGTGCTGCAGGGTTGGTGGAAGTTTCATGGGTGGGTTGTGTGAGGCTGGTGGGTCAGTTATGAGATAGTTAGCTTTCCTATAGGAGTGAGGAATGAGCGACCACCATGCATATGTATATTGTTAGGGTGTTGTGATGATACTTGAGACAAATATGGGTAGGTGTGGAAGGTAGTATGGGCCCGTACTACTGAAAGCACAGGGCCCATACGTGTAGCAAGGAAGTCACAACCCCTAGGGTTTAGTTGGGAGTTGGTTCCCTGTTATTATGCGGATTATCTGATATCTTTCTGGTATATTTTCAGAATGGTGGTTACGAGACGCTTTGTGGCAGGATCAGGATCAGGATCAGGAGATGGCGGCCAGGAGGGTCCGACAGCACCCGAGGTTGTGATACAGATGGGGACAGAAGAGCTAGACACCAGGGTTCGAGAGATCTTGCACGATGAGGTTGCCACTTTGTTCCAGGCACAGCTGCCAGAGATGTTTGGGTCTATTAAGACCGCCATGGTCGAGTACTTCGACGAGCATTATGCAGCCCTTGCAGAGACAGCTGCCGCCGCAGCCACATCGGTTGTAACGGCGGCAGGGGGAGGATCCAGTCGGGCTTTCGAGTACAGGGACTTCGATAACACGAAGCCCCCTACTTTTGATGGGACTCAGGACCCCATAAAAGCCATGAGGTGGGTTTCTGATGTGGAGGGGTGTTTCTTTACTTGCTCGTGTCCTACTGACCAGAAGGTCAGATGCGCCCTGAACCTGCTGAGGTCCGGGGTCAAGGACCGGTGGAGATTGACGACTAGGTCGTACACTGATGATCAGATAGCTACTGTTACTTGGGAGCAGTTCAGGGATATGTTCCGCATTCGTTACATTCCACGGGTTGAGCGGGAATGATTGGCTCAGGAGTTTTTGAGTTTGAGACAGGATGGGGAGTCAGTGACGGAGATCACCCGCATGTTCACAGAGAGGGCGATGTTCTGCTGGGTGTTTGCTTCCAAGCAGGCTCAGATGACACGTTATATGAGCATGCTCAAGACTGACATTCGTCATTTTGTGTCTACCCAGCGATGTGATACTCTACTGGAGTTGCAGGAGGCCGCTAGGCGGCGTGAGTTGGAGATTGAGCTGCAGTTGAGGGAATAGCGGCAGGCCCCAGCACAGTCACAGCCAGCGCCGAAGCGGCTTAAGACCGCTGATTCAAGGGCCGGGAGTCAGCAGAGCCGCACTTGTGGAAAGTGCGGCAATGGTCATTCTGGGGTTTGTCGAGCTGGTAGTGGGTGCCACAGGTGTGGCAAGGACGGGCATTATGCGAAGGACTGTCGCCAGCCCGCCTCGGTTCCGAGTATGAGATTATGTTATCACTGTGATCAGGTTGGCCACTTAAAGGCCAACTGTCCATTACTTGCTGCTAAGCCGGCGTAGGCTCCCGTGCCGGCTACACTGAAGATAACGGACGGGAGACCAGGTAGAGCAGAGCCCCCGAAGGCTCAGGGACGTGCGTTCCAGCTCACAGCAGAGGAGAAAAGAGGGGCACCTGATGTGGTTGTTGGTATGTTTCTATCCCTTATCTTATTGATTGTACATCTTTTGTGCTTATCTGTTTATACCTTTTATTAGGTACATTTTTAGTGAACTCCTTGCCTACATTGGTTTTGTTTGACTCGGGGGCGAGTCGGTCATTTGTATCTCAGATGTTTAGTAGGGAGTTCAGCGTACCAGTAGGAGTGCTAGAGTGTCCGTTGCGAGTCTCTATCGCTAACGAACACAACATTTCTGCTTCTTCGGTCTACCGGGGATGTGAGTTAGAGATCTTCGGGGGTACCTTTTCCAATTGAATTGATTCTGATCCCCATGGGGGATGTGTGTGTGATTGTGGGGATGGATTGGCTTAGTCGATTCGGTGCCATGATCGACTGCGAGGGTCAACGGGTAGTGGTTCGAACCCCAAGTGGGGGAGAGTTGATTGTTTATGGCGAGGGTACCAGAGTGGGATCAGGGTTTTGTTCAGCTGCTAGGGCTAGACAGTATATTCAGCACGGGTGTGCGGGTTACCCAGCGTATGTGGTGGATACGCGAGACAGATATAAGATTTCAATTTCAGAGGTCCCAGTGGTAAGGGAGTTTGCGGACGTGTTCCCGGAGGAGTTACCAGGGATACCTCCGGATAGGCAGGTCGAGTTTCGGATCGACTTGGTGCAACGTGCGGCCCCTATCGCCAAGGCGTCGTACCGATTGGTGCCACCAAAGATGCAGGAGCTGTCAGCACAGCTGCAGGAACTGTTGGGCAAGCAGTTCATTCGTCCGAGCAGTCTCCATGGGGATCACCGATCCTTTTCGTCAGGAAGAAGGATGGTTCACACCGTATGTACATTGATTACCGGGAGTTGAACAAGATGACGGTGAAAAACCATTATCCACTCCGGGGATAGATGATCTCTTTGATCAGTTGCAGGGGGCATCTTGGTTCTCCAAGATAGACCTAAGGTGTGGGTACCATTAGGTCAGGGTTAGAGAGGAGGACGTGGAGAAGACCGCGTTTCGGACTCGTTATGGACACTACGAGTTCGTGGTGATGCTGTTTGGGCTCACCAACGCCCCAACAGTATTCATGGACCTGATGAATCGGGTCTGCAGACTGATGCTCGATCGCTCGGTCATAGTATTCATCGACGATATCTTGGTGTATTCCAAGACCCGAGAGCTGCATGAGGAGCATCTGCGGGAGTTATTGGGAGTTCTGGGGCGGGAACGACTTTATGCCAAGTTCTCGAAGTGTGAGTTTTGGTTACGAGAGGTCCGGTTCCTGGGATACCTCATTAACCAGGACTGGATTTTGGTCGATCCGACCAAAATCGAGGCAGTTATGCAGTGGGAGGTTCCGAAATCTCCCTCAGACATCAGGAGCTTTTTGGGATTGGCAGGGTACTATCGGATATTCATACAAGATTTCTCCAAGATTACAGTACCCCTCACTCGTCTGACAAGGAAGGGGCTGGATTTCCGGTGGGGCCCTGAGTAGCAGAGGGCGTTTGAGACCCTCAGACAGCGATTGTGTGAGGCTCCAGTCTTGACCCTCCCCGAGGGAGTGGAGGATTTTGTGTTTTACTGTGATGCATCCATCACAAGTATGGGAGCGGTCCTCATGCAGAGAGGACGAGTGATAACCTACGTATCTCGGCAGTTAAAGCCGCACGAGACGAGATACCCTACTCACGATCTGGAGTTGGGAGCGATAGTATTCGCTCTCAAGATATGGAGGCATTATTTATATGGGGTCCGTTGTACCATCTACACAGACCACAAGAGCCTGAGACACATCATGGATCAGTCGCACCTGAACATGAGACAGCGTGGGTGGCTGGATGTAGTTGGGAAATTTGGGCCATTAATGGGCTTTGGATATATGGGCTTTTAAGATCATGGATTTGGCAATTGGGCCTTGGCCCAATAAAGATAAAGGACAAAAATGGATTATGTGGACCCTTAGTCAAGATTGATATTCCATGTTTTGACATAGTGTTTATTATTTGGATAGTTCGGGATTTTTGGCAAGATAACGATTCGGAGTTTGAATCTTCAGTTTAGAGAGACATTGTGAGGTGAGTTGTCCTCACTATACTAAGGGGTCTAAGGCACCAAGGCCGGCCCATAGGATTTGATATCCTAAGTAGTTATTCATATGTTGAGTATGTGTTAGCTATGCATGCTAGTTGTTAAGCTAGAGGGTAGATCTGTAGGTCTACCTGTGTTACTACCTGATTATCTGTATGTGCATTAGTTATGTTATATGTCGACATATTATGTGGGATGGGTTGAGGTTGTACTGCTCCATGCGGTAACCAACAAACCCTAGAGTATTCTAGATATGAGCTGAGGGCCAGGCGGGGTATTCCAGACTCATACTGAGGACTCAGGAGCATTCCAGATACGAGCTGAGGGCCGGGTAGGGCATGCCAGACTCGTACTGTGGGTTCAGTGGCAATCCAGATGTGAGTTGTGGGCCCGGAAGGAAAGCCAGACTCACACTGTGGGACCAGGGGTTATCCAGTCTGTAAAGCTGTGGACCCAGTACATGCTGTTATATGTATATGTGTAATTTGCAGTGTATCGGTATTTTGGGGAAACTCACTAAGATTTGGGCTTACGGTTTCAATTTCTGTTTCAGGTACATCAGATGGTCGCGGAAAGGCAAAGGCGTGATCGTACATCTCCTCACATTTTATGATTATGTTCTGGGATACTCTGATATAGAACTATTTTGAAAACAAATTTGTAATAACCGCTGGTTTCTAAATGTTTTTAAAGTTTAAATTTGGCTTGATTTTTATGTATGTTACAGATGGTCAATGCCGAGCACCAGAGTATACATGGAAAGTTACAGCCTTTGGAGGTTTCCATGTGGAAGAGGGAATAGATCACCATGGATTTTATCACTAAGTTACCGAAGACTGCCTAGGGTTTCGATGCTATATGGGTCATCGTGGATCGATTGACCAATAGTACCCACTTTTTGGCCATCCGGGAGAGCTCTTTGGCCGAAAAGTTGGTCGATGTGTATGTTCGGGAGATTGTTGCTTGTCATGGGGTTCCAGTCTCGAGTGTTTTAGACCGAGATGTTCGGTTCACTTCCCGATTCTGGCAGAAGTTCCACGAGGAACTGGACATAAGGCTACATTTTAGGACTGCTTATCACCCGCAGACCGACAGTCAGAGTGAGTGGACCATCCAGTCGGTCAAGGATATGTTGCAGACTTGTGTCATAGATTTTGGTGGGAGTTAGGATTCCTACCTACCTCTTGCGGAGTTTTCTTACAACAATAGCTATCACTCTAGCATTGGTTCCCCACCTTTTGAGCTCTTGTATGGTTGGAGATGTCGTACCCTGGTATGTTGGGGAGAGGTTTGTCACAGGTTCATGGGAAGGAACGAAGTAGTCCTTCAGACCATGGAGCTTATTCAACAGATCAGGCAAAGCCTACAGCTCAAATTCGACAGAAGAGTTATGCTGACCGGCGCCGATCGGAGTTGGAATTCCAGGTCGGCGATAAGGTATTATTGAAGGTCTCACCCAGGAAGGGTGTGATAAGCTTCAGGAAGAGGGGGGAAATTCGGTTCCCAGTATATTGGACCATTCCGTGTGATAGCCAGGGTGGCCTACCGGTTGGATTTGCCCAGTAAGCTCAGTCAGATCCACAACACTTTCCATGTCTCTCAGTTACGGAAGTGTGTGTTGGTCGGAGAAGCGGTGGTTCCATTTGGACGATATTCAGGTTGATGAGCACCTAAATTATATTGAGAGGATGGTGGCCACATTGGAGAGAAATATGAAGGTCCTGCACAACAAGGAGATACCTTTGGTAAAGGTTCAATGGCAGCATCAGAGAGGCTCCGAGTAAACCTGGGAACCCGAGGCTAAGATGCGGGAGCATTACTCGGAGTTATTTACTGCAACAGACTTCGATGACGAAGTCTAAATCAAGTGGGGGAGAATTGTAACATCTTGTTTTGAGGTACTTTCACTTTTGACCCTTATATTGAGATTCATTACTTTTTGGTCCTTCTAATGTAAGATTTATGGCTGAGAGGGGCAAATATTGCAATTTCTGGAATTGTGGGGTGGAGCCACGTACGTTGGGTGTACTTTTTCATACACACGGTGTACGGTGTGAAGTCCCAAACCCTAATATTTAGGGTTTGGACCCTATTTATTCATCATTAACTCTCAAACCTGTTTCCTTTCATCAGCCTCCATCCTCTCAAAACGTTTTTGCAAACCCTAATCTTCCTTGTGAGCATTTTTGAGCTTGAGTGTGTGTGTTTTGTGCCTTTGAAGAAGAAAGAAGGAAGTAGATACCATCTTGGAGGAGTGAAGCACCTTAGATACAGAATCACACCATCATTTGGCATCTCTTGGAGGTATAAAGTTCTGAACTTGGTGAAGTTATACTTAGATCTTGTTTTGGGCTTGTTTTTATGTTCTTTTGGTCCCCTAAGCTTGGTATTTTGAGTAGGGGTTACTCTAATCCATTTGAGTTGTCGTTTTAGAGGTTTTGGAGCTTCTTGAGTCATAAAAATGTAATCTTGGACACTAGTTTTTCTTCTCATGCATGGTTTTAATAGATTAAGAGTTTAGGATCTTTGGTGTTGGGCACTTAATGGCCAAGCAAGACCATAAAGTTGGAAACTTTATGGTCAAAGACATCATTTTGGACTTGGATCTGGAAAATGGAATTAAGGGCTTAAGGATTAAGCTCTTAATGAGTTGGGTTGGCAACAAGCTGCGTACGATGCACGTACATGGTCAACAGGCTCGTGCCTAGTCAATCGTCGTGTACGCTGGGCGTACAGCTGAGTACGCTGGGCGTACTCAGCAGGGTTGACTTGGTTGACTTTTTGGGAATTTTGACTTTTACCTGATTTTGACCTAGGGGTATTTTGGTTATTTTGGATTGTGTTTGAGAATTGGTCATTTGGATGGATAGATGACGGTTAGAGCTGAGATTTGGAGTCAAGACCTCATCGGCTATTGTTCAGATTGAGAGGTGAGTTTTCCTCACTGTACTTATGGGTCGAAGGAACCTAGGTCGGACCATTGGATTGGTATCCTGTTATACATTGATTTATGATATGATGAGTATGGGATAGACCTTTATGATTATATGATAGTTGCTTATATGCGTAGAATGATAGATCTGTAGGACTACCTGTGATTTCTGTCTGCATATGTTTGTTATCTATTATATGATGACATATTGTGTTGGGTTGAGACTTTACTACTTTGTGTGTGGGTTAACAGACCGGGGGTATTCCAGTCCGATGACTGAGTGAACCTGAGGGTATTCCAATCCGATGACTGAGTGGGCCCGTTGTATATTGGTATTCCAGTCCGATGACTGAGTGGACCTGTTGTATGTTGGCATTCCAGTCTAATGACTGATTGGGCCAGGGGTAATCCAGCCCGATGGCTGTGGACCCATGGGTATTCCAATCTGATGACTGATTGGACCCACCATGCTTGTTCGTTTATGTTATGTGTTTTGTATGGTGGTACTCTGTGGGAAACTCATTAAGCGTTGGCTTACCGTTTTTGGTTATGGGTTCAGGTACTCCCGGGGATCGTGGGAAGGAGAAGGCGTGACCGTACACATCCTGATTTTATGGTGTTGATCTTGGGAAACTCTGTTTTGAACAATGTTTTGAAAACAATGGTTTTGTAAACATTTTTATTAGTAAATGGGTTGATTTAAAAAGTTTAAATTGGTTGCAATTTTTGGGACGTTACAGTACGAGCTGGGTACGCCCCGCATACTTCGCAGCCAACCAACCCAACCCATTCACCACTTAATCAGTTAAGTCATCAAGCCAAACTCTCAGATCTGATCCCATATGGTGATTTAACACGTAAAGTTGGCAACTTTATTCCCATGCATGACTTAATGGGACCCAAAACTCAAAAAGAACGATATTAAGGATCCTAACACATGCATGGACCAATCTAACTCATAAAGGTTGCATTTTTATGGACAAGGGACCCCAAAGGTGTTAAGATCTAACATCCATGGCTTCTGGAGTAGACCATAATCTCAAATATGGCTTAAAGGACCCAAAAATGCACAAATAACACCCTAAGTTGGATCTAGCATAAGGAACCATCAAGATGAGAGCTTTTTACCTCAAATGGCTTGGTAAGGTGAAGATGACTATGGATCTACAAGCTCAAGCCACTCCCAAGCAACCTCCAAGTGTTCTTCTTCTTCTACTTCACCAAAACACCACCAAAAGTCACTTTCTAGCTTAAATCTCACAAATGACAATTAGGGTTTCGATCTTAGGGTATAAAGATATGGAGGGTGTTTATTAGGAGGTCCAAGGGTGTCTTAAGTTGTTTAAATAGGGCACAAATCCTAAAATTAGGGTTTGCCCTGCATTGCGTACGCCTTGCATACTCCTACGTACGCCTAACGTACGTGGGTGCATCTGCGATCCATCAATGAGCTAGTACGCCCCACGTACTAGCTAGGGACTAAAATGAGAGAATTTTTTACATTAAGGGTTAAAAAGAAACATACCAATAATCTCGAATGTTACATCTTTCCCATATCTTTCCCATCTCTCCCTCTCTCTTTTCCGTCTCTCTCTATATGTTTTTTTCCAAGCAAACGCTACCATCATCGGAAACACCTCCGGTGGTCGGACCACCACCTCTCGATCTGCTTCTCTCTATATATTTTTCTATATTCTTTTGTTGGTTGGCTATAAGTTGTCGGAGGTGGCGACGACAGTGGATAATGGCAGGGTAGGTCGGAAACACCACAGTTGATAGGACCACATCTCTCTCTCTCTCTCTCTCTCTCTCTCTCTCTCTCTCTCTCTTCTTATCTGTTATTTTCCATTTTCTGTTTGGCGGTTGGTCATCGGAGGTGTGATGGCAGTGGTTAGTGGCGACGTTAGGTTGTCGAAGGTGGTGACGGTAGTGGTTAGAAGGCATATTTAAGTTTTGGTATTAACATAACACATATTTGAATTACTGAAATTATAAAGTGAAATAATATAGTTTCCAATGTTTTCAAAAAGTCTAAAAAAACTGAAATTTTACCTAAAAAGTTATAATGTCATAGGTCAAGTTTATAAATCTAAGGTCCAAATAGTATGACCCTTATAAAATGTAAATGTTTTATAAAAATTATGACATGATCTAGTATGACATGACATTGTTATTGACTTAGACAACGTTCGCGTAGGACTGAACTGAACTGAATAAATAATTTTGAAGAGGTTTGGCATGAATGGAAGTGGGACAAAAACAGATTTTGACTAAGTCAGATAGGACTAATTCACTCCATTTTGTCCCACCCAAAGTCATAGAATACGTTGGGACAAGATATTAAAAAGAAAAAAGAATCCTTCCCTTCTCATCTCTTGTCTTTTGTTTCCGCTTCTTTTACCTTCACCACTTCGGTTAACCAAATCCCTTCGTTGGAGATGAGACAGAGACTACCTTTACCGCTGTCCATCTGGCTAGAGATGAGATACTGGCCAGTAGGGTTGTAAACGAACCGAACGAACACGAACGGGGGCTTGTTCATCTTCGTTCGTTTAAGTTAGCCGAACAAATAAACGAACACGAACGGATAAACGAACGATTTTTCTTGTTCATGTTCGTTCGTTTAACAAATTATATTGTTCATGTTCGTTCGTTTATGTTCGTGAACATGCTAAACGAACATAAATGAACAAAGACAAAAAAACATAATTGAACCTATATGAACATAAATAAACATATAATATAGTAATGTAATCAAACACAATTAAACATATATGAACATAAAAGGAACTTATATAAACGAACATAAACTAACGTAAACGAACAACATAAACGAACGTTCACGAACATAATCGAACGAACGAGACCACTGTTCATGTTCGTTCGTTTAACTAAACGAACGAGAATTTGTGTTCATGTTCGTTCATTTATTAAATTAACGAACATAAACGAACTTCCCGCCGAACGGTTCACGAACAGTTCGTTGAACGTTTAGTTCGTTTACAGCCCTACTGGCCGGTTATTTTTTTTTTTGAGTCAAGGATCACCCACTAAAGATTAAAAAATAGAGCGAAAATTTTGAGATATAAAAGAGAATAAATGTTGTTGAAAACGGTACAGTGAAGATGATGGAACTAAAAAGCGAATATAGAATTAGGTTCAAATATTCTAACTAATTATTGTGCGGATATCGTATGCTATGAGAATGATAAAGAAAATATGTTGTTTGATAATATAAATACGTTCAATCTTACATAACTATTGTCATTAACACACATTCTCACTAATTAAATCGTCTATAAGGTTATTATACACTTATTATTATTATTTTCATTTCTGTCAGAATGTTGTTACAATGTTTTATTGAGTCGTATTCTGTCAGAATGAAAATGAGTGAAAAATGATGTGTGAGAACAAAAATAAATAATAATTAGCGAGAATGTATGAAAATGACGATATTCTTGTAATGTTGAACATATTCGCATTGCTAAACAACTTATTCTCTTAATAATTCTCATATCATACAATATCCGCACAATAATTAGTTAGAATAGAATAACCTAAGCCTATATAAAAACCCTTAACCTCTGTAACGCTCAAACGTAAATCTACATCCTTTCTCGTTGTCTTGTCATAATTCATTACGAGTTTCACATCTCCCATGTATGTGATTGCATTTGTTGGTAATTAACTAAAGTTTCATATATTAAATTCCCCATTGTTTTGAAAAAGATACGCACCACAATTTTGATAGTCGGTTGTAAAATTTAATTGATATGCATTTTTTAATATTCGTAGGTCTAGATTGGTTTTCTTGATGTTTACATAAAATAAAATTAATTGAAGTGTTGCTTAATGAAAATATGGTTTTCTATGTAAACAGATCTTTTCATATTAATCGGATGAAAAAATAGAGTTCTTGTTTTTGAGTTTTCATAGTTATATTGTTTTTGTGTTTAGTATGTAAGGGTAATATGGTAATTTTAGTAGTCTTGCTATTATTTGTGCTAGTGTCACCAAACGCCATCTAGATATATAATCTGTTTAGTCCACTTAAGTCCGGTCTATTTATGTTCTATCTTGTCTATCTACCAAACCATACCTTAATTAAGGTCCAACATTGAACATGCATTGGTAGTTAGATTATTGTTGTAATCATTTTGATTTTTTTTTCTTTTTTGTTCTTATCTTATTTATAATATTGATTTTTAGCAACATATGCTCTGCAGCATGTCGTAGGGATTGCTATATTGACCTAGATAACGACACTCGTGGTCACATATCTTTTTTAAGAAATTAAATATTCTCATATCGTTTGTTCTTATCCATTTTTCCGTTTATATAAATTAATTACATATGAAATCCATTAATTATATATTTTAATTTAATATCTTGATTTTGATATTTGTTTTGATCTAGTAAATAGCAAAATGGATATGAAAAAAAATAAAAGGATATGTGATTTCTTTATTTAATTTTATTAATTTCTAATACAATTGAAAAACATAACTTTGCCAAAGGATAAGTCCGGTGGGAATTTCAGTATTCTTGTTCCCATGTCAATGGTAGTTTCCTTCGTATAAAACTATCATTCAAATAATAATAATAATAATAATAATAATAATAATAATAATAATAATAAGAACAGAAACAAAAACAAGAACAAAGAAAATAACAACTTATTTTATATTAAGAACATACATTAAATATATCATATTTAATAAGAAAATTGCTACTTATAATATAAGTCATAACAATAATAATAGAAGGTAAATTTATACTTTGACTGAAAACTTTATTTAAAAAATAAGTACTATTAAATTGGTGTACCATTCACGATCGTTAAATAAGATAATTGTTTTTAACTGAAATAATAACATGTATAACAATAAATTCGTAATACAAAATGTTGAAGAAAATACAATCTTTTGTTGATATCGAAATTTTATGATTTAACTAGTATAATTTAGTTTATAGGTTTATTTTTCTACATTTCATATGATTTTATTAGTATACTCATCCAGTCATTCTGAATTAACATTAACAAAACCCTTCATTAATTTCTCACTCTTCCTTTGACTCGTGCCTGTATAAGAGTCAATATTCAACGAAAATGTCTTCTTGCAACCAACTGCTTACGATACATACACATGAGACAAAGTAAACGGGTCTAAATTAATTAATTCGTTGAAATTTTTGAAAACGTGGACGACTGTAGATTGTTTTTACACACATTCCTGAACCTGAACTTAACATGGTTAAACCTCACACCTCCCATATAAATAATCCTGATCAAATGACCTCCAGATGTTCTCATGAAAAGATTAAGAATTATCGAGCAATATGAGCCAGAAGGAATCAGGAAGGCGACCCCAACAGCAGGTGGCTCCTCCTTCATTCCCTCCTCCAAGTTGTCCTCGGTGCTACTCTGATCACACAAAGTTTTGTTACTATAACAACTACACTGTGTCCCAGCCGCGCTATTACTGCAAGGATTGCCGCCGCTACTGGACCCATGGTGGAGCCCTTAGGAACATTCCTACTGGTGGAACCAGCCGCAAGCGGGGTAGGATTGATACTGCATCATCGACGTCACAATTCTTGCTTCCACCACCGACAGCATGGGACTTGGGAGCTCCAGATAACTCTACAGGTGGCTTTGGCTGTCCAAGCATTGGTCGTGGCACATTTCGGCCACCAATCACAGAAACTATGCTATCATTTAATTGCGGTGGTGGTTCCAGCCAAACATCTTTCAGGTATGGCCCAGGTGGCGAGATAGGTGGTGTGAATACTGCATTGGGTGCTTTTAATGTAGGGTTTGGTGGTGGAGCTCTTCCGCCAGCAGCTCGATCAAACCCATTATTGCGTCACCTTTCCTCGATGGATGGTTTTCGTGATTTTGGCTTTCCTCTTCTTCAACGACAACAGCACCACCCACCACCGCCGAGTGTATGGACAGCAGGTCATAACATGGCCCTTAACAGCACGGGCACCATACTCTCCAACCCCATTAATTTCCTGTCCATTGCTAGTCACCCCGCTACACCTGCAAACGTAGTCAGCATCAGTGAGTGGTCTGAACTCAATGATATAGACTATGAGGGTGATCCTCTCCAAAGTTACAAGCCACCATCACCATGATATTACATATTGCTTTCAGAACTAGACATCCTTGCATATTGGGTAGATAATAATTAATAGGTTAGATTATATAGGGAGAAAAAGGGAGAGAAATTTTTGTTTCTTATATTACAAATACAACTTCTTCTATAACTTTCATGTCTGATTTTGTTTCTGCGTTTATTAATGAGGGTTTTATCAATGCAGTAAGCTACCTCTTTCCTATATCATATATTTACCTTTTTATTTAAATATTTTATATCTTTTTTACCGAGTTACGTAGTAACAACATTTAAAGTATTGAAAGAATTTGATGATTTTATAATGATATACTACTGGGTCGGACACAACAATGTGTAACATCCGGATTCTCAGGTATCTTATTTTAAGTAATTATCTTGAGTTTTAGGGAGGGACTCGGCGAGTAGGCGCTCAGACTCGCCGAGTAGGATCGCGCATTTCTTGTCTGATTTAATGAAGGACTCGACGAGTCGATGCGTGGACTCGGCGAGTCCGCGCTGTTAAGTGAAACCCTAAATCCCCGGGCCTGTGCCCTATTTAAAGGCCTTTATGGCCTCCATTTGCGGCCAATGCACCCCTAAGAAACCCTAGAGAGCAGAGAGAAAGCTTGTAGTGCAAGAGGAGGGCTAATTCATCATTCTAAGTGTAATTTTGCAAGAAAGAAGGAAGGAGGACAAACAAGGAAGGTTGAGGAGCTCAGATCTATCACCCATTTGATCAGAAGAGGCTGCTAGAGGTACTAATATGTGCTCAATCTCGTGTATTTGGTGATCTACTTGAATCTAGAGTTTTCTTATGCCTTATATGGCTTGGATTCGAAGTATGTGAGGTCCCAAGGTGGAGTTCTTCTTAGATCTGGACCTTAAGAGGTCCAGAGAGTCCTATCTACCTTGCTTTTTGCTATTCCATTAGAGATATGACCCTAGGTTGCCATTCTAGAGGTTATTTCACCCAAAGAAGCTTTATGGACATTGCATGAGTGTAAAGGTCGGACCTTTACGTGATTATAGTGGTTGGGAAGGCCAGATCTATAGTTTAGAGAAGCAGATCAGACCTCAGAAGGTCATTTGAGAGTTGTTATGGGAGCAACTCGCCGAGTCCATAAGTGGACTCGACGAGTCGAGTCGGGGTTGCCCCGCGATTCGTGACAGGTGTAACCCGTCGAGTGGGACGATGGCTCGACGAGCCAAGAGAGGCTGAAAGGATTCAGAGGACCCGCTTGGACTCGCCGAGTCGCCCTTGTGCACTCGACGAGTCGGGTCATAGTTTGACCGTTGACTTTCGTTGACTTTAGGGTTCTGGTCAAGACTGATTCAAGAGAGTTCAGGGAAGGGTAGAATGGCCTTCTACCTAATCTGTAGAGATGAGGCTATGAGAGAATATTGATCGGGAATGTTATTTGAATAATAGAAGGAGGCTAGGTCGGGACGTTGAGCACGAGAGTTTATCCGACTTCATTGAGGTGAGTCTTCTCACTATACTGTACCTGGAAGGGTACCTATGTGTGACCGGAAGGTCTTATATGCTATGAGATGTATGAGATGTATGTTGTTATGTGATATGTATGTGTTATGTATGTTATGTACGATAAGGACCGGAAGGTCAAGATGATATGGACCGGAAGGTCAAGAGGTTACGGACCGGAAGGTCGATACGGGTAGAACCGGAAGGTCTATCGGGATTCGGGACGGAAGTCCCCTGAGACACATGGATCGGAGGATCCTACAGAGTTATGGCCTGGAAAGGCGTATGTGTGGTATGTGGTATTTTGGGGAACTCACTAAGCATTTATGCTTACAGTTGTTATGTTATGTGTTTCAGGTACTAGTGAGGATCGCGGGAAGGCGCCGGCATGATCCGTATACACTTACGGAGTTTATGTTATTGAGATTCTGGGACATTTTTTGTTATGACACAGTGGATACATTATGTTTTTGTGATTATCGTGTGATTGAAACTATGATTTAAAAATGAAAAATTGTTTTGAAAATTACGTCGTTACACAATGTGTCCCTTAAATTGGAAGCGCTAGCTATCATTCTAATTTTCGCATACTCTTAGCTTGTTGCGCAACATGGTAACGAACTATTATGTTCATAGTAATCTTTATGACAAATTATTGATGTTCTAAGGTTAAATCCAACAAATGGTATCAGGGTCTTTGGTTAAAATATGAAGGTACGAGCAGAAAACAAAAAAATAAAGAATTAGATGGCTTTACAAAACACATCTTCTAGCCTCTACTTCCGCATTAAATCGATGGAACTATCACCATTGGAGTATTCAATTGAAGGTGCTATCCAAATCACAAGAATTATAGGGAATTGATGAGTGGGATTACTGAACCTGGAGATCATATCAAACAAACTTAATTAAACCTACAAATGATTCTAAGAGAGTCAAAGAAGAAGGATAGAAGTGTTTATCGGGACATAGATGAAGCTATCTTCAAAAGAATCTAACCATCAACATATTCAAAGGAGGAATAAGATATGCTCAATATACTTATATTGGTAAGGAAAGAGTTAAGCTTTCCAAGTTACAAACTGTATGATGCGAATGTAGAAAATATAGAAGAGGAACAAGGATTGGTTCCTATTCAAACTTGTTTATCTAGGGTTGACCTAGTCAATGAAGTAGAGGTTTCATTAAAGAAGTTTATTAGAAATGATGTCAAATACTAGAACTAAGAATCACGAGGAACTATTCTAGCCATATGTCGAAAGTATGAGAGTATCTAGTGGGTGTGCTCTCTATTTGAAAGAGAAAAAACGATTTGAATGAAGAGAGCTCTCATTTGTGATTTTGGTGTGCTTGAATGAATATCATGTTAGCATAGTTTTATTAGTTTGTATCAACTTCTTATTATTGCCAGTCCATGTGTGCTTTGGCCCGTTTTCTATACATTTGTATTCATTGTATATATATTGATTAATTGAATGGTAGAAATGGTTACGGGAATATAATCACAATTACATGGTATCAGAGCAATATAGCCTGATTACCCTTAATTAAACCCTAGTCGACACCAGCTGCTTGCAAACTGTTCAATCTTTCTCCGATTATTCTGTTTCCTACCTTCTCTGCTTCTCCTTCTTTTTTTTCTTCTCTGCTTCTTCTCTGCTTCTCAACATGTCTCTCCCTATGAATGACAAGCCATCATCCACAATCAATATCAAGCATGTGGTTCCTTTTGTACTAGACTTGGATCAGATGAATTATGATATTTGGAGGGAGTTATTTGAAATTCACTATATTGGGTATGGAGTAGATGACCATCTCAAGCCTCATGTTACTACAACAAGCGACAAAGACAAAGAAAAAGCTACTGCAGAATTTGTTCCTGCGAAGGATAATTGGCTTCGTGTTGACTCCATCGTGAAATCATGGTTATATGGCACTCTCTACATATCTCTTCTCCACATGATTTTTAAGAAGCAGGAAACAGCTTATGAAGTTTGGGAAATCTTGAAAAGGTTTTTCATGATAACAAAGCATCTAAGGTTATTCAGTTGGATCGTGAACTCAGAAACTGTCACACCCCCAAACCGGAACGGCGGAAACGTTCGAGGGCGGAGGACGTCATGTTTAGTATCACAACACATGCATCATAGTAATCAAAGTAACAAACAACCATTTCATTAATATGAAAGTGTTTACAAAGTATGTGATTCACATAAGAAGAACTCCAAAAGTCAATAACAAAACAAGACATGAAGCTACTATGCTCCATCACCTGAATCCCAATGTGCGTACATGTCTACTAGTTTCCTGAGAATACAAGTTATTTTGAAAGAGTAGATCAGCATTTAAGCTGGTGAGCTCATAAGTATTTTAGTGATGTAAAGTAAGTTGTAAGTTCTTTTAGAAAAGTTCGCATGTTCCTCCAGAAAATCCTATATTTTCTGATATGATGAAAGATAAGTCAAAATGGCTTTACAATCTCTTCTATGAGTACTAAATGGATACAAGTTATATAAAATACAGAGTAAATAGACAATCGATTGTGTGAATCTACCCTAAGCCCACAACCAAACAAGGAACATGAAATGAGGCGGAAGTCACACACATCTCATTGTTTGTTAGATCTTCGTTGTATATAACCCTGGCGTATTCATTTGGTACTCATGGAGTTAACTGTAATAGTTCCTTTATATTTGATGAAAACATTCTTTAAGAAAAACCCTTATTTCCTTTAGTAAAAATGGTAACCACAATATTTCCTTCTATAATCACTTAGTTTATACTAGCTATATATAATCTAATATCGAACGGATAGTTAATTGTGTGAATCTGCCCTAAGCCCACAACCAAACAAGGAACAGGAAGTAAGGCAGAAAGCACACATCCAACTACCTATCGGATATTAATTATATATAACCCTGATGTATAAACTGAGGTATTATAGAATTAACCACTAAAGGTCCTTTAAGTTATACTGGTTTAATAAAATGGATTAAACCCTTTTACTGAAAAGTTTCTAGTTTAGCCTACTAAATGTTCTATCTGAAAGTATGTTTTTGTACTAGAAAACGGTGTATTGAATTTGTATACTATGACTTGACCCATACCTGATACTCCTTATGATTACTTGGTGTATACGGAATATATATATATATATATATATATATATATATATATATATATATATATATATATATATATATATATAGCTAAGATCGATTAGATAGTAGATTGGGTGAATCTGCTCTAAGCCCACAACCAAACAAGGAACAGGAAATGAAGCGGAAAGCACACATTCTACTGTCTACCAGACCCGATTAATATATATCCCTGATATATCTACCGAGGAATCATAAAGTTAGCATTATAGGCCCCCTTCTAACAGAATGTTCATGTTACGAGTAAGTTATGTGACGTTATTCTATTGTTAGGACGACTACTAGAAGTAATAAAATCCTGTACTCTAAACGCCTTAGTCGATACTGTTGTGAGTTTTGTATATATTAATGTGTTTTATTTATTATTGTCTGGTACTTTGCAGATGTACCCTTTATAAATAAAATCTAGAATAGTTTCATAAAATGCCTTTTGGCACTCACTCTCTATCATGTTCACTATCCCTGATAATAGATATACTAGGTATTATCCCCTAAGTCGTCGGGGGCTAGGTCCCCACCTGTTGTTCCTATGACATAAGCTACCTTACCTGATTCTGACATTCGACTTGAAAGGAAAGCATAAGGAGCCTCAGTCAATCTACGCAGAGTGAATCGGTCCCTAAGGAACCCCCGAAAGGGCTGCCGTCCGATGGGTACACGAAAGTGACGAAGTTGCTTTGACTACAGAACCATGCCTGTCTGTTGGAGCGAATTGGATGATCGGGTCGAGGGCTGCCCCCTCTTCCCCTACTTTGTGGATGTACCCCATATATATAAATCCTGGGATTTTGTAGATACATATATATATATATATATATATATATATATATATATATATATATATATAACCTTATACCATGTTTATTATCATCTTTTATTTAGAACAATGAGTTAATGATATGTTCCCTTCCTAGGTTACTGGGAATATAAAGTATAAGTATGTAAATCATGATTTGTTATTCTGTTATAGTTATAGTATGTTCCTCCCTGTACTAGTTATAGTATGCTCCTCCCTGTACTAGTTATAGTATGAACTGAATCCCTAAACTATACCTATTATAGTTTACTATTATGTTTACTTGAACTGTTACTGACTTGAAGAAAAGACACAATTATCTACTGAGTTATGATTGTACTTTTAAAAACAGAGTTTTATAAACAACAAAGTAACATAACTTTTAAAAGAGTTTTTGAAATGATTTGATCACTTATAAACACATAAGAAATCCTTTAAAATGATGTTTATCACAGATAACATTTACACAATTATCATTGTCTTCAACTTGTATTCCCCCCCCCCCCTTTAAAAGCATTTAAAACATTTAAAAGATTGATTATAGGGGTATGAACTCACCTTATGTGGGTGATTCAATTGAAGATTCGCGTAAGGATGAGAAGTTCCACGAATGAAGTCTCGAGACACAAACGAGTCCTAAATGACATATATTGATACATATATGCATGTAATTAGTAAATCTAACTACAAAGGTGATTGGGAAACAACCTAGGATGCAAGGATAACTCACCAAAGAAGTGTTGGAAACAAGATAGGAGGTTGATTGGATGTTCACGGCCCAAAGGAAGGATGGTTCACGGCCCAATGGAGTTCACGGCCCAAATGGATGAATGGTTCACGACCCAAGTTGGTTCACGGCCCAACTTGATGAGTGGTTCACGACCCACTTGGTGTTCATGGCCCAATCTTGAAGGGTTCACGGCCCAAATGTGAAGAACACTTGAAGATCTAGGTGTTTTGGTGAGTGTTTGAAGATCCTAGTAAGCTTCTATGAAGTATCAAAGGAAAGGGGTGTTTAGGAGTGAAAGATGGTGTTCTTGAACTATGATATTTGAGAGAGAATGGAGTGTTTGCAGCCAAGAAAAGAAGAAGTGAAGGAAAAGTGGCTAACATTCATCTATATACCATGAGTTCACGGCCCATGAGGTGTTCACGGCCGTGAACATGGTCCTTGGCCGTGAACCTCACTTGTTGAGGTTTTATGGAACAAATATTGTTCTAGGCTCTTGGTTCTTACGTGGTTCGCTTCCTAATACGCAACCCTTACGTATACTCGGTCTAGAAGCCTATAAGTTTGACCTTAAGTTGATGTGTTTGACCTAATCCAATAAAAATTTTCGAGTTGTCATAGAAACATCATGTTTGGTAATTCTTCCATCACAGATTACTGTAATAAAATCAAATATATTGTTGATCGATTGGAGCACATGGATGATAAAGTCCCTGAAACCAATCTTGTTGCATACATGATTAATGGTATGTATTCAAAGTTTTGCTACATTCTAATCAATATCAGGCATCGAGACCACCTCCATCTCTCTGGGTGCTAGATCCATACTCATATGTGAATAACAACATATGATACAAGATGAAAAACGTGACTCTATCATTACTCATGCCGACAGTTCTTCTTCCCCCATGCTCTTACTGTTCAAAATCCCACAAATAGTTCACCTTCCTGGCAGCAAAATAACACTGGTGGTAGAGGAGGCTACCGTGGGGGTCGTCATGGCTGTCGAGGTGGCCGGGGAGGAGGACGTTTCAGCCGAAGATACAACGACGGTGGGTATAATGGCAGTGGTCCAGGTACGACATCAGGTGGCAGTAGTAAACATACCGCCAATAACCAGCGTCAAGGGCAAGGTGCTTGGGTTTGGACTTATTCTCCTTAATTTCATACCGGATCAAATCAACAATGACTTCTACCAAGCCCAATCACAAATCAGATGCACGGAAGTGGGTCTAGAATGCAGCAGGCCCAACAGAATATTAATCAACAGCACCACCAATTTTTTACACCAGCCCAACAGCAATTTCCTCAACAGCAGGCCTATCCGGCCCAAATTCAAAACCTGGAGTCCACTACACTTCCACAACTGTTTAATACCATGACATTAAATGACCCAGGGCAAACCGATTGGTACATGGACACTGGCGCCACATCGCATCTTCATTCGAATGCAGGTATACTTAAGTCTATTTTAGATAAATCCAATAATTATTCATCTGTCTTAGTTGGTGATGGATCCTTAATATCTGTAACAAAAATGGGACACACTACTCTTCCGCTTACGAATTCTTACCGTACCTTAAATCTTCAAAATGTTTTAATTACTCCTTCTATTATTAAAAATATGATTGATGTTCATCGTTTTGTTGTGAAAATGATTGCTCTATTGAATTTGACACTATTGGTTTTTCTGTGAATGACTATCGCACCAAACAAACTCTCATCCGATCTGACAGCACCAGTGATCTTTATCATGTCACTTCTCTAAAAACTCAATCCTTCGTTTCCATTGCTCCGTCTGTTTGGCACCAACGTCTTGGTCATCATGGTCAACACATCCTCAAACAACTTGTCCATAATCGTTTTATTTCATGTTCTTCTACTAAAGATTCAACTTTGTGTCATGCATGTCAATTGGGCAAAAATGTTAAATTGCCATTTAGTACTTCTACTTTTGTTTCTCAATTTTCTTTTGAATTAATTCATTCTGATGTATGGACATCCCCTATTGAAAGTTTGAATGGTATTAAATATTATGTCATATTCTTGGATGATTTTTCTCATTATGTTTGGGTTTACCCTATTCGTGCCAAATCTGATGTGTTTGAAAAATCCGTGCACTTTAAAAATTTTGTCCACAACCAATTTAAGATAGACATCAAGTCTTTTCAATGTGATAATGGTGGTGAGTATGAAAATCATAAATTTCATGCTGTTTTTTCTCAAAAGGGCATTCATTTCCGTTTTTCATGTCCTTACACCTCTCAACAAAATGGAAAAGTCGAACGCATGTTACACACCTTGAATAATGCCATTCGCACCCTTTTGTTTCATGCTCGGCTTCCTCCCACATTCTGGACTGAATCCCTTCATATGGCTGCTCACCTTCTCAATATCCTTCCTTCTATCCCTCTTCACAATGTCTCTCCTTCTATAAACTCTATAATCAACACCCATCCTATGACCATCTTCGTGTGTTTGGTTGCCTCTGTTACCCTTATATCAATGCTTCTCATAAACTTGACCCAAGATCAACACCATGCATCTTCCTTGGGTATCCTACGAATCATAGAGGATACCATTGTCTTAACCTTGATACAAATAATATCATCATCTCTAGACACGTTGTTTTTTATGAAAACATTTTTCCTTTTGGGTCGATGACACCAAACAAAGCTCCTTCCTACACCTTTTTAGAGAGCTATGAGTCTACACATCCTATTCTTACTACCTTAACCCCACACCTACCTACTCATCATAATATTTCTACCGAGAACGTTATCCCTACTCAAAATTCATTACCGACTTCATCTACCACCCCTCAAACCCCACTCTCGCCCTCTTGTCTTGTCCAGCAGCCCATATTCGGTTCAACAAACCAACCATTTGTCGACTCATTACATTCAACCCTTACACCTAAACCTTCTCAGCCTTCTACCTTCACTTGTTTAGAGCCCACGTCACCGTCATCTACCAACTCAAATGACACTCTAAGTCCCAAAACTCGGATCTTCTCAAGGTATCAATGCAATTGTTTAAGTTAATGCGGAATCTTAATCAAACAATTATGCGAAACAAACAAACAATTAAATGAATCAATGAACATGTTTCAATGAATGCACAAAATTCTATTAATCAATTGTCAGGTATATTCAATTACTCTTTAATCGTGAATAGACTCCAACTCACAAAAACACATTAACCTAGAATAGCTATACACATACCATATTATACTAAACCAATAACCTAAAGCCCAAATATAACAAGCCCACTAAAAACACTAAACCCACCAGTGATTTCGGTCCAAAAACGAGAACACATATTACATACAAAAACAAAGCATAAACCACAAAATATATCCCAACAATCTCCCCCTTGGTTTATTGCTTTTAGTTCTCTTTAAGGCTTTTCCACGAGATGCACGTCCGCCTGATCAAATGCCCCAGCCCACAGCTTCTTGTCAATTATGGTAGCTACCATTCCAGTGAAGGCTTTTGCGACAGCTTCAAACAATTCATTCTCAACAATTATTTGAAAGTTTGACAAAGTTCGGATATCACGTTCACAAAACTTCAACAAGTCTTTGGGATCAACAATGTGATATTGGTTCTTCTTCAGCTTGATCACTACTGATGCAGTAGCCTCATCATAAACCCAGAATTGCATTGAGTCCAAAGTGCCTTCTGGTAAACGTTTGGGAAGCGGAATCCTTTTAGCTTGCTTTGTAGGCGGCCACATGACATTCACCATGGTTTTATTAGTGTGAGGATCAATGACATCCTTTGCCTTTTTCGTAAACGATGAAGCAGTCTTCATGCCTTCAAAGTTATTTTTAGCTTTATCCTCAAGAGAACTCTTAAAAGACCAGGCCATGGGATCATTGGTTGGATTGTGGAAAAGTGCGTGACTAAGTTCACAAAGATCAACTTTTTTCCATGACAGAAAGTCGACTTTCTTCGCATAATACTCAATTCGTCTGCTCTTTCGCTTTACGATCCACATTTTATTATCAGCATCATATCCCCACATCAAAATGCCAGAGCGTTCCCCATATTTATCTGTAAATTTCTTCCCAGTTTCCCTGAAAAACATCTCAGGGTGATCACCTGGAGCATTTTGGTCTGAATGCTTCATCACTAGCATATTCCCTTTCAGCTGCTTAATCCTGATTTGCTTATCTCTTCTTTCTTGAGCAGAAGCAGGACCAGAAGATAAAAATGTGTCAAGATTAGCATCCAGAGCAGGTCTTACAACTCTTTCACTTGTAAGTTGAGAAGTTGGATTGGATGGACCAGAACTAGAAGCATAAATCTTTTCTCCTTCAGCTCTTAAAGGTTGAAAATCATCACCAAACTTTTGATGTAAGCGTTATTTCAGGTCAAAGAATAAAGCAGTTAGACCACCAAGATTTGCTTGAAGTTTTGAAATCTTTGCATCTTTAATGGAGTTCTCCTTTTCAAGATCACTGATTCTAATGTTCTGCTTTCCAATAATCAAATCCTTTTCAGTTGAGCTCTATTCCAAATCAAAAACTATGTTCTGAAGCAGAGCGACATCCACAAATTCAGACTCAGGCAGCTTGCTTTTGCCTTTTGAAATATCCAGCTCGGGGGCTTCAAAGGAGCTTCCAGAATGAGTGAAGATGTAAGCAATTAGATTGAGTGAAGATGGGTTTACAACAATTTGGTGTAATAAATAGGATTTGCTGTAGGGTTGAAGATGACCTTACGGTTAGATTTTGACGATCTTATCACCGCATCTACCGCCTCTGACCATCGACCGATGTCATTGTACTCTCTCCTTTACTTCTACTTTCCCTACCACTCCCCTCGTTTTTAGTTTGGGTCTCTTACCACCTATTATCGGCGGTTTCCTTCTCCCTTTTCCTCTAGCCAGAACCCCTGTAACCTTTCACCAACACCCTACACACCACCTCCATCTAACGGTGTGAAAGATGGTTCTTGGTTCAATTTTAGATGAAAGATTTTTGTAAGCACATTTATGGGTTTCTAGGAATCAAGCACTTTCATTTCTCCAAGAAGATTTATGGGTTGTATTTTTGTTTTTTTTTTTTTTGTTCATGGATTATTTTGTCCCGGCTGGTGTTCCAACTTCTACTCAATTATTCTTTTGGGTCAGATATATCACCTTCAAGTGGAAATCGGAAACCAATACAAGCTTTGTTTTACTAGAGATGATGTTTCGCCTTAGAGTGCCTATAGAACGACCTACGCTTAGTCTTGTAAGATGTTGGCTAATTTCAGTCACTTGGGTGCTAAGTCGGTTGATCATCATTACGTTATGTTGTAGCAAATAACACCAATCAACATTAGATTTGCTCAAAATCGAAGTCTACTTATAGTCTTTTGCATCTGAATTGGAAGAGTAATCTACTCAAAGTTGATGTAAAGATCAAAGTCAAACTCAATGTCTGCTTAAAGTTTACTGCTTCTAATCTTATTTATCTTTAATGGACAGTTTTGGTGTTGGTGGTTTCCTAACCTCGCTTCCAGCAATAGTTTTACAGTTTGGTTTCTGTGGTTTGTTGCGTTTAGGATTCCCATCTCCACTGTTACATTTAACATCCCTTTATACTTTACTTCACTTTTTTATCATATAGTGTCTCTCTATGGGTTTTACATTATGTGCATGTAATGCCCTAGTAACATTAATCAAGCAAATTACACATCACATTATCAAAGAAGATCCACAAAATCAAAAGAATGATTTTCAAAATTTTCTATCAACAGTGTATGTTTCTTAGAAAAGAAGGTATGATTAGCCAAAAGTTTTCTTCTTTATTTGCTCTTTTCACTTGTTTTGTCAGCTTGACTGGGTGCTAAGCCTATCTCCTGCATTTGATGTTCAACAGTAACCAAGCCAGTCTGCGCAAGAAAGCTGCAGAAATACCATTAAAAGATCATTAGTAAACTCTAAAGTAACCACCTATAACCATTAATGATCTTTAGTATATCACTGACATAAGTAATCTAATGTAGTTTTGTAGATCATTAAAGATTCAAGAGTTTGTGATCTTGTAAACAGATCATATATCAACTGAAAACCAAAAAAAGATTCAACTAGCTTCCTCTTTCCCTCTTAATCATTAAGACTTATTTGGACACAAATCAATTATCAATTCAAAAAGTCATAGATCATCAATGCATATTATCATATCTCAATCATCAAAATTTACCAAAAATAAATGCAAATTTAGAACCTTACCCGCTGAGAAGAAAGAATAGGATGCCGGTGATAAGAACAAGGAAGGTAACATGAAGCACCATTACAGAGTCGCTAGAAGAGAAAGCTAAGCCCAACATAACACAAAGACAAACACCCAACATGAAGAATGCTCCTTTTAGTGCATTCCAAGTTGGACCCTGATATCAAAACAAGAGAAAGATTAGTAATTGATCAATAAAAAGGAGAAAATTAATACTTCGCGATTTGAAAAGTCTACGAACGTTAACACCAGGGGCTAAGGCTCCGAGAAAGACGGCTGTTGCTGATGAAACATCTTCTACAGATTGTTTTCCTTCCATTCTGGGTGGCTTGATCTGGAAATTAGCGTTCAATTCTGAGTTGTACGAAAGGGCGATTCTTACTCCAAATATATATGAAGAGGGTTTTAACTTCCTTGAGGATATGGAGGGAAAATTAAGATTGAGATCACGCAATCTAGCAAATAAGTGATTGCAGCAAGTCGATTCTGCAAGCGATTTAGTTGATTTTGACCAAAAAATCAGATCGCATCTACACTTTCATCTCAATTTGGAAATTTTGGCGGACTGTTTTCAGCGTGGATTCTCAAATCACAGTCACAGATATGATTAATTGGCCCATGGCTCATGGCCTAATAACCCAATAGCATCACAGTGTTGAATAATCATTTAATTTTTTTCTTTATTATCCTGTTGTATCAGTATCATTATTTATTTTATTTGAAGAAAAAAAAAATGGCTTCCAAAGTCACGTCCAATACTACTGGTTTTTGGGAAGTTATTTTACTTTTAATAAATTAGATTTTTATGATTTTAAAGAACAATTTATTTCGAGGTTGAAGTTTGAGAGACCGAATATAAACTACCCTTTTTTTTAAGTGTTAAATCACATATTAGATTTCTATTAAAATTTAGTATACTAAATGGCAGTGTCAAACTCGCCTTCTTCGTTCAAATACTTGGAATAGAATAAATCACAATAACGTCATCAGGAATTGTATTTGTAGTTTCGCAAGTCCATGCATACATGTCTTAAATAGCATATATGATGAATATGTTTGAAATATATTCAAAAATTATACCTAACAATAGCATATTCGAAACTCATAGAAACTACATGTTTGAAATTAATAGGATGAACATGCTCGAAATTTATAACTACTTTTTTTAGAAAAATAGGTTCGAAAGTTATAAAAATAGTACGAAATTTAAGAAAAATAAATTATATAACTTGTTTTCTGTAAAAGAAATCACATTTTAGGTTTTTGCTCTATTCAATCTTTAACTAACAAATGTATAATCATGATGTAGTTTCTTGTAATTCTCAGCTTTTGTTTTATGAACTTATAATGTAGTAAAACAAAACTTAATTCATACAATTGTTGCAATTTAATATTCATCAATCAACAAAGAAAACATTAGCACCCTTTCTTCCAAAATCACTCTATATTCACTAAAAATTACAATGTACAGATCTTCGATACAAGCCTCAAACAAAGGAGACAAAATACACAAAACATTACAAATACAATACAGAAGTTTATATTAACATAATCATAAAAAAATAAATATTCAATTCCCCATGTACGGATTACCTCTAAACAGAGACTCATTCGGCAGCTGCCATTCCCTCTCTTTCACATGCTGCAAAAGTGGTGGCTGTTCACCACCGCCACCGCCACCACCACCACCAAACAAAAACCTCTCCCTTGGATTCTCCAAATACACCATCCGGTTCGTAAGCAATGGGTTTCCCCACCTATCAACAACATCATATCTCGAACCACCACCATATCCATGGAAGTTTCCGGCAGGGTTGTTTCCCAAAACCGGCCAATGATGGTTAGGATTCGGAAGATTTCCATTGCCTCGCTCCAGACTCAGGTTGTTTGTATACCGGTAAAGCCATTCCGAAGAACTTAATCCAAAAACCGGTGGCCGGAATCCATCCTCAAAGCCCGGAACTCCCGAACTAAAATCGTCCGGTAACAACGGGGCTGAAGGAATCGGAGCTACATAAGATGATGTCGGCATTTCAGAAATGGGAGACAACTCTCTCTTGTTTGGACTTGGTGATCCTCTTTCTCTTTCTAGGTTTAAGCTTTCTCTATTAAGAACCCAGCCACTAAGGGAAGGAGGTCCTGCAGCATTTTGTGCACCGATTAGAGATGAAGATCGTCGAAGATGTTCTTGATCAGAAGTTTCAGTTTCAGTCTGAATCGGTTCAGAGTTGTATCTCGTGAGAGGTTTGAAGAGAATCACCTCCTCCTCTTCAACGCCACTCGATTCTTCTTCCTCGATAATCTCTTTCTCGTTTTTCTTTGAAAACTTCCTTGAAGATCGATCATAAATGATCGATCCACACTTCAATTTCTCGGCTACTTTAATGGAAGCATGAAGCACGCGATTGACACGGATCGAATTCGAATTCCCGAACTCGAATCTCCGTCTATTTTCGGAATTACAGAAGTCTAGAAGCTCGTTTGATTGGGAAACAGGTTCGAATCCTCTCAACTCATAGTCTTCCCACAAAGCAATTTGATTCGAGAAATTAGGGTTTTCATCAAATCCGCTCACAAGATCAACCAAAGCACCAAGGAAATACGATTTAGCATTACAAACCTTTTCATCTTCATCATAGCTTCCTGCAAAATCGATCACACCAACATACCATTCCAGGAACACGAGCACCGCAGGCAACAACGAGCAGCAGTTCTGTCGATCGGATCCGGCGGTGGTAAGGCTGAGACACCGCTGGATAAAATGGCCCAAACAAGTAAACATACACGTCCAAGCCCATGAACTACATGCTGAAAGCTGTTCGTCTTTTTGGCCTTTTAGTTCTTTAAGTTCCGGAGTTTTCATCAGATTATGGATCACAAAGATGAGAATGGCGACAGATTGAAGAGCTCGATAAGGTCCTTTCCTTGACGAATCGAATTGATCATACGGTTCTAACGATGAATTCAATTCCATTTCGTTTAATGCCAATACTGCTTCTAACTCCTTCATTGTTGATGCGAAAGTGTGAGGTAAATCCTCAAAACTCGGTTTAACCAGAAAGAAACTCATCATCCTCACAAAAAGAGGCCAAAGATCTGTTTTCACAGGAGAAACATGCTCACTCCCATTAGCTCCTAATTTGATATTCGTAGAATCCATGCTTGAATGCGACTTAATCTGCGATGAAAGCCTCTTCAATGGCTTTGAGAAATCAATATGGGCATTGGTAGAAAGTGATTCTAATTGAGATGATTTGTTCTGCAAATCAACATCAAATTAGGGTTTTTTAGCTTCTTCATATAAATCAAAAAATGAAATATCAACTTCTTACCTTCTCAAAAAGTAACATAATATTGTCTCGAGCATCTGGAAAAGGCTCTTTCACAGCCAAACTTCTTACACAATGATATAACGCAAGAAAATCATCACCAATATATGTTGCCAATAATGCCAACTTCAAAAAATTTCATCAATTATTTTCACATCATAAAT
Source organism: Lactuca virosa (assembly GCF_052849685.1). Lineage (NCBI taxonomy): Eukaryota > Viridiplantae > Streptophyta > Magnoliopsida > Asterales > Asteraceae > Lactuca > Lactuca virosa. Next base: position 102,503,753 of record NC_136429.1, read on the forward strand.
AATAAACAATGTCAAAACAATTTTATACCTGATTTTGAGGGTTTCCACTATGAGGCCAAACTGTTGTTGCTTCTAAGTAATAAGTAGCTGCCACCCCCCATTTTTGAACCTCGGGCTTTTTACAAAGCTCAACATATCTTGAAAGATCACCTAAGCAAACTAAAAACCTATGACATACATAATGGCATTTTTGTAATATTGTGTTTTCATTAGAAACAGAGCCTCCACTTCCATTCTTTTTCAACAATGTTTCTTCAGATACACCACAAGTTTTTCTGAATTTTGCAATTAGGTCCTTGTAGAACTCGGCAACTTTAGAGAGAAATAATTTGAATCCTTCCACGTGGCTATTAAGGTTGTTTGTGCTTTCTGTTCCCGAAGACACTTTCTTGATTTTCTTACGATATTCATCAATGTGTTTGTAGTGAAGCTTCCATAGAGAATATTCAACTTCTTGAAGATCGACTTGTTTGTAATCATTACGAATGATTTTCTCATAACCAGATCGCACTTTAAGATAAAGATCTTGAACCTCTAAATGTTGTATGCCTTTATGTTGAATTGTTGCCCATAATAGCTTTTCAGTATTAACAACCTGAACATAACATAAAGAAAGGTAAATGATCTTTCTTTATATATATTGAAATTATCAATTTTGGTATAAATGGTTGTGAATCTTGTAATTGACCTCAAGAAATGAAGTCTGCTTTTCTCTCTGATCTCTAAGTGTTGAAGGCTGGTTTCCATTCATGATTATTGTGGAACAATTTGAAGATCGAATCTATAGTTTATGCACAAATAATCAGCATAAGGGTGCCTTCGTCTGTAATAATATCATTATCATAAAGTTAAAATTTGGACTAAAATTTGTGTGAAAAGTGGACTCCAATTGGGGAATAATGGAATACTAATCAACTTCATTTATAAGAAACAGATGAAATTTCACGGATTTCATTTCTTAGATACAATTAACGCTTTACAAATGTATAGAAAAAGAGGAAAATGAAAGGAAAAACATAATAATCACATAAGAATAAATCAGCTACTACTACACTCAGTAATATGATAATTTTGTAAGAGGTCGAATCAGTCAGTCAAATTATCAAACACTTGAAGTGCATAATTCAATACAGATTGACGATGCGATATTAACAAGAAATTTGAACACAAAATTGAAAACCCATGTGGAATAACACTTCAGATTATCAATAAAAGTTGCTATGATTACAAAAATCGAAAAAAAAAAAAAAAAAAAAAAAAAAAAAAAAAAAAAAAACTAAATTTTGGATATGAAGAAGCACGTTACCTGAAGAAGATTCTGCACGGGTGTAGAAGAATAAGATGAATAACTCCTGGGATTAACAAGAAACGCTAAATCCTATAGACTTCTGGAGAAAAAAGACAGCGAAACATATAGAAGTGTTGGGATTATAGCAAGATGAAGTGAATTTGGTCGGGAGTGGGCAAACTGTTATGATGTTATTGGTTTGTCTTTTAGAACAATGATCCTTGCGTCTGAGATTTACCCAGAAGAAAAGGCAGCTGCTTCTAGTCTGGTGCTCTTAAATGACGATCATACCCTCGCTTTGCTTTTCTCTCATCCTAATCATATACTTGAAAATTCTCTACGTATCCTTTGAAAAATATTTAATAAAAGCGATCTGGACGAGAATGACCTTATTCACAAAGTAGATATAACAATGGGATTATTTATTTATTTATTTATTTAGTTTCTATTTATTTATTTTTTTATTCCTTTTAAATTGTCAGAAAAATCTTCAATTTTAAAACGTAGTTAGTTACAAACTCTATTATCGGTTTCAAAATCAATTATTGTGGTCTTTCTATTTAAAATGTTTTTTTTTTTTCAAATGAATGTTTATCAAAGTCGACACTCACTATACATCTATATAGTGCTCTTTGTTTTTATTTCGAAACTATGCATGATGCAGACATATATGAAAGGTGTTTTCCAAGATGTTTATCGAATATATGGCATTCATGAGTTCAAAACTCTTTTTTTTCCTTTTTTTTTTTTTTTTTTTTTGCTTTTTTTTTTTGTTGTTGTAAGTTTTGAGAATAGTTTATATATTGCTTAGTAAGTTTAAAACTCTTAGGTTGCGTTTAGTTACGGAAAAACAATTTTCATTTTCCGTTTTTCGTTTTCCCTATTCAGTTTTCGTTTTTCGTTTTCAGTTTTCATTGGAAAATTTAGAAAACGCGTTTAGTTAAAACTTATTCATTTTTCATTTTCAGTTTTAGAAAATTAGAAAACGCGTTTAGATGTGTATATTTCTAACGGTTTTCATTTTTAGAAAGCGGTAGCGGTGGTAGGGTGGGGGCAGCGGCGCGGGGGGGGGGGGGGGGGGGGGGGGGGGCAGTGGTGGTGTCGATGATGGCGACGGTGGCGGTGGTGGTGATGACAGGCAATGGTGGTGGCGGCGGCGGTGGTGGGGATTGCGGTTGCAGTGGTGATGCTGGTGATGGGGTAGTGGTGGTGGTGATGGTGATGGTAGGTCGGTGATTGTGGTAGTGGTGTTGGGTGTGTGTGTGTGTGTTTATGGGAGTGGGTGTGGGTGTGTGTTTGTGTGTGTGTGTTTTTGTGGGGGTGTAGGTGTAGGTGTAAGTGGGGGTGTATTTGTGGGGGTGTGTCTGTGTGTGTGTGTGTGTGTGGGGGGGGGGGGGGTTAGGGTGGGTGTCTGTTTATGGGTGTGTGTGTTTATGGGAGTGGCTGTGGGTGTGTGTTTATGTGTGTGTTTGTGGGGGTGTAGGTGTGATTTGGGGTTGGGGTGGGTGTGTATTTGTGGGGGTGGATGTGTGTGTGTGGGTGGGGGTTGGGGTGGGTGTCTGTTTATGGGTGTGTGTGTGTGTTTGTGGGGGTGGGGGTGGGTGTGGCTATGTGTTTGTGTGTGTGTGTGTGTGTTTTTGTGGTTATGTGTGGGGGGGAGGGGTGTGGATGAGGGTTGGGGTAGGTGTGTGTGTGTGGGTGTGTGTGTGTGTGTGGGGGGGGGGGGGGTAGGTGGGTGGGTTGGGGGTGTTACGGTGGGGGTAGGTAGAGGTGGGAGTAAGTGTGTGTTTATATTTCAAAAATATTTTGGAATTAGAAAAATGTGGAAAACAATAATTATTGGTTTTCCAAAAATTTCCAACTTCTTTGTAATTTTAGAAAACGGAAAATTTTCATTTTCCGTGAAAATTAAGAAAAATAGACGAACTAAACGCGTTTTCAAAATTCTCATTTTTCTTGGAAAAAATTTCCGAAAAACGGCTCATTTTTTCGCAACTAAACGCACCCTTAGTGTTTTTTTTTTTTTGTAAGTTTTGAGAATAGTTTTATATATTGCTTAATAAGTTTTTAAAGATGGTATGTAGGAATATTTTGTTTTCCATTTGCTTTTAAAAATAAGTTTCGAAAATCTTGGAGTTGGAAACTCATATGTTTTAATCAAACGTAGAAGATGAGAAGAACAAGTTTGAAAATCTCATGTTTCGAAACTCCCTGTCACTTGGAACAAATTCAAAATATATACAAAAATTTTGAAGCTTTTTTTATCTTGTATTCATAAAAAAAATTTACAAGTTTTTTGTGCCTAGTTGTCTCTAAACCGGGAAGAAGAAGAACACCAAAGCGATGAGTGAGTGTAAGGTATTGGTGTTCTGTAAAGCATGGTGCTAATCTAATGGAAGGATATAAACCAACGGTGGAGCTAGAAATTTCGATATGAGGGTAAACACATAATCACAATTCAAAATCGATTTTGCCCAAAATTGCTTTGTATTTAGAGATGAGATGTTACGGAGGGAAAGTGAGGGATGTCGAAAGAAAACCGTGTTCCCAAGTTTCATTAATTGATGGAAAGTGAGGGGAGGGGAAGGATTTTGGAGCCATATTTTCCTTCCAAAATTTTCTCTCAAATTGGGCCGATTTGGAAAGAAAGTGAGGGGAAGGAAAATTTTAATTTTTATTTTTTTTTTCTCCTAACTTGGGAACACAAAACTTAAAATTTACTTTCATTTCCTTCGAACTCGGGAACACGGAATAATGAATATTTTCATTCACCTCCATTTTCTTTCTGTCAAAATTTTCATTCCCTTTCCTTTAATTAATTTGCAAAAAAACTCGGGAACAAGGTGTTAGGGACGGTGTCATTATATAAAGAAACTTGGACTGAAATTGTAACTTTTTCCAACCATATTTGGAATGTGAATGAGTGCTAGATCAAGGATTACAACAATCGAACTTAGATTCAAGGTATACGTTAATAGTACATTTTGTTTTTGGAAATTTAAGAAAATTAATTTTTAATGATTTTTCAAATTATAAACTTTGGACTTGCATGTTTGATATGTGGATTGATACAAAATTATCGATCATTGTATACGCTAAACATTCTGTGAATTAACATGAAATGGTGTAACCCAGAAAAAATGGTCTAGTAAATATTGAGAATAATTATATAAATTAAAAAATATATTTTGGGTTAATAAATAAGCTAAATAAGTAAAAAGAATTATTTATATAATTTAAAAAGGTTAATTAATAATATAAATATATGAAAATAATAGGAAATATTAATAATATTAATAAATAAAATGACAAAATTTTAATAAAATTAATTACAAATAACTATTTACTATATAAAGAGTTCAAATGCAGTGATATACTAAAAGGGTTAAAGTTAGAAACATAAATTGTTAAGACATTTGACCTTAGGGAATGTTTTTGTCAGAATGGAAAAGTTGAGGGGTTGAAGTGAAAATATAGGATTAAAGCCCATAGACCACTTGATAATAGCTAAACAACCCTTTCACCTAATAGACCAAAACCCTAGCCACTCATCTTGCTACATAACCAGTTGTGAGGTGAAGAAAATGGGGAGGAATATCGAGAGAAGGAGGCAGGGAAATGAGGTGCTCGTCGGAGATTCAACATGAATGATGGTTAGAGAGATGATGGAAGAAGATGGTGGTGATGCTAGAATCCCTAGATTGGTAATTTTATTCATCTCATTCTTCTTTTCTTTCAAAATCACCAAACACCACCATCACCACAAGTCACCACCGTCGCCAGTGGTGGTGGTTGTCGGAGGTCACTTCATCGCCATCATAGACCAACGTGAGGTGGTTGTGGGTTGTTCTTTTCAATCCCATTAATGTTCATTAGAATTTTAGTCAATCAAATCTTATGTGGCCTTTGATTTTAATGTTCATGTGTGAGGATTTTAACCACCTGAGCACCACCATTTCATGGTGGTTGAGTGGTGCTTCTTCTTTTTTTCTACTCAAAATCAGGGATTAAGTGCTTAATGGGTTTGGATTGAAATCCAAACCCAATATTCCTTCTAGGGATCATCTTATGTGAAAAAGTGTGGTTAGTATGTTGATTTCAAGCATAAATCTTAATCCATTAACATGTTTCTTTTATTCATAAAAATTATATGCTTTGGGCTTTCTTTTCACTGAAGTCAATAGTCATTGGCTTATCCATTAAGTACTTAATGGGTGGGGTGAAAAGTAGACTTAAACAAGTCAATGTGTGAATTCATGAAATATGTATCCTATCTTTCAAAAATAATATAAAATCAATGGAGTATAAAATTTATATGAAATTTATATCCTTGAAAAGGTATGGATGTCTAGTTTCTTCCATCCAAAGGGTTTGATCTGTTTTCAAATACAAATGTGGTAGTTACTGCATTCAATGCAGGCTGGTCCAGGAAACCCATTAGTCACATTAGCTATCTTGTAAAATTCATAATTAAATCTAGGGAACTCCAATTTGCATAAAGTTATGTTCTTGTGCTTTGACAGAATGTCTAGTTTCTTCACTCCAAATGACTTTATCCTAATTCCATTCCCAAGTTGGGTGGAAATTACATTCTCTATAGTCTGGTACATGAATATGGTTGATTGTAGTAGCTATTTTGTAATTAAAACGCATAATTAATTCGACAAAATTCTAAATGGAATAACACCATGAATTATAATTAGATAAGGTAGTCTAATTAGCGAAGTAATGATCTTCACTCCTCCGAGGGTGATGATAACCATCTTTCCATATTAGTCCAGAATGTTGGCATATTTTTATAGCCAATTTGTAAAATTTATAGAAAATGTAGTAAAATTGTTAGAAATTTTACTTTATATCCTAAGAAAGTTAAGAGAGTATTCTATAATAATAAATAACAACATTTAAAAAAGAATGGGGATAAAGAGGGGTAAATCACTCAACAAAAAGGCAGTTTTACCAAAAGTAAAAGTAAAATAAAGTACGATATAAGTACTATAAAGTAATAATATGGAATGTGGTCTAAGTAAAGGTTATTGGTATCATAATATAGGTTTTTATAGAGGGGGACTTCATCCTAGCTCACTTCAATAGTATAACTCAGACGACTTGTTATTTAGGTGAGTTACACTAACTTACTTATTATGCTAACTTTGCATATGTATGTGTAATATTGTACATGGATATCCATTGGAGAAGAGATGGATGAGGAATGGAATAGATTGTATGTTTCTTGCTTATGTAAGGGGGACAAGTCATATATCTTTGTTATTTAGGTGAGTTACATTAAGTTCTTTTCTTAAACTAACCTTTTTCATGGTTTAAAGTTGAGTTATGAGGACCAAAGTGTAATAAAATGAACATTGAACATGTACATGGGTTTAGGGGTTATTTTGTTATACTTTATGGGCCTAAATTGTAACTTGTGGGCTATTTAAGCTAAGTTAACCCAAAAATTCAGGAATCTCACCCTATTTGCAACCAACACCATCTAGATAGAGTGGGTACTTGATATTGCTATATTTATACATATATTTAGGCATTATTTTTATACATTTTAAGCTATAATTTGGTTAAAAGAAAATATATTTGGTACTTATTGAATTGAATTACATTTTACAGCCAAATAAGACATTCTTGAAGGAAAAGGACCAAAACTGGCAAATATTAGAACCGGAAAGACTGGGGCTGAAGCTGGGAGCTAAACGGAGCTTAAAAGGAAGAAAAACCATGAAAATACGAGTCCCACGACGTGGCTTCAGATTCCCATGGCGTGACGAGAGGAAAAATCTCGACGATATGCATAATAACTGAGATCACGAGGTGAGTAATTATAATCTCACGTCCTGAGGTGGATTCTTCCAGAAGATAACCACGCGGAATGCAGTTTCCTTGCCAGACTCGAATTGATCTAAGATCACGATGTGAGACTTTAATTCTCACGATGTGAGACATGATTTTATGGAAACTATAAATACTCCTTCATATTCATCTTTAGGAGGTTGAATCTGATTTTTTTTGGAGAGATAGACGATTTTAGAGGCCAGAGATCTACGAAAAACAACCTTTTGGAAGAGAGAATGTTTGGAGATTGAAGATTTGCAAATTACACATCGCATTTTGTTTGCATTAGATTAACTATGTCGAATTCTTATGTTTTTGTGTGCTTATTTTCTGTTATGGGCAACTAATCATTAGGTTTCGTTTAGTGTAGATGGACCCTAATAATATGTGTTAGTTTCTTATATTTGGATTTTATGAAGTTAGTTAATGCATATGTTTGATTAACATTACCTAGCATGTTAAAGTTTACATTTTTGTTGCTTTGATTCAAGTTAAGTGTAGTTTAATGACCAACTGAATTGCATGAACTTGTTTACCTAGGAGTTTATGATCATTAAATAGCTAGAGATAGGATTAATCACATCTTAGATTGAGTAATAAAGGTAACAACTTTAACTGTGTTGGAGAGCATAAATTTGATCATAATTGTGTTTGGTAATTTCTCTTGATCCTAGATGATTATCTAGATATATCTTACATAGCCCAATTATCATTAACAATCAATTATGTGTTTGCTTGTGTATGATCATTACATAGTATTTCATGAATTGGTGAAAATATTAGGAGATTTGATCAAGAATGCTAATTATATTTATATTGGTAACCAACTGAATAAATCCATACTTAGAAACTACACATAGGAAAAAGGGGTATTCGAAGCTAAACGGAAGTTTCATCTTAATTTTGTTTACAATTGTTTTAGTTGAGTGTTGAGTTTTAAGTTAATCTGAACTTGCAAAATCATATAAAACCCCTTCTTTACTTATTGTTTTTAGATTAATTTTTAGTAATTATTTTATTAGCTAAATCCGTTCCCTGAGTTTGATACCCAACTTACCTAAACTATTCTATAAGTTTGACTAGCTACACTGCCTAAGTGAAATTAGTTAGTTAAGTAGTTTAGGATTATAAATTTAAAACTAGGTAGTATATAAATTACACATCAGGTATTTGGCGCCATTTCCAGGGAACGGCTATTTCAGTTGTTAATGTAATTGCTTTAGGTTAATCGATCCTTTTTGTGGGGTAAAAACCGCAAAAAGTTAATTTTCTGCAAAATTTTTATTTTTTATGTTTGTTCAGTTCTCACGACGTGAGGGATACTCCTCACGACGTGAGTTCAGTACTTCATAGTTTTTCGTTTATTTTCTTCCTAGTTCATTTTTACGTGTTTTATTTTGTTTTATTTCAATGCTTTATGACACGAGGATCCAGAACTCCAATAATTCCACCACTCAAAAAATCCAGAATCAGTTTTCCACAATAAGAAAGACAAGAAGGTTGACGAGTCAAGTAGCACTTTTCAATCCGACAAATTTAAGCTTTTTGAGAAGACTCCAAGCAAGAAAGAAGTAGGATACGAACCAGAAACTTCTACTGAGGATGATTCACAAGAATAAATAATAAGCGAGGTCGAACAAATGGCGGACATCTCAGATAGATGATGGAGGAGTAGAAGAAAAGGGTGCGTAACGACAACGAGCCGAGTCTTGTACTGCCCGAAATTCCAGCAACCGCCAACTTTGAACTTAAGGGGCATATTTTAGCCATGCTTAAAGATATCTCATTCTTTGGGAAGGACCACGAAGATGCCTTCAAGAACATCGATGAAGTCTTGGACATTGCTAACTACTTCAACATTCCAAATGTCAATAAAGATGCGGTTTTGCTAAGGATGCTTCCAGTAACGCTTACTGGAGATGAAAAAGTTTGGTTGAAGTCACTCGCACCTGGAGCTATTCGAACATGGGACAATCTTAAAGAGGCATTTATTAAACTCTTAAGGGGAGGGTGTGTGCTGAGAGTAGTCGGGTAGTTGCTTGTAAACCCTTAGCACTTTTCCTTCCTACTTACTAATATAGTAATTATAACTTCTTCCAATATTCAAGAAAACATGTCCCAAACACCTGCAACAATGGTTCCGGAGGGGTAGGTGGCAGTCAGAACGGCATAAACTGTGACAACCGGGAAAATACGTCACCACCTGCCGATAGGAATATTGGAATAGATAAATGTAATAGGGTAAGGTTGTAACATATACGTTATGTTAATAAAAAACAATTTCATAACTACATACTCGTGAATACGCTACCAACTAGGCGGTAAAGCCAAGAATTAGAAGCACAAAAAGTCATAACACCCTACGAATTGGATAACATATTTGGAAAGTTCGTGGTGACATGATTCTGAAAAAAAAATAAAATTTATAAAAATCCAACTTCGTATGGAGGAGATATGATTTTATATAATATAAAAATCAACCGTGCATAAAAAGTAACAACATAAAATGTTACGAAGAGAACAGTCGACATTTAGATAAAGTCACCAAAAGGAAATCGTAGTACTCCTTAAAATAAGAATTTTGAGACAAAGAACGCCAAACACAAATCATGTATGAGGTAGTTATAATTTTTATAAAATCATCGCAAGTATAAAAATATAGGCTAAAAATGAAAGTTGGAATTAGCCAAAACAACCTAAAAGAAAGTTATAGTACATGTCGAGACCTTCATGTGGGTATAAGAAATACCGAAAACGGAGCTCATATGCAGGAGATACTAAATTTAAAAAATCAATTTACACCACGTGCGCACGTCCACGCGCACACACGACACATATCTGATGCCTTGATTCGTCAGGATATGGATGATGTGGCACACTGAGAGGAGGACACATAGCAACTCCCTAATGGAGCCACGCGGACATGCACGTCGCGCGGTGCGGAACATGTGCTTCAAAACTTCCTATAAATAGGAGTTGCGACAGACCATTCTTACACACCTCAAAAACTTCCCATTCTCTCTGTAAATCGAGTTCTCACTGTCCCGAGCAGTATCTGAGTTTCCGATCCCCTACACTACACTACTTTGGCGGTTCACGCTTTGAGGCTGAGTTCACAACCCCACTTTTATGATTTTCAAATGTTTTCGCCGGGGGGGGGGGGGGGGGGGAGGGGGGAGACATGTGATAATACTACATTGTTAATTTATAATTATTGCTAATTGTATAGTATTAGTGATATAATTATAACTAGAAAACGTTAGGATATTATTATGTCTGGTAGATACCCTGCCCAACTTTTAAAAGATAGTATTATGCCTAGTCGTTATGCTGACCAACTCACTAGGAAAACATTATACCTAGTCGTTACTCTTGACAACGTTTATAGATAAAAGCATACACAGTTGTTACGCTTGCCAACTCACTAGGTAAGCATTATACCTAGTCATTACCATGGCCAACTTTAGGGATAACATTGTACTTAGTGGTTATTTTGCCTGAATATCCTACCGGAATAAACTATAATAACTTTATATATTTCAATATATATATATATATATATATATATATATATATATATATATATATATATATATATATATATATAAAGTACAACTAAAGATAACAAACAGAATGCAAGGTACACGGTACGGGTACACGAAAGTAGTTGTTAAATGAGACATTGTTCATCCTTCAGCTAAATAACCTTTAGCTTACCCCGACCTATAATCGTTTAATATTAAGTAAACGGGAGATGTATATATAGATCAATACTCTAAAACGATTCTCCAAACACATATGATACTCACTTATGATTGGATTTCCTTGTGTGAATTATAGATGCTAATCACATGGGATTAAACAATATTTTAGGATTTTTATACATATAAACATATTTTAATCACATGTGATTAACATATGATTATATACATAAAGATCCTATGTGATTTTTATTATATAGAAAAAAGAAATTCAATCACATGTGATTAAAATCTAATATGAACACCATATGCTTTTGTTTTAATCATATATGATTTTCTAATTATGTCTGAATTTATATATTTCAGAAAAAAAATAGAAGTGCCTAAACAGAAACAAGCAAGAAAATCAACAAAAGGATACTGCTAAAAAAGGTATATTTAAATCACAAATGTTTATAAATATTGTATGCTTTATTTATCATGACTTGTTTTAATCATATGTTATTTTTATTATATAGACAAAAGAGATTCAATCACATACGATTAAAATCTGTTATGAACACCTTATGCTTTTGTTTTAATCAAATGTGATTTTCTAATTATGTTTGAATTTATATATTTCAGAACAAAACATAGAAGTGCCTAAAGAGAAACAAACAAGAAAATCACTAAGAAAGACAGCTGAAAAAGGTATATTTCAATCATAAATGATTATAAAAATTGATATATATAAATACTCCAAAAGGATTCATAAAAACATATGATACTCACTTGTGGTTGGATTCCATTGTGTGTATTAGAGATGCTAATCACATGTGATTAAACAATATTTTAGGATTGTTAATAACATGTGATTAACATATGATTATATACATAAACATCCTAAAATATAATTTAATAACATGTGAATAGCATCTCGAATACACACAAGGAAATCTAATCGCCAGTGAATATCCTTTGTTATAAATATTGTATGCTTTATTTATAATAACTTGTTTTAATCATATGTGATTTTTATTATACTAGACAAAAGAGATTCAATCACATGTTATTAAAATCTGTGAACACCTTATACTTTTGCTTTAATCATATATGATTTTTTGTAATTATGTCTGTATTTATATATTTCAGAACAAAATAAAGAAGTGCCTAAAGAGAAAAAAGCAAGAAAATCAACAAGAAAAACAGCTGAAAAAGGTATATTTCAATGAAAAATGATTATAAATATTAATAGTTATTTAATCACATGTGATTAGAATATATATGAAAAATGTATGTTTATCTATCATTACTTGATTTGATTCATATGAACCTTTCTGATTATATTTATATTTATACATCTCAGAGATCACTAAACCAAAAAAAAAATTACTGAAGAGGAAACAACAGAGAAGACATCTCGAAAGAAATAAGAAAAAGGTATAATTCAATCACAACTTATTAGACAAATTAACATCTTGTGTACATTCAATCACATGTGGTTAACATATATTATGAAGAATCTGTGTTTATTTATCAAAACTTTGTCCAATGACATATGATTTTCTATTAATAATAATGTGTGAAACATCATAGAAACAAGAAATTTAACCACATGTGAACATAACACATTATTTTTTAATCAAATGTAATTACCATCTTATATATGATCAATCACATGTGATGAAGATCTATTAGTAACAATTTATGCTTTATTATAATAACATTGTTTTATCGATTGTGATTTATATCTATAGTTATACACATTACTTAAAAACTTATTCCTTCAATGACATGTGATTATAATAGGTATTGAAAACTATATGCTTATTTATTAACTATTTGTTTAATCATTTTTTATTTACTTATTATGACTTCATAACAGCTTTTACAGGACCAAAGAAGAAAAAAAAATCAAAAAAAGAAAAGTTGAAGATTCAGATTCCGAATCGAAAGAGATTAACAAAAGAAATAAGATGACTATAAATAAGCATTTCGATACAATAAGAAACACTTATAACTTTGATAAATAACAATTTTTATAATTTTTGTTAATAAAATCTGTTTTAAATCAAATATGATTAACATATGTTATATATGCATAAAGTAATATGTCATTTAAAAAAACAACTCTTTGAAATAAACCACATATGATTATATAGATAAACATAACAAAGGCTGGAATAATCACATGTGATTACCATCTTTTATACACACAAAAGAAATCAATCACTTGTGATTATATTTTCTGTGTTTTTTAGTTAAATCAACTGTGATTAAAATCATATTAGATTTTAAATATAACTTTTAGTAATCAATCACATATAATTTTACTAATATATTATTTGAATTTTTTTTATTAACAACCTTTATAAACTTTGTTTTAAATTAAATATAATTAAATTCATTAATTGTTGTATTTGATAATAGGTGCTTACCTGGATCTTTGCTATCAGTCATCCAAGGTTTCAATACAATTCAAAAAGATTTTGTGAAACAAATAGGATTTGGTGCTCTACTTAAGATGAAAATGACTGAAGTCCTAGGGGGATTAAGCTGTTATGTTGTTGAGAAATTTCATCTGACAAAAATGAAAATTATTCTTCAAGAGGGAGTTGAGATTGATGTGGCACGAGAATAAGTGAATCAAATACTAGGATTTCGTTTGGGAAAAAACAGTTTTCAAAACTTCCATTTCGAAAAGAAACTGATAACAGTTATGACGAATGGACTGAACAATTTGAAAACAAAAAAATGATCAGACTGCATGAGATTAAGATGAATATTGTCGCTTTGGAAAATGCGGATATGAACTTCATCGCTTTGTTGATCAACTCTCTTATAAAATCAAGCTCAACCGGAAAAGAAAAGACGTATCCTTTGAACTACATCATGAAGAATACAAACATAAGAAACATTGATTGGTGCTCCTACTTGCTTAATTATTTGGTTAAAACCAAACTATCTTTTGATCCATCCGGTCCAACAAGGAATTTTATTGGACCATCTGTGTTTTTAGTGGTATGTTTACTAACTTCTCTTTTATTTCATAATATTTATAATCACATGTGATTTAATAATAAAATGTTTTAAATCACATATGATTATAAAGACCTAATACACTCTTTTATTTCATAATATTTACTCCTTTATTTCATAATATTTATAAATCACATATGATTATATAGGCATAATACACTCTTTTATTTCATAACAATTATAATGACATGTGATTTAAAATTAAATGTTTAAATCACATATGATTATAAAGACATAATAGTTTTATCACATGTGAATAAGTTAACTTTTAAAATACCTATAATCACATGTGATTTAAAAGAAAATTAAATTAATCATATACAATTGTAATAACAAATATTTCTTTTAAATCAATCATATATGATTGTAATAACAAATATATTTTTTTGCAGTTGCTTTATGTAGATAGAGTCCATTGCGGGGTAGTTAATGTCGAGAGAAAACGTCCAATTATCTATCATTGAACGTCAGAGAAGATGAAGCTCAGAGAAACTTACAAAAAAGAAATTCTGAAGGAATTTGGTACATGACATTTAAATGAAGAGTTTGTAGAAAAAGATATCAATCAGGAGGTAAAACAAATTATAGCAGTTATACAAAAAAAACTTCTCATTATTTAATAGTCTTAATGTTTAATCATATATATTGCTAATATAAACTTTAAATTATTTCTTATTTAGGATTATGAAGAAATGATTTTGATGAAGAGTAGGAAGTTTAGTTGGTTGATTGAAAATGTGTCACACCCCCAAACCAGACGGCGAAAACGTGCGGGGGTGGAGGACTTCAATTATAGTATCACAACACATGCATCATAGTAATCAAAGTACAAACAGCCATTGTATTTAAAAAGTATAAGTATTTACATGTGTTCAATCATTGTATATTGAAACCAAAATAGTTATACAAAAGAAGAAGATATGACTCAAAGTAGCTCCATCTCTTCAAAAGCTCGGGGAGTACCTGTTTATTGTTTCCCTGAGAATACAAGTAATTTGAAAATGGAGTATCAACATAAAGTTGAGTGAGTGCATAAGTGTTTATGTTTAAAAGGGTGTCTCTATATCTTGCATATGTAAGCTGTTCCAGAAAATCCTATATTTTCTGTTGTATATGAAAAGTAGTTTTATTCCCATAAAACCGTTCTATTTGTAAACCAATGTTCTGTATTTGTAAAACTTGTAACTGAGAGTGTGCCTGGCTTCACCAGCTGTTGCTGAAAACTGTATTGAACCATTGTAGTTTGTATTCTGTAAACTGGTACTTTCAAGGTGTACTTTCGTTTAGTTGATTATACATTCATGTATTGTTAATATCTTTTTAATGTGTTCTTATAACCATAGTATGACTGGATGGCCTGAAACAAACGCTTTGTGGGCATTTAAACTGTTGATAACAATTGTCACTCATTGGCGTGTATGTCTGACTGTAGCTAGCAGCCTGAGTGCGGGGTTGTCAATCCCGATATAGATCTACACACAACTTGTTTCAATCCCCTGGCTAGAGATTCTGGTTATAATGTCAGGACTTTACCTTGGTTGTCTAAATGAATTAAACAACCTGAATTGAATGACTCATAAAAAGCATATAAACGTTACATGTATATTAGTCATGAAAACCCAATCATTCTGAAATAAATGATTGACAGTATGTTCTTGAATTAGTATTCCGAACATGTATTTGACAAGTGTAAACCCTTGATTTGTTCTGAATCAAAACCCTTGTTTCTTGTAAAACAATGTGTTCTAGTATGCTTGAATCATGAATTATTGTTCTATGTATCATAAATTATACCTATTATAACTTATATGTACTTTCTGAATCGGTATTTAACTATTTTTGCATGTATCCCTTTGCTCAACATGTTACAAAGGTATTTGGATTGATGAAATAACTTTTATATTTATATACATACACAATTCTATATATAAGTAAAATTTAAACGACACTCGGACAAATAACCGGTACTATAAGCCCACATCCAAACAAGGAAAAGGACCCAGAATGAGTTATCAGTCCTAAGCCTTTTAAATCTTATATATATATATATATATATATATATATATATATATATATATATATATATATATATACAAATATGAATTTTGGGGAAAAATATAAGTTTATAAAAGAGTTTAATGTTTTGAGTATTTTTGATGATTTAATGTCGTTTTATCATGATTTGAAATCATGATTTTATAACACAAAGTTCTTGTGTTATGCTTGTATTCCCCCCCCCCCCCCCCTTAAAACAGTAGAAATTATGAAAATACGGGGGTATGAACTCACTTGATAGGTGGTTATTTGGACAGCGTTTCGTTTCTCGGAAAGGAGTTTATTTGACGAAAAATCGGCTTTAATCGGCCAGAGTTTCGACTGGAGAGAGGTTAACTTCTCGGGAATCTCGGGGCTTTGAGGCTTGCTTAGGGTTTTAGACTTGATATCGGGGCTTTAGGGGTTGTATATAAGTTTGTGGAAGTGAAAAATATGAAAGTGTGAAATTTGGGGTGAAAAGTGTAAAATATCCGGAGGGTCTCGCATGGCTTATATAGGCCGAAGCCTCGGATCCAAGGCTGTGGGAGGCTGTCGCGTGTTCGGACAGGTGGCGAAGGGAAGAGGCTCGCTTCAGACAGGTGGCTCGGAGGTGTTGGCTTCGGAGTGGACCAAACTTCGGTCCAATGAGGAGGTGTCACGAGTGTCCGAGGGTGTGTCCTGCGAGGGTGTCAGAAGGTAAGTGGACCCCGGCCTTGGTCGAATTAGAAGGCGCCACGCGAGACTTCGGTCCAATCAGCAGACGACACGTAGCGGACACGGGGAAGCCTCGCATGCGAGGTGACGTGGCCGAAGGTCAGCCATGCGAAAATTCCCGGTTTTCAACATTTCTCGATTTTTGTGCTAAAAACTTGCGAAAATCATAACTTTCGCATACGAGCTCCGTTTTTGACGTTCTTTATATACACGCGTAGGTAAAATTATACTCTACGACTTTGATTTAGACTTCGTTGGCTAATTTTGACTTTATTTTTAATATTATTATTTTTAACAGGTCGGGACAGGAAATCCGTTAAAAATTCATAACTTCTTCATCCGACGTCCGTTTTTGTCTGTCTTTTTACCGTTGTACTACTATTGACGATACCTTCAATCATTGTTTAGGTTGTGTCGGCTAAAAATCATTCAATCTCTATTTCGAGTTTTTAGCTGTACACTACTATACTGAAACTTAGAAAAATCGTAACTTCTTCATATGAAGTCAGATTTTGCCGTTCTTTTTATGAAAGTTCTCGGTTTAACATAAACTACAACTTTCATTTAGATTATTATGGCTAAAAAGTCTTTTATTGAAAATTCAGTTTTTACACTGAACAGTGTTTTGCCGGTTTTGTCGCGGATCTTCGGTTGGTCATAACTTCTTCGTTATAACTCGGATTTTAGTGTTCTTTATGTTTTTGGAAACCTTGTTACAATCTCTCCCACTTGGTTCATCCCATTCGAGATTGTTTAATAATTTATTTTTGAGGGTCAATTATGTAAATATACACAGTATGCTAAAATTTCTCTTTATTGTTTTAAAAAGAACTACAAATTGACATATATTATTACATAGGTTTGAAATAACTGTTTGTTACATTATCCCCCCGTTAGAGAGAATTTCGTCCCGAAATTAGCATTATAGATAGACTAGGGAAAAAGATGTGGATATTTCTGTTGCATTTGATCCTCCCGCTCGCAAGTGAATTCAGGTCCCCGTTTTGCATTCCAGCGAACCTTCACTATCGGGATACGGATTTGTTTGGTTTTCTTAACTTCCCTTTCTAGAATCTCTACGGGTTCTTCCACAAAGTTGAGGCTCTTGTTTAACTCGATTTCCTCGAGTGGGATCACAAGAGTCTCGTCGGATAGACACTTTTTCAAGTTCGAAACGTGGAAGGTAGGATGAATGTTACTTAGTTCTTGGGGTAGTCGAAGTTTGTAAGCTACAGGACCGATTCTGGCAAGAATCTCGAATGGTCCTATGTACCTTGGATTCAGTTTGTCATGCTTTCCAAAGTGTATCGTGCCCTTCCAGGGTGAGACCTTTAATAAGACGCGGTCACCAACCTGGAATTCCAAGGGTTTTCTCCTTTGTTCAGCGTAGCTTTTTTGTCTATCTCTGGAAGCTTTAAGTCGCTCCCGAATTTGTACGATTTTCTCGGTAGTTTCTCGAATAATTTTCGGACCAGTGAGAGCATTGTCAGGAGTTTGACCTCTAGCCAGCTGCGTGTCACCCACTTCAGCCCATCACAGAGGGGATCTGCACTTGCGGGCATAGAGGGCTTCGAATGGAGTAGCCTTTATGCTAGTGTGATAACTATTGTTATAAGAGAATTCAACAAGGGGTAAATGAATATCCCATGCCTTTCCAAAGTCTATCACGCAAGCTCGCAACATGTCTTCTAATGTTTGAATCGTCCTCTCACTTTGTCTGTCGGTTTGTGGATGGTAGGCTGTACTCATGTCCAGCCTGGTTCCCAGAGAGTTTTGTAAAGACTGCCAGAAACGAGAGGTGAATCTACTATCTCGGGCCGAAATAATAGATATTGGTACACCACGCAGTCTAACAATATCCCTGAGGTAAGTTTTGGGTTAGCTTCTCCATCTTGTCAGCTTCTTTTATTGGCAAGAAGTGTGCGGATTTGGTTAATCTGTCGACTATTACCCAAATAGTATCATAACCACCAGAAGTCTTGGGTAATTTGGTTATGAAATCCATTGTAATCCGCTCCCACTTCCATTCAGGGATTTCAGGTTGTTGTAATAAACCTGAAGGTTTCTGGTACTCTACCTTGACTTCGGCACAAGTAAGGCACTTGCCCACAAAGGTAGCGATTTCGGCCTTCATGTTAGGCCACCAGTATAGTTTCTTAAGATCCAGATACATCTTGTCTGAACCTGGATGAATGGAGTATCGGGTTTTGTGAGCTTCATTCATAACCATGTCTCTGTAACCACCGAACTTTGGTGTCCAGATCCGGTTCATGAAATAACAGACTCCATCATCCATGACTTCGAAGTTTTTATCCATTCCTCATAGGGTTTCTGATGGGTTTTGCGCATTCTAACACTCCTAAGTATACATGCAACCCTAAATACCTTGGATCTATGTTTTCTCTATTATACATGCAATTATGAACTTTCCAAGGTATTACCCTATCTAGAATACAATACTTGATACTTGGGTAATCAAATGGATAGAATACATACCTTTGTTTGATGTAGCTTGTCTCCATGAAGCTTGAGTGCCTAGTGCCCTAAGTGTGACACCTCAAATGGTTCACACAACACCAAATGCACATGGAATGACTTGAGAGAAATGGAACACTCCTTGAAATCGTCTAGCCCTCATATTCACACATTAGTGCACGATTTCTTGAGCCATGGGATTCTTTTATATGGTGGCTATTAGGGTTACACCATGTAACTCATAACTTTACCCATTCCTTATGCTCCATGGATTTTAACCTCCATGGAGTATCCATGGGTCACCCCATGGACTTAGTCCAACATAAGGAATCTTGGATCACAAGCCCACATATATAAGAATGAATGATTTACACAATCAACCCATATATTTAATTAGTCTCCTTTTGATCACTTAATTAATTCCAAATTAATTCTTGATCAATACTAATTAAATAACCTTATTAATATATTAGAACTTATAATATATTAACCAACCTTAAGTGTTATTTCTCTCATTATAGTCTATCCAAATGCATGATGCCATGCAACCCAAATGGACCATGCCGGGTCGGGTCAAGTCTTACCAATTATAGTTATGGACTTAGACATTAATCCAACAGTCTCCCACTTGGATAAGTCTAAAACTATTATTGCGTATGACTTCAGGAACCGATCAGCAATCGTAGCTCTCAAAAGCTTCTGTCGAACTCTGACCTTGTCGATGAACTCTGACCTTTGTCAATGACTTGTCCGTTAGATAAGGGATCATCTATTCCTCCATTCTAGATATCATATGGACTGAGACATGGATTATCAATCATTCTCTCTGTCCATTTGTTGTTTCCCGATTTCCGATTCATGATGACTGACTGATTGAACAAATCAAATCAGTCCTGGCTTGGCCAAGCACTCACATGTATCATCTTTAAATCATCGAGGGGCCCACAGATATCACTTTTATCCCGAAGGTAAAAGGAATGGATAAACTTCGACTCATATGGCTTGTTCTACTACTTGTTGAATCATACACAAAGGCACGTTTTATAACATCGAGTTACCGAATGCGTTTTCGTGCAATCAATGTACAACCAACTCATAGTAACAACTCATATCTCTAGGTTTGAAGAATATAAGATATTATCGTCTCATGATCACTCGTGATAAAATCCATGAAGTGATTTAAATGAGCGCGGGTTGAATCCAATACTCAGAACTTATGAGCACTCATGAGTGTTGTAGCACCACTTTGTCCACCAACTTGGACCTCTACAAACCAACCCATGACAGTCTTGATTCATATCTACTTCCAACATATGACCGACTGTGGATGGTTTGAATAACTTAATCATTCAGGAAGAGCGACTTAGTTATTCTGGAAGTCAAAACATGCAAAGTGAAACACAAGAATAAATGAATCAAATATGGTATCAAACCCTATGAATATAAATAAACACTTTTATTTATCACCATACTGATTACTCATTATTCATTGTTTCGGTTTTATCAACTTTATACTTGAATTAAAAACACTAGTTGTCCCATGCTCCAAGCATGTACACTATGTTTTTCTTAAACAATAGCTTTGCCATACACCAAGTATGCACTATATGTTTGTCTATGATCCTTACTTTGTGAAATAAACCAATTGAACATAATTTCAATGATTCTAATTTCACACTCCCAAATCCTTATCGAAAAATGTGAGAATTTCAAATTCCTATCATTTATCGAAATCTGTTTAGATTTTAAACTTATATGCACTGACCCTCCTGTAATGAATCTGTACAAAGTCACAAAGACTTGTCAACAGTCATTATAAGGTATTCCAATGGAGATCAACTCCATGGAAACTAAGTCTCATATTCAAAGTACATTGCTTTGGACATGCTTCTTGCATTAAGTTTTCTAATCTTACACAGATAACTTCCACCTATGGAGACAACTCCATATTCTCATTTTGACTATCACTTCTGAATAAGAGATGCCTCTTTTCAGAATATGTCAATATGGTCCTTCCAAAATTAGCACTATACTTCCAACTGTCCCTGAGCAACCAATCTTTGGTAAACCTCAGATTGTCCTCGACAATTGCTTAATCATTTTAGTCATATCCAATTCTAGACCTTTTCCCTTCTTAATGCCTCTGGGCATTTGGAAAAAATTTAGAAATGACAAATATTATAGCACATGCAATCGATCCTGTACCCAAAGCAAATGGTACACGATTCATGATGTCTCACATAAAGACATGATTCTAGACCAGTCTTTTGCTACAATATTTTTATTTGCCATGTTTTCAAAATTTGACTATGAAGAGGGATGCCGTAATCATAATCGAATTTTGAGAACGCAATATATAGAATTTCCTTAAGTTGAACCAATCCAACATGAAATTCATATATATATATTCTTGACTAAAGATGATTAAGGTCTAAATCTAAGCCTTTAGAACTGAAATGAAGTATATCCTCTCCCTTAATTATAGCAAAACAACTTTTCCAATCCCTGCAGCCTCACGAATTGAAACTTTTGTTTTCTATAATTAACATTGCTAACTTTCAACACCAACAATAATTATCATGCTCCCACTAACATGATGATTATTAGCATAACACTTATGCTCCCACTAGCTTTGACATGTACTCAGAAATCAGCTGGACTTCTAGAAATCAATACTTTATTGACTTCCTTACCAAAGTTTAGATTTCTGATACGAGATGCTTTGATAAAACTTTATCAAAATCATACACCTTTCCTTAGATAGCATGCATGTGTGTCTAAACAATTTCAGAACTATGAAAAGGGATGCCGTAATCATAGTCTCAATTATTTAGACCTTTTGCCATCTGCTTCAAATCTACTTGGTGGAAGTGTTTCCTCACCATCATTTTCATGAATCGGAGAGAAACCTTATGACCCTTAGATTTTATGGTGTATGTGTTCTTATCCATGTGAATCGTCAAAACCATAGTCACAAGACAAGGATAATGACAAATCCAAACTCATATGGACTGAACTTATGCAATCTTAACTTCTTGCCACCTGGCAGTATAGGGCCTGCCATTGCTTCCAAGTTGTTATGCAACCAATTGAGAACTTTCAGAACTCCTATGCAAAGCCAACTTTAACTGGAATGGGCATAGAATATGTCAACATGATAGGTTATAAACCTCAAGTCGTGTGCTAGTGAAGAACCTCAGGTTTTATTCTTGATTAGTTCTTGAAATTCTTTTTAGGATCTTTAAGACTCCCACTGTCCTCTTGACATATAAGACTAGCTTGGGAAATATTCAAGAGATAGTGCGGATTCTTTATCAAGACAAACACTTCACACAATTGGCCTTAGTTGGTCTTTGTTTAATCCAAAACATCACAACTTACCAACTTCAAATGTACAAGAGTAGGACACTTTTACTCTTACATTTGACAAGTGTTATAAACCTTTCTTTAAGATATGTCACTCAACTTATAGTCTTGGAGTATGACTCTAAGACTTGTTTTGAAACGAAGCATGACTCATCTTCTTGATTTAACCATTTCAACAATTCATGACTCCTCTTCTTAGTCATAAGAATGCACTAAGATGTCCTTAGAAGACCAATTGTGATGTGGTTCTTTAATCATTAAGATGATCACAAAACATGATACTAAAGTACTCTCCCATCTTTTCAGATTTGAGAAACTTTTATCTGTCTGCCTAATTTGATTCTTCCCATTCGTTCTGCCATATATTGAGACTTTTCCAATGTTTCAGAATTATACTTAAACTTGTAAGTATAACCATATTTACTAAAATTTAGTAAATCATGATGAATAGTCTTAACGAGCTTTGTGGTGGACTTGACCAGTGCACAAGAATGTGTACTCGATCCCTTTAGTCCTTAACTTGATTCACACATCCATGTGAACAGGTCTTAATTTTCCAATGCTTGAAAGTTCTCATTCATCATACTATTCAACTTGCATGATTCCAAGTTTCTATCCAACTGAAGCCTTGGGAATGAGAATCTTTCCTTATTTGGTAAATTATGACACTACCACAAACGAAAGAATCAAGTCCATTTTTTTTTCAAATATTGATATCAATGGAATCATATAAACAACCATTTTTCACAAATGCCACTTGTAAGGATATTTAAAATAAATATAAAATTAAAAACTTTTATTTTATTTCAAAACTTTGCGGAAAAAACTTATCCTTATAGTGCAAATGCATACGGAAAAACTTGTTGTTATCTATTCCTAAGCAATATATCATAACTCCTAAGTAACAACTTCAAAATTCTGATGCGATCGAAATCCACCTACGCGATCAGAATCAGCATATACTTCCTTTAAGCTTTCTCTCTATTCTTTGATTCTTAAAACATCAACATGTGACCCAGTCACATCATGTAATGAGGATCTTAGAATAGAAACTTAACAGAATTAGATAATGGGCTCTACCTAAAGTAGAGTCAGCCTTATTGACTTTAACATCCTTAGGTAAACTTGGCAGCTTTGCAATCAACGCCCCTTCCTTTGGCAAAATAAACATATGGACCCTTTGGTAATGGGACTATCTCAGACTTAGCCTTTCTCCTTACCATTTGGTCAACCGGGTTGACTATGGCCAATCCCTTTCCATTGGGAAGAGAATGCTTTTTCTGGATTTCCAGTGTCACCATTGTCACTGTCCATAAAGTTTTTGGGAAGTTGATCTTCTAATCAAATTTGCTTTACTATCGTTCCAAATCATTGCTGATTCAGCAGCACCAAGCAAATAGATATGATCATTAAGGTTCATGTCATAGTCTGTTTCATAGTAGTCCCAAAGGAACTCACTATGTGACTTAGAAAGTGATTGAACATCCAACTTTCTCAAGACTTTGACACCCAACTCTCCCAGCTTGTCAATATGTGACTTCATCTCTAAGATGTGATCACACATAGACCTTGCTTGCCATTAGGGCTTGAGTGACCTTGAACTTGTGGGTTAGGGAGAATAATTGGAGGAGGTGGAGGAAGTAAAGTTCCAAGAGATTTGGGAAGATCATAGATGTTTGAACTAGACATCTTTTGGGAGATATTCAAGATAGTTGATCTAAAGTCCTTAATATAACACCCAATATGAAATATTAAGGCTAGGATCCAACAACCTATTTATAACTGGAAGAGGGATGCCGTAATCCGAGTTATAAAATAGTTGAAGGTAGGTAAATGACGATTTACCAATTTCCACCATGAAAAACGAAATAATGTAATTAGGTTTTTAATTGGATTTGAAACTCCTAGATCTTTTGAGATTCATTGAACTTTTCAATGGCATGTTTCAATCTCGAGTGTGCCCTTCAGGTTTTTGTGACTGGGATGCCGAGGATCACAAAACAAGGTGTGAAGTAACCATGCAAATATACTTGGTACCCTTAATATTTACCCCTCAATCGATGTGCCGGTTAACCACACGAGCTCCACCGATACTATGATAAATATTAAGTTACCCTTTGCCTACTTTGTTAAATCCAGGTTAGTGTGCCGGTTAACCACACACGCTCCACTAACGGTTTAAACAAAGTGCAAAGTGTAATTTCATGGATTAGCACCAAATTCACATTTTCCTAAGTAACTAAGATTGGGTATTAATAAGAGTTTAGTTACTTAGTATTTATCATTAATACTTTTAATGAAAGGAGAATTATAGTCCTTGTCCTACCCGTTCGGCTAACGACCCTCCACCAGTCAAGGAAGCGGCGGGTGAGAGTGGACACCCATTAAACTGCCATTTTATATGCAGTAACCTTATACCCCCCTTATAGACCAACTTCGTGAATGAGGCCTACTAACGGTAAGACTGACTTGCTCTTATACATATATTTATTATTAACTTATAATACTATAAAGTATAAGGGTTGAATTCTAACTTTTAAAATTCTAAGGGCTAACTTGGAATTAAAGTATTCATGTGGAAAACTTTACAAATTCCAAAACTTGAGGGCAAGTTTTGAAAATATTCAAAACTAATTAATTCCATAACTTATGTGTTTAAAGTAGTTTTAATTAAAAAAAAACTCTTCAAGTTCCATAACTTGAGGACAAGTTATGGAAGACTTTAAACTAATAAAAGAATGTAACTTTTCTTTATTTTTGTAACTTATGGAACTAATTAAGGTTACACATTTTATCATTTAATGAAGTGACTCTTGAACCTCCATAACTTGAGGACAAGTTATGGAGTCATAAAACCATTTAATGAGGACAAGACTCTTCATTTTTGTAACCATTGCCAACTTTTTATGAGTTTTATGAAACTTAAATGTGACTTTTCATATAACTTGAGGACAAGTTACAAAAACACATTTTAGAATCAACTCTTAGATTAAAATGGATTGAAAACACATAATCAATTAACTTTTCTATTAA
This sequence comes from Lactuca virosa, assembly GCF_052849685.1. Classification (NCBI taxonomy): domain Eukaryota; kingdom Viridiplantae; phylum Streptophyta; class Magnoliopsida; order Asterales; family Asteraceae; genus Lactuca; species Lactuca virosa. The sequence goes on from NC_136429.1 coordinate 102,529,226, forward strand.
TCTAATAAACTCATATGAACAAAGATAATTCACATCAAATTTTTTTTTCAAGTAATTAGCATAACTTTTAAACTAATACAATTCGATTTTTCAGCTAATTTTGCAAGTATAACAAGAAAACAAGCCTTGGCTCTGATACCACTGATGGGTTTTGCGCATTCTAACACTCCTAAGTGTACATGCAACCCTAAATACCTTGGATCTATGTTTTCTCTATTATACATGCAATTATGAACTTTCCAAGGTATTACCCTATCTAGCATACAATACTTGATACTTGGGTAATCAAATGGATAGAATACATACCTTTGTTTGATGTAGCTTGTCTCCATGAAGCTTGAGTGCCTAGTGCCCCAAGTGTGACACCTCAAATGGTTCACACAACACCAAATGCACATGGAATGACTTGAGAGAAATGGAACACTCCTTGAAATCGTCTAGCCCTCATATTCACACATTAGTGCACGATTTCTTGAGCCATGGGATTCTTTTATATGGTGGCTATTAGGGTTACACCATGTAACTCATAACTTTACCCATTCCTTATGCTCCATGGATTTTAACCTCCATGGAGTATCCATGGGTCACCCCATGGACTTAGTCCAACATAAGGAATCTTGGATCACAAGCCCACATATATAAGAATGAATGATTTACACAATCAACCCATATATTTAATTAGTCTCCTTTTGATCACTTAATTAATTCCAAATTAATTCTTGATCAATACTAATTAAATAACCTTATTAATATATTAGAACTTATAATATATTAACCAACCTTAAGTGTTATTTCTCTCATTATAGTCTATCCAAATGCATGATGCCATGCAACCCAAATGGACCATGCCGGGTCAGGTCAAGTCTTACCAATTATAGTTATGGGCTTAGACATTAATCCAACAGTTTCACCTGCCATGTTTTTGGGTTTCAAGGCTTCAAGTTGAGCTTTTTTGATCTGTGTGGATAGATGTGAATGGATTGTCATGGTCAACGAATTTACTCGGCATCCCGAGTATTCTTTTCTGCTAAGGGCGTCAGCTACTACGTTTGCTTTACCAGTGTGATAAAGAATTTCACATTCGTAGTCGTTCAGTAGCTCCACCCATTGTTGTTGTCTCATGTTCAACTCTTTTTGATCGAAGATATGCTGGAGACTTTTATGGTCCGTGAATATTGTGCATTTCGTGCCATATAGGTAATGTCTCCAGATCTTCAGAGCAAACACCACCGCTCCTAGCTCAAGGTCGTGTGTTGTATAGTTGACTTCATGCGTCTTAAGTTGTCTTGAGGCGTAGGAGATAACCTTTCCTCTTTTCATAAGTACACACCCAAGCCCTTGATTTGAAGCATCACAGTACACTATAAAGTTCTCTGTCCCTTCGGGTAGAGACAAGATCGGTGCACTGCACAAGGCTTGTTAGAGCGTTTGGAATGCTGTCTCTTGCTTCTCTCCCCAACTAAAAGTTACACCCTTTTGCGTCAGGGTGGTAAGCGGTTTAGCGATTCGGGAGAAATTTTGGATGAATTTGCGATAGTAGCCAGCAAGACCTAAGAATTGTCGAATTTCTGTAGGTGTTTTGGGTGCTGGTCAGTTTTCAATTGCTTTGATTTTGGAAGGGTCCACGTGTATTCCTTCTGAACTGACCACGTGACCTAGGAATTCAACCTTCCTAATCCAAAATTCGCACTTTGAAAACTTCGCATAGAGTTTTTCTGTCCTAAGGGATTGTAATACTTTACGAAGATGTTGACCATGTTCCTCTTTGCTTCTTGAGTAGATAAGGATGTCGTCAATGAAGACTATGACGAATTTGTCCAGGAATGGACGACACACTCTGTTCATTAGGTCCATGAACACAGCAGGTGCATTCGTCAATCCGAATGGCATCACTATAAACTCGTAATAACCATAACGAGTTCTAAACGCGGTCTTGGGAATGTCTTCCTCCAAAATCCGTAACTTGTGATACCCGGATCTTAAGTCTATTTTCGAGAAGTAGTTCGCACCTTGAAGTTGGTCGAACAGATCGTCAATGCGAGGTAGAGGATATCGATTCTTAATGGTAAGTTTATTCAGCTCGCGGTAGTCTATGCACATGCGGAATGATCCATCCTTCTTCTTTACGAACAAAACTGGTGCTCCCCAAGGTGAGAAACTTGGTCTTATGAAACCTTTGCTAAGGAGTTCGTTAAGCTGGCTGGATAATTCTTGCATTTCAGAAGGTGCAAGACGATAGGGGGATTTGGCTACAGGGGTAGCTCCAGGGATTAAGTCGATTCGAAATTCGACTTGTCGTTCGGGAGGTACTCCTGGAAGATCATCGGGAAAAATATCGGGAAAGTTGCAGACCTCAGGAATGCTCGCGATGTCTTTCACTTCTTGTTTTTTGTCTACCACGTGAGCTAAGAATGCACAATACTCCTTGCGAAGGTATTTATGTGCCTTGATGCAAGAAATGATCTAAAGGTTCGTTCCGGGTTTGTCTCCATAGATAATAAGAGTTTCATTAGTTGGCAAGTTCAAACGAATAGCTCTTTCATAACATAGGATATCGGCATGGTTGAGGCACAACCAATCCATACATATTATGATGTCAAAACTTTTGATAGAGACCGGCATAAGGTCTATTGAAAAAGACAAGTCATTCAAGGTAAGGGTACATCCTATGTATATATCATTGGTGGATTCGGATTTCCCGTTAGCCATTTCTACTGTGAAAGTTTCATTTAGTGGTTGGGAGTTTTGATTTAGTAGATGTTTAAAATTATGGCTCACGAAGCTCCTCTCAGCACCACAATCAAATAGAATGCATGTATAAGTATTGTTGAGAATGAACGTACCCGTTACCACCGCAGGGTCTGCCACCGCTTCTTCATGACCCAGTGCTAGAATCCTCCCAACTCCACCTGCATTTCCAGCTTTTGGATAATCTTTCTTGAAATGCCCCACATCACCGCATTGGTAGCATGCTCGACCTACTCCAGCGACAGGTTCTTGGTTAAGTGGTTGGGGTGGTATTCTACAGAATCAGGCAGTATGCCCTTTCCTGTTGCAGTTACGACACTGCATTTCTTGGCAATTTCCGTTGTGGTGAAAATTACACTTGTTGCATTTAGGGAGATTACCAGCATAGGGCTTAGTTGGTGCAAGGTTATTAGGGACAGCAGCAGGCACAGTAGAAGTATGGTAGCAGGTACAGTAGTAGCGTGGACTGCCACTACTTGTTGCTTCTTTGCAGGTTCCAGAGGAGATTTTCCCTTCCTCTTGTTCCAAACCTTCTTCTTGCTGTTGTTGTTGTTCTCTTTAGGTTGTTCTGGAGCAGTAACCACAGAATTTTTGACGATTTCCGTGGTCAATAAGTGACTGTGCCAATTCCTTGGCACTGTCAAAGGTAACAGGCCTAGAGGCAATGCCACTTGCCTGTATCTGGGGCGACAGTCCCCAAATATACCTTTCGATCTTTTTGCTCTCCAGAGCAACCATTTCAGGACACAGAATCGCCAAGTCACAGAACCGATTCGTGTAAGTGGTTATGTCTGCACTAGCCATGACAAGACCCTAGAACTCTTGCTCAAGTTTTTGAATTTCCCCGCGCGGACAGTGTTCCCGCATTAGCATGGCTTTTAAGTTCTACCAGCTCATTGTATTAGCCATTACCAAAGTTAGCGACTTAACATGGCCGTTCCACCATGTCAGAGCCCTATCTGAAAAAGTACAGGCAGCAAATTTAACTTTGCTACCTTCCGGACAGGAGCAAATTTCGAAAATTGCTTCCGTCTTCTCAATCCATTGCCTTAAAACCATTACTCCTCCAGTTCCATTAAAGGTCCTAGGTTTGGCGTTCGAGAAGTCTTTATAAGTGCACTCTCGCGTGTGCTCATGACCCTCGCCATGGTTAGAAGGACGTACACCAACTCCCGACCCACTAGCACCAGGAGTATTGATATGAGACATGGCAGCCGCTACAGCCGCTGTGACTGCTGCTTGAAACATAGTAGCGTCGAATTGAGGAGGTGGTGGTGGGGTGGCGTCGGTGCTTCATTGTCACGTCTTGGATTTCTACGAGGAGGCATCTTTTCTATAATAGTTAAAAGATAAAAGATGGTAAGATATCAAGAATGAATATGAATTTGATATCTCTGAACGAAACACTTAATTCAACATGAATCTTGTAAAGGATTAGAAATAGAAATCTATTGCAAAAACTACTTGCAATAGGATGATATGAATTTGAGTGATTATTTTTCAAAGAGTATGAAAATACATGTTGATTGTATTGGTATATTAAGTATATGTAATCTGGAACACTTGACCTAAAAGCAGGTCTATAATATACCACAATACTGAGGAAGTGTCGACATCAAACTGACCTACCGAAAATAAAATTTTCGCGGTCGTATTGAAAGCATGAAAAATAACACTGGAACATTTCTGTGATCCAAAACTTTGGAATAGGATGTTTATGAGAATTGTAATAACTCTTGTTGAAGTAAAGTGCTTATTGTTTTATTGATACTCAGTTTTGTACATATCGTGAAAAGTAGTATATACATTCGACACAGAAAGTAGAAAGTAGAAGTGGTGCGAACACTACTTGCGGCGGTTGCTACGACGGTTGCTGGGTTCCGCTTCGTCTTGTGATTTCCAGCGCCTTTCTTGGGCAGCTTGATGCTCTATCAATTCTCTTATCTTTGATTGAGCAACATTGAGTTGCCTTTGAAGGGCTTCAGTATGGTGCTGGGTGTCATCCTGCATTTCATCAAGACGAAGGATATCTGCAGTATTAGCCTGCGCAACCGTATTCACTTGGAGGATTCGATTAATCGAAATCCTTGATTGATCGAATTGCCGGGCTATTCGGTTTACTATAACTGGAAGAGATCTATCGGTTGTTCCTCCTCTCGAGACATTATAGAAACCTCGTGCCATTCCGTAAGGAGGGCGTTGGCCGTCTTGTCGACTCCAATGGTTTATGTATTGGCCCCACTCGGGTATGGGTTCTGCTTCATCTTGCCTCAGGGGACGGTCCCCAGGGTTGCAGACTTGTGGCTCTGTATCCGTACCACTTGATTCGCTGTCCTCAAAGGGTTCTTCATCTGAGTCTGAGATCCAGCCTGCATTTTGTGGATTGTAAGGGGTCCCCAGGTAAATTGTGTTCAGCCATAGGTTCTGTATTAGAAGTAAGGTTAGTAAAATACTCTACGTAGTATTTTAATCTTTGTGTTCTGTTCTATAGTTCTTCTGAATATGTATGGTAAGTTTTAGACATGTCGCAACACAACTATCACTCCCAAACACATGTTGGTCATATCTCAAATAAATATAGTTGATCAGACTATATTAATTCCATATATGATTACATAACTGCCCAGGTTTGACTATAGTGTTCAACATCCAAATACTTTTAAGTTCTTATGACTGTGATACTGTACTTATAGGTATGAGTGTTAGTATACTTCTTGTAAAAATACTTAAATCTTTAAAAAGTATACTTGTAGTCAGAGCTCCTTGCCCCGATGTATTTATAGTTTGTATATCTTTTATGGATTGATATACTGAGTTCACTATAAACAATACTCTGAAACCAATCTGTCACAGACCCAAACCAGACGACGGAAACGTCCGGGGGTGGAGGACTTCAATTGTAGTATCACAACACATGCATCATAGTAATCAAAGTACAAACAACCATTGTATTTAAAAAGTATAAGTATTTACAAGTGTTCAATCATTGTATATTGAAACCAAAATAGCTATACAAAAGAAGAAGATATGACTCAAAGTAGCTCCATCTTCTCAAAAGCTCGGGGAGTACCTGTTTATTGTTTCCCTGAGAATACAAGTAATTTGAAAAGGGAGTATCAACATAAAGTTGAGTGAGTGCATAAGTGTTTATGTTTAAAAGGGTGTCTCTGTATCTTGCATATGTAAACTGTTCTAGAAAATCCTATATTTTCTGTTGTATATGAAAATAGTTTTATTCCAATAAAACCGTTCTATTTGTAAACCAATGTTCTGTATTTGTAAAACTTGTAACTGAGAGTGTGCCTGGCTTCACCAGCTGTTATTGAAAACTGTATTGAACCATTGTAGTTTGTATTCAGTAAACTGGTACTTTGAAGGTGTACTTTCGTTTAGTTGATTATACATTCACGTATTGTTAATATCTTTTTAATGAGTTCCTCTAACCATACTATGACTGGATGGCCTGAAACAAACGCTTTGTGGGCGTTTAAACTGTTGATAACAATTGCCACTCATTGGCGTGTATGCCTGACTGTAGCTAGTAGCCTGAGTGCGGGGTTGTCAATCCCGATATAGATCTACACACAACTTGTTTCGATCACCTGGCTGGAGATTCTGGTTATAATGTCAGGACTTTACCTTGGTTGTCTAAATGAATTAAACAACCTGAATTGAATGACTCATAAAAAGCATATAAACGTTACATGTATATTAGTCATGAAAACCCAATCATTCTGAAATAAATGATTGCAATATGTTCTTGAATTAGTATTCTGAACATGTATTTGACAAGTGTAAACCCTTGATTTGTTCTTAATCAAAACCCTTGTTTCATGTAAAACAGTGTGTTCTAGTATGCTTGAATCATGAATTATTGTTCTATGTATCATAAATTATACCTGTTATAACTTATATGTACTTTCTGAATCGGTATTTAACTATTTTTGCATGTATCCCTTTGCTCAACATGTTACAAAGGTATTTGGATTGATGAAATAACTTTTATATTTATATACATACACAATTCTATATATAAGTAAAATTTAAACGACACTCGGACAAATAACCGGTACTATAAGCCCACATCCAAACAAGGAAAAGGACCTAGAATGAGTTATCAGTCCTGGGCCTTTTAAATCTTATATATATATATATATATATATATATATATATATATATATATATATATACAAATATGAATTTTGGGGAAAAATATAAGTTTATAAAAGAGTTTAATGTTCTGAGTATTTTTGATGATTTAATGTCGTTTTATCATGATTTGAAATCATGATTTTATAACACAAAGTTCTTGTGTTATGCTTGTATTCCCCCCCCCCCCCCTTAAAACAGTAGAAATTATGAAAATACGGGGGTATGAACTCACTTGATAGGTGGTGATTTGGACAACGTTTCGTTTCCCGGAAAGGAGTTTATTCGACGAAAAACCGGCTTTAATCGGGCAGAGTTTCGACTGGAGAGAGGTTAACTTCTTGGGAATCTCAGGGATTCGAGGCTTGCTTAGGGTTTTAGACTTGATACCGGGGCTTTAGGGGTTGTATATAAGTTTGTGGAAGTGAAAAATATGAAAGTGTGTGAAATTTGGGGTGAAAAGGGTAAAATATCCGGAGGGTCTCGCATGGCTTATATAGGCCGAAGCCTCGGATCCGAGGCTGTGGGAGGTTGCCGCGTGTTCGGACAGGTGGCGAAGGGAAGAGGCTCGCTTCGGACAGGTGGCTCGGAGGTGTTGGCTTTGGAGTGGACCAAACTTCGGTCCAATGAGGAGGTGACACGAGTGTCCGAGGGGTGTGTCCTGCGAGGGTGTCGGAAGGTAAGTAGACCGCGGCCTTGGTCGAATCAGAAGGCGCCACGCGAGACTTCGGTCCAATCAGCAAACGACACGTAGCGGACACGGGGAAGCCTTGCATGCGAGGTGACGTGGCCGAAGGTCAGCCATGCGAAAATTCCCGGTTTTCAACATTTCTCGATTTTTGTGCCAAAAACTTGTGAAAATCGTAACTTTCGCATACGAGCTCTATTTTCGACGTTATTTATATGCACGCGTAGGTAAAATTATACTCTACGACTTTCGTTTAGACTTCGTCGGCTAATTTTGACTTTATTTTTAATATTATTATTTTTAACAGACCGAGACAGGAAATTCGTTAAAAATTCATAACTTCTTAATCCGATGTCCGTTTTTGTCTGTATTTTTACCATTGTACTACTATTGACGAGACCTTGAATCCTCACTTAGGTTGTGTCGGCTAAAAATCTCTCGATCTCTATTTCGAGTTTTTAGCTGTACATTGTTATACTGAAACTTAGAAAAATCGTAATTTCCTCATATGAAGTCAGATTTTGCCGTTCTTTTTATGAAAGTTCTCGGTTTAACATAAGCTACAACTTTCATTTAGATTGTTATGGCTAAAAAGCCTTTTATTGAAAATTCAGTTTTTACACTGAACAATGTTTTGCCGGTTTTGTCGCGGATCTTCGGTTGGTCATAACTTCTTCGTTATAACTCGGATTTTAGTGTTCTTTGTGTTTTTGGAAACCTTGTTACAATCTCTACCACTTGGTTCATCCCAATCAAGATTGTTTAATAATTTATTTTTGAGGGTCAATTATGTAAATATAAACAATGTGCTAAAAAATTTCTTTATTGTTTTAAAAAGAACTACAAATTGACCTACCTTATTACATAGGTTTGAAATAACGGTTTGTTACAAAATGGAATCAATAACTTCCCAAGAAGTGTAAGACTGAATCATCTGAAAAGTATGATGGATAAATGTTTTAATGATGAAGATCAAAATGCTGAAGAAGACAAGGGAACTGATGATGATGATGATAATGATGATGATGATGATGATAATGATGATGGTGGTGACGATGTTAAAGAACGAGAGGACAATAAAGAAGAAAAGAATGGAGCTAAAGGTGGAAATGAAAATAAAAATAGAAAAGAATAATGAAGGAGTACAAAATATTAAAGCAGGAGGTCAGTTATATAAACTTTTTCTCAATCATATATTATTATTATAAATATATTTAAATAATCACATGTGATTAATCACATATTTTATTTATATACATGTTTTGGCGGAAATGTAGATGAAGGAGATACAAGAGAAGAGAATGTTGGTGGTGAGGAGATAAAGTTGGTGGTGAGGAAGATGAAGTAGGTGGTGAGGAACATGATGTTGCTGGGAAATATGAAAGTGGTGATAATGATAAAGGTGTTGTGATTACATATGTTATAATCACATATGACAATATTCACATATGATTCTACATGATTACATATATTATAATCACATATGATTATATTTGTTATAATCACATGTGATTAAAATCACATAATCACATGTGATTATAATAACATATGATTGCACATGTGATTTGTAAATTCTCATATAATTATATATTGAAAAAAATGTAACAGTTTTTTTTAATTGCATGTTATTAACAACTTTTTTTTAATTATATTCAGGTGTGGAGGGTAAGAATCTAGATGAGAAGAATGCAGGTAAAGAAAAACAAAATGTTCAAGAAGGAGGTAAATATGAGTATCACGTGTGATTTCTAAATTCATATGTGATTAATTCATATATAATTATGTACCATTAAATATGTTCTAATCACGTATGATTACATACGTTATAATCACATGTGATTATATATGATTACATATGTTATAATCACATATGATTATATTAACATATCATTATAATATCTATTTTGTATGTAATTTGTACAATTTAAAAGTCTTTTGGATGTAATTTGATAATCACATATGATTAAATTTAATGATAAATATTGTATAGAAAAGTTGATATGTTTTTGTATAATCAAATATGATTATTTAAAAACATATCAATATTTATATTTAATCAAATGTGGTCAAATGAATATAACAACAAATGATCATTTATGATTATATATAATTACATATGTTATAATTATATATGATTATGTTCTTTATAATCACATATGATTGCATATGTTATACTTGCATGTGATTAACATTTTTTTTAATTATATTCAAGTGTGGAGAGTAAGAATTTGGACGGGAAGAATGCTGGTAACGAAAAACAAAATGTTCAAGAAGGAGGTACATATGAGTATCACATGTCATTTGTAAATTCATATGTTATTAACTCACATATAATTATATATGATTAAATATGTTATAATCACATTTGATTACATATGTTATAATCACATGTGATTGTATTCCCATATGATTATATATGATTACATATGATATAATCACATGTGACTACATATATTATAATCACATATGATTATATTCACATATCAATATAATATCTATGTTGTTGTATGTAATTTGTACAATTTAAAAGTCTTTTGGATGTAATTTGATAATCACATATGATTAAATTTAATGATAAATATTATATATAAAAGTTGATATGTTTTTGTATAATCAAATATGATTATTTAAAAACATATCAATATTTATATTTAATCAAATGTGATTAAATGAATATAACAACAAATGATTATTTATGATTATATATAATTACATATGTTATAATCATATATGATTATTTTCTTTATAATCACATGTGATTATAATCACATATGATTGCATATGTTACACTCGCATGTGAGTAACAATTTTTATAATTATATTCAGGTGTGGAGGGTAAGAATCTGGATGGGAAGAATGCATGTGAAGAAAAAAAATGTTCAAGAAGGAGGTAAATATGAGTATCACATGTCATTTGTAAATTCATATGTGATTAATTCTCATATAATTATATATGATGAAATATGTTATAATTACATACGATTACATATGTTATAATCACATGTGATTATATATGACTACATATGTTATAATCACATGTGACTACATATGTTATAATCACATGTGATTATATTCACATATCAATATAATATCTATGTTATAATCTCACATATCGATATAATATATTTATACAAGTTACAAATGATTAATAATCTTTTTAATTATAATCACATGTGATTATATTTGATTACATATCTTATAATCACATGTGACTACATTAGTTATAATCACATATGATTATATTCACATATCAATATAATGTCTATGTTATAATCTCACATATCAATATAATATCTTTGTACAAGTTACAAATGATTAATAAATTTTTTTTTAATTATATTCAGGTATGGAGAGGAAGAATCTGGAAGGTAAGAATGGTTATAAAGAAAAAGGAAAAAACTATATATGTACAGTGTTTTGGAAGATGTAAATTTAAGTATATATTTATGAACTATATGTGATTATTAAAAATATATTTATACAATCATATATGATTATTAACATTATATTACTTATATATAAAATTGATGGTAAAAAATGTTGGTGAAGAAGAAGGTAGGAAATATTATAATTTGACGAAAATATTGTATTAATTATCAGATAATAATATTCAGCTGTGAATGGGAATAATATGTTATAATAAGGGGTTATAAATAACTGAATAACAATATTCAGTTGTAAAGGGGAAGAATATGTTATAAATTAATGATGTATTCGTAATTTATGTATTAAATATTTCAAATTATGTTGTTTTATGTAATTTGTACAATTTAGAAGTCTTTTGGATGTAATTTGTATAATCACATATAATTATTTAAATGATCAAATGATTTTGATATCCTCTGATTATAAAAATAAACAACCCTTAACCTGTTTTAATAATATGTGATTACAATTCTTAAAAATACACGAAAGAGCTTCAATCACATATGATTATATATAATTACATATGTTATAATCACATATGATTATATTTGTTATAAATCACATGTTATTATAATAACATGTATTTATATTCACATATGATTATATATGATTACATATGTTATAATCAGATGTGATTATATTTGTTATAAATCACATGTGATTATAATCACATATAATTGTAACAACCTATGTTATAATCATATGTCATTATAATTACTCACATGTGATTATAAACACATATAATTGTAACAACCTATGTTATAATCACTTGTGGTTACATGCACATATGATATGAAAACTATATAGTTTTTATAATCATATATGATAACTACTAATTTTTTTTTATTTGTGTGATTTTTATAGAAAATATAAATACATAAATTGTTGACAAAAGAATACAAAATGTTGTAACAAGTATTCTTGGAAACACACAACAAATCTAAGACTCACAGATGCTAAAACTGATGAGGTCACTTTTATTTACGAAAACACAACAATCGAATACAAAGAAAATAAAGAGAGAAGTTTCATGCCATCATATGATCTGAACATAAGCCAGCTGACACCACCAGAGGTAATATTTCTTGTTTTTTTTTGTTTTATACACTATCATATGTTTATAACTGTAAATACATATGATTTCAATCTTTCTTAAAAGTTAAATCACATATAATTGCAAGTAATTATCTGTTTTTTAAATTTAATTTCATTTTATGTTTTATATATAATCACATATCATTATAATATTTCTAACAATTATAATCACATATAAATCACAAAAAATACTCAACAAGAAAAACTCAAAGGTAAGGAAGCTGTAGTGGAGGAAATTCAACCTCAAAAACCAACCAAAATTAAAATTGTTTAAAAAAACTAACAATCCATGAAGTTCCAAAGAACGAAAATATCATGGTGGAACCTTGAAAAAAGAGAAAAATGAAACATGCGGAAAAAAAGAGGTCTCCATATAAAGAACAGGCCATTTCCTTGAAGACAAAGTTAACATCTGATGAAGAAATTCTCGATGAATGGCAATTCAGCTTACATGGAAGTGAATAGTAAGTTATTCATTTGTGATTAACACTTATCAAACATAATCACATATGATTAAAGTTCTGTTAAGTACACTTTTTCAACAGTGATCAATCACATGTGATTACAATTATGAATATAATAATCACATTAAAACATACTTGTTAAACATGGATCAATCACATGTGATTAATAAACATAGTCACAACATAATCACATATGATTAACATTTCTGTTATAATTTTTCAATATTAATCAATCACACGTGATTAAAGTTATGTATATAATAATCATTTTAGACATACTTGTTAGACATTGATTAATCATATGTGATTACCAACCATAATCACATATGATTAAAAGTTTTGTTAAGTATACTTTTTCAACATGGATCAATCACATGTGATTACAATTATGAATATAACAATATAAACTAACACAATGATTTTTTATATTTACAGTAATCAAGTGTTGTTTACAGACAACAAACAAGTAGTTTTCTTATATGTGTTTGAAAACTTGTATCCAGGAGAATATATGTTTTCCGATGTTATAGACTCATGGGATGAATTGCTAAATTACAATGAGAAGCATAGAGACTTAAAAAAATTCTCCATATAGAGTATTCTTCTCCGTCCAACTTGCAGTAAGTTAAACATAGATGATTCTAGCACTAAATTAATAAAAGTTGTTTAAATACATATATGATTATACATTGAATCACACATGATTCACCATTTACACAAAGTACATTTAGGATGAGCCACTTCCAACACCAACAAAAGATGAGAAAAAGAAAAATATAAATAAAGAAATGAAGGAAAAAAATGGAACGGGAAGAAAAGGAAAAAGACGATAACAGATACAATCTCTTCAGACAATACCTTATAGATTGGTTAAATGGAGATGAAGAAAAAACACAAATGAAAAATGTTGATCTTGTAAGTTATTTACAATCTTATCATAGTGCATATCCTTCCTAAATATGACAATACATATTCAAATGCATATATTTTTCCCTGTTTGTCGGCAAGAACACATATTTGTATTTGTTTTTAACATCGAAAATGTAAACATTGTGATACTGGACAACAACATCTCTGAGGCAACAATCAAAGATAAGTACATGCCTATTGTCAAAAACCTGGTAAGTAACATTTGATTATTATATGTAGTTATCATATATAAAAGTTCATTATTTTATATTTATAATCACATGTGATTATATAAAACAATCACATGTGATTATAGAAAACATGAGTAAACATTTGTAAATCACATGTAATTATACATTTATATTCAAGAAGAAAACATTATTTCATGATTGTAATCACATGTGATTATATAAATTATTTTTAATCACATCTGATTATATAAATATGAATAAAAATTTATAATAACCTGTGATTTCAGATTTTATTCAAACATAAAAAAAATAATTTTATGCTTGTAACCACAAGTGATTACGTAAATATAAATAACATTTTTTATATGTTTAATTGTATGAGACTAACTTCATATTTTTTTAATTTTTAGCAAAAATACTTCTCGAGATATCTGCATGATATCAATCATCCAAGATGCCATACCCTTCAAGACCCAAATATCAAACCACAAATACCACATATGACATGTAAAACTAAAAATAACAAAAAATATTGTGGATTATTTGTGATGAGATATATGGAAACATATATGTGTCAAACAGAATATAAAAGTGGATTTCCAAAAGAAGGAGTTCAAGATGCATTGCTTGATTGGGTGAAAACCAGATATGCTTACACATTGCTAAATTATGAAATTAATTTTTGAAGGATGATATCATGGAGCTTGCTCATGAGTACAATAAACAAGATAAAGAGAAGAGAAAAAGCGATCAAATAAAAGCTTGTGCAGAAATCCATAAAAGGTTGAAGGATTGCGAATGAGGATGATTGAAGGTGAAGTGGTGAAGGGGAAGACGAATATGGAAGTGCTGAAGGCGAAGAGGTGAAGGTGAAGGTAAAGATGGAAGTGGAGACTGGTGAAGGTGAAGATGGAAATGGTGAAGGTTGAAGGATTGTCTGTCAATGGATAATTTGATTGTTGGTTTATTTAGACAATGTTTACTTTTTAATTAGATGAATGCTTGCCACTTTATTAAGACAATGTTTAGGTTTTAATTAGATAAATGTTTGAACATATATATGATATCATGGATATGTGAATCTTAATATGGATAAGTAGTTTATTACTTTACAAAACAATGTCTATTTTTTTGTTTAACTGTAAATTAATGTTTAGGCAATATTTCATAATAAATCATATATGATTTTGATATTTATAACAGTTATAAAATGCCTTGTTCTTTGTACAATACAATTAGATATCGACAATCACATATGATTTAGACAATCACATGTCATCAGCACAATATAGATTAAATCAGATATGATTATAAACATTTTTTATAATGCATTTATATTGAATAACTTAACCATAATTTATATATCAATCACATAAGTGATTAAACATATAAACATGAATATAAATACATGTGATTAGAAAAATTATACAAAGACATATAAACTCTTGTCTAATCATTTATTTGCACAATGGCGTGTGATTATGAATGTAATCACATATTATTTGGAAAATCATGTGTGATTCTCATAATCACTTACGAAAGAATTAACATATGCATTCGACAAACACATGTGATTAAAAGATTCTTGATAAGAAATATTATATCAAAAAGAATCACATATGATTACTTTGAATCTATTATGAACAATGTATGATTTATAAATCAATCACATGTGATTACAAACATAAACATAATTTGAATACTCAATCACATATGATTATACATATATGTGATTACCATATGTAATATAGAAAAACAGATATGGTTATTATCAATTGTTATGAACATATAATGCTTAAAAAAATAGAAAACTAATAATCACAAAATAAATCTCATAAAAATCAAATATGATTACGACTTAAAAAATCATATATGATTATCACTTGTTATGAATATTGTATGCTATACATCATTTCTCAGCAACAAATCTGCTTAGACAGGTACGACTGTTGTGCGATTCTCTTTTACCACATACTGAGCAATTCTGGTCTTCTTTTGAACTTTCATAATTGATTTTTCAACTTCACCAATAATCCTTTTCTTTCTACATCCTTTATTGTGTTGAAAATGTAGAACAAAAATCGCAACCTCTTCTGGAATAGTAACGTTATAAAGTCCCTCAAGGACATCAGAATTTGTAATTGGCTCTTCGTTTGAAGAATTACTCTTCAGATCATTCAAAAAAAGTTGTGGTTTTTCAGCCAAATACGATAGCTTATGGTTATCACCTCTCACAATATCTAAAACATACTCAATATGGAAAAATACTTCATTGACCAGTTTCATAACATTTGCATCCTCTTCATTGATATCTTGATAGCTGATAATTTGAAGGTATTACATCCTTTCTCCATCGCCTAAAAATATATATATCTGGAATTTCATCAAAAATTTTATTCATCAATATTCTGAAAGCATGTATACACAGTATACCGAAACGATTAAAATGTCCACAACTGCAGTTCACTTCTTTTTCAGCATATTTTTGTTCCACCTGTAACAATACAAAATCACGTGTGATTATACATTAACTATCTTATTATAGATGTAATTATAATCATATATGATTATACATGTACTTATAATCACATGTGATTTTGATCACATGTACCTATAATCACATCTGGAGTGGCACGTATGATCACATGTGATTTTAATCACATGTACCTATAATCACATCAAATTATAATCACATGTGATTTAGAAAAATAATTTTTTCTATGATCACATCCACAACTCATTATCTTTATAATATTATGTGATTGATTATAATCACATGTGATTTTAATCATATGTACCTAAAAAAACATCTGATTATAACATTATGATAATATAAAAATAAGGTATAATTAAAAAATAAAATACCTTATACGTTGCTTTTACTTCATGTTTCTGGTTCTTGTGCATAACTTTAAAAAGTTCCCATCCATCTCCCTCGCCTAAATCTTTAACATCACAATACCATCCTCTTTTATAAGTATCTTTTTGAGCTTCAAAAAGTAACTTGCTTCTGTAGACGTTTGATGCATGTTCTTCTATCATACATGGAGACTTCAAAGAATAATGTGATCCCTTAGTTTTATGATCAAATCCACGTTGTGTATATCGTTGTTTTTGAATGTCATTGTCGTAATTATTCATGAAATTTAGAAGGAAATTTTCCATTTGTGAATATGTATTAAAAAAGGAATTGATACTCTTAGACCTTGATGTTGTCTTCATCAACCCATACATTGGAAAATCACTAAAATATGCAGGTACCCATGTTTCCTTATTTTCAAAAATGTCTTTAAACCACCTTTCATCTTCAAGATTAAATTCTTTCATCAACAGTTCCCAATTCCACTAAAAAACATCACGCTTAATATACATTTCCCTAACAAGATTATTGAATCTTTTCTTGAAATCTGTGCTTTTAAAAAATTCCACAGATAGCTGTAATAATCATATGTGATTCACATATTAATATTTAAATATAAAAGTAATAATAACATCTAATAACTTAAAATGATTTAATAACATGTTATTATATACATAAAATAACAAACAATGTGCTTTAATAATATGCCATTAGAATCTGTTACAAAAAAATAGCATTTAATAAAAAATTGTTTTAACCTTTAATGAATATATGACTAAAATCATATGTGATTAGTAACACAAAATTTTAAAGTTAATTTTATTTTAATCATATATGATTATAAATCTTTTATATATACAAATATATTCAATCATATATGATTAACAAAAGCAAAACGATATAAAAAAATACATTTTTTGGCAGTTTCTTCATGATATGCCACATGCACAATCTATGCTTTGACTGATAAAAAACCGAATCAACAACTTGCTTTAATGATGTATGTTGATATGTTAAAACCAGTAATGGTTGTTTATTTGAATGAGCCTTCAAAAATTGTTCAAGTAGCCACTTGTACAAATCCACATCCTTGGTACTTAACAACCCAGCTCCGATAGTAACAGATGATTTATGATGATCAATAATAGTGAATGGAACAAAAACCAATGCATACCTGTTTCATATATAACAACATAATCAATATACGATTAACCATATTTAGAACTTAGCAATAAATTAAAAATAATGATATTAATCAAATATGATTAAACAAAAAATCAAATTAGAATGTTTGTCGATAATTAATAAATCACATGTGATTAGAAAAATAATTACATCAGCATACTTGTTGAGCATTAATCAATCATCGATCACATGTGATTATAATCACATATGATTAAGCACATAATAACATCAGTATGTTTGTTGATAAATAATCAATCACATCACCATACATGTTGCTTATTCATCAATCACGTATGACTACAATCATAATCACATTAGTATACTAGTTGACAATTGATAAATCACATGTGATTAAAAAATAATTACATAATCATACTTATTATGCGTTGATCAATCACATATGATTAAAAACATAAATATACAAGAAAAACTTACTTATTTGTACGAAAGGTTGCATCACAAGACATGACATCTCCGAATTCACTATAAAATGCTTTCTCTGTTTCATCAGCCGAAAACATTGCATTCAAAACCTTGTTTTCATTGCATTTATAATAAAAAGAATAATTTGGATAGTTGTTTTTCCGATCACTCATCTTTTTCACGATAAGTTTTACATCTATGAATCGAATAATCGATCCCATATCCCTCTTGAAATTTCTGTAATCTACAGCCTTGCCCTTTACGTGCTGAAAACCGCCTTTCAAGGTTGATTTGAGCTTGTAAGCTTGTGTAGCACCTATTTTCGTTATAGAAGCACGAACAATGAACTCCTTGTCAGAATATGAAATAGCCATTGTACTTTTCAAGTGAAATGTATCTTCAAGGTCATGGTTGTGATTTTCTTGAAACTTGTCAAACCTATACTCATCCGTTCCTTTGACATGTTTCACAATAATTTTAGCTTTAAAGTTTGTCACCCTGTAGATTGTATTACGTTCCGTTGAATTCATTTTTGGTTTACCCATCCTGTTGCAAACCACATACTTGTGCTTTATTATATCACCCTTTTTCCTCAATGTGTTCATATGAACATCAAAACCAACCTTCTTTGCATATCTTTTATAAAAATTAACTCCCTCAACAACATCTTTGAACCTCATTGACTTAGTAGGTTTAAATTCTTCAAGAACACCTGGTCTGATATCATCCAGAGCCTCTGACATATAGAAATCTCATACACAACTTGTACTCCTCGCACTGCTTGAATTTGCATCATTGGAAGAAGTACAACATTCACCTGTATAATCAATGACAAATCACATATGATTTAAAATGAGTTCCATATATAATCACATGTGATTATAACAAATAATTGAACATAGATAAACTATACATGTGTCACATATGATTAACATTATAATAGACTGGCAATCACATATGATTAACACTATAATAAATAGATTTAATGAAGAACTACTGAATAATCACATAACATAAAATTGAATGTACATCAACGTATGCAGTGTAAAATCACATGCGATTAAGGATAAATTTATTAACAATAAAATGACTAATCACATGTGATTAGTAATGAATTCCTTATATAATCATATGTGATTATAAGCAAAATTGAACATAGATAAAGTAAACAGATGTCAATATTTACTCAAATATAAGAGAATTAATAATCACATATGATTAAAAAAACATTAATCATATTTACTAAAAAAATTACTAAATAACTACATAATATTATAAAAACAGATTCAATCCTAAATACATCAATAATTAAAATTTACCTAAAAAACTGCAGATTTGGTTTTGATGACTTGAATGTTCAACATCTTCATGAACATCTTCAACGCTCTCAACAAAAGTACTAATTTGATCTTCACTTATAAAGAAATTCACATTATCACTTGTAAAAGACATTGTGAAACAACAGAACCTGTCAATAACAACATAAACATTTATTATTAAAACAAATATTAATAATATATGATATAAAACATTATAATGTAAAATGTAAATGTTCATAACAATTATGATTATAATATACATTAATCACATATGATTTTATCAATGTTAATAAAATGTTTATAATTCATAACAAATATCAAAGATATCAATCACAAATGATTTTCTCAATGCTTTAAATCATATATGATTTAAATCATTGCATTATAGTTTATAACATATATCAATTACATCTGTTTCTTTAATAGCTAATCATAAACTGTTAATAAAAGAACTTTGTAACACCTCAAATTTAGACCAAATTTTCATTTATAATTTACCAAAATTGCACAAGCCAGGTTATCAAATACATAATTATCCAAAACAACCAGTATCACAAAATATCAGAGTTCACAACTGTCCCAGTAGCAAATCTCCCAGCAAGTGTGTACAATCATACATTCTCCTTCCCGCAGTCTTCAGAAGTACATGATACATATAAATCAACAAATGTAAGCACGAAGCTTAGTGAGTTCCCCAAAATAACATATACAACACAACAAAAAATAAACAACTATGGGTCATCAGCAACCCTGCGTACTATCAGCAGTCCTAGTGGGCTAACAACACGTACTGTGGGTTATCAGCAACCCTGGAGACTATCAATAGTCTCAATCAAATAATAACAACATAACATAATAATAACAGCTAGAACCAGCTGGTCATCACAGATACAACTATTTTACCACACAGGTAAGAATAAGTGAGGAGACTCACCTGATACTGACGACAAGTAAACCTCACACCCGAACTGTCAGAACTAGATTCTGCCTAATCAACAAAATAATTAATCCTAATTAATAGTTAAGGTTCAAAACTCAACTCGCGAGTCCAAATCCCTCAACTAAGTCCTATGAGGGCAAAAACACCATTTTGCCCTCCCTATGCTCCAAAACCCTAAATCTTGACCAAAAGCTAACAAAAGTCTACTGCCCATCGCGTACGTTGGGCGTACCTCTTCTTACGTGGGGCATACAACTCGAACGGTGTATGGTCGGGGTCGGAACCGGCTACGCGGGGCGTAGCCAGGAGTACGCACGGCGTACTCCGCCTGCTTCCACTTTTACCAACTTTTGGTCTTAATCACTTAAGAAAACTAACCTAACCACATATCTGACCATTCTAATATGTCTTATTCCATAAAGTCATCGACTTTAAGCCTTTGTATGGCTAGAAAAGTCCCAGCGCAACAAACTTGAACTTTCAACACATCCTAAGCTACTTTGCTCATGCATGAGCCTAAGGAATTGATCAAGAAATCATTTTTATGATTCAACAAGTCCTATAATGCATGAAAGGATAGCTATAAGCCCTTGGAGTGCTCCAAACTCCTAAAGGTCCAATATTGGGGACAAAAGTTCAATAAACTTCAAGCATATAGATCTAATGGAGAACTTATCAAGGTATAAACTTTATACCTGAAAATGATGAACAAAGAGGAAAGGCTTCTGGATCTACAATCTTGCCAGGACCCACTCCTTCTTCTCTAGCCTCCTTCCTCAACTAAATGCACCACAAACACTCAATAAGCTTGAAAAACTCACACAAGCAACTCAAACTTGGAATTAGGGTTTAGGGAGGGTATGGTAGCTGATAAGGCTGCTTAAATGGGGAAATAATTTTGTTTAAATAGGGAGCAACCCTTAAGATTAGGGTTTGAAGTCTGGGCTAGTACGCCTGGCATATCATACGTATGCCCCGCGTATTAGCTGATTATCCGTGATTCCATGTTGCATGAGTATGGTGAGCATACTCTTAAGTACGCCCTGCATACAGACACCATACAAGCCTTTTTCTCCAAGGGACCATTTGTGCAACTTTTGATAAAGATAAAAGCAATTATAAAAATACCTAATATTGGGATGTTACAATTCTCCCCCACTAGAATCAGACTTCATCCTCAAAGTCATATTCAGGAAACAACTCAGGATATTGCTCGCACATCTCAGACTCGGGTTAACACGTCCACTCCGAGCCTTTCCAGTGTTGCCACTAAACTTTGACCAAGTTCACTACCTTGTTCATCAAGGTCTTCACTTTCTGATCCATAATTGCCATAGGCTTCTCAACATAGTTCAGGCGATCTTCGATCTGAATGTCCTCCAAAGGGACCACAACTGTCTCATCAACTATACATTATCCTGGAGTTGCTAGTGAGTCCGATTGAAAGAGTCAACTGCTTGCCCCTTGCGCTTTACCGGTTTGGAATGAGAGTTTTCTCAGCTGGGAAACATGGAAAGTATCATGGATCTGACTCGACTCCTCCGGTAGCTCCAACTGGTAGGCCACCTTGCCTACACGGACCAAAACTCGGAAAGGGCTAATGAATTTGGGGTCCAACTTTCCCCGCTTCCTGAGGTGGATAACACCCTCCCAGGGTGACACCTTCAAAATCAGCAAATCCTCCACTTGAAACTCTAGCTCCAAGCGTCCCCGATCCATATAACTCTTCTGGAAGCTCTGGGCTGTCAGTAATGTATGTATAACTTGTTGTATAAGCTCAGTCGTCTTGAGTACTACCTACATGCTCCCTATTACCCTCTATCCAACCTCGTCCCAACAATTAGGAGTCCAACATCTTCTTCCATATAGGAGCTCAAATGGGGACATACCGATACTGGCATGATGGCTGTTGTTATAAGAAAACTCAGCCAACGGAAGATAGGAGTCCCAACTCCCACCAAAATCAATAAATAAGGTATGCAACATATCCTTGAGTGTCTGAATAGTCTGATCACTCTGCCCGTCAGTCTGCAGATGATATGCAGTACTGAAATGTAGCCGCTTCCCCAACTCCTCATGAAATCTCTTCTTGAATCTGGAAGTAAAGTGCATATCTGGCCCGACACAATAGACGTCGGCAACCCATGCCAAGCCACCACCTCTCGAACATAAATCTAGGCCAACTTCTCTGCAGAAGAGCTCTCACTAATTGTTAATAAGTGAGCACTCTTCGTCAAACGATCCACTATCACCCAGATATTGTGAACACCCCTTGCAGTCCTTGGCAAGTTTGTAATAAAATCCATGTTGATCTGCTCCCACTTCCATAGGGGAACCTCTAGAGGCTGCAACTTGCCATGAGGGCACTGGTGCTCGGCCTTGACCTTCCGACAAGTCAAACATCGCTCTACAAACCATGCCACGTCTCTCTTTATACATGGCCACCAATAGTTATGATTTAGGTCAAGATACATCTTGGTAGCCCCTGGGTGGATGGAAAATCTTGAATTGTGGCCCTCCTCCATCAAAGTCCGTCGGGCCCCACCCGTATACGGTACCCATACCCGCCCATGAAGAGTCAAAAGTCATCGGCTGTCAATATTAAAGGCTGAAATCTGGCCGACCTCCCGTTCACTTTTCCAATTTTCTTCTTTTATGGCCTCCGACTAGACTTCTTTGATAATCTCCTAAACTGGAGTCATCACAGTCATCCTCAAACACACATACCGCATCGAGGCACTCGCCGCCCTCCGGCTCAAGGAATCGGCCACCACATTGGCCTTGCCCAGGTGATACAAGATCTCACAGTCATAGTCTTTCACCACATCCAACCACCTCCTTTGCCTCATATTTAGGTTAGGCTGATCCATAAGATATCTCAGGCTCTTATGGTCCGTGTAGATGGTACATCGAACACCATAGAGATAGTGGCGCCTTGAAGAGTATGTTATCACATGCCCCCTATGCATCAACACAACACCCAACCCTGCAATATATGCATCATACTAGACTAAAAAGTCCTTAACTGCCTTAGGGAGGGCAAGTACCGACGCCTCACACAATCTCTGGTGAAGAGTCTCAAATGATGCCTGCTGCTTAGACCCCCCACTAAAAGCAACATCCTTCCTTATCAACCTGGTGAGAGGAACAACAATCTTGGAGAAGTCTCTAATTAATCTCCGATAATAACCCGCCAATCCGAGGAAAGTCCAAATCTCAGATGGAGATCTCGACACTTCCTATTGCATCACCGCCTCTATCTTGGCTGGGTCGACCAAGATACCGTTCTGATTGACGAGGTTTCCCAAAAACTGAACCTCGCGCAACCAGAAGTCACACTTGGAGAATTTGGCGTATAGCCTCGCCATCCTCAAAACTCCAAGAACCTCTTGTAAATGCTCATCATGTTGTTACCTAGTCTTCGAATAGACCATAATGTCATCAATGAAAACGATCACTGTTCGATCCAACATAGGCCTTCACACCTGGTTCATGAGATCCATGAACGCCGCCGGTGCGTTGGTGAGCCTAAAATGCATCACCACGAACTCGTAATGCCCATAGAGAGTCCGGAAGGCCGTCTTCTTAATATCCTCCTCTCGCACCGTCATCTGATTATAGCCGGACCTCAAATCGATCTTGGAAAACCAAGATGCCTCCTGCAGATCGTCAAAAAGATCATCAATCCTCGGTAATGGGTAACGGTTTTTCACGGTCAACTTGTTCAACTCCCGATAATCGATGTACATCCGATCTGAACCATCATTCTTTCTGAAAGAAATGATTGATTCTCCCTTAGGAGAACTGCTCGGCCGAATAAACCCTTTTCCAAACAGCTCCTGCATCTGAGAGGATAACTCCTGCATCTCAGGAGGTGCAAAACAGTATGGTGCCTTTGCGATCGGCACCGCACCTGGAATTAGATTGATCCAAAACTCCATCTTCCTCGCATGAGACACACCCGGTAAGTCCTTGGGAAAAACATCTGGAAAATCACGTACCACCGGAACATCAGAAATAGAGGTCGATCCCTTCTCCTCAATCCGAGTATCCACTACATATGCTAGATAACCCGTACACCCATGCTGCACAACTCTGTCTTGCTCTGGTGGCAGAACAGAAGGTTGATCCTGACCTGGTACCCTTACCGTAGATAGTCAGCATTCCCCCACTAGGGTTCCGAACCGTCAACAACTGATGCTCACAGTCAATCAGAGCCCCAAAACGGCTCAACCAATCCATACCCACGATCACACAAACATCTCCCATCGCAATAGGGATAAGATCTATCGGATAACTAACGTCGAAGATCTCTAATACAGACCCCCAGTAGATATCAGTAGTAAAGACTGGATTCTTATCAGGTATCGAGACTCTCAAGGGCCTGCTCAAGGTCTCTCGCGTAATACTAAAACTTCGACAAAATGATGACGACACAATTGATCGACTCGCACCCGAGTCAAACAGCACAAGCGCAGGCATAGAGTTCACAAGAAAAGTACCTACATAATCGATAATATAAGAAACATAAATAAATCAGTATAAATATAAAGAAAACATACCAGCCACGACATCTGGAGCTGAACGGGCCTCCTCTGCTGTCAACTGTAATGCTATCCCTCGGGCCCTCGGTGCCTCGGCCTTCCCTGCCAGCCATCAGTGATACCTAGGTTCGCAGGGGCCGGAGTCTGAATTGCCATTAATGATACCCAGGTTCGCAGGGGCCGGAGTCTGAATTGCCATCAATGATACCCAGGTTCACCACAAACTCATGGATATATCTCCTCAAAATACTCAAATACCGACTCACACAGTCATGCTCCGTGGACACCAGCTTAGGGAAAAAAAATCCCTCTCATGAAACATCCTGTTGATCTCAGTCATTGTCTCTATCTTCTGCTTGAGAGACAGGAACTATTGGGCCAACCTTTCCCGCTCAACCGTGGGTACAAACTCGTCCTTGAACATCTCAGTAAACCTCTCCCAAGTCACCGCAGTATGTTGTACAATAGAGTAGTCAAATGTTACACACTTCCACCAGTCCTTCTCTCCCAAGCGAAGCAAGTTCAGCACGAAACGAACCCTTAAATTCTCTGGACAGGAGCAAGTACAAAAACATCCCTCCACATC
Organism: Lactuca virosa; assembly: GCF_052849685.1. Classification (NCBI taxonomy): domain Eukaryota; kingdom Viridiplantae; phylum Streptophyta; class Magnoliopsida; order Asterales; family Asteraceae; genus Lactuca; species Lactuca virosa. The sequence continues at coordinate 102,554,753 of NC_136429.1, forward strand.
AGGGATCCATCTTATACCAGAAATCATATCCTGTGGTCCCAGCAAACTCGGGTGGCTTCGTGTTAGTGAACTCTCGGTACCATAACGAATCATCCCCCTGCGGTCTCGCAGCAGCAACACCTATGGTTGTTGCGACAGCGGAAGCCTCAGTGACAACAGCATAACGCTCGTCAAAAGTCTCAATAAACATGCTCTTGATTGACCCAAACATCTCTGGAATAGCTTCTCTTATTGCTGCGACCACCTCCGCAGCAACAATCCTACGGATCTCATCATCGCTGGCACTCGGCCTCTCAGGGTCGCTGGAGCCAGAATGTAACGCCTGTGTTTCTGGGCTAAGCATTAGTATGATGATGTAATAGTCAAGGTCAACCATTGTAACCCATTTTGAAGTAATAAAGAGGAATTACTTGAATATTATGTGAATTATGTGATTTTATATGCTTATATACTTATTTATGAAGATATAATAAATTAAGAATGAAAATAAGTGTCAAAAATAAAATTTTATATAAACCCTATATCTATGAATAAAGTTGTAGTGGTCGTGACAAGGATTCCGAAGATATAAAGAACGCCGAAATCCGAGTTATAACGAAGAAGTTATGACCTGTCGAAGTTTCGCGACAAAACAGGCACGACACTGTGTGACGTAAAAAGTGAGTTTTACGATAAATTGCTTTTTAGCCTTAGCGATCTAAATGAAAGTCGTAGCATACGTTAAACCGAGAGTTTGCATAAAAAGAACGCCCAAATATGACTTCGTATGAAGAAGTTATGATTTTTCTATGTTTCGGAATAGCAGTATGCAGCCTGGAGTTCGAATATTAGATCGACCTATTTTTAGCCGACACAACCTAAACTAGAATCAAAGATCTCATTAATAGGAGCTCATTGTTAAAAAGACAGATGAAAACGGATGCCGGATGACGAAGTTATGAATTTTTAACGGACTTTTCCTGTCCCGACCTGTTAAAAATATAACTTTAAAAATAAAGTTAAAATTAGCCGACGGAGTCTAAACGAAAGTTGTAGAGTACGTCTCCACCTACGCGTGGATATAAATAACGTCGAAAACAGAGCTCATATGCGAAAGTTACGAATTTTAGAAGACGGAAAGGCAAATTACGAGATTGATTGCGAGGCCACGCCCCGCGTAGCCTTCAGACGCCTCGCGTACTGGGTACGCCACGCGTACACCGAGGGTAAGCTCAGCGGTCTTCCTATGCGCAGTCCGAAGTGAGCCACAATGCACCAGCCGGAGGTTGACACGCCATCGTACGAACGCGTCGCGTAGCCTTGAACTCCCTGCGCACCGAGGTACGCCAAGCGTAGCTCCGTAGGTACGCCCCACGTAGACCGAGGCTTCGGCCTATAAAAGGGGTGCGAAGGAATCCGGTTTTCTCACACCTTCCACTCTTTCATTCTCTCTCTACTCTCTCTCTAACTCCCCCAACCCCCCCCCCCTAGCCTAGGAAACTTCCCTAGCGCTAGAAGAAAGCCCCGGAGCGCCCGAAGGCTCCAAGAAAAAGAGCTTTTCGGTTCAGAAGCTCTGCTCCAGCGGAGCCCGGGTTTTAGCAAAACCCGCTGTAAGTGAGATACGCCTACCGTACTTTAAATATAACTTATATTTAAATATAATATTGTTATTATGAACTCATAATAAATATTTGGGCTATTATTATGACTTATATAAGTATCGTTATAATATCTTTTTAACTACTCGCGGTACGGGAAATCTGGTTTAAAGGGTCGCATAGGGATGTTGGATTTCAGAAGTGCTATATGCCAAAATGGTCCTGACCTCCGGTGTTTTATGTCTGGCCCCTATCTATACATAGTGGCTGGAAAATATTGTTTAATGCTTATATAATAATAATAATAATAATACTAAGACTAATAATTATTCACGGTAAATATTAGACTAAAAATCTAGTGGTAATGATACTAGGTTTCGTCGAAGGAAAATAAATTAATAGAAGCGAATCACTGTCTGAGTTCGTAATCACTACCTTAACAGGTGAGTGCATAGTTACTTTCATCTTACACATAGATATGAAGTATTTAATATAAATTACATGCTATGTGTGCATATTATTTGTGTTCCTGATATCTTTGCTGGATGAACGATTTATACATGTTTTAAATGATTTAAACTGTATATGTAATTTATATTTACGAATATGTTGGGTAGGACATGGGTAGATGAAATAGTTGATGTATGATGAAATAAAATGATGAGAGGCGTCGATGTTGACGTTGATCCAGTCATCTAGCGGAGTATAGATGACGACCACAGACTATTCTAGACAGTCTAGTGGAACGCTAGCTGGCTCGTAACCTGTAGGTGTTTATGAACGATGTGTTCACCGTTGTACTCCATCCCCTCATGGTTGCCTTTCAAAAATTTATCGTTGAGGAACCCGCTTAGCAGTAGTGTCCATCCCGATGAAAATCCTTAGGATAGGTCCCTTATGATAGGTGTTTTTGGGACGTAAAGTGAGGATAATGGGAATGGGTAATCGGGTTGATTGATTTGATGAATCTAATAAACTATTTATTGTTGGTTGAAAACCTTATGTGCTCACCAGGCTCCCAAGCCTGACCCACTCAGTTTCTTGTATTACAGGTAGTGGCACAAGAGTATAGATGTGATGTTCGGATGAGAGTTTATGGATTATAGGCCAATAGATATAAACAAATGTTGTAAGGCCTATATTGTTTCAGTTTATGCTTTTGATCTGTATTGACAATGACATCCTGAGGTTTTAATATAACGAGATACATTTCTTCGGAAATGATTTGATAAAATCTTTATTATATTTTTGGGAACAAATTCCACAAAATTTTCTTTAAAAACTTACTCTGATTTTATTATAAAGCATAAACAAAAGCAATCTTTTCTGGCCATGAAATTGGGGATGTCACATTTGGTATCAGAGCATTAGTTTAAGCGAACTAGGAATTTGTAGGATTTCTACACTTAAACTTAGAATGCTAAGCGATGATTGTGAGATGAGTGTCTGTTATATTTTAGACACAAGCACTAGTTTATTTTAGGAAAGATGCCTAAAATGCTTTTATGTGCTAAATGATTGATGTTATAGCTATAAAGATGCCTTATATGCTATTATTTGTTTGGATCTATGGTCTATTGCCGACCGGATCTGGAAACCTTATGTGTTCAGTATTCTAAACGTTCGACTACGATATTAGAACTGACATGTAACTTTTCGGAGAGACAAGGAGGATTTAAACATTTATCGTAAATAAAGCTCTCCCTATCTTAATATTCTCGTCTCGAACTTCTACTTTGTGCCTACTGAACTCTCCAAGGTCAACAAGTTTGCTAGTGGATTACAACCTGACTTTCGTCCAATGGTCAAGCAAACAACCACTTTGAAAGTCGCCATCTGGGCTACTCAGAATGTGGAGACCCAGATAAAGGAGAAGGGTCTGGAGAGAGCTGAGGTTGGTGAGAAAAGGAAGTTCGATGGATCTTCGAAGTCCAACAAGAAAATAAAATTCTCGAAGTCTGGATCGAAGAATTTTAGAGAAGGAGGAGGAGGTCACTTGTTTTAAGTGTGGAAAGGCTAGGCAATATGACAATGAGTGCACATTCAACAAGAAGGTCTGTTATGGGTGTAATGAAGAAGGACATATCTCGAGGGACTGCCCGAAGAAGAAGGAGGCGGCAAGGCCCAATGTTCCACCGAAGCCAAAAGCCAGAGAATTCCAGATGACACTGGAAGTCGCAAAGGATGCATAAGATGTCGCTTCAGGTACCTTTCTTGTAAATGGATTGCCTCCCAATATATTGTTTGATTCTGGAGAAAATTACTCCTTTATATCACACAAATTTGGTGGAAGACTATCATTTCCTGTAGATAAACTTGATAATGCTCTAGTTGTATAAGTTGTCAGTGGCAAATTCATACCTGTTAGCGATTGCATTAAGAACATCATCATCGACTTAAACGAAAACGAATTCCACGAGGAGCTGTTACCCACTGAGTTGAATGGTTTCGACATCGTACTGGGAATGGATTGGCTTAGTGCCAACGATGCCGAAATATTATCCAAGAAGAAGATAGTGAGAGTGAACCCACCTGGAAGAGAGTCATTTATGGTGTATGGGGACAAACACAGGGTAAATTCTGGAATTATTTCCCTGATGAAAGTCAGAAAATGTTTGTTCAAAGGTTACACATCATACTTGGCATTTGTAATCGATGCAAAGAAAGAGAAGAAGGAGATACGAAGAATACTAGTGGTGTGCGACTATCCGAAAGTCTTTCCCGAAGATCTCCCTGGATTGCCCCCTGATAGAAAAGTGGAGTTTCGAATAGACTTCTTACCAGGATCGATACCAATAGTGAAAGCACCATACCGATTAGCACTAACGGAGATGAAGGAGCTTATGATGCAACTTCAGGAGTTGTTGGACAACGGTTTCATTAGACCTAGTTCATCACCCTGGGGAGCTCCGGTGTTATTCGTAAAGAATAAGGATGGAAGCATAAGGATGTGCATAGACTATAGAGAGCTGAACAAGGCAACGGTAAAGAACAAGTACTCATTGCCAATGATTGATGACCCGTTCAATTAGCTGCAAGGTTCGAGCTATTTCTCAAAGATTGACTTCAAGTTAGGATATCATCAACTGAAGGTGAGAGAGAAAGATATTGAGAAGACTGCATTTTGAACAACATACGAATACTATGAGTTTCTGGTTATGTCATTTGGACTAACCAATGCTCTAGCAACATTCATGGATTTGATGAACAGGGTTTGTAAACCATTCCCCGATAAATCCGTGATAGTGTTCATAGATGACATTCTGATTTACTCAAAGAGCCAGCAGGAGCATGGAAAGAACCTGCGATAAGTGTTAGAAGTTTTGAAGAAGGAGAAGTTGTACGCAAAGTTCTCCAAATGTGATTTTTGGATTCGAGAAGTCGAATTCTTGGGTCATGTGGTTAACCAAGAAGGGATAATGATTGATCCAACAAAGATTGAAGCTGTGATGAAATGGGAACGACCAAAATGTCCCACAGAGATTCGAAGATTTCTGGGATTAGCTGGATATTACCAAAGATTTATCCAAGGCTTTTCTTTGATAGCTGCTCTATTGACCGCTTTGACCCATAAAGGAGCTACATATACATGGTGTGAGAAACAGGAAGAAGCATTCGAGAAGCTAAAGAAGAAGTTGTATGAAGCATCGATTCTTTCTTTACCTGACGGAGTTGAAGACTTTGCAGTCTATAGTGATGCATCTGGAGTTAGGTTAGGTTGTGTTCTGACCCAGAGAGATAAGGTGATATCATATGCATCTCGAAAATTGAAAGAACACGAGAAGAACTACCCCACTCATGATCTGGAGTTGGCAGTAATAGTAATCGCCCTAAAGATATGGAGACATTATCTCTATGGCACAAAGTGCAAACTTTTCACTGATCATAAGAGTCTCCAGTATCTCTTTAATCAGAACGAATTGAACATGAGACGACGCTGGCTAGAGTTACTCAAGTACTACGACTGTGAGATACTTTACCACCTTGGTAAAGCAAATGTTGTCGTTGATGCTCTAATTCGAAAAGTAAACCTTGAAAGGAAAAGGCCAAGAGCGTTAAGAATAGAAGTTGCCTCAACAACTGTGGCAAGCATTAAGAAAGCTCAGGAAGAAGCTTCAGAGAAAAATGACCGAAAGGAAGAACGTTTAGGCAAAACGTTCTTGTTCGATACAAATAATCAACGATTGAAGGTATTCCAAGATAGGATTTGGATACCTAAGATGGGAGGAGTAAGAGATCTTCTAATGGAAGAAGCTCACAATACCATGTACTTGATTCATCCCGGCAGCACTAAAATGTATAGGGATCTGAAACCCTACTACTGGTGGCCGACGATGAAGCTCGATGTTGCAAAGTATGTGGCCGAGTGTGTGACATGTGCGAGAGTTAAGGCACAACATCAGAAACTGCATGGGAGTTTAGAACCTTTACCTGTACCCATGGGTAAATGGGAAAATATCACCATGGATTTTGTGACTAAACTACCCAGGACGAAGAACGGAGACGACATAATTTGGGTGGTCGTGGATCGTTTCACTAAGAGTGCACACTTCATAGCAGCCACTGAGAGATGGTCTATGGATAAGCTTGCAAATGATTATGTGAAGGAGGTAGTAAGACTTCACGGTGTACCGTTAACGATTGTATCAGATCGTGATAGTCGTTTCACCTTAAGGTTTTGGAGAAGTCTACAAGAGGAAATGGGTATGAAGTTGTGTTTAAGTACAACTTACCATCCACAGACTAATGGTCAGAGCGAAAGAACGATTCAAACACTGGAAGATATGCTAAGAACATGTACCCTGGAGTTCCAAGGTAATTGGGATGAGCACTTACCCCTGGTAGATTTTTCCTATAATAATAGTTTCCACTCGAGTATCAAGATAGCACCTTATCAAGCTTTCTATGGACAGAAGTGTCGTATGCCGTCTTATTGTCTTGAGGCTAGAGAAAAGCAGTTTATGGGCCCCGAGATAGTCCATCAGACTGCCGAAAAGTTGAAGGTGATTAGGAAAAGAATGTTAGCAGCTCAGAATCGTCAAAAGAGTTATGCTGACAAGAAGAGACGATCGATGACATTCGAAGTTGGAGATTCCATTTTGCTTAAAGTCTCACCGTGGAAGGGACTTATAAGATTTGGGAAAAGAGGAAAGTTAAGTCTAAGGTTTATTGGACCGTTCAAAGTTCTTCAAAGGATTGGGAACCAAGCTTACAAGCTAGAATTACCAGAAGAACTAGATGGTATTCATAACACCTTCCATGTGTGTTGTTTGAGGAAGTTCACGGGAGAGGTTCCCGACATAATCCAAATTTCAGATTTAAGGATGGATGAAAATAAAAGGCTAATCGAAGAGCCTGAAGCAATTGTTGACCGTAAGACTAAAAAGTTGCGACGCAATATAGTCGACTTAGTGCTTGTGCGTTGGAAACATACGAATGGGCTGAACCTCACCTGGGAGACAGAAAGTGACATGATGAGTCACTATCTATATCTGTTTGTTGACGCATGATTCTGGGACAGAATCATCCTAAAGGGGAGAGAATTGTAACGCTTGTGTTTCTGGGCTAAGCAGTAGTATGATGATGTAATAGTCAAGGTCAACCATTATAACCCATTTTGAAGTAATAAAGAGGAATTACTTAAATATTACGTGAATTATGTGATTTTATGTGCTTATATAGTTGTTTATGAAGATATAATAAATTAAGAATGAAAATAAGCATAAAAAATAAAATGTTAGATAAACCTGATATCTATGAAGAAAGTTTGTAGTGGTCGAGACAATGATTCTGGAGATATAAAGAACGTCGAAATCCGAGTTATAACGAAGAAGTTATGACTTGTCGAAGTTTCACGACAAAACCGGCACGACACTGTGTGATGTAAAAAGTGAGTTTTACGATAAAGTGCTTTTTAGCCTTAGCGATAAACGAAAGTCGTAGCATACGTAAAAACGAGAGCATGCATAAAAAGAACGCCCAAATCTGAATTTGTGCGAGGAAGTTATGATTTTTCTTAAGTTTCGGAACAGCAGTATGCAGCTCGAAGTTCGAATATTAGATTGACCGATTTTTAGGTGACACAACCAGAACGAGAATCAAAGATCTCATTAATAGGAGATCAACGATAAAAAGACAGATGAAAACGGACGTCAGATGACGAAGTTATGAATTTTTAACGGATTTTTCCTGTCCCGGTCTGTTAAAATATAACTTTAAAAATAAAGTTAAAATTAGCCGACGAAGTCTAAACAAAAGTTGTAGAGTATGTCTCAACCTACGCGTGGATATAAAGAACGTAAAAAACGGAGCTCGTATGTGAAAGTTACGAATTTCAGAAGACAGAAAGGCAAATTGTGAGATTGATTGCGAGGCCACACCCCGCGTAGCCTTCGGTACGCTCGCGTACCGGGTACGCCCTGCGTACACCGAGGGTACGCTCAGCGGTCTTCCTATGCGCAATACGAAGTGAGCCACGATGCACCAGCCGGAGGTTGACACACCATCGTACGAACGCGCCGCGTAGCCTTGAACTCCCTGCATAACGAGGTACGCCCAGCGTAGCTCCGTAGGTACGCCCCGCGTAGACCGAGGCTTCGGCCTATAAAAGAGGTGTGAAGGTAGCCGGTTTTCTCACACCTTCCACTCTTTCTTTCTCTCTTTACTCTCTCTCTAACTGCCCGAACCCCCCCCCCCCAAGTCTAGGAAACTTCCCTAGCGCTAGAAGAAAGCCCCAGAGCGCCCAAAGGCTCCGAGAAAAAGAGCTTTTCGGCTTAGAAGCTCTGCTCCAGCGGAGCCCGGTTTTAGCAAAACCTGTTGTAAGTGAGATGCCTACCGTACTTTAAATACAACTTATATTTAAATATAATATTGTTATTTTGAGCTCATAATAAATATTTGGGCTATTATTATGACTTATATAAGTGTCGTTATAATATCTTTTTAACTACTCGCGGTATAGGGAATCTGGTTTAAAGGGCCGCATAGGGTTGTTGGATTTCAGAAGTGCTATATGCCAAAATGGTCCTACCCTCAGGTATTTTATGTCTGACCCATGTCTGTACATAGTGGTTGGAAACTATTGTTTAACGCTTATATAATAATAATAATACTAAGACTAATAATTAGTCACGATAAATATTAGACTAAAAATCTAGTGGTAATGATACTAGGTTTCTTCGAAGGAAAATAAATTAATAGAAGCGAAGCGTTGTCTAAGTTTGGAATCACCACCTTAACAGGTGAGTGCATAGTTACTTTCATCTTACACATAGATATGAAGTATTTAATATAAATTACGTGTTATGTGTGCATATTATTTGTGTTCCTGATATCTATGCTGGATGAACGATTTATACATGTTTTAAATGATTTAAATTGCATATGTATTTTATATCTACGAATATGTTGGGTAGGACATGGGTAGATGAAATAGTTGATGTGTGATGAAATAAAATTATGAGAGGCCTCGATGTTGATGTTGATCCAGTCATCTGGTGGAGTATAGATGACGATCACAGACTATTCTAGACAGTCTAGTGGAACGCTAGCGAGCTCGCAACCTGTAGGTGTTTGTGAACAATGTGTTCACCGGTGTACTCCATCCCCCTCATGGTTGCCTTACGGACAATTATTGTTGAGGAACCTCCTTAGCAGTAGTGTCCATCCCGATGAAAATCCATAGGATCGGTCCCTTATGATAGGTGTTTTAGGGACATAAAGTGAGGATAACGGGAATGGGTAATCGAGTTGATTGATTTGATGAATCTAATAAACTATTTATTGTGGGTTGAACCCTATGTGCTCACCAGGCTCCCAAGCCTGACCCACTCAGTTTCTTGTATTACAGGTAGTGGCACAAGAGCATAGATGTGATGATCGGATGAGAGTTTATGGATTATAGGCCAGTAGATATAAATAAATGTTGTAAGGCCTATATTGTTTCAGTTTATGCTTTTGATCTGTATTGACAATGACATCCCGAGGTTTTAATATAATGAAATACATTTCTTCGGAAATGATTTGATAAAATCTTTATCATATTTTTGGGAACAAATTCCATAACATTTTCTTTAAAAAGTTACTCTGATTTTATTACAAAGCATAAACAAAATTGGTCTTTTCTAGCCGTGAAATTGGGGATGTCACACTGAACCTCGGGTAACCACCATACTAAAACACATAAGAAAATTATCAGAAATTAGCCTAAAGCGCATATACTGACGGCCACACACTCCTACAAGATCCTTAGTTCCTTAGGGTTACTCCTCGATCCGCGTACGAATCTAGTGCTTCCAATAGTACGGGTCCAATATTACCTTCCATACTAACTCGTATTTGTCTCAAGTCGTCCCCTCAACACCCCAAGTCGCAAGGACTCTATCTCCTCAAATTAGCTATGGACTCATCCTGCTGGTTCCTTAGAACCACAACTAAGCGTTTGGACACTGACTCTAGACTGCTCCCAACACTGCTTTGCCTCACAAGATCTCTGTTTTCCTTGCTATTTGCTTAGCACATGCCAAATGTACATAATACGAGACTCGATAGACATTCAAATAAAATCATACTTCAAATCCATAACAAAACAAGGAACATGAAGAAAGGCTAAATCAGGCATTCTAAGGCTATAAAATCCTAACTATGTACAAATATTAATGAAAGATTCAATCTCATAAGAATGAACTCCTAGGATAAGGCATCACAAATCAGGCAACATTACCACACTATTTCTACAAGATTCCTTAGCCTATCACTAAGTAGCATGCAATACTATCAGCTCATAACATATATATATATATATATATATATATATATATATATATATATATATATATATATATGCTCTGCACTACTCATAATATAAATTGAGGTATTTTGGGAAACTACCGTTTGAGCCCTCGTTGATTGTACACACTGATTCTCTGGGTTTTTCTCCTGTAAAACTCTTCATTTATTTTTTAAGTTCTTAAAATTTTTTCAGATCCTTAGTTTGAGTTTGGAATCACCCAAAGGTTCATCCAAATCCCTCAAACCAGGACTCTGATACCAAACTGTAACACCTCAAATTTTAGACCAAAATTTCATTTTTAATTTACCAAAATTTAAAGTTTCACAAGCCAAGTTATCAAACACACAATTATCCAAAACAACAAGTATCACAAAATATCAGAGTTCACAACTGTCTGAGTAGCAAATCTCCCAGCAAGTGTGTACAATCAGACATTCGCCTTCCCGCGGTCCTAAGAAGTACATGCTACATATAAATCAACAACAGTAAGCACGAAGCTTAGTGAGTTCCCCACGACACCACATACAACACAACATAAATAAACAATTATGGGTTATCAGCAACACTAGGGACTATCAGCAGTCCCAATGGGCTAGCAACACGTCCTGTAGGTTATCAGCAACCCTGGAGACTATCAGCAGTCTCAGTCACAAAATAACACCATAACATAGTAATAACAACAAGACCCAGCTGGTCATCACAGATAAAGCTATTCTAGCACACATTTAAGAATAAGTGAGGAGACTCACCTAATACTGACGACAAGTAAACCTCACACCCGAACTATCGGAACTAGACTCCGCCTAATCAACGAAATAATTAACCCTAATTAACAATTAAGGTTCAAAACTCAACTCGCGAGTCCAAATCCTTCAGCTAAGTCCTCTAAGGGAAAAAAATACCATTTTTCCCTCCCCATGGTCCAAAATCCTAAATCTTGACCAAAGACAAAAAGTCAATAAAAGTCAACTGCCCAACGCGTACGTTGGGCGTACCTCTTCTTACGCAGGGCGTACAACTCGAACAACATATGGTCGGGGTTAGAACCGGCTACGCGGGGCGTAGCCAGGAGTACGCACGGCGTACTCCGTCTACTTCCACTTTCACCAACTTTACGTCTTAATCACTTAAGACAACTAAACCAACCACATATCTGACCATTATAAGATGTCTTATTCCATAAAGTCATCGACTTTAAGCCTTTGCATGGCTATAAAAGTCCCAATGCAACAAACTTGAACTTTCAACACATCCTAAGCTACTTTGCTCATGCATGAGCCTAAGGAATTGATCAAGCAATCATTTTTATAATTCAACAAGTCCTATAATGCATGAAAGGACAACTGCAAGCCCTTGGAGTTCTCCAAACTCATAAAGGTCCAATCTTGGGGACAAAAGTTCAATTAACTTCAACCATATAGATCTAATGGATAACTTATCAAGGTATAAACTTTATACATGAAAATTATGCACAAAGAGGAAAGGTTTTTGGATCTACAAGCTTGCTAGCACCCATTCCTTTTTCTCTTGTCTCATTCTTCAACTAAATGCACCAAAAACACCCAATAAGCTTGAAAAACTCACACAAGCAACTCAAACTCATAATTAGGGTTTAGAGAGGGTATGATGGGTGATAATGATGCTAAAATGGGGACATAATGTTGTTTAAATAGGGAGCAAACCTTAACATTAAGTTTTGAAGTCTGGGCTAGTACGCCCGACGTACCATACGTATGCCCAACGTACTAGCTAATCATCCGTGATTCCATGCTGCATGAGTACACTGCACGTACTCTTAAGTACGCCCTGCGTACAACCACCATAAAAGCCTTTTACTCCAAGGGACCATTTATGCAACTTTTGATAAAGATAAAAGCATTAATAAAAATACCTAATATTTTGATGTTACAAACTTAATCATATGTGATTGAAATAATATGATTTTAAACATATACAAATCACATGTTTACTGAATGATTTTGGTTTTTCTGCAAACATAAATCACGATTATTAACTTTATACTCAATAATTTCAATTTATACTACATAAATACATAAATAAATGCAATAATCAACGTTTAATGATCAACATAAGTTACAATATATTAAATTTAACTCCTTTCGAACTCAAAACATTCAATTTATACTTCATAAATGCAGTTACAATGCAAGAATCGACAATAAATGATCAAAATTAGTTCAGAAAGTGATGATCTTTACTTTTTCGATCAACAATATGTTAAAACTAACTCCTTTCAAACTCAAAACGTTAAATAACTAATTTGATTACTAGAATAGATGAAATAAATACAAATGCCAGTGTTTAATCATAAAAAAAAGTTATGCAAAGTGAAGATTTTTACCTTTTGATAGAACGAACAGTTAAACCTAAAATTCTTGGACGATGATGCAATTTCTTCTTCTATAAGAATCGACGAACAACAAGCATAAAATTTTGGAAGAAAAATCGTAGAAATCACTGAGATCTAGGATGAATTGTAAAAAAATCAAATTGAATCACTCTGAATTCAAACGATACTCTCGACAAAGTTACGAAAATAACCCTGAAAAATCGTAGAAATCACAATAATCGTTTATAATATAAAGAGTTATGAAAATACCCCTGAAGTTAATTACAAATAGAAACACACGTGTTTTTGAATGTGACAGGCCAAAAAATGTTCTCAAATGTTCTCGATCCAAAAAATATTCTCTTTTGATATATATATATATATATATATATATATATATATATATATATATATATATATATATATATATATATATATATATATATATATATATATATATATATATATATAAGTAGCATATATTGTCTTTGGAGATAGATAAGTTATTAAAACGGGGTAAATACTCATTAATAAAAGGGAAACTAATTATCTACTTTTTATTTTGTGAATCACTAAACACTTTATCGAACAATTGAACTATCATGTCACATTTTTAACATGTTTATTGTATTCTCGTGGATAGGTTAGAAATATGGATAAAAATATTAGTTGGGTTAGCAATCATATAAATTTTATGTTTTAAACGTTTTTATGAAGAAAATCCCATTTTAAAAAACAATAAAAGATAAAGACGGCTTTTTAAAACGAAACTAGCGTTTATTCTAGATGTTACTCATCTATAAAAATGCTACATTTGATTAGATAAAAAAAGTATAGTCATTAATATCTCGAAGTGTTAAGAAAAAGCATTGATAAGAATATCAATTATAACTTATGCAAAATGTGTAAAACATTTTTCAAAAAATCTTTAAGTTGACCATATAGCTTGGGATTATAAAAATAAATTTTGAAAAGTTAAAGAACTTACAATCTTTATTTTAGAGAGAATCAAAGATTCAAAACACGGAATAGCCTGTAATTATTCTTCGTTCTTTTAGACAACAAACTTGCAGAAAGACATTAAGGGAAACGTTTGTTAGAAAACCCAAAATCTAATATGAATAAGAAACTAGGATATATATATATATATATATATATATATATATATATATATATATATATATATATATATATATATATATATATATATATATATATATATAGGAGGGTTCAATTGAGAAAAAAAAAGGTTGAGAATGGGGGAATCATTCTCAGACACACATTTATTTTGCAGCAAAACACTTAGGCGTACCGTCAGAAATGGATAACGGATAAACATGTGTTTTCCAACCAAACATGTTTCCTTAAACTATGCTAATCATTACCTTAATATACACAAAAACATATTTTTTTTCGTTTTTTTTATTTTTAGAAAGCCATTATTATCGAAAAATTATTTTAAATATATCAAAATTTATAATTTTTTATTCTCTATAAATAGACATCCATATTGATATAATTTTAAGATAAAATAATTTTTTTTAGAGTTTCAGCTCTCGTTATTCATAAGTGAATAAAAAAATCTATCAGATTTTTATTACAGCATATTCGTTATTCACTTATGAATAAAACGTATGCGTAACTTTTTTTATAGTTTAAGTACTGTTCATATATGAATATGACACGCAATAAAATTTTCTTACTTAAAATATATTTTTTACATCATCTTTCATCATATATTATATTTATATATGAATAAAACGTGTATTAGTTGTCGTCATATTTTATATTCATATATGAATAAAACATTTATCAGATTTTTGTTACAGTTAATTTGTTATTCATATATGAATAAATAGTATAAATGATACTTAAATTGTAAAAAAAATTAATTATATATTTTTATTCATAAGTGAATAACGAATGTATTGTAGCAAAAATCTGATGCATTTTTATTCACTTATGAATAACGATAGCTGAAAATATAAAAAAAATAAATTTTTTATTTTATCTTAAAAGTATATCAATATGGATGTCTATTTGTAGAGAATAAAAAATCATAAATTTTGGTATATTTAAAATCATTTTTCGATATAAATAGCTTCTTAAAAATTAAAAAAACAAAAAAAAAAAACTATGTTTTTGTATATATTAAGATAATAATTAGCATAGTTTAAGGAAACATGTTTTGTTGGAAACACATATGTATTCCTTATCCATTTCCGCTGGTACAACAAATGCTTTTGCGGCAAAAATAAATGAGTGGCTGAGAACGATTCCCCCATTCTCAATCTTTTTTCTTTTGTCAATTGAACTTATCTCTCTCTCTCTGTATATATATATATATATATATATATATATATATATATATATATATATATATATATATATATATATATATATATATTCGGCTAAATGGCTAAAAAGTCGTGTTTGTTGCGAATAAACGTAAATGTTAGATTTTGACAGGACTACCTCTAGGGGTAGTGTTATTGGACGTAACTAGAGAGATCCCTTGTAAACCTATGGGAGGTGTTAGGTGTTGGATCTGGACCCCCAAGTTCCCGTGATCAAATCAAGCTATAAGAGTGTGCACTTTGAACCTTTCAATCTCGCAATATACCTAAATTAGCATCAACTTGTCTTGAATAATGGTGGTTACATTAAAAGACTTGATAACAATAAATCATCATATTAATATAATATACATGTCTAATACTACATAATATGAGTGTTTCAAGGATTAAACCCATCAAGTCATTTGAATAACTAAATATTTTATAAACCATTGTTAATGTTTATACTTGGAAGTATTCAAAGTCATGTTTCTTATTCATCATAAATTTTATATCACTTGGGTTGATTTCGGAATAACAATAATACTTGGATATTACTCGCATCGTAATTATATCACTCTTCAAAATTTGTAATCCGTCCCTTATAGTGTGGGGTTACACGAATTCAGAAGTGCGATAATACCAAGAAATCTGATTTTGATCACAAGCCTAATTCAAATCAAAAAACACATAATACTTTGATGTTGTGTGTTCCTCAAAGACAGAGAATAGCAAAAGATCAATTCCGTACGTAAGAAATTTCAACCATTTTCCAAGACCATTCACATTCCATTTATACATGAAAGTAAAGTGGTTAAAATCCGTTGGACCCAAAATTGGCATTAAATAGGGTAGTTAATGTACATAACTGATGCCATCATCATGATGATATCATTAGTAGGTTTTTGGCGGGAAAATGCATGGAACCACTGCCAGGGGCTATGCCCCTTAGACCCCGCAAGGGCAATGCCCCTAGACCCCGCTAGGAGCACTTCCCCTTGGAACCCTATACCAAAGGGCGCTACACCCAAACCCCCATATACCCAAGTTCACATTTAACACTTCGAGTATGCACCCCGCACCTCCATCTCAGATAGTAAACTGAACTCGACCTGTTTCAACAACAATAATAATTACACTAACATATGATGATAGCACTAAAAGTACCAACATTTTCCCCATATGTTTAGCGTAATACTTAGTTAACTAAAACAACAAGCACAAAGCCAAACTTATTCATAAATGAAAATATCTTGAAGATTGAATTTTGACATTAGTATAACTCACATTTCAAATACTCGAGAATCTGGGTGTCCTAAGGATTGAACCCATCAACTCATCTGCGTAACTAAAGATATTATACACATAAGTTTTACACAAATTCTAATGTTTCAACTTGACACTATTACAGACATGTGCCCTATCCATTCATGAGTGCATAAAAGCCTAGCCAAGCTTTCTAAAATGGCAACACTTCACACTTATATTGGTAGTTTTTCTAAATCATGCACTTGTAATAAACTTTTTCAAAAGAACTATTAAGAATATAATTCAACCTACATTAACTCTACAGGTTATAAGAACATACCTTGGGATGTAGTAACATAAATGTGCTATAATCTCCATAAGAAAGCTTTCTACATTGAATTCAACTTCTAACATTTTATTAGAAGGAAATTGGGTATCTCACCCATTGAGATATCAAGTGGGCCTTAAACCCATCCATATCATAGACTATCCTACTAAGTCTTTAGCTAACCCTTTTGTCTGGTGATAAACTAAATTTTGTTAAGATTGAACCCAATCAACATACATGATTCCATGAGTTATAAGCTCATACACCATATTGTGTCTTACACCCAAACATCGTGACTTTCCATTATACACTTGACTATATGCCTTTCCCAAAGTAACAGAACTATCAAAATGTATAAAAATTTGTGGAATTGGCTTTGGACACAAAGGAATTACATAGATCAAATACATTGACCATTCAGATTCTTTTCCAGTAGCTGCAAGGACTAAAAATTCTGATTCCATAGTTGAATTTGTGACACGTGTTTGTTTCTTAGCTACCCATGAGATTGCTCTACCTCCAAGAAGAAACACTCAACCACTTGTAGAAGAGTGGTCGTCAATGTTTGTAATCCAACTAGCATCAATATACCTTTCTATCACAAAAGGAAACCCTACATAAGTCAAACCACGATCCATGGTTTTCTTCAAATATTTCAACACCACCTTACTGTTTGCTAGTGATCAGTACTAGGATTAATAGTAAACCTATTTATCTTCCCTAATGTAAAATCAATATCAAGCCTTGTGTTGGTCATGTCATACATCAAACTACCTATGACCTTTAAGTATTCAAGATGTGAAATCGCTTGATCTAGGCCATGTGTTGGTCATGGCATACATCAAACAACCCATGTTCTTTGGTCATATCAATTTGACTTTGATCAGTATCAAAGACAAACATATCATTTACATATAAACATATGATCATTCCTTTACCAGAAACATTAAATTTACTATATACACATTTTTCAAATTGATTTAATCTAAAACCATTACTCAAGACAATATTATCAAACTATTTGATGTCATTGTTTAGGTGCTTGTTTCAGCCCATAAAAAGACTTAACCAACATGCATATTTTATGCTCATTTCCAGGAATAACAAAACCCTCAGGTTGCTTCATGTACATCTCTTCATCCAAATTACCATCCAGGAATATAGTTTTAACATCCATTTGGTGAGTCACTAGATTGTCAATTGCTCCCAAGGCAATCAATAATCTAATAGTAGAAATTCAAGCCACGTGTGTATAAGTATCAAATTAATCAATCCCAGGATTTTGTCTAAAACCTTGAATAACTAACCGAGCTTTGAATTTATCAATTGATCCATTAAATTTTATCTTCCTCTTGAAAATCCACTTGTAACCCAAAGGCTTGCACCTAGTGGGAAGATCAGATAAAACCCAAGTCTTGTTTCCCATGATGGAATCCATTTCATCCTTTATTGCTTCTTTACAGAAAGCAACATTCTAAGATTTCATTGCTTCCTCAAATGTTTTAGGATCTTCTTCAATACTAAAACAATATGGATATCGATTTGCAATTTCATCTCTAGATCCCTCAACTAGATAAAGCTTAAAATCTGATCCAGATGATTTAAGTTTCCTTTCCCTTTTGCTTCTTCAAAGCTTATGTGATTCCTTAGAATCAGGCACAACTTCATTTACTTTGTTTGTTTTGTTGGAACTAGGAAGCATGTCCATTGGTCTAGGTATAGATGAAAAACAATTTTCATCAAATATTACATATCATGATACTATGACAATATCTTATGAAACATAATCATTAGGTTTTAAAACAAAGAACCTATAAGCCTTGAAATGCTCATTATAACCAATAAAGATGCACTCTATACCTCTTTCACCTAAAATTTTCTTTTTAGGTTCAGTCCGTCTAACAAGTACTCGACAACCCCAAACTTTCGAATATCCCAAGTTTGGTTTCTTTTTGTACCATAATTCACAGGGAGTTATCTTGTTACTTTTTTGGAACCCTATTTAAAAGATTACCACCTGTTATAGCTTCTCCCCAAAATCTA
The DNA here is from genome assembly GCF_052849685.1 of Lactuca virosa. Lineage (NCBI taxonomy): Eukaryota > Viridiplantae > Streptophyta > Magnoliopsida > Asterales > Asteraceae > Lactuca > Lactuca virosa. The sequence continues at coordinate 102,573,426 of NC_136429.1, forward strand.
TCACTCAAACCATAGTATGACAACATAGAGTTCACCGTTTCTTAAAGAACTCTATTCTTTCTTTCCGATATACCATTTTGTTGAGGAATATATGGAGCTTTAGTTTCATGAATGATTCCTACAGATTGCAAATAACTAGGATCGTAATACTCACCACCGCTATCAGTATCAGGTTTCTTGATTAAGTCATTTTGTTGCAACTTAACTTCACTTTTATAAAATTTGAATTTATCTAGGGCTTCATCCTTAGAATGTAATATGTACACATAAAAAAACGAGAATAATCTTCAATAAAGTTAACTATATACTTCTTCTTACCTAAGGATGGAGTTGCATGAAAATCACATAAATCACTATATATTAATTCAAGCATAATAGAATTTCTTTTTACATTTGAAAATGGTTGTCTAGGTATTTTAGTTAACATGCAGGTTCTACACTTCTCTAAATCAACATAAAAACATGGAATTAAACCAATTTTAGACATTTCAAGCATTCTTTTATAATGTACATGTCCTAAACGAGCACGCCAAAGAGAAAACTCATCAATACTAGAACAAGCCATATATATAGAATTTGCAACATTATTATTTATATTTACCTTAAACATACCACAAGTGAAATCCCCAAATCCAACAAATGTACCATACTTTGATAACATACACTTATCAGACACATAAACTTGTTTATAACCACATTTATTTAAAACGCCACCATACACAAAGTTCTTCCTAATCTTAAGAACATGTATTACATTACTAAGATGAAGAATTTTTCCAGAAATGAATAACAAAGACATATAACCACGACCAACAATAGATGCTTTATGATGGTCCCCCATATATAGCACTGGGCCATCATCTACCATTTCATATTCCTTAAACCAGTGGCGATCCTTACATACACGACTCTTAGTCGTTGACCTCGAGTCAATCCACCAAGCATAATCATCATCATGCACATAAAATGCCTCATAAATTAGTGTTACATGATATATAATAGAAGTAGTTTTTTAATAAATAAAAATCTGACCTTGATGTGGTTTTGGACCTCGCTCCTTGTCCAGAAGTGCAATTTCTAGAGGTACTTGCACCATTCTTGTTCTTCCTTAAATGAAAATCACATTTCATGTGACCCAGTTTGTTTCAATTCCAACACATGAGTTTTTACTTCTTGTTGGAACCTTTTTGATTGTCATCTTTCTTCTTCCTTTTACCAAAAGTGTTGTTTTTCTGGTTTTTGTCATCGTCTACCATATTCATATAAGATCGTGGAACATCTTTTTCCTTTCCATTGCCACTTTCTTGGACCCTTAGGCCCTCATCAATATGCAAATAACTGCCAAGTTGCACTAGAGACAACTCTTCCTTTTGGTGTTTCAATGTGTGCTTGAAATCTTTCCAGGATAGGGGAAAATTTTTCAATGACACTAGAGACATAAATGGATTCATCCATTTTCATCTTGTATTGTTCAAATTTTCCCATGATCCTCTTCAGTTCATTGTATTGTTCCATGACATGCCTCGAATCCACCATTTTATAGGTATTAAAATTATTGAAAGTGAATTTCTTACATTAGGCATCATCTGATATGTATTTGGATTCGAGGGAATCCCATTTATCTTTTTCAAATTCATGATTTTGATAGGTTTCAAAGAGGGATTCAGACATACCATTCAAGATGTGACCAAGACAGGCGTAATCATCATTTTCCCATTTGCAACGTTTTCTCGTATGTTCCAAAGTTTCATTCTCTTGGGCTTCTGGATCAGGGATACTCAAAACATGCACAATCTTCAAAGTGATGAGAAGAAATTGCATATTCTTCTACCAATGATGAAAGTAGTTTGCTTCAAACTAATCAAGTTTTTCTAATTTGGAACTCATGCCGTTGACATATTCTGCCATTGTTATTCCTTCACAGAAAATTATAGATCTCGGTTGTTAGAAATAAGGATTTCAGAAGAACAATAATACTTGGATATTACTTGGATCGTGATTATATCACTTTCTGAAATCTATAATTTTTCCCTTATAGACTGGGGTTACACGAATTCAGAAGTCGGATAATACCAAGAAATTTGATTTGGATCATAGGCCTAATCCAAACCAAAAAACACAGAATACCTTGATGTTTTGTGTTCTTGAGAGACAGAGAATAGAAAATGATCAATTTCGTATGTAAGAAAGTTCAAACCTTTTCCTGGAACATTCACATTCCATTTATACTTGAAAGAAAAGTGGTTAAACTTGTTGGACCCAAAATTGGCGCCAAAAAGGGTAGTTAATGTACATAACCGATGCCTACATCCTCAAGATGTGATTAGCAGTTTATTGGAGGTAAAATGCATGGAACCACTACTATGAGCTCTGCCCTTAGATCCCACAAGTGGCGTTGCCCCCATACCCAACCACGGCGCTGCCTCTTGGAACCCTATACATAAGGGGCTGCCCCCAGACCCCCGTATACCAGAGTTCACATTTAGCCCATGCACCTCCAGCCTCTTATAGTAAACTGAACTTGACATGCCTCGACAATAACAATAATTACACTAAAATATGTTGATAACAATAAAATTACCGATAACTTGTCTAAGCACATTTATTGGTGTTTGTTTCTCATAAGCGTTGAAAGGATAATATGTTTTGATATAATAGTTTATCAATCATTTTTTGGCTTATGCATAGAATTTCTAAATCAAAAGTCTTCTTCGTTACATAATAAAATTTTGGTTATTAATTGTTTTTAATTGTTTACCTCATTTTTTTGCTACTTGTATAGTCGTAAGGACAATATTGGACCAATAAATGAAAAAGAATAAATATTTATGATCTTAGGGTCTATGTTAATAAAATGGAATATCATGTATCATATACTAACACAAATCTCATTATAAAGAGCATTTTACTCAATTAACCCAGATTTAGAAAAGAAAAATTTTCGATTTTACGGATAATTGATTCTGATAATTTTAAAAATATGATTTTAGGTGATAATAGTTATCTTAATTCCGACATTATTAAACCATATAAGAATACATATTATCATAGAATACATATTTTGAAAGAATAAACATTTTGAAGAATAATAACATTCTTGAACCATTAATTGGAGAATAACAACATTCTTATATATTCATAGACATACAAACTTAAATACTAATTCATACATATTCTAACATACAAAATAATATTCTTATATTGTAACGACCCAATTTTCATAGTAAAATTTTCATTTTTTAATTACAATAAAATGGTAGTTTCATAAACCAAAACCAATAAAACCATTTTTTCCAAAAGGCAAATTCCCAAAATCAGAGTATAATAGATAAATGCAGAATCACAAAACGAAAAAGTTTTCGATAAGTGTATATTCACGCCTTCGCCTTCCCATGATCATCGAAAGTAACTGAAACATTTAATCTACAACTGTAAGCCAACGCTTAGTGAGTTCTCCACAATACCATAAACATCACAATACATGCAAGCATACAAACATTGGCCTTCAGCGTAAAGCTGGTACACACCTTTTTGCCTTCATCATAAAGTTGGACCACCTTAACTTTCCACAAGATATGCAACATATATATATATATATATATATATATATATATATATATATATATATATATATATATATATATATATATATATATATAAGATTATAGACAGCTCAACACCACATGCTACTTACTAACTAGTCTACCTGCCTAACAAAATAACCTCATCCTAACATACCAAGATACATACTACAATCTATACATATGGTAAGAAAACTCACCTGACTCAACAAGCTGAAAGATCATCACTCGACGTCTCGCTAAGATAGCTACATGAGCCTCCTAACCTGATTGAGGTCTAATCTCAATCTACAACTCGAAATCCTTAGTTTGACCATAATTCAAGTTGGTTAAAAATTCAATAGTGAACCAAAGTCACCAGACAAAAGATATCACATCGTGACCAACTAATGGTCACACCGTGAGTCACTAGGCGACAAGATAGTCACGACAGACCCGTAAGTAACATAGAGACACCTAGATCTTGTGTTGTGGACTTAAATCATGCCCATGCAAACCCTTTTTCTTCAACCCTAAGTCTAAAAACCACTCAAAAAGGTCATTTCTAGTGCATGGACTCAAAGAATATCCATGCAAACCCTTTTTCTTCATTATCAAATGACCAAAAGCTAAAAAAATGCACAAAAAGGTTATCGTGTTCTTCAAACTCCAACAACACAAGGGTTTTGGGACCAAATGATCATAAAATCATTTATAACTTTTATCTAAAGAATACAAGCACAAAGGTGGACATTTTATACCCCTCCTAGGCCTAAAAGATGTAATAGATAGAGAAACTTGGCTGCAGACTTCTTCTTCTTGTACTAAAGACCACCACCTTCTTCAATAACACACCAAAGACACCGAATGAACTCATAAAATACCAAGAGGGTTAGGTTTAGGATAATAAATATTTTTAGAGAGTAGATGCTTCCAAATAAGGCAAAACATATGGTTAGAGCCTTTAAATAGGGCCTACAAACCGAGAACTATGGTTTCTCTCATCAGTTAGGTCATGTCGTGAGTATTAGATGTCACGTCCTGACTTTCATTTAAGAACTCTCACTACGACCACCCCAAGGTCATGTCACGAAACTAGAAACTTCTAAAAATATTATAAATTATACATACCAAGAAATTAGAAAACGAATGTTATAATCCCCTCTTATCCAACCGAGAACTTGGCTGCAAATAACTCAGGATAATGTGCACGCATCTCCTCCCGGGATCTTACATACACTTAGAACCCTTTTGGTGTTGCCACTTAACATTTTCCAAACCCATCACCTTATTGCATGAGGTCTTCATTTTTCTATCCAAGATTTTATCTGGACGCTCCACATAATTTAGGCGCTTGTCCACATGAATATCATCTAATTGTACCAATGTAGAATCATCTGCTAAGCACTTTCACAACTGAGAGTAATGAAAATTGATGTGGATCTAGCTGAGCTCCTCGGGCAGATCCAATTGGTAGGAAACTACACCCACATGAGCTAATATCCTGAATGACTTAATATACCTGGGGCCCAACTTGCCTCGCTTCTGAAATCAGATGAAACCCTTCCAGGATGACACCTTTAGGTGCACAAAATCCCCAACCTGGAACTCAAGATCAGACCGATATTGATCTGCATAACTTTTATGTCGGCTCTGCACGATCTGCAGTCGCCCGCGCCTTCTAAATCAGCTTCGTAATCTTGAGAAAAACCTCAGTGCTCCCCATAACTCTTTTACTGACTTCACCCCAACAAATCAGGGTTCGATACTTCCTCCCACATAACAACTCAAAGGGAGGCATATCGATGCTGGAATGGTAACTATTGTTGTTAGAGAACTCTGGCAATGGAAACTATGAATCCTAACTCCCATCGAAATCAAGGACACACACTCTCAACATATTCTCCAAGGTTAGAATAGTCTTCTCACTCTGTATGTCGGTCTGTAGATGATATGTTGTCCTGAACTGCAACCGAATACCCAAATCATCATGGATTCTCTTCTAAAACCTAGAAATGAAGCGTAAATCTATGTCAGAGATCATAGAAGCCCAAACCCCATGGCGAACAACCATCTCTTGAATTTAGATTTTGACCAATTTCTTGGCTGAAGAGCTCTCTTGAATGGCAATGAAGTGAGCGCTCTTGGTCATTTGATCCACAATAACCTATATAGTGTCAAATCCCCTAACATTCTTTGGTAGCTTGGTGATGAAATCCATGGTGATCTACTCCTATTTCCATAATGGGATCTCTAACCATTGCAACTTTCCATGAGGCCTCTAATTCTCGGCCTTGACTTTTCGGCAAGTCAAGAACCTCTCGAGGTACCAAGAATGGTCCTACTTCATGAAGAGCCACTAATAATCATGTTTCAAGTCTCTATACATATTTATGGCACTGAGACAAATCAAAAACATCGATTTATGAGCCTCCTTCATCAATGTCTGTCGAGCCCTGTCTGAATAAGGAACCCAAACTCTACCACGTAGAGTCGATAAACATCAACTGTCGATATCGGATGTTGACACTTGACCAACTACTCTTTCACTCTGCCAGTTGTCCTCCTTGATCGCCTCACCTTACGTTCCGTTAATCATATAAAAAGTGTTGTCACAGTAGGGTCAGGTTTTCATGCATCTATACACTAAAAATTCACAACATAAGCAATTAAAATAACCCTAAGTGTACATGCAACCAATGATATAGTTTTTACTATTTATAGTAACCTACTTGTGATACTACTAAATAATACTACAAAGAGTGATAGGATTACTAACCTTTAAGCAAAATCGAATTTTCTTTTTGAATCCTTGTAGATCTCGAAAATCTTGAAGATTCTAGAAGGTTCCAGCACTAAAAAGAAAATGCATCTAAAGGATTACACCCAAAAGATTAAACACCAAAAAATAGGATATATGAGAAGAGGCTTGCAAAACTCGAAATCTCATAGTGCAAGGAAGCTAGCATCGAAACTAATGAAGGCCAGGAGGGTCCATTTATAGCTGAGCAAACTAGCAGAAAAAGCATATTTGAATTAATTAACTAAGCAGATTTAATCCTAATTCAAACCTCTGCCTTATCGGCAACTAGGGGTGTCAAAAAAAGCCCGAACCCGATTACCCGGCCCGACCCTAACCCAAATAAGACATTTATGGTCGGGTTTAATAGGGTCAAAATTCTTAATCAGGTTATTCGGGTTAACCCAAAAAACCCGAACTATATATAGCGTCGGGTTTAGGGTTGATTTTCTTTTATAAAAATTGGGTTTCGGGTTAACCCGAATAAAAATATACTATGTATTTTATTCCACCTCACGTCTTCTTTTTTTGTACAGTCTATGGCCTCAAAAAGAGTAATGTAATATGTAGTTGAATTGTAGAACTAAGTATTGGTGTGTACGGTTGGAAAATAATATGTAGTAGTAAAATAATATGCAATTTATCTTGGCCTAGAATCAAATTGCATTAGCCTCAAATCAGATGTATAATCCTTTGTACTTGTACAGTAAAAAGAATAACAATAAACCATATGCATTCAAAGTCATAAGAGCAAGATTGATACGATATACTAATGATTTCCTAAAATTTCCTAAGTTCATGTCAAATTGCAAGACACTTAAATTAAGCTAAAAAGCATGTATGAGCAACGATCAACTTTTTTGCAATAATTATAAACTACTAGGCGAATGGCCGCGCGTTGCGCAGAAAGACATATATAGTTGAAATCTTTACAAATATATGTTTTTTATATAACAATAACGTTATTTTTAAATTTGATATTATAATTCGTATACTAAATTGATATAATATATTGATTATTTTGAATTATATGATAATATATACATTTATTATAACTGCATAATCTCAATCGTTTGAACGACTTCTACCCGCAAGTTACACATAAATAAAATTAAATATAATATATGGTTTAATGTTATTTATAGTTGTTGTTATTGTTAATTTTAAAATTTGTTTGTTTAACGTTTTAATTTCTATCATTATAATTATTTAAAACATCAAACATTGTTTTTTAATTTTAAAGGTAACAATATAATCATTTATATAAAGTTATTTTTAACTATTGTTATTATAAGTTATTTTAAGCTACTTATTTGAAAACTTTTTACGATTATAAAAATATCTTTAGAAAATATTTTAGTAAAATTTTGATTACATTTTAGTTTTTTGCATTTAGTACTACAATTTATCATTTTTAACTATTCACAAAATATTCAATAGGTTTTTTAAGTGGAACTGAAATTTATATTTAAGTTGGCACTGTAATGTTATATTTAAATTAACAATTTAAGTATTTTGTCAAAATTGTTCAAAAGTTGTAGCTTTAAACTGATAATGGTTTACATACAACAACATATTAAATTTAATAGATTAAGTATAATATATTAAAAGTTAAAGTTATAACTTTATAAGTAGAAGTAAAGATATTATTTTAATATTGAAATTTAGTTTATTTACGGTTACACTTTAGTTTTGATATTTATTTAACCTTATTAACCAAATTATAATCATTATTAAAAAGACACTACAATTTATCACTTTTAACTATTTACAAAATATTATTTGGGTTGTTTAAGTTAAACTAAAATTTATATTTAAGTTGACACTGTAATATTATATTTAAATTAATAATTTAAGTATTTTATACAAATTGTTCAAAAGTTATAGCTTTAAAATGATAATGGTTTATATCCAACAATATATTAAAATTAATAAATGAAGTATAATATGTTAAAAGTTAAAAAACATAACTTTATATGTAGAAGTAAATATATTTTTTAATATTGAAATTTAGTTTATATATAATTACACTTTAGGTTTGATATTTATTCAACCTTATTAACCAAGTTATAATCATTATTAGAAAGAAAGTGAAAAGTCATGAGAGTTTCAAATGAATGTGGTGAAAGGAAAAATGAATGAGAGTTTCAAATGAATGTGTTGAAAAGAAAAATGCTTCCTTTATAATATAGTATGATATGATTGCTAGTTTTTAACTATGATTCTTTGTAGGACGCACATTTTCATCTAAGTATATATATTTTTTTCTATGTTGTTTTTTAATAATAACATAGTCATCGCAAAACATTTATATCTCACATTATAACCCGATTAACCCGACCCTATAAACCCGAATAACCCGAACCCAACTAACCCGTATGTTAATAGGGTCGGGTTCTAGGTAAAATTATTTTTATAAAAAAACCCGACTAACCAGGCTCGTTTAACCTGAAACCCGGTCGGGTTGACCCGATTAATAGCGCTATCGGCAACTATGGACGAAAATACAAAAGGGATTTACCCTTTTCAAAGTTGTGCTACCCTTCTAGGGTTCCAAAACATTCCAGTTGGTCAACTATTGAACAATTAATATTCAGTCTTTATACCTTTATATGATTTCTTGATAAACTCTAATTAATTCCAAATTAATTCAAATTAAGTCTAAATTAACTTTAACTAGTTTCTAATTAATTTATCAATGTATGATAAATTAATAAACTATTTATCTCACTATCTTAAATATTTTTCTAGCTATTTTAGCTCTTCAGGGCAACCCTAAAAGAACTTTGTTATTATCCAAAAGTTATACCAATTAGTTATGACATTGGACATCCATTTCCAATAATCTCCCACTTGGACGAGTCATCAACTACTACTGGTCAAATAATCTTCGAATAACCAACAAAGCATGTCTTCCACAACAACTGACAAACTCTAATCCAATCATTTATCAACCCATAGAAAAGTGATAAATTTTTCCTTTGTTTCTACAAGATATAATTGTGAACTGAGTCATGGATTATGAATCAACCTGACAATTCAACATTATGTTTCTCGATTTCTGATTTATGATGATCAAATCAGAATACTAATTGGACAAATCAATTTTGTTCAGGCTACGCCTACCACATGAGTGTTATCATCAAATCACCGAGGGGCATATAGATATCACTTTTTCCGTTGAGGCAAAAGGAGAAAATAAATTTTGACTACATAGTTTTTGTTTACTTGTCAAATCATACATATACCTACCCGGTATAACTACTAGTTACAGATAGCGTTTGAGTAAGACTAATGCACAACTAACAAGAATACAAAGAACTCAATCTCTCTCCATTTTAATAATAAAAGATATTATCATCTTAGAATTACTCATGATTAAATCCATGAAGTAATCTCTCTAAGTTCATGTTGTATCCAATATTTAAAGTTTTATTAAATAGTCATGGACATTAGTCACAATCTCCATTCTATGTCTAATCATTATAGACAATCTATAACACTTCATGACAATCTTAACTCAATACTGATTCCCAAGAGTACGATCGATTGTGGAGTTTTGAGTAAATTAATACTCGGGAAGTAAGGATCTAAACATGTAAAACGAAACACAATAATAAATTAATTCTAAATGGCAACGCTCTTGAAAATAAATAGTTCTCCATTATTAAATCACCATAACAATTACAAAATGTATGCATTATTACAAATGTTTCAATAATCAACTAACTACTAAATTTAACAACATCACTCATGCCAATGCTTCGAACATGCATACTATGTCTTTCCTTGGTCATTCCCTTTGTGAACAAATCGACCAGATTTTCTTTTGACGATACTCACTTTACAATCAAATCTTCATCCTTAACTCTATCTCGAATGTGATGGAACTTCCTCTTTAAATGCCTTCAACTTCCATGATCCTAGGTTCTTTAGCCAGAGCAACTGCACCTTCGTTATAACAGAATATACCCAATGGACTTTTGTTACGTGGAACAACTCCAAATTCACCTATGAAGTTTTTGATCCAGGTAGTTTCATGAATGCTTCACTTATAGAAATATATTCAGACTCGTGGGGAGAGTTTGCCACCGTCTCCTGTTTGGAACTTTTTCACGTCACTGCATCACTATTCAGTACAAATACCCATACAGACTATGACTTTGAATTATCTCTATCTCCCTGGAAACTTGTATCACTGTATCCTTTGACACAAGCTATTTTTCATCACCATACACTAGAAACATGTCTTTAGTATTTCTCAAACAATTTAGAATGTACTTGACAGCTTTCTGATGACTTAGTCCAAGGTTTTCCTGATATCTACTCACCATGCTCAAAGCATAAGAGACATCAGGATGAGTACATTTCAAAGCGTACATGATCGGTCCTATAGTTGAAGCATATTGGACTCGGTCCATTTTATCCTATTCATCACCAGAATTAGGACATTGACATTTACTCAATTTCATAGTATAACACGTAGGAACATTTCCTTTCTTGGAAATTTTCGTATTAAATCTTTTAAATACCTTATCCACATATGTACTATGAATAAGTCTTATTAGACGTCTCGATCTATCTCTATAGATTCTTATACCAATATATATGTCGATTCCCTAAGTCCTTCATAGAGAAACATTTCCCGAACAAAGATTTTACACTTTGCAACTTAGGGATATCGTTTCCTATGAGTAGTATGTCATCAATATACAATACTAGGAAGACAGTGATACTCCCACTAGCATTGACATATACGCATGACTCATCTAGACTTCTATAAAAACCATACACTTTGACTTTTTCATGGAATCCTAGATTCCAGCTTCGCAACACTTGTTTAAGTCCATATATAAACCTTTCAAGCTTACACACCTTATTCGAATACTTGGGATCCTCAAACCCTTCATGTTGTGTTATATACACATTTTCTGAGAGTTTTCCATTAAGGAAAGTTGTTTTAACATCTATTTGTCATACCTCATAATCAATTCCTTGAGTCTGAGTGTAACCTTTTTCCACCAACCTAGCTTTGATGTGTGTACATTCCCATCCATGTCGGTGTTCTTCTTGAAGATCCATTTACAGCCTACTGTCTTAAGACCAAGTATTGGATCAACCAAATTCTAAACTTAGTTATCCTTCATGGACTAAATTTTGCTGTCCATATCCTCTTTCCATTGGGCAACCTCAGGGCTTTCTATCAATTCCAAGTAGTTAGTTTCCTCATCCATATTAAACAACGATCTATTACTAATCAACGTTTTTCCTTCCATTGTTATATGAAAACCATATAACTAGAGGGAGCAGTAACTCTCCTAGATCTGCGAAGAGGTAACGATATGTCATTTGGCTCAATAGGTTTCTCAACCTCTAGTTGATTGCTAGCATCAACTATGGGTTAATTGTCGGTTGACTCTTGGATTTCTTCAAATCAATTTCACTCCCATTGACTTCTTGAGATATAAGTTATATCTCAAGGAATAATCCATCTCGAGCCACAAACATAACAATTTCAGTGGTAATGAAGCCACAAACATAATGGTTTCACTGGTATAAGGTTTAGAATATGGGCTTTTTTTCACACTACTAGAAAAACAGCCTTTTACTACGCGCAAAGCGTGTCGTAAAAAGCTCAGACGACACGCAAATACGTGTCAAGGAAGGCCCTATCATAACGAAAGACGACACGCTTTTGCGCGTCGTCTATTTACGACGCGCAGTTACGACACACAATGCATATCAAGGAAGTCCCTGCCATAAAGGAAGACGAAACACATTTGCGTGTCGTAACCTTACAATGCACGTTTAGGACACGCATTGCGTATGATTAAAGCCCCTGTCATAAATGAAGATGACACGCATTTACGTGTCATAAACTTCAGCAACTATTTGCGATATGCATATACGACGTGCCTTTACGATACTTTTTACGCATAACACAAAAATATAGAAAAAAATATACACCAAAACAATCAATTTCATCCAATAACATCATGTCTAAAAATTTTAATACATTGATATTAAAGGGATCTGATTGTACATTGTTATTAAGAGGTTTTCCCTAACTATATAACATAATACTACATTGCTATAAAGGGGCACCTTCTTGTTTCAGTAACTCATCATTAAGTTGTCTGAAGAAGCTCTGAAACCCTTCATGTATCCAACCAATCATCATGTCTCTTAGCTTCAATATCAATCCCGACTCTTGATCAAGAACGACACAGAAATCCTACACAATAATCATGTCAGTTGTACAATATCAATATCAACTAATTAATAATACACATGGTATGTATGAGAGTGGAATCAAAATGATCTACCAATAAGAGTTATATACTGCCTTGAATCAAACTATTTTTGGTGGACTCAAGGGCAGCTCCCAAAGGATACTCCTTGTCTGTGCCATCTTCCTTTTGAATTTGCAGGAGAGTTTCTGGCAGTTCAAATCAGAAAAGAAAACCAACCAAACCTTTACACTTTTATCCTTGTTCATAGTAAAAAATTTGTTTCTATACATATACATATCCAGAGACTGACTAACCAGATATTTCAAGAAGATGGGTAAAAGCGCTAGCAACATACTCACTCACAACAACACAAGCAACCTGAACCCATCAACATTTTTAATCAGTAACTAGTCAACTAAACAAACTATAAACATAACTAACTCATTACTCATAGATAGATAGATGGTAATGATGACCTCAAAACCAAAATCTTGTACACCAGCCTTTGGTAAGACTTCATCCATCAGGAGGACATCGGTCCATATAAACCCTGTAAGTAAAAGTAACCCATCATCAACACATTTTATTCATCTCACATTCTAGGAATACTCACTATTACCGATTCCCCTTACCTTGTTATTTAACTATGTTCATAAACAATAATATATATAATACATACGAAGTCGGTTGGACAATTTTGCCGGAGATATCTATTGCTGTATTTGTTGTCTGGCAGCTTCAAAGTGCCTGATAAACCAACCAAACACAAATTAGGTATCAACACAAACTTTACCATTATCCTTCACTCTAAACCATTCAAAGAAGCAACCTCCTTCCTCCCTGAAAGGGATCAAATAAACAAACTTTAAAATGACACAACAAAGTAGATTTGACTAATAATTTGTCATATATTGGATTTTTTTCTCTGGGTTTTGAGTTTTCTACGTATATTCTAATTTTCAATATCCTTTATTATTTTATCTTTAAGACCATTTTCCTAACAATAACATCTTTAATGAGCTTGTAAAAATGACGGCTTACCCTCCGTTATAAGATGCAATGAAGGTCAACTGTCCTCCTTCAACCATTGACCCATGAAACTCGAGTGACTTGTAAGTTGGTGGCCCTGAAAAATAAACCATTCAGAGTTTTTTTATGCTAAATAAAATTAACACAATGTGATACTACAAAAATGCAAGATGTTAAATACATGTGCTACTCCCATTATAGTACAAACCTTTATATTTAAATATGTATATAAAAGGTTTAAAATTTTAAAAAGGTTAAAAAGGTCTTTTCCTTTTTGTATTATGAGGGGATATAAACGCTTACCATAGTCAAGTTGGTAGCAGTTTAAAAAAAGAATGTGGGTGGTTACAAAGGCGATTAAAGGCGCTGCAACCATGACACGTGTAGCTTCACTTTTTATACTGAAAGCTCTTAGTAATGATACTATGAGAGAAAATCCAATAACTGCTGCAAATGAGTAATATAGCTTCTCTGTCATTTCTACATCCATGTAGGGTAAAATGGTCATTTATCATTTCAAGAACTTAAGATATGAAACATGTAATTGAGTAGAAAAAAAGGTAAAAAATGTTATAAAAAATATATATTTTTTTGTACTCTTACTTTTCAGTTTCTTATGTGAGGTCTTCATTAGTTTAAGCAACCAATGTTATATCAATTTCTTTCTAAAGTTACTTGCTAATTACTCTTCCATCAGATGTAATAGAGCCATCGAGATCCTCATCTATCTGCTACTTTTATAAACATTAAACAAAGAAACAAATAGAAAATAAAGGGATTCAACTAGAATTATTACCTTTGTAAGATTTGATTTTTTAGCATTCCAGACTATCCATACAAACAAGATCTTGGCAACCTTTTATCAGATTTTCAACTCCAGGTTCAGCATGTTGACTTTGACACATGGAACCAGTTGTTGACTTTTCATGAGACTTTAAAAGTGAAGAAACTTGTAAAGATATTGCAGAGTTATTTGAAAATTCGTTATGAAGATGAGCAATCATGAGGGCTGAACCACCAGGAAAGCATAAAGCTTTCCTAATATTTGCTTTAATTGGCAACTTTCTAGCTTTACCCTTGGTATCTACTTCACCAACTGATATGAATCCCTATCATTTACATAAATAGATGCATCTAAATAACAAAACAACACAAACAAACAAACACAGGACTTATAAAAAAATAACTACTACAGAAAGAACTAATTTGTTACCTGTTTGAGCCAAAACTCTTCAGTTTCTTCATCTTCCCAGCAAAATATAGAATGAAAACCAACACTCTGTAGTCTTTTCCTCATTTACAGATATATGAGGTGCCCAATGCCCTGTAAGTTTCAAAATTAAGTTAATTGTGTAATTAATCAAGATCTTTGGACTAATTATATATGAAAAGAAGACCTTACATTGGTAAATTGAATTGACAATAGCAAGTGGAACCTCAACATATTGGGTATCAGCATGGATTATTTGAAAACTAATTGCAGCAATAAATTGTAAAGGGGTATAAAAATAAATTGATTGCAACCAACAAACATTGTATATGTTCATTCAATCTAACTAATATAATTATAAGCAAACATTTTATATGAAACTTCACCTTTTATATGATTATACCAATGGTTGTTTAAAAACATGTGAAATAATACTTGACTTGAAGTCAAGAGGAAGATAAATTAAATCATAAGTTCCTTGATTATGTTCATCAATTGCAGCCAACGACATTGCTGAACTATACCTGCAATGATAAGTAACAACACTAGAAGTTCTTGAGGCTTTGAATTAGTATAACTGATGATTGATGAAAGTTCTTGAGGATTTGAATTAGTATAACTTGATCCCTCTTACAAGATTATCTGAAAACGATAAGCACTCATTCAGTACAGAAAGATTAAACTTAACACTTAACAGAATGTATGTTATGAAAACATACACATGAACATGGAGGTTTTAAGCATATAAACTACTGGTAACCAGATAACCCACTTTAAAAGAAATGAAAGAGATCACTCAGAACTTTTGAAAATACTTGTGAACAGCATCACAAGTCAATTACAGGTCTTCTTCCTTCTGTTTTTGGGTTATCCAAAATTCTTCCAACAAAGTATTTGTAATAAGATAATATGTTCATGTTGAACAGAGTTGAACATACAAATTATCAGGTTGCCTGGAAGACATGAGAAGATGCTTTGGATGCATCTTTTCCTTCCCCTTCCCAATGATTCTATCTGGAAAGATACCAAATGACCATTTAGACAAAACAGATGAATATACCTTTCTAGAAAGTTCAAGTTTCAACTCTACCTGAGTCACTAGACCTGTATAAAGAGGCTTTGCAGTTCGTGGTATTACAAGTTCAGAACAGAAACAAATAAATAACGCTAATAGAAATACCTTCTTTCTTGACCTTCTCGTTGAGATTCTTAACGTAAATTGCCTGGTTCGGTGGTATATCCGTTGTCAGCATCGTCACAGAGAAACTTCGAGATCCTACTGCGTAAATTGTGTGTTTGCGAAGGAAAAGGGGGGAGAACGAATTAGGGTTAGAATTAAAGGAAATATATTTAGAATTTAAGACAAAATTTAGTAAATAACCTACCTGAGCAGCTTTGTACGAGTATATGGTAGCATCTTCTAAGTCGTTTGCTTTGATTTTTCTTAGATCAACTTTTTCTCCAAACCCTATTAGTTGTTGGTACCGATTTTAGGGTTTCACATGGAACAGGAAAGAGGTGGTGATGGAGAGATGGTAGGGCGACGATGGATGGTAGGAATGGTGGTGATGGTCGATTGTTTTGAGGTTGCAGGTGGTGACATGTAGGTGTGACGACCATGGTGGTGGTGCAAGATATTGGTGGTCTGTACCATGGAGGGGAACTGTATAGAGAGAGAGAAAGATGGTGGCGAGTCTGATCGAGGTGAGCGTTTCTGTGGAATGAGGTGAGCTGAGCATTCCTGTGGAAGGAGGAGACGCAACAGGCGGGGTTTTTAATTTTTTGGATTTCATTTCCCCTTGGATATTAAAAAACGGAAAACGCGTGCTCATAGACTAAAATTTTAAAGCGATACAGTAACACGACAGGCTTTTTAGGATAGGTGCCTTCCGTGTTTTTAATTTCTGTTTTGTTGGACACTAATTTTAGGGCACACACAAATGCGTGTCCTCTATCCTTCAAATTTTGCAAAACTGACATTATTTTTTAGGGCACGCACAAATGTGTGTCCTCTATCAGCGCGTGTCATTGTTTGCGCGTCATTAAAGGGCTGTTTTCTAGTAGTGTCAAGTGCATAACCTAAAAAGTTATTGGTAATGAAGCTTGACTCATCATAGGTCGAACCATGTCTATTAAGGTTTAATTTCTCCTTTTAGCAACACCATTAAGTTAAAGTGTTCTTAGAGGAGCTAATTGTGAAACTATTCCACATTCTCAAAGACGATCGTTGAACTTGAGACTAAGGTACTCTCCTCTCCTATTGGATCGGAGATCCTCTAACTTCTTACCTAATTGATTTTCTACTTCATTCTAATACTCTTTGAACTTATCAAATGTATTCAACTTATGTTTAATCAATTAAACATAACCATATCTATTGAAATCATCAGTAAATATAACGTAGTAGTGTTTAGCGTCCATTGTGACGAATCTAAAGGTTGCACACACATCTGTGTTTATGAGATCCAACAATCCTTCACCCTTTTCACAAGTCCCTATGAATGGTGTTTTTGTGACATCCCCAATTTTATGGGCAATTAAAAACTTTTTATTTATGCTTATTTAAAACAGAATATCCTTTTGTAAAATATAATAATGTAGAATTTGTCCCAAAACATTTTCTTTAAATATAAATGAGAGTCACAACATTTTTAAGAAACATTTTAATATTAAAAAAAACTCCGGATGTCAATGATGATACAACAACATAAGCATAAACTAGTTATTACAGACCTTACAATCATTTATTATACTAATGGCCTTAAATCCTCAAATATCTTAGCATATATAACTATCCCTATATCTTCGTACCGCTACCTGTGATACAAAGAAAATAAGTGGGCCAGGCTTAGGATCCTGGTGAGAACATAGGGTTTTCAACCCACAATAGTATGATCATTAACACCTACATGTGGCGAGCCTGCTAGTGTTCCACCAGACTGTCTAGAATAGTTAGTGGTCGTCATTTATACTCTCATATATTTCTTGTCCCAGTAGTACAATAGTATAATACATGGCCTCTCACCATTATTATTTTCCCACAATCCTTCTCTACCCAATATAATTTAAATATGATAAAATAAATATACAAGTAAAATTATATCATATTGTTTCATCTAGCACATATATTAAGAACACATATAATAAGCACGTATACCATTTAATCATCTAAATACTTTGTATCTAT
Organism: Lactuca virosa; assembly: GCF_052849685.1. Classification (NCBI taxonomy): domain Eukaryota; kingdom Viridiplantae; phylum Streptophyta; class Magnoliopsida; order Asterales; family Asteraceae; genus Lactuca; species Lactuca virosa. The sequence goes on from NC_136429.1 coordinate 102,591,445, forward strand.
CTTAAGATTAAAGTAACTATGCACTCACCTGTTAAAGCTGGATGACTTTTAGTTAATTTTGCGCTCAAATACGCTTCATCTTTTTCTTTTAAAAAGAACCTAGATATAAATATTACTACGTTCAATCATCGTTTATATTATTCACGGTTAATAATTATAGTGTCTTAGATTTATCAATAATCCCAAACAAAAAACTGACTTATAGCTGATAAAAAACAACCAGGTAAGATTGCATCGAAGGTAGGATCCGTTTGGCATATAGAGATATACTATTTGGAAAATCCACTTTAAACACCTCACTAATTTTACCTTGTCATCATTCTTGTAAGTAGATTGATTAGTATAACGGTTGGTATTACTGATAATTCTTGTTTATAAGTTTTTAATAACGAATATAAACATAAATATAATTTATACTTAATGCATGGTAAGCATGACTCAACTTCATGTTGTTTAGCGGAAAACCAGAAAATGTGCAGGCAGAACTTTAAAATTGAAAAATCTATTTATGTGGGCTTTCTAGCACTCCAGAGCTTCGCTACTAATTCCTATGAAATACTAGAATAGGGCCTCAAGAATTCAGAAGAGTTTGGGAGAATTTGTGGAATAAATGAGCTCCTAAACATGCAAGAATCGGCTCCTATATAAAGGAAATTTTATAGGGCGCGCCGCGTCCTATGCCTTTTTCCTATCTCGTTCATTTCGAAGGCAGGCAAGGGTAGCTTAAGATGCTGACACATGTCACCCTCTGGTGGCGCAACATGTCGGCTCCCGGTTCACTAAATTTTTAAAGTTTTTTAAATTAATAACATTCGCATACAGACTCTGTTTTTGATAGTTTTTATATCTATGCATAGCTACCGACGAGTACTACAACTTTCATTTAGACTTAATCGGCTAATTTTCAATTTATTTTTCGTGATTCGGTTCTAGGAGGCTCAGACTGTAAATAACGCTGCGAAATTCATAACTTCTTCACAAGAACTCCATTTAACGTTCTTTATATCCACGCGTAGGTATTTTCGAGTACTATAACTTTAGTTTATATTGTTTTGGCTAAAAATCAATTGATTTTTATATCAATTTCTATGTCGCACACTGTTGTATTGTCTCGCACTCGAAACTTCGAAAAATCATAACTTCCTCATACAAAGTCATATTTTGGCGTTCATTATATTGACACGTAGGCATTGACGAGTACTTCGAATTTCATTTAGATCATTTATCCTAATTACACATTTATTTTAATGTTTATTGTAGATTTATTTATTAAGTTTTAACATAGTTTTTTCTACAAATATTATATTCACATAATATCTGCCCAATTTCCACACACATAATATATAAACAGATATATTCACATAATTCTCTATTATTTATTCATAAAGTGTAACATCCCAAAATCTCAGGCTAATTTTTTTTTCATTTTAGAATAATAAAAACTTCCATTTAACAAAATTACATTTAGGGCAACCCATTTGCTGATAAACCATTATTTTGAAATTAGAGTTTATAGGAAGACAATGCGTAATATCGATCATAAATTTGCTGATGTATGTGTACAGTCCCGTCTTCGCAATCCAATAAGTACCAGCAAAATATTTAATCCATAACTATAAGCACAAAGCTTTGCGAGTCCCCCAAAATATCGCGTACATCACAACATAATAATCAACTACGAGTTATCAACAATTGTGGGGACTATCAGCGGTCCTAATGGGCTAACATCACGCCCTATGGATTAACATCACACCTCATGCGTTATCAGCAACCCTAGGGACTATCAACAGTCCCATGGACTTACAACAGTTGAGGATTTATCAGCAACTCAATTCACATAACACTGGAAAACAACAAATATGTAATGCCCGTGTTTCTAGCCTAGGCATTAATACTGATGTGATAGTCTAGGTTAACCTTTGTAAATCATTTTGAAGGAATGAAAAGGAATTATGTGAATATTATGTGAATTATGTGTTTTATGCTTAATTATTAGGGTTTAATTAATTAAGAATAAAAATGAGCGTCGAAAATAAATATTAGATAAAGCCGATATCTATTAAGAAACTTGTAGTGGGCGTGACAAGGATTACAGATATATAAAGAATACCAAAATCCGAGTTATAACGAAGAAGTTATGACCTGTCGAAGTTTCGCGACAAAACCGACACGGGGCCGAATGTCGTAAAAAGTGAGTTTTTGATAAACTACTTTTTAGCCTTAGTGATCTAAATGAAACTCGTAGTGTTCGTTAAACCGAGAGTAGGTATAAAAAGAACGCCCAAATCTGATTTCGTATGAGGAAGTTATGATTTTTCGAAGTTTCAGCTTAGCAGTAGACAACTAAAAACTCGAATTTTAGATCGAGTGATTTTTAGCCGACACAACCTAAACGAGAATCGAAGGTCTCGTAAATAATAGTACAACGGTAAAAAGTCTGACGAAAACGGACGTCGGGTGAAGAAGTTATGAATTTTTAACAGATTTCCTGTCCCAGTCTGTTAAAAATAATAATATAAAAATTAAATTCAAAATTAGCCGACGAAGTCTAAACGAAAGTTGTAGAGCGTAATTTTACCTACGCGTGCATATAAAGAACGTCAAAAACGGAGCTCGTATGCGAAAGTTATGGATTTTAGAAGTTTTTGCACAAAAATCGAGAAATTTCACATAGGTGGCTTCGGCCACGTCACCCTCGCCCAAAATCTGCCACGTGTCCGAAATGGCTGAGTCATTCTAGCAGCTGGCAGACGCGTGTTCGAATCCGGAGAGCTGTCCGAAGCCGCCTCGCCTACGTCCGACGCGTGTACAGTGACTCATCGCATCCAAGCCTCGCATGAGCCACGAGCCCCCCCTCCTCGGACCCGAACTTCGGTCCAATCAGGAACTGCCAGCGAGGCCCTCGCATGCACAGCCCACGTGCGAGCCATAGGGACTACTCTTCGGATCTGCTGCCGCATGGACTCTTCTCAACCGTCCGATCAGCAGCCTCGGGCCTATATATAGAAGGCTTGCGAGCCTTCCCGGGTACTTTTGGAAAATTGGCAATTTTGGCCCCTTTTTCAATATTTTGGCTTTTTTCACATCCCCCGAAGCCCCGATATCGATTATAGCACCTGAAACACGTCTCGAAGTGTCCGAAAACCCGGAAAATTTATCTTTTCGGTTTCGAAACCCGACCCTTCGCAGAGCCCGGTTTCTCAATAAAACTCCCGGTTTTATTAGAAACGATCGTTTTAGGAAACGAATTGCTGCCCGATTTTCATTAAATCAGGTGAGTGTGTAGTTACTTTCACTTTACACATAGATATGAAGTATTTACCTTAAAATACGTGCTATGTGTAAATATATTAATTGTTTATTTGAGGTGACTGTTGAGTTGATGTTTTATACAAGTTTTAAACTGTATATGTATTTTTATCTACAAATATGTTGGGTAAAACATGGGTAGATAGTTGGTGTGTGATGAAATAAAGTGATGAGAGGCCTCGATGTGATTGAGATTCAGTCATCTAGCGGAGTTTGGATGACGACCACAGACTTTTCTAGACAGTCCAGTGGAAACGCTAGCAGGCCCGCAACCTGTAGGTGTTAATGAACTTGAGCGTTTATTCGCTGTACTCCACCCATCTCATGGTTGCCTTTAGGACATGTATGGCTGAGGAAACCCCTTAGCAGTAGTGTCCATCCCGATGATATTCTTTAGGATAGGTCCCTTGTGATAAGTGTTTGGGGACGTAAAGTGAGGATAACAGGAACGGGTAATCAGGGTTATTGTTGATTGATGAACTTAATAAGTTTATTATTATTGTGGGTTGAAAACCCTATATGCTCACCAGGCTCCCAAGCCTGACCCACTCAGCTTTTTATATTACAGGTAGCGGACCCCGAGCATAGTCGGATGATGATGATGAGTGATTTTTGGATTATAGGCCAGTAGTTATAAATAACTGTTGTAAGGCTTATAATGTCTTAGTTATGCTTTTGATCTGTATCGGAACATGACATCCCGAGGTTTTGATATAAAAGGAAATTATATATTTCTTAAAGAAAGGTTTTGACAAACTTTTATCATGTTTTGTTTTGGGGACCAATTCCGCAACATCTTTTAAAAAGATTTCTCTGATTTTATTTTAAAAACATAAATTAAATCGGTCTTTTCTGGCCAAGAAATTAGGGGATGTCACAGTTGGTATCAGAGCATTAGTTTAAGCGAACTAAGAAATTGTAGGATTTCTAGACTTAAACTTAGAATGCTAAGTGATGATTGTGAGATGAGTGTCTACCATATTTTAGACACGAGCACTAGTTTGTTTTTGGAAAGATGCCTAAAATACCCTTATGTGCTAAATGCTATATATTTGCCATATGTGCCATTACTTGTTCGGATCTATGGTTTGTTGCCGACCGGATCTGGAAACCTTATGTGTGTAGGATTCTAAGCGTATGATTACGATATTAGAACTAACATATAAACGTTTCGGAGTAATAACGAAGATTTAACGTCTATCGAAAATAAAGATCTAAAATCACCTACGATTGGTGTATAGATCGAAATGGCGAGTACGCAAAGTGAATTCGGAAACGATAATCTGCAACCTGAGCCAATCACGATGACTGGGGTGCAGGCAATGGTGCGTACGATGTTGGATCAACATATGGAAGAAACAAAACGTTTACTTCAACAAAGTAAGGATGAACTTACTGTGCCAGTACGTCAGGCACTGTTCTTGAGGCAACTATCAGGGTTGCTAAGTCTATTGAAGAAATGATCAATGACAGGACCGCCAACAAGGTTGAAGTTGACAAAAAGAGGAAATTTGAGGGCTCTTCAAGGCCCAACAATAGCAACATATTCTCAAAGTATGGAAAAAGAGGAGGTAAAGGAAAATGGTGCGGGAAGTGCAAAAATAAACACTCTAGGAATTGTGACAGGAAGGTAAAGTGCTTTAGGTGTGGAGAAATTGGGCATTACGCCAATGAGTGTACGATTCCCAAGAGGTTGTGTTACGTATGTAAGGAAGAAGGCCATATTTCTAAGGACTGTCCGAAGAAAAATGAAGTAACAAGGCCAAGTGCACCGCCAACGCCAAGGTAAGTTCAGAATATCCTTGACGAAGCAAATAATAACGCTAGGAAGTAGAAGTAAAGACTTGATATCCGAATATCAAGTTACGAAGTAGTAATGTGAATAGTAACAAGTGGTTTAGCCTATTAGAGGCATAGTATAGGGTAAACTTGAACCTTGTGTAATCGTTTCAAGGAAATAATATAAACCCTGGTTTTGTCATATGATGAATGGAATGGTTGGTGTAATTCTTGAAGTTGTCCCATCGTCTGGAATTTCCATCACCAACCAAGTTGAAGTTGAATTGATGGTTGAAGATACACATGGAAGAAGTCCTAGTAGAGTCTAGGAAAATTTTATGATTAATGGGACACATTCGTATGTGTTAAATTGTTTTGTGATTTTAGGACTTGGGGACTGCGAGACAGTTCTTGGGACGAGTATGAGTAGGTGTGAATAGTAGTGGAGATCTATACTACTGGAAGCACAGGACTCACACTTGGATCAGGGAAAGTCACAAGGTTACCAAGGAGCTAGTAATTGATTCCATCTTATTCTAGTCTGTCGTTACCATCGTTTCGGTAATGACTAAGAATTATTGTTATTCCGACCTTAGAGGTCATATCGAATCGAGTCCGACTAAGATGAGTTTATTATGTGGTTCAGAGAACCAAGTTCGATGTAACATTTGAATTAAGCCAAATGATTGAAGTGAAAGATGATCAAAGCGATCAATAGAAGTATCGCACTCATTGTTGAAGAAGTTGGTAGTTAGAAATGATACATGTTGAACTGTGATTGTATCACATTAGAACATGAAGGTAGGTATAGTTTGTTCCGAAATTTGTCCCTAGGAGATCTGAGTCTAAGTAGTGCATTATACAATGAGAGATCATTAGAACATGACCCATCGGTCTGTTACAATAAATGAAGGAAAGTACTTATTCTAAGAAGAAGAAGGAGTCCTCAACAAGGATTTATCTTGTAACTTGAAGGTTACGATTGAAAGTCCTACGGAGATCTGAAGCTTTTTAGGATTAGCTGGATATTACCGAAGGTTTATCCAAGGGTTTTCTTCGATCGTGACTCCATTGACAACTTTGACCCACAAAGGAGATGTTTATACCTGGAATAAGAAGCATAAGGAAGTTTTGAGAAGTTAAAGAAGATGTTGTGTGAAGCACCGATTCTTTCGTTACCTGAAGGAGTCGATGAATTCACAGTTTATAGCTATGCCTCTGCAGTTGGGTTAGGTTGTGTTCTGACCCAAAGGGATAAAGTGATAGTGTATGCATCGAGACAATTGAAAGAGCATGAAAAGAATGATGGGTTTTGAGCATTCTAACACTCCTATGGTGTACATGCAACCCTGGAAACCTTGGATCTATGTTTGACTAAGATACATGCAAATAATTATTTTTCCAAGGTTCTTATCCTATCTAGCATGGCATGGGGAACTTGAATCAAATAAAGCTAGTAGAATTACTTACCTTGTAGTTGTAGTTGATTGCTTGGAGTTTTAGAGCCTAGCACCAATAGTGTGGATGCCTCAAATGGAAATCACAAATCACCACAAACTTGGAATTTTGAGAGAATAGTAATCACCTTTCTTGAAATCGGCCCTCTTACTTTACTCACCACAACTAGTGTGATTTCAAGAGCCAAAGCCTCCTTTATATAGTGTGGTGGATTAGGGTTACATCCATGTAAACCCTAATACCCATGTCTTTTCATTTCCATGAGATCCATGGGTTAAAGCTCCATGGAGTATCCATGGACTTTCCATGCAAGCCTAACCCATTCCAAACAAGCATTAGCCCACACTATATAAATACAAGAGCCCATATTTAATTAGTCATACTTTTGATCTCTAAATTAATCCTAGATTAATTATAGATCAATAGTAATTAAATAATATGATTTTATATTAATATATTAGAACTTATAATATATTAATAAATCATAACTTATACTATTCTCAAAAGATTATCCATAAATTGTTCGGGTGAAGTGCAACCCAAATGGACTATGCCGGGTCGGGTCAAGTACATACCAAATATAGTTATGGACTTAGACACTATATCCAACAGTCTCCCACTTGGATAAGTCTAATAACTATAGTTGCAAGTATGACTTCAGGAAACGATCAGCAATCGTAGCTCTTTAAAATCTGTTGAACTATGAAGCGCCATTTTAGATAAGTGATCATACAATCCTCTGTTCTAGATATCAGTCGGACAAATACATGGAACAAGGTCTTGCTTATTGTCCAGTATTTGTTTCCCGATTTCCGATTTGTTTGACATAGAACTTAACTGAACACATCAATTTAGTTCTGACCGGGCCCGGTACATAGGTCAAAACAAAATCAATTTAGTTCTGAGGGGCCCGGTCTTGCTCTACTACTTGTTGAATTACACACAAAGGTACGTTTTATAACATCGAGTTACCAATGCGTTTTCGTACAATCAATGCATAACCAACTCATAGGTAACAAATCATATGTCTAGGTTTGAAGACTTATATGATATTACCGTCTCACGATCACTCGAGATAAATTCCATGAAGTGATGCCAGTGAGCGTGGGTTGAATCCAATACTCAGAACTTATGAGCACTCATGAGTGTTGTAGCCCCGCTTTGTCTAACATCTTAGACCTCTACAAGCCAACCCATGACAGTCTTGATTCATATCTACTTCCAACATATGACCGACTGTGGAGAGTTTGAATAATATGATATAAACCAGAACATAATTATTATGGAAGTCAAAACATGCAAAAAGAAATAATAGTAAACGATTGACAAGAGATAGCAACACTTTACTCATAAATAACAGCTTTTATTTATCATCAAATGTCAATTACATTTTACAAATTTCAAAACTATCTAACTACTAAAACTAATATCATCCTTCAGCCCTATGCTCCGAGCATGCTGGAGATGCTTAACCCGAGTCAGTCCTTTCGTGAGGGGATCTGCTGGATTCTCATCCGATGATAACCTCTTTTCCACGAGGATTCCTTCTTCTATTCGATGTCTGATGAAGTGATATTTTCTGTCAATGTGTTTGGATCTCCCATGATCTCTTGGTTCCTTGGCTAAGGCAACCGCACTATTGCTGTCACAGAAAATCTCCATTGGCTCCTTTATAGCTGGTACAACTCCAAGGTCTCCGATGAAGTTCTTTAGCCATATAGCCTCCTTTGCTGCCTCGCTTGCTGCTATTTACTCTGATTCACAAGTGGAATCAGCCACTGTCTCCTGCTTGGAACTTTTCCAAGTAATTGCCCCTCCGTTTAGGGTAAAGACCCAGCCCGACTGAGAGCGGAAATTATCCCTGTCAGTCTGAAATCTAGCATCACTGTACCCTACAACTCTCAAGTCATCACTCCCACCGAGGGTAAGGACCCAGTCCTTAGTCCTTCGCAGGTACTTGAGGATATTCTTTACCGCAGTCCAGTGTGCCTTGCCAGGGTTCCCCTGATACCTGCTAACCATGCTCAAAGCAAAGGCTACATCAGGTCGAGTACACGTCATAGCATACATGATCGATCCTACAGCTGAAGCATAAGGTATTCGACTCATTTATGCTATCTCAGCCTCAGTACTAGGGCTTTGTGTCCTACTCAATCTGGCGTTACTCTGGATGGGTAACTCTCCTCTCTTGGAATTATGCATGTTGAATCTTTTCAACACTTTGTCCACATAGGTGCTTTGACTAAGTCCAATTAGTCTTTTACTCCTGTTTCTCAAAATCCTTATCCCTAGGATATTGGCAGCTTCTCCAAGGTCCTTCATAGCGAAACACTTCCCAAGCCAGGACTTTACTTCCTGCAGGGTTGGGATGTCATTTCCTATGAGTAGTATGTCATCCACATACAGTACCAAGAAGCTTACTATACTCCTACTAGCCTTGATATAGACACAAGATTCATCTTCACTTCTTGAAAAGCCAAATTCTTTGACTTTATCATCAAAGAAAAGATTCCATCTGCGAGGTGCCTGTTTCAATCCATAAATGGATTTCTCGAGCTTACACACTCTATTGGGGTATTCTGTACTGACAAAACCCTCTGGCTGAACCATGTAAACATCTTCAGTCAACTTTCCATTAAGGAAAGCGGTTTTGACATCCATTTGCCATATTTCATAGTCATGAAATGCAGCAATGGCTAACAGAACCCTAATAGACTTAATCTTGGCCACTGGTGAAAAGGTCTCATCATAATCAACTCCCGGAGTTTGAGAATAACCCTTTGCAACCAGTCGTGCCTTATAAGTGTGTACATTACCATCCGGAGTTAGAGAATAACCCTTCTTGAAGATCCATTTGCACCCAACTATCTTACGATCTGGTACATTGTCAACCAAGTTCCAAACTTGATTGTCATACATGGACTGTATCTCGCTATCCATAGCCTCTTTCCATTTAGCAGCCTCAGGGCCTGCCATGGCTTCCGTGTAGCTGTTAGGCTCATCCAGATTTGCCAGCGTGTTATCACTGATAAGTGTCTCACCTTCTGTAGTAATATGGAAACCATAATAATGCTCAGGTGCAGTCCTAACTCTGGTGGAACGCCTCAGAGGTATAGATTCTTCAGTCTGCTCAACAGGAGTTTCCTCCTCAGGTTGAGTGCTAGGGTTTGAGGTTCCTTCACCACTTGACTCTTGAATTTCCTCAAGGTCAATTTGCCTCCCTTTGTCTCCTTGACTCATGAATTCTCTCTCTCTCGAAAGAATCCTCTTCTTGCTACAACGACCACATTATCACTAGGTCTGTAGAAAATGTAGCCAAAGGATTTCTGTGGATAGCCGATGAAAATACACCTTTCGCTTCGGGGTTCGAGCTTATCGAGAGTCTAGCGTCTCACAAAAGCCTCACAACCCCAAATCTTGATGTGGTCTAGATTGGGAACTTTTCCAGTCCACATCTCGTGAGGTGTTTTGGCAACCTTCTTTGTAGGGACTAGATTAAGGATATGGGCGGCAGTCTCTAAGGCATACCCCCAAAATGAGATTGGTAGCGAAGCTCGACTTATCATGGAACGAACCATGTCCAACAAGGTCCGATTGCGCCTCTCAGCTACACCATTCAACTGTGGTGTCCTAGGAGGTGTCAATTGTGAGACAATCCCACATTCCTTAAGATAGTCAAGGAACTCAGTACTAAGATACTCACCACCACGATCGGATCGAAGCATCTTAATGTTCCTGCCCAACTGATTCTCCACTTCTTGCTTAAGCTCTTTGAATTTCTCAAAGGTTTCTGACTTATGCTTGATTAAGTAGACATATCCATATCTACTAAAATCATCAGTAAAAGTCACATAGAAACGATTAGCATCTCTTGTGGCAGTTCTGAAGGGTCCATACACATCCGTGTGTATGAGGTCCAACAAACCTTCACCCCTAGCACAAGTGCCAGTAAAAGGTGACTTTGTCATTTTACCAAGCAAACAAGATTCATAACTATCATCTGACTTTAGGTCAAATGACTCCAAGACTCCATCCTTTTGGAGTTTGCCTATGCGTTTCTTGCTTACATGTCCAAGACGACAATGCCATAAAGATGCTTTATCTAAGCTAGTGGAAGAGTCAATACACAATACATTATTTCCTAGATTATCTACAACAGATACAGTTTCATACACACCATCACAAGGTAATGCTTTAAAATAAAGAACATTATTAAAGAAAGCATCAATACTACCATTATTATTATCAAAATAAAAGGTAAAACCTTGTTTATACAATGCATGAAAGGAAATAACATTTCTTGCCATTTCTGGCGAATAATAACATTTATTCAAATCTAATGTAAACCCACTATTTAGCACTAAGGAATAAACTCCTATCTTGGTGACAGGTGAAGCTTTCCTGTTTCCCATGATCAAGTTTATCTTTCCTTGCTCCACATTCTCACTTCTTCTTAGTCCCTGCAAATCATAACATATGTGAATACCACAACCTGTATCAAGGACCCAAGACTTAGAATGAGGTGAGTTATTAGAAAATATAGTGTATATACCTGCATGGTTGGGTTTTACTTTCCCATCCTTCAAATCTTGCTGGTACTTTGGGCAGTTTCGCTTCCAGTGCGACTTTTCATGACAATAGAAGCATTCAGCCTCATTAGGATTAACAGAAGGAGTGACAAAACCTTTCTTGGTTTTGCTTGAAGAGGAGCCTTCAAGGGTCTTACCCTTGGTATCCTTAGAAGGGTTCTTTCTCTTCTTCCCTTTTCCATGCCCGATTGCCAAGACATTGGCCGCATTTGGAGTAGGAGTAGGAGTAGTAACAACCGACTTACCATTTAGACCACTTTCGGCGGTCTTCAAGAGTCCTTGAAGTTTGCTGAGGGTGACCTCTTCCTTGTTCATGTGATATGTCATGCGGAATTGATCATAACACGATGGTAAGGTGTGCAAAATAATGTCTATTGCTAACTCCTCGGGGAAGTTCACATTCAGCTTCAGTAAACGGTCCACATACCTTTGCATTTTCTGCATGTGGCCCGTGATGGGTTCACCATCCTTCATTCGGGTTGTTATCATGGAGGAGATTATTTCATATCGCTCTTGACGAGCACTTTGATGGTAGCGGTCCATCAAGTCCTGGTGCATCTCAAAAGGATAATCGTCCTCATAGGACTTTTGGAGCTCGGCTGTCATGGTGGCCATCATGATGCATGCCACTTTTGTAGCATCTCTTTCATGTACCTCATAATCAGCAAGCTCTTCAGGAGTAGCAGTTGGCTCGGGTACCTTCAGCTCCTTGTCGAGAACATATTCTTTGTTCTCATACCGAGTGACCATCCTGATGTTTCTGATCCAATCAGTAACGTTGGACCCATCAAAGATGACTCTCCCACAAAGATTCATGAGAGAGAAGGAGCTAGTAGGGTTTGAGCCAGAAGCATTGTTATTGGAAGACATCTGAAAAGAAGAGGGAATAGATTAGATTAGATTTTGAGATAGTCCTTAATAAAACACCCAAATGTAATATTAAGGCTAGGACCCAACACAATATTTTATAACTTAGAAGAGGGATGCCGTAATCTAAGCTATAAGATATTTGAAGGTAGGTGAATGACGATTCACCAATTTCCACCATGAAAAACGAAATATTTAATTAGGTTTTAATTGGTTTAGAAACTCTTAGATTCTTTGAGATTCATTGAACTTTCTTCAATGGCATGTTTCAATCTCGAGTGTGCCCTTCAAGTTTTGTGACTGGGATGCCGAGGATCACAAAACAAGGTGTGAAGTAACCATGCAAATTACTTGGTACCCTTAATGTATTACCCCTCAATCGATGTGCCGGTTAACCACACACGCTCCATCGATACTATGATAAACATTAAGTCACCCTTTACCTACCTTGTTAAGTTCAAGTTAGTGTGCCGGTTAACCACACACGCTCCACTAACGACTTAAACAAAGTGTAAAGTGTAATTTCATGGATTAGCACCTTATTCACATTTTCCTAAAATAACTAAGATTGGGAATTTAGTAAGGTTTAGTTACTTTAGTATTATCATTATACTTTTAACGAGAATTTATAAGTCCTTGTCCTACCCGTTCGGCTAACGACCCTCCACCGATCGAGGAAGCGGTGGGTGAGAGTGGACACCCATTAAGTTGCCATTTTATAGGCAACAACCTTATACCCCCCTTTTAGACCGGCTTCGTGAATGAGGCGTACTAGCGGTAAGACGACTTGATCTTATACATATATATATTATTAACTTATAATATTATAAAGTATAAGGGTTGAATTTTAACTTTTAAAATTCTAAGGGTTGGAACTAAAGTTTTAATCATGATTTTACTTGTTCCAAAACTTGAGGGCAAGTTTTGTAAACTTTCAAAACTTTTCATTTCTTATAACTTATGAATTTAATTGAGTATTAAAATGAAGACTTTTCATTTTTCTAACTCTTGTGTTCTTTTAATGGTTTTTAATAAAGTGTGACCTTTGGTTTTCCATAACTTGAGGACAAGTTATGGACTCCATTAAAACACATAATGACCATGAATTAAACTACCAAGTAGGTTACAAACAATTCCTATGATCATCTAATCTTCATAAGTTCAAGAACATGAATATGAACATTTCAAGAATCATAAAATTACTCATAAAACTTGTAATTTTTGATTATAGCCATTGTAAATGGATTAGCATAAACATTACACCATCTAAAACAGGTTTTATAACACCAAAACAGTTTAGGGTAATGTTTCTAGTCCATTTCCAGCAGCAAAACTCAAAAAATTGGACACTGCAGCCTCTACTCGTCGAGTGCATGAACAGACTCGACGTGTAGCATGCATTTCTTCATGGACTCGTCGAGTCCTCCCATGGACTCGGCGAGTTCATATGACAGTGAACAAAAAAATTCGATTTTTAAACTATTTGCATCAAGTATCAAGTAAACAAGCCTAGGCTCTGATACCACTGATGGGTTTTGAGCATTCTAACACTCCTATGGTGTACATGCAACCCTAGAAACCTTGGATCTATGTTTGACTAAGATACATGCAAATAATTATTTTTCCAAGGTTCTTATCCTATCTAGCATGGCATTGGAAACTTGAATCAAATAAAGCTAGTAGAATTACTTACCTTGTAGTTGTAGTTGATTGCTTGGAGTTTTAGAGCCTAGCACCAATAGTGTGGATGCCTCAAATGGAAATCACAAATCACCACAAACTTGGAATTTTGAGAGAATAGTAATCACCTTTCTTGAAATCGGCCCTCTTACTTTACTCACCACAACTAGTGTGATTTCAAGAACCAAAGCCTCCTTTATATAGTGTGGTGGATTAGGGTTACATCCATGTAAACCCTAATACCCATGTCTTTTTATTTCCATGAGATCCATGGGTTAAAGCTCCATGGAGTATCCATGGACTTTCCATGCAAGCCTAGCCCATTCCAAATAAGCATTAGCCCACACTATATAAATACAAGAGCCCATATTTAATTAGTCATACTTTTGATCTCTAAATTAATCCTAGATTAATTATAGATCAATACTAATTAAATAATATGATTTTATATTAATATATTAGAACTTATAATATATTAATAAATCATAACTTATACTATTCTCAAAAGATTATCCATAAATTGTTCGGGTGAAGTGCAACCCAAATGGACCATGCCGGGTCGGGTCAAGTACATACCAAATATAGTTATGGACTTAGACACTATATCCAACAAAGAACTACCCCACTCATGATCTGGAGTTGGCAGCGGTAGTATTCGACTTAAAGATATGGAGGCACTATCTTTATGGCACAAAGTGCAAACTTTTCATTGATCATAAGAGTCTTCAATATCTCTTTAATCAGAAGGAATTGAACATGAGGCAACGACGCTGGCTAGAGTTACTCAAGGACTACGACTGTGAGATACTTTACCACCCTGGTAAAGCAAATGTTGTTGCTGATGCTCTCAGTCGGAAGGTAAACCTTGAAAAGAAAAGGCCAAGAGCGTTGAGAATTGAAGTTGTCTCGACAATTGTGGAAAGTATAAAGAAAGCTCAAGAGGAAGCTTTAGAGAAAAATGACCGAAAGAAAGAATGTTTGGGTAAAACGTTAGTGTTTGATACAAACGGTCAAGACTGAAGGTATTCCAAGATAGGATTTGGGTACCTAAGACGGGAGGAGTAAGAGATCCTCTGATGGAAGAAGCTCACAAGACCATGTACTCGATTCATCCCGGTAGCACAAAAATGTATAGGGATCTAAAACCCTACTACTGGTGGTTGACGATGAAGCTCGATGTTGCTAAGTATGTGGCCGAGTGTGTAACATGTGCTAGGGTTAAGGCACAACATCAGAAACCGTATGTGAGTTTAGAACCTTTACCTGTACCCATGGGTAAATGGGAAGACATCACCATGGATTTCGTGACTAAACTGCCCAGAACAAAGAACGGTCACGACATGATTTGGGTGGTCGTTGATCGCTTCACTAAGAGTGCGCATTTCATAGCAGCCAACGAGAAATGGTCTATGGATAAGCTTGCGAATTCTTACGTGAAGGAAATTGTGAGGCTTCACGGTATTCCGTTAACGATTGTATCAGATCGTGACAGCCGTTTTACCTCATGGTTTTGCAAGAGTCTACAAGAGGAATTGGGTACCAAGTTGTGTTTGAGTACAGCTTACCATCCGCAAACTGATGGTCAGAGCGAACGAACGATTCAAACACTGGAGGATATGCTGAGAGCATGTACCCTGGAATTCCAAGGTAACTGGGATGAACATTTACCTCTGGTGGAATTTTCCTATAATAATAGTTTCCACTCAAGCATCAAGATGGCACCTTACCAAGCTTTTTATGGAGAAAAGTGTCGAACGCCGTCATGTTGGCTGGAAGCTAAGGAAAAGCAGTTTGTGGGACCTGAAATAGTCAATCAGACTGCTAAAAAGTTGAAAGTGATTAAGGAAAGGATGTTAGCTGTTCAAGATCGTCAAAAAAGCTATGCTGACAAGAAAAGACAACCGATATCATTCGAAGTTGGAGATTCGGTTTTACTTAAAGTCTCGCCGTGGAAGCGACTTATAAGATTTGGTAAAAGGGGAAAGTTGAGTCCAAGGTTTATTGAACCGTTTAAAGTTCTTCAGAGGATCGGGAATCAAGCTTACAAGCTATAATTATCGGAAGAACTAGAGGGTATTCATAACACCTTTCATGTGTGTTATTTGAGAAAGTTCACGGGAGATGTGCCCGACATAATTCCAATTTCTGAATTAAGGTTGGATGAAAACAAGAGGTTAATTGAAGAACCAGAGGCAATCGTTGACCGTAAGACTATGAAATTGCGACGCAAGATTGTCGATTTAGTGCTTGTACGATGGAAACATACGAATGGGCCAAATCTCACCTGGGAAACGGAGAGTGACATGATGAGTCGCTACCCGCATTTGTTTGCTGATGTGTGATTCCGGGGACGGAATCATCCTAAGGGGGAGAGAATTGTAACGCCCGTGTTTCTAAGATAGGCATTAATGATGATGTAATAGTCTAGGTCAACCTTTTTAACTCATTTTGAAGAAATGAACAGGAATTATATGATTATTATGTGTTTTTTGCTTATTTATTAGGATTTAATTAATTAAGAATAAAAATGAGCGTCGAAAATAAATATTAGATAAAGCCGATATCTATTAAGAAAGTTGTAGTGGTCGTGACAAGGATTCCGGGTATATAAAGAATACCGAAATCCGAGTTATAACGAAGAAGTTATGACATGTCGAAGTTCCGCGACAAAACCGGTACGGTGCCGAATGACGTAAAAAGTGAGTTTTTGATAAACTACTTTTTAGCCTTAGTGATCTAAATGAAAGTCGTAGTGTTCATTAAACCGAGAGTATGCATAAAAAGAACGCCCAAATCTGACTTCGTATGAGGAAGTTATGATTTTTCTAAGTTTCAGCTTAGCAATAGACAGCTAAAAAATCGAATTTTAGATCGAGTGATTTTTAAAGTCAAAACGGAGCCCATATGCGAAAGTTATGGATTTTAGAAGTTTTGGCTCAATAATCGAGAAAAAACACGAAACCGAGGAATTTCGCATGACCCAACTTCGGCCACGTCACCCTCGTCCGGATCTTTCCCCGTGTCCTCCCCGTGTTCCGATCTGATGAGTCATCTGAGCAGCTGGCAGCGCGTGTCGCACTCCCCCGCATCCGAAGCGCTGGTCCAATCGCGGAGCGACGCGTGCCCCTTTGCGTGTCCGAGCCTCGCACGAACCACCTGGAGCCTCGCATGCGAGCCATCTGGAGCCACCTGCCATTCGATGCTGCTGCCACCTTCCCCCCTCGGTCCGAAGCCTCGCCCTAT
The DNA here is from genome assembly GCF_052849685.1 of Lactuca virosa. Taxonomy (NCBI): domain Eukaryota; kingdom Viridiplantae; phylum Streptophyta; class Magnoliopsida; order Asterales; family Asteraceae; genus Lactuca; species Lactuca virosa. The sequence continues at coordinate 102,608,370 of NC_136429.1, forward strand.
AAATAGAACGGTGTGAGACCTCCAGGGGATAATTTGGAAAATTGCCATTTTACACCCCTAAACCCATATTTCTTCCATTCCAACTTCCCCCAAAGCCCCGGTATTATACCAACCACTCAAAATAGGTCCCGAAGTGCCCGAAGACCCGGAAAAAATTTATCTTTTTGGTTTTGAAGCCCAACCCTCGCAGAGCCCGATTTCTCAATAAAACTCCCGGTTTTATTAGAAATGATTGTTTTAGGAAACGAAGTGCTGCCCGATTATCGTTAAATCAAGTGAGTGTGTAGTCACTTTCATCTTACACATAGATATGAAGTATTTTCTATAAAATACGTGCTATGTGTAATTATATTAATTGTTTATTTGAGGTGACTGTTGAGTGGATGTTTTATACAAGTTTTAAACTGTATATGTATTTTATCTACAAAGATGTTGGGTAAAACATGGGTAGACGAAATAGTCGATGTGTGTTGAAATGATGAGAGGCCTCGATGTTGTTGTTGTTGTAGTCTTCTAGCGGAGTATAGATGACGACTACAGACCTTTCTACACAGTCCAGTGGAACACTAGCAGGTTCGCATCCTGTAGGTGTTGGTGAACTATATGTTCATTGGTGTACTCCACCCCCCTCATGGTTGCCTTTAGGACATGTATGGCTGAGGAGTCCTCTTAGCAGTAGTGTCCATCCCGATGATAATCCTTAGGCTAGGTCCCTTGTGATAGGTGTTTAGGGACGTAAAGTGAGGATAACGGGAATGAGTAATCAGGGTTATTGTTGATTGATGAATTTAATAAATTTATTATTATTGTGGGTTGAAAACCCTATATGCTCACCAGGCTCCCAAGCCTGACCCACTCAGCTTTTTATATTACAGGTAGTGGACCCCGAGCATGGTCGGATGATGATGAGAGATTTTTGGATTATAGGCCAGTAGTTGTAAATAATTGTTGTAAGGCTTATAATGTCTTGTTTATGCTTTTGATCTGTATTGGAACATGACATCCCGAGGTTTTGATATAAAATGAAAATATAGATTTCTTAAAGAAAGGTTTTGATAAATTTTTATCATGTTTTGTTTTGGGAACAAATTCCGCAACATCTTTTAAAAGGATTACTCTGATTTTATTTTAAAAGCATAAATTAAATCGGTCTTTTCTGGCCGAGAAATTAGGGGATGTCACAGGATTCGAGTTGTCTTTTGTACTTTCGGCTTAATGGTTGGTTCTCTCTCGCTTGGGTTTGAACCTTCACTTTCTGTTGCTACTAACAATTAATTGAGACCCATTAAGGATCATTCTTATGTGATTTTGTAGCCCTATTTCTTCTTGGAAGCAATTCCTTATTGTCATATTACTAACTTTATCATCCCCAACATAGTTTCACTGATTGCCTCACAATGAGTAATCTTCTCGTATCACATTCATGGTTTGATCAAGATTACAACAAGCATGAAATCATCTACCAGCATACACACATACAAAATTTTATAAGAGGGTAATACTAGCAACAACGATGGTTGTTGAACTCAATACTTTCTATTCTTTTTTTCTAGACGATCAACCTTGTCTTGCTCTACTTGATCATCTTGACCATCTCTGAAATATCTGAACACACAACCACCATTGTAGTGCGTTCCTCTATCCTTTCTACAAAATCTGCATCTATTATGACTTGTCAAATGAGTGTCGAACTCTTGGGTTTCCTAGATGGTGGAGGTGCTCAAACTTACACCCACTTTTCATCCTTTGCTGGATATTCAGTCGTAAACTTCGAATTACTATCTTGATTTTTCATTGGAGACTCCTGATCCTGCTCAAGTTGGGTCATAGGTTGAATCCTAAGATAAGGTCTTTACATTGGCTATTGTAAAAGACTGAATGGTCATATTCTAACGACCTTCTATTGCATAGTGCAACAAACTATACTCTTTTATCTACAAGTCGAACATTACCATGGAAGACACATTCCTTAATGTTCTAATGTGGCACAATCACATTATAGCAGGTAGTATTTCGAGCTACATGCTACTTAATCCTAACAAAGGTTGCAATTCTTGTTGGATTTAAGTGTCTAAGGTCCTAACTAAATTGGTATGATGTTGAAAAATAAAAGTAAAGTCCTTTTTGGGTTGCCCTCATAACCAAGAAATGGCTTGGATTGTTTAGAGGAGAGAGATATATGATTTATTAATATATTATATGATGAATATATTAATTAGAAGGGATATATACACTAAAGTCCCAATATTTTCATCGATTTGACAAGAAAGTCATAAACTTTATTTTTTTGACAGTAAAGTCCAAATTACCGACAATTTTTGACACTTTTACCCTTTTTTCCCGGTTAGCTGGTAATTAGGATTTTTTTTTGTCAAAAAAATAAAGTTTCGGACTTTCTTGTCAAATCGTCAATTAGGACTTTACTGTCAAAAAAATAAAGTTTAGGACTTTCTTGTCAAATCGTTGAAAATATTGGGACTTTAGTGTATATATCATTTTTTTGTTAGAAATTTAATGGTATGATACTCTTTAAGCATAAGAGTTATTAAAACATTCTCTAGTCAGCTAGATCCTATTGAAATCCTTAACGTTTGCTTCTTGTTAAATCATTCTTTTAATCTCAACAAACCGACATTGAAAAAAATAGAGATAATCAAGAAAGAAAGAAAGAACCAGGGTTGTGTTGGCTTTTTGCAGTCCCAAAAATGGAGAAATAAGAAACCGAAAAAAAACGAAATTGCCCTTCTTTCCCTTCTCAACATTCACACCCTTTTGACTAGGCATGTGTTGTTTGTGTTTGTATAATCTGTTCCTACTTTTTAGTTCAAGATTTGGCGGCAAAACAAGAAGAAACTTTTACAATGGTGAAAAGACATGTAAAATTTTCTTCTTACTTCACCGCCAAATCTTGAACTAAAAAGTGGGGACAGATTATACAAACACAAACAACACATACCTAGTCAAAAGGGCGTGAATGTGGATAAGGGAAAGAAGGGCAATTTCGTTTTTTTTTTGTTTCTTATTTCTCCATTTTTTGGACTGCAAAAAGCCAACACAACCCTGGTTCTTTCTTTCTTTCTTGATTATCTCCATTTTTCTTTCTTTCTTGATTATCTCCATTTTTTTCAATGTCGGTTTGTTGAGATTAAAAAAACAATTTAACAAGAAGCAAACGTTAAGGATTTCAATACGATCTACCTGACTAGAGAATGTTTCCATAACTCTTATGCTTAAAGAGTATCATACCGTTAAATTTCTAACAAAAAAATGATATATACACTAAAGTCCCAATATTTTCAACGATTTGACAAGAAAGTCCTACACTTTATTTTTTTGACAGTAAAGTCCTAATTGACGATTTGACAAGAAAGTCCTAAACTTTATTTTTTTGACAAAAAAATCCTAATCGGCTAACCGGGAAAAAATGGTAAAAGTGTCAAAAATTGCCGGTAATTTGGACTTTACTGTCAAAAAAATAAAGTTTAGGACTTTCTTGTCAAATCGATGAAAATATTGGGACTTTAGTGTATATATCCCTAATTAGAAATAGTGATAATTAATTAAGAATTAATCAGAAGTTATTTGGAATTACTTATGGATTAATTAGAATTAATTAAAGGTACAAGGGCTGAGCGATAATTGTTCAATAGTTGAACAATTGAGTGGATTCAAAACCTTCCACAAAGTGGATGGTTTTGAAGGGACAAGCAATACTCTTTTTCGCCAGGCGGGTGAGAGAGACTGCAATATTGGAGAAATCGTGAATAAATCTCCTATAATAACATACTAACCTAAGGAAACTAAGTATCTCTGATGGAGACTTCGAAAATTCCCATTGCATCACTACCTTAATTTTGGCAAGGTCAACCAAAATACCATCCTGATTGTCAAGGTGTCCCAACTACTCTCTCCTTCCACAGTACCTCCAAACTTCTTGCAAACGTAGTCTGTGCATTCGAGAGCCTGAATGGCATCACCACAAACTCATAATGACCATGACGAGTCTGAAAGGCCATCCTCTTCTCTAAACCTATTTTGGTGGTAGCCTGACCTCAAATCAATCCTGGAAAACTAAGTCACACCCTGAAGCTGATCAAATAAGTCATCAATCCTTGAAAGTGGATAATGGTTTTTTATTATCAGCTTGTTCATCTTTCTATAGTCTATGCGCATCCGATGTGAACTATCTTTCTTCTTGACAAATAGAATTGGTGCTCCCCAAGGTGAGGTACTCGGTTGAATAAACTCCTTGACCAAAAGCTCTTGAAGTTGTAAGGATAACTGCTACGTCTTTGGTTGTGAAAGGCAGTATGGAACCTTGGCAATCATGGCTGCACTAGGGATCATATTGATCTTGAAATCAACCTACCTTTCTGGAGGCAAGATATCCCGAACAACCATGTTGAAGGTAACTCCTAGCCCTTGTCACAGAGCAGAAAACTGAACCAACTCTGGTACCCTTACCGTAGATGGTTAGCTTTCCCCCACTTAGGGTATGAACCACAACTAACTGTCACTCGCAATCCATCAGAGCCTCGAACCAGTCCAACCAATCCATGCCCACAATTAAGCAAACATCACCCATCGAAATGGGAACGAGGTCAATCAAAAACTCCACACCAAAAATCTATAATACGTATCCACGATAAACAATCGAAGCTAAAATCGTGTTGTCGTCAATGATAGTACCCTCGAACGGACTATCCAATTCTCCCAAAGCAACATGAAAACTCCTACTGAAGAAAGGCAATACAAAGGACCAAATCACCCCTGAGTTTAACAACACTAAAGCATGTAATGAGTTAACTAGAAATGTACTTAAGCAGAAACATAAACCTAATCATGAAGAAAGGAAAATTTAACATAAAGATAAATAGGTACATAACAGAAACAACATCAAACCCTACCTTGTCCTCCTTTACTGTTAGCTGATAGGCCCGACCCCTCGTCTTCGGGGCCTCAGCTTTCCCCAGCCAGCTATCAGTAATCCGCAATGTCGCAAGAGCTGGAGCTTGCACTAGTATGGCTGCAAGTAATGGACAATCTGCCTTCACATAGCCAATCTGGTTGCAGCTGAAGCAAACATGCATACACTGCAGGTAATCCCACATATAGTGCCCATCTTTTCCACATTTGTGGCACCCGACCCCTCCCTAATAGGGACCCTCACAAGTCTTCCCGCACTTGCTTCAAGTACAACCTCTCTCTCCTCCCGATCTTGAATCAGCAGGTTTGAACCACTTAGTCACCGTTTAATATCCGTCTTGAGTATACTCAATTAGAGGGACATTTATAACTTCTCAAAGGATGCATACTTGGGGTAAAACAACGCCCTTTCAGTGAAAATCTTGGCGATATCAGTCGCCGACTCCGTCATCTACTTGAGAGACAAATACTCTTCAGCTAGTTGCTCCCTCTCCGCCAGTAGAACATACACCGATCTGATCATGTTGGTGAACTGCTTCTAAATCAATGTGCCCCGCTCGGTAGGAGAAAGGGCCATGGAAACCAAGTTCCACCAATCCTTCGCTCCCAAGAGAAGAAGGTTTAACGCGAAACTAACCGTCGGGCTATAAAGACAAGAACACTTGTGGAACATCCAACATCCGCAATCCATCTCATACCAACTATCGGGTCCTTGATACTGTCAATATTTGGGAGTTTCGTCGTATGGAACTCACTATAGTACATCCCCCAACCTCCCGGTTGTCTAGTAGCAGCAAAAACAATACTAGTGACGGTGGCATAAGGCTTATCGAACATGGCTATCTGTTTAGTCCTGATAGACTTGAAAAAATCTGGAATCATCTCTCTAACTGTCGAAGATACCTTGGAGACAATCCACTCGTGAATCTCAGCATCACTCGGACCTGTCCTCCCCTGATCGCTAGTGCCTGCATCTGAACCTCTAGTCAGCACGATGCTGAAAATATAAAGGAAACAAGTCAAAACCATAACATAATGCTAAATTACACTATACAATCCTCTTCCAGTTCCTTAGTATCTTTGTGATCTTTTGCTAATCCTCGTATAGATCCTGTGCTTCCGGTAGTACGCGCTTATACTACCTTTCACACTTATATGTATTCATCTAAAGAATCATCCCAAATTTCTAATTCACTCCACTCGACCACTGCTAGGTGTGCTAACACACACACCTACACTCTCAGAAGAGAAAAAAAGTACACTTCCTAGACTCTCATCTTTGGATTCCTTCCAATAATGTTCTCGTGCCACTAAAAGTCTCTACTAACATGTTCGGTCGTCTCGTGTATGCAATATGTATGTAATACATGATCAAATAGATGGTCGAATAAATGATTATACCATAAGCCAAAAAACAAATAAGGAATAGGAAATAAAGCTAAATCAATCATTCTAAGGCTACAAAATCATAATTATGTACATCTATAAAGCATACAGTTAGAAACTCACAATATCAGTCTAAACTCCAACTAGCACAAAACAAGCAATCTCCTAGCCTATAAGGCATCATAATAATCAATAAATTTTATCACACTTTTTGAAGGGATCCTTAGCTTATCAACTAACATGCATTTCTAACAACTCACATATCAACATACACACACACACACACACATATATATATATATATATATATATATATATATATATATATATATATATATATATATATATAACAAGTATGGATATTTTGGGAGCTCACTTTCCTTTGAGCTCTGGTTGACTATATACATCGCATCTTATTTTCTCCTTTTAAAATTATTATTTTTCAAAAAGGTTTGTAAAAATTCTCAGATCCTTAGTGTAACGTCCGCGTTTTCTACTAGGCATTAATAAGAAGACGTAATTGTTAGGGTCAACAATTGTAACCTATTTGATGTAATAGAGGAGAATTATGTGAATATTATGTGTTTCGTGTATATATTATGTGATTATTATAATATAATAAAATAGAAATAAAATATGCTTCCAAATATAATAATAATTAGGCCGAATATCCTTGACGAAAGTTGAAGTAGTCGTAACAAGGATTCTGGATGTATAAGGAATGCTTAAATCAGACTTATAACAAAGAAGTTATGATCCTTTAAAGTTTCGTGGCCGACCCGATACGACATTGCGCGTCGTAAAAAGTAAATTTTTGTTAGGTTACTTTTTAGCCTTAGTGATCTAAAAGAAATCTGTTGTAGTTATTAAACCGAGAGCATGCATATAAAGAATGTCTAAATATGACTTCATTAGAGGAAGTTATGATTTTTCTAAGATTCAGCGTAGCAATATACAACTCAAAAATCAAATTTTAGATCTGTCGATTTTAGCCAAAATGATCTAAACAAGAATTAAATATCTCGTTAATTGGAGTTTAACGATATAAAAATAGTATAAAACGGACGCCGGATGAGAGAGTTATGCATTTTATACAGACTTTAACAGTCTAATCTTGTGTAAAATAAATAAAGCCAAAATTAGCCGATGGAGTCTAAATGAAAGTTGTAGATCTCGTGAGAGCTTTCCATGGATATAAGAAACGTCAAAAAATGAAGCTCATATGAAGAAGTTACGTACTTTTGAAAATTAGAAAATCGGCACACGCGCATGCCTGATGCACATGCTTCTAGAAGCCGCCACGTAGCACCAGACAGAATCCGATATGTGACACTACACCAGGGCAAGCACATCGAAGATGTGCGCGACGTGCATGGCTATTACGCAACGCACATCTTGAGGTTTCAGCCTATATAAATAGTTTCTCAATGCTCATTCCTTCCCACACAAATCCAATTCTCTCTCTCTCTCTCTCTCTCTCTCTCTCTCTCTTGATTTCTACATCTTTTGTCTAAATTTTTCTTAGTATTTAGGGTATTTTGGTTAGTTTTGAGGTCTCTAGGAGCCTGACATCTAGTAGTTATCATCCTGAAGTTCCACCGGTACAATTTCTGGACTTTCGTCCAGAAAATCTCTGTAAGTTAAATTACACTTATTCTTTGTTTTAGTGTAATTTATATTTATAATCATAGTCGTTGTTATGAACTTATAAATAAGAACTATCAGTAATTCCATGTCGTTATATTGATGGATCTATGCACGTGAGAGGTGTCTAGAATGGTCATGTTAGCTTGGCTGTTGGATTTTAGAAAAGCTATACGCCGAAATGGTCATGCATCCCAACTGTACTGCCTGGATGATCCTTATTTGATAGAACTATGGGTTCATTGGAGTGATTGATAAGTCTAGACTATTTTCAATCACGTAGAATATTAGACTAAGACTTAGTGATAATGATACTAGGTTTCGTCAACGGAAAAGTCAGTTGCTAGAAGTGAAGCGCTGTCCAAATTTTGAGTCATCACTTTAACAAGTGAGTGCATAGTTAGTCTCATCTTACACATATATATGAGGTATTTAAGATAATTACATGCTATATGTGCCTATTATTTTTGTTCAGATATCTATGCTAGATGAATGATTTATACATGTTTTACTTGATTTAAACTATATATGTATTTTTATACCTATAAATATAGTGGGTAGAGATGGGTAGATGAAAGATGATATAGATGATGAGAGATGACATATGAAATAGATGATGAGAGGCCTTGACTTCAAATATGATTAAGTCAGCTAGTGGAGTATAGATGACGACCATGGACTATTCTAGACATTTCAGTGGAATGCTAGCAAGCTCGCAACCTGTAGGTGAATTTGAACTAAGTGTTCACCAGGTGTACTCCATCTCCCCACGGTTGCCTTATTAACATATATTGCTAAGGAATCCCCATGAGCATTATTATCTATCCAAATAGGATCCTTAGGATAGGTCCCTCGAATTAGATGCTTTAGGGATATAAAGTGAGGATAACAAGAACGGGTAATCGTGTAGAATGATTCGATGAAAATATGTAAGTAAAAGAATTTAATTATTATGGGTTGAAAACCCTATGTGCTCACCAGGCTCCGAAGCCTGACCCACTTAGTTTGAGTTTCAAATCACACGAGTGTTCATCCAAATCCCTCAAACCAAGGCTCTAATACCAACTAGTAATGTCCTAATTTTCACAATAATTTTTTCAAATTTTAATTACGAAAAAAATGTCATTTTAGTAAACCAAAACCAATAAAACCATGTGTTCCAAAAGACAAAATCCCAAAATTAGAGTATGATAGATAAACATGAAATCACAAAATACAAAAGCTATTGACGAGTATATATACAGTCATGCCTTCGCCTTTCAACGATCATCAAAAGTACATGAAACATTTAATCCATAATTTTAAGCCAAAACTTAGTGAGTTCCAAGATACCATAAACAACACAATACATGTAAGCATTCAACATGAAGTTGGTTTGCCTCAGTATCTTGGCCTTCAGCAAAAAGCTAGACCGCCTCAACTTGCTATAAGATATGTCAACATTTGTGTGTGTGTGTGTGTGTATATATATATATATATATAATAGATAACAAACAACTCAAAACCACAGTCAACTAACTAACTATTATACCTACCTAACATCATAACCTCATCCTAATATACAAAGATACATACTGTAATATGTTAGTATAGTGAGAAAACTCACCTAAATCAACAAGCTGAAAGATAAACACTCAATGTCTCGCTAAGGCATCTACATGAACCTCCTAACCTAACAGAGCTCAAACCTCAGTCTACTACTCAAAATTCTCAGTTTGACATTAAGTCAAACTGGACAAAAAAATCAACAGCCAACCAAAGTCAACAGTCAATAAAAATCATGTTATGACCAACTAGTGGTAACAGTGTGAGTCACTAGGCGACAAGATAGTCGGGACAGACCTGAAAGTAATGTCAAGACACCTAGGTCTCATGTCGTGAAAAGTTCATTTCTAGTGCATGGACTCGGTAATCCAAGATCTTCAAACCTAAGTCAAAAGACCACTCAAAAAGGTCATTTCTAGTGCATGGACTCAAAGCATGTCCATGCAAACACTTTTTCTTCATCATCCAAGAGCCAAAAGCTAAAACTGCATAAAGAGGTTCTACAGTTCATCATGTATGGCTTACTCCTAAGCCTACAACATAAGTCTGGCTTGCCTTTCGGGCCCATTACTTATGTATGGCTTGCTCCTGGGTTTGTTGGCTTCCACACAAAGCAACATTGCCTCAACCTAACCATACTATGTTGATATATACATAAAAAATAACATATATCCAACAAATAGATAATTATATAACTAGTCAACAGCCACATAGGTAGATCTACAGATCTCTATCGAATAAAAACATCATATATACCAGGACACGGATCTAACAGATTAATACAACACAACAACATCCTCTATAACATGATACATAACCCAGTGGGCCGGCATTGGTGCCTTCGACCCACAAGTGCAGTGAGGACAACTCACTTCTCAGTCTGAAAAGATAGTTGAACACAACACAAATTCGTATACCAACTCTACAGGTCACCTGTACAACAAACAATGACCTTGTCTCAAACTATTTTTCATAATACCCAAAATACCCTTAGGTCAAAGTTGGTCAAAAACCTGGTCAAGCTTAAAAGTCAAAAAGTGAACCGAGTCAACTCAGGGTGAGTACGCCCAGTGATGTGCACTAAATATACTTACCAAATTAAATTTAAGCCCTAACGAAACTTATCTACGAATGCAATAATAGGAAGTGTACCTAGTCAGATTATAGGATAAAAAAGTAAGTTGGGTATCGAACATAGGGAACATAGTTCAATTTATTAAAACAATTACTAAAAATTAATCTAAAAACAAATAATGAAAGAAGGGGCTTTATCTGATTTTGCAAGTTCAGATTAACTTAAAACTAAACAAACACTTAACTAAGATAGGTTGTTATCAAGATATTGAAAGCACTTTCATTTAGTTTTTAATCCACCTTTTTCCTATGCCTGGTTCTTATTTATGGATTAATAAAGTTGGTTATTAAAATATATATTATTAGCAATATTGATCAGGCCTCCTAATATTTTCCTCAATTCATGAACTACTATGTAATGATCATACACAAGCAAACACATAATTGATTATGAATGATAATTTAGCTATTTAATATATATCTAAGGTAAATGTCGATGATTAAGACGATTTACCAAACACAATTATTATCAAATCATGTTCTCTAACACAGTTAAAGTTGTTGTCTTTATTAACTAATCTAAGATTTGATGAATCCTAGCTCTAATAGTTTAATGATCATAAACTACTAGGTAATCAAGCTCATGTAATCTAAACTGATAATTTAACTACACCTAACTTGAATGTAAGCAGCAAATATTAAAGCTTTAACATGCTAGAATCAATAATCAAACGCAAACTAAATCCAACTTCATATAATCCATAAAATAAGAAACTAACTCATAGTTTTAGGTTTCATCTAAATATACGAAAGTCTACTAAATTAGCTACTCATAGCAGTAATTAAACACAAAAACACAATAGGAATAAAGCTAAACATGATCAAACCGAATGTGTAATGTGTTGTCTTGATTGGATCTTCAAAATCTCTTAGCTTTAATCAATCTCTCCTTCAAAAGTTGAATCTCACAGGTTTCTGGCTTCTAATTTTGACTTAATCTCTAGAACAATTCATTCAACTATTTCAAAATCGAATATGGCAAAGGCTATTTATAGTTTCCTTAAAAATGTCCCTCACGCCGTGAAGATTAAGATCTCACGTCGTGAGGTCGGTAACAATCTGTATCGGACATGGAAACTTAGCTTTCGTGTAATTATCTTCTAGAATATTTGCTTTTCACGTCGTGAGGCTTTAAGGCTAACGTCGTGAGCTTCCTTCATACATAAATTATGGGGAATTTCCTTATAACAAGTCGTGGTGCTGATTTTCCACATCACGGGGGATGTAATTACTTGATTCTTCTTCCTTTTAAGCTCTATTAAGCTCCAGATTCAGCTCCAGTCCTTCTAGGTTCCAATATTTGTCACTTATAGACCTTTTTCCTCAAGAATGTCCTATTTGGCTTGAAAAATGTAATTTAACTCAATAAGTATCAAATATCTTTGCAATTAACCAAAATATAACTTAAAATGTATTAAAATAATGCCTAAATATATGTATAAATATGGTAATATCAAAATACCCCACACTTGTCTTTTGTTTGCCCTCAAGAAAAATTGAACTTTTAAGTTAAACCTCCATTACTAACATCACATAAGACAATCCATTTAGAACCCAACCATTACACCAAGACCATAATGCGCATATTTGTGTCTAAAGTTCCTAAATACTTCCTGATCCTAAATACTCACAATCCATATGAACATTCACCCCTTAGTTTGTATGACACTCATTTTTGCAACCCTTCGAGTCCATCCTCGGAAAAGTTTCTTAACCTCAATGTAGTTTTGGTTAAACTCCCAAGCATACATATGGTAAAATAACCTAGAAAGAAAAAGATTACAACTTTGATACCACAATGAAGCTCTTGGAATTCATCTCTTCTTTGATATTTTCTCTTTGATTTTTGTGTATTCAACACATTTTTTGTTTGATTTTTGGTATATTCAATTTTTTATTCTTCAAAATTTTTGATATCTAGATCATCATACTTTGATAGCTTCTTCAAAATTCTTTCAACTTTTGTAACTTTCTCTTCTATATATATATATATATATATATATATATATATATATATATATATATATATATATATTGTTGGGTTTTAGTTCAAAAATAGTTTCAAAAACTTGAAAAATATGGCAACGGAAGACTTTAACTTTGAAGTAACATAAATATTTTACCCACCAAGGATCTTCTTGCAAGTTATAGAAAGATTAAACACCAACCAAAGGAAGGATAAAGAAATAACAACCATTGTAGTTCTTTGGGTCCTCTTGGGAGGCTTGGAAGTTGATGAAGAATGTGGAACCTTTGAGACACCAACAATGAATCAACTTGATGTAGATGCTAGTCCAAAACTCTTAAACTCTTAAGCTTGAAGATGCAAGTAACTTCAAGTGTTCTTAACTAATTAAGAGAGAATGAGAGGGACAAGAGGAACTTTCGGCCATTGCTACAAAGGAATAGAATAAGCAACTAGCCAAGTGAAAGCCCTCTTATTTATATGCAAAAAGTGAAGGTATTAACCATTACTCCAAATCACTTTAAGCAAACTTGTCCCCATTGACAAAAGCATGTCTCCCATGCCTTTAAAGCATGATTAAACAAGTCATACACTTCTTCTTTTTATGCAAATCTCGAAAATTGCATAAAGAAGAAGAAAGTTCGTTTAAATTTTATAAACTTAAGGTTTATAAAATATAAACTGTCTTTTAAGTAAAAGACAAAGGGTTTTCAACTAGTCCAAAAAGTTGTGCATGACTTTTTAATTCATACCATATGAAATAATATGATGTTACATGCTAATGAAAATTATTATTTCCATGAAACAAATAATTTTCAATTTAATTATAAGAGCTTTATTGAATATTTATTAAAATGAATTTCTAATAAATAATCAAATGTATCAAGTTGTTGTTACTGTGACCCCTTAGTATCATATGTTATTTAGCAATATCACTTAAATATGACTCTTGAGCATACTAGATCTTTCAATCTCCCACTTGCGCAAAACTCATATTAGACTGATATAGACAGTGGTGAACGTCTAGCAACATTTCACTGGCACTAAGACCATACGACTGTTTGTGCCATTCTATCAATGCCCAATTCCTAAAAAGCTCAAAGGTACAATTGGTGTATAAGTTAAGTTTATCAGTTATCCCTTTTCTACAGACATCATGTTGAACATGAGATTCGGATCACGATAAATCTCATTAGTTGTTCAACTTTTGGTAAGGCGCCTTAGATGTCTAACTCTCAACACATAAGAGGAACAAATCCCATCTTGACTACATAAGCCTCTTGCGTAGTTCACACCATACTTGAAAATCGTTTTTATAACTGCCCGGTTAAGGAACAACATTTGATCATTATCAAAGCATAGTACTCCCTATACTTAAGTCCCACTATGTATCTCAGGTGTTAAGGATACAAAGATAGTACCTTTTAATCAAGTATCATTCATGATAGCGATCCATGAGATGATCTTGATGTCGGTCAGTTCAATACTAGTTCTCTGACAAGTACCTATGAAACTTGGTTACAACCACTTGCCTACTTTCATCTAGTGAGAGTCAACCAATACAATTCATATTAGTCTTAATTTAAAATTTCTCCCACAATTATAACCGACTATGAAATTTTAGAATAATAACCTTATTCATGGATTAAACATGTTAATATAGAACACAAGTATTAATGTGATGACTATATCGTTGGGTTTTAAGCACTACAACACTCCTATGGTGCACATGCAACCCTAAATGCTTTGGATCTATGTTTTCTCTAGTTATACATGCATTTTCAATTTTTCCAATGCATTCTCCCTAACTAGCATACAATTGAACAATTGAACAATACAACTAGTTAGATGACTTACCTCTTAGAAGGACTTGTAGTTCTTGGCCTTCAAAAGCTTGAACACCTCAAGTGTGATGCATCTAATGGTTTACAAACACCAAATGCAAGACGAAGCTTGATAAAATAAGTTACTTATCACAAAATCAACTTCACTCTCTTAGAATGAATGGGGTACCCAATTTTAGGACTAGGGGTATGCTTTTATAGTGTTACTAAGCTAGGGTTACATTCATGCAAACCCTAATGCTCCATGACCTTTCACATTCTTATGCTCCATGGGTTAAACCTCCATGGACTATCCATGTATTATCTCATTGGTTTAGCCCATCTAAACAATCATAGATCTTTGGCCCACACTATAAGAATCATTGATTTACATAATCAATACCCATATATTTAATTAGTCTCTTTTGATCACAAAATTAATTCCAAATTAATTACTGATCAAAACTAATTAAATAATATGATTTCTCAATTAATATATTATACTTATACTATATTAATAAATCATAAATAACCTTATTCTCAAAAGTCCATCCTATCAAATTGCACTGATGAAGGCAACCCAAAAGGATCATGCTACAATCGGGTCAAGTACATCCCAGTTATAGTTATGGGCTTAGACATAAAATCCAATAGTCTCCCACTTCGATAAGTCTAATAACTATAACCG
Organism: Lactuca virosa; assembly: GCF_052849685.1. Classification (NCBI taxonomy): domain Eukaryota; kingdom Viridiplantae; phylum Streptophyta; class Magnoliopsida; order Asterales; family Asteraceae; genus Lactuca; species Lactuca virosa. The sequence continues at coordinate 102,623,482 of NC_136429.1, forward strand.
CCAATGCAACTTCAAGACCCGACTTACCAATCGTAAGCTTTCAAAAGTCGCTGTCAAACTCTGACCTACTCAGTGACACGTCCTTTAGATAAGGGATCATATATTCCTCTGTTCTAAAGATATCTATGCGGACAAATACATGGAACATAGTCATACTTATTGTCCTGTAATTTTGTTTCCCGATTTCCGATTCGTTTGACATAGAACATAATTGAACACATCAATTTAGTTCTGACTGGGCCCAGCACATAGTCAAAATAGAATCATCGAGGGGCCCAAGATATCGCTTTTAATCCTCTTAGGATAAAAAGGAACAGATAAACTTCGACATTATATGCTTGTACTAACTACTCATCAAATCATGCACAACGACACGTTTTATAACATCAAGTTACTGATGTGTTTTCATGCCATCAATGCACAACCAACTCGTAGTCAACAACTCATATATCTTGGTTTGAAGATTATATGATATTATCGTCTCACAATCACTCGTGATAAATTCCATGAAGTGATTCAGGTGAGCGCGGGTTGAATCCAATACTCAAATCTTATTTCAGGAGCACTCATGAATGGTGTAGCACACTTTTTCTATGTCTAACGCCTTAGAAAATCTACAAGCTAACTCATGACAGTCTTCTTTCATACTTACTTCCAACGTATGATCGATTGTGGATAGTTTGAATAATTTTATTATTCTGGAATTCAAAACATGCAAAGTGAAACAATTGTAAATAATTGACACAAGACAGTAACTTTACTTATAAATAAAACTCCTTTTATTTAATCATCAAATGTCAATTACAATTTAGCTATTACAAGTTTCTATTTATCTAATCACTAAAACTAATATCGTCCGTTAGCCCAATGTCCCTTGCATGCTGCAAGTGCTTAACCCTGTTCAGTCCCTTTGTAAGGGGATCTGCCGGGTTGTCCTCTGACGATATCCTCTTCACCACGAGGTGTCCTTCTTCTATTTGATGTCTTATGAAGTGGTACTTTCTGTCGATATGCCTTGATCTACTATGATCTCTCGGTTCCTTGGTTAAGGCGACTGCCCTTTCATTATCGCAGAAAATCTCCACATGCTCCTTTATGGATGGTATGAATCCAAGGTCTCCGATGAAGTTTTTCAACCATATCACCTCCTTCGATGCTTCGCTTGCTTCTATGTACTCTGATTCGCACGTTGAATCAGCTACAGTCTCCTGCTTGGAACTTTTCCATGTTACTGCTCCTCCATTCAGAGTAAACACCCAGCCCGACTGAGAGCGGAAATTATCTCTGTCGGTTTGAAAGCTGACGTCACTATACCCTGTCACTCTCAAGTCATCACTCCCACCGTGGGTAAGGACCCAGTCCTTAGTCCTCCGCAGGTACTTAAGAATGTTCTTAACCGTAGTCCAATGATCTTTACCAGGATTCCCTTGATATCTGTTGACCATCCTCAAAGCAAAGGCCACATCAGGGCGAGTACAAGTCATATCATACATGATCGAACCAACTGCGGAAGCATATGGTATGTGTTTCATCTCTGCTATCTTAGTCTCTGTACTCAGACTTTGAGTCTTACTCAGTTTGGTATTGCATTGGATAGGTAAGTCACCTTTCTTGGAGTTCTCCATGCTAAAACGCTTCAACACCTTGTCCAAGTATGTACTTTGACTAAGTCCTATTAGTCTTTTACTCCTGTTTCTCAATATCCTTATCCCTAGGATGTAAGTAGCTTCTCCAAGGTCCTTCATAGCAAAACACTTCCCAAGCCAGGACTTAACCTCCTACAAGGTTGGGATGGCGTTTCCTATGATTAGTATGTCATCTACATACACCCACCAGAAAGCTAACTGTACTCCCACTAGCTCTGAAATATACACAGGACTCATCCTCGCTTCTCGAAAATCCAAACTCTTTGACTTTCTCATCGAAACAAAGATTCCATCTACGAGATGCTTGTTTCAATCCATAAATGGATTTTTCAAGCTTACACGCTCTACTAGGGTACTCTGCATTGACAAAACCCTCTAGCTGACTCATGTAAACATCTTCAGCCAACTTTCCATTAAGGAAAGCGGTTTTGACATCCATTTCCCATATTTCATAGTCATGAAATACAGCTATGGATAGCATAACCCTTATAGATTTAATCTTCGCTACTGGTGAGAAGGTCTCATCATAGTCAACACCCTGAGTTTGAGTAAAGCCCTTCGCAACCAGTCGCGCCTTATATGTGTCTACTTTCCCATCCATGTCGGTCTTCTTCTTGAAGATCCATTTGCATCCGACTATCTTTCGACCCGGTACATTGTCAACCAAGTTCCAAACTTGATTGCCATACATGGACTGAATCTCGCTGTCCATTGCCTGTTTCCATTTAGCAGACTCAGGGCTTGCCATGGCTTCCTTGTAGTTTGATGGTTCATCCAAATTTACCAGTGTGCTATCACTGATAAAGTATCACCTTCAGTAGTAATATGAAAGCCATAAAACTCAGGTGCCATCCTAACTCGAGAGAAACGTCGAAGAGGTAATGACTCGTCAATAGGTTCAACAGGAGTTTCCACCTCGGGTTGATTGCTAGTGTTTGAGGTTCCTTCACCGCTTGACTCTTGAAGCTCTTCAAGGTCAATTTGCCTCCCACTGTCCCCTTGGCCTCTGAGTTCTCTCTCTCGAAAGACTCCTATGCTCGCAATGAAGATAACATTGTCACTTGGTTTGTAGAAGAGATACCCAAAGGATTTCTGTGGGTAGCCGATGAAAATACATCGCTCACTACAAGGTTCGAGCTTGTCGTGAGTTTATTTTCTCACAAAAGCCTCGCAACCCCAAACTTTGATGTGGTCTAATGTGGGAACTTTCCCTGTCCACATCTCGTGAGGTGTTTTGGCAACCTTTTTGGTAGGAACTAGATTAAAGATATGGGCGGCAGTCTCTATGGCATACCCCCAGAATGAGATAGGTAATGAAGCTTGACTCACCATGGAACGAACCATGTCTAGCAAGGTTCGATTGCGCCTTTCAGCCACACCATTAAGCTGTGGTGTCCTTGGTGGCGTCAATTGTGAAACAATTCCACATTCCTTAAGATAGTCTAGGAAATCGATACTAAAATACTCTCCTCCTCGATCAGACCGCATCATCTTTATCTTCCTGCCCAATTGATTCTCCACTTCTTGCTTAAACTCCTTGAACTTTTCAAAAGTTTCCGACTTATGCTTGATTAAGTAAATATACCCATATCTATTATAATCATCAATAAAAGTCACATAGAAGCGGTTAGCATCCCTTGTGGCGGTTCGAATGGTCCACACACATCAGTGTGTATGAGATCCAACAGACCTTCACCCCTTCCATAAGTACCAGTGAAGGGTGACTTGGTCATCTTTCCAAGTAAACAAGATTCGTAAGTGTCATCCGACTTCAAGTCGAACGACTCCAAGACTCCATCTTTTTGGAGTTGGGCTATGCACTTCTTGTTGACATGTCCAAGACGATAATGCCACAAGCATGCCTTGTCCAAATCATTGGACTAATCAACACATTATTTCCTAAGTTATCTACAACCATCACAGTTTCATATATACCATTGCAAGGTAATGCTTCAAAATAAAAAACACCATTACAATAAGCATAAATTCCACCATTTTCATTATTAAAAGAAAAGGTAAAACCTTGTTTATACAAACTGTGAAAGGAAATAATATTTCTCGTCATATTGGCCGAGTAACAACAATTATTCATTTCTAAATTTAAACCATTACTAAGCAATAAAAATTAAAGTCCAATCTTGGTCACAGGCGACGCTTTCCTATTTCCCATGATTAATTTTATCTTCCCATGCTCCACATCCCTACTTCTTTTTAGTCCCTGCAAATCAGAACAAATGTGAATACCACAACCTATATCAAGGACCCAAGAATTAGCATGCGATGAGTTATTAGATTGAATAGTGTAAATACCTGCAAAGGAGGGCTTGATCTTGCCATCCTTTATGTCCTTGTTGAATCATAAAAGTGACCCTCTTGAACTCAGCTACCGCAACGGTTCAGCACCCGGAGTCAATCTTGTTCATCAGCAACCGTATCAGCAACCGGAGTCAGGTACCGCAGTCAACTTAGCTAGATTACTTTATTTGTCTTTTATGTAATACACTCTATTATCCAGTATGCCTTCCACGGCTGCTTATAGAGTTGTAATCTAGTGTAGTTCCTAAGTCTCTATAAATAGACTTACTCTCTTTGTATTCTAAAAGAAGAACCGATAACTTATGAATTCTACCTGAATACACATTCTGAAGTTATCTCTCTATCTTTCTTCACTCATCTCTTCTTACTTAAATCTTATCATAATTCTGCTGATCATAATCCCTCTTCGGAGCAAGTCTTTAAGACTTAATCACTAAGCTTGATCTTCCTTATTAACTTGGAGTGAATGCATTCCTTGTTATGAATCAGCTTAAGTGTCCTCTTGATATAACAATTGCTGTCATTTCCATTCCGTTACATTTCCGCAACTAACTCTCTAACTATCTAACTATATTATTGTTGAGCTTTTAGATCCTTTGAGATTAACTATTCCGCATTATACTTGTTCTAACTTTTGTTCAAGTGTGTCTCCAAGTTTTTCTCTCAACAATTGGTATCAGAGCCAAAGTGGTTGCTTTTTGAAAACGGAACTCTGATTTTTCAAAGAGCCTTCTATACCACTAAAGCTCATTTCTTCAAAACAAAAAAAAAACAATTTCAAATGGCACAATCATTATCTCTAAATGTTTCCAACAGTGTCGGTGGTTCTAACCGAGCCCCAATACTAGTCGCAAATGAATATCATCATTGGTCACAAAGAATGGAAAGGTACTTGAGAAGACTGGGTAGAGATGTATGGCGATCCGTAGAAGAAGGACCACATGTTCCAGTCCTTACACCAGTCCAAACTAACGGCGCTGCAACCAGGCTAGGAGGAGGTCAACCAGCCATGAGCCGTCCCACCAAGGATGATCTCGATAAAATGGAAAATGATGCTATTGCTTTTTATGAAATCTCCTGCGGAGTTGCTCCTGACAACTTCGATATTATCATAAATTGCAAATCAGCGAAAGAGATCTCAGATGTTCTCAAAAACCTGTACGAAGGCTCAGAACAAGCACAAGATAAGAAGCTTACTACCGCACTCAACGAGTTCAACAACTTCAAAGCTCATACTAGAGAAAGTTTGGAAGACTCCTTCAAAAGGTTCAACCTGATAGTCACCAAGTTATCCAATGCGGGCACCATCCGCAGTAACCATGAAATCAATCTTCAGTTTCTTAATGGTTTGGGCAGACATTGGACTACGGCCAAGATGATAGTCCAAGGCGATAGAAAGATTCACTCCCTGTCACTTTACAAGCTCTATGGAGAGCTGCAAGCTCAAGAATCCACCGTACTCAAAGATTGTGCTGACTTCGGAGGACCACTTGCTCTCATAGCACAAGCTCCACCGCAGTCACCTTACCCTTCCTCGTATGACACTCTACCGCAGTCATACGAAGCGGATTCTGAATATGATGATGAAGAAGATTTTCAGAAGGCTATTGCTCTGGTTAGCCAACAGTTCAACCGTCTACCACTTCCTTCCTTCCGCAAGAATCAGCAGTTCAACAAACCTCCATTCAACCGTAACTTCGGTTCTCAGAATAACCACTCTCGATTTCCTAAAAGTTCTCATCCACCACCGCAATCTCAGAATATTCAATCAAAGGAGGTACCGCAATCTCCTCAAATCACTGACTCTGGTACTCCTTCAGAAGACAAGACTGATGTTGTAATTTGTCACAAATGCAACAAAGAGAATCACTTTGCACGAGATTGTAAGGCCAATGTAGTAAAAGACAGAGCATTATACCTTAGAATGGCTCAAGAGTTGGAAGACAAAGAAAAGGCTGAAAAGGCAAGGGCATACGTGGCCCATGTCAAAAGAGACCATCAAGTCTGGTCATCCGGAGACGAAGATGAGGCCATCAGCAGTGTCAAAAGAAAAGGGAAAATCTGCATGCTGGCCACTGCGGATGATGATGGGTCTACAATGTTGAACAAGAACTACTGCTACATGGCAAAGGAAGGAACACTAAGCATCGTCGAACAGGTAAAACTCATGATCCAAACTCTAAACTATATCATGCATGACTGTCAGCCTTACATAGATGATCTTAATGACACCTGTGCTGCCGTCCTTACAGACTATAATAAAGCCTTAGATGAGAAGAACATTGCGTCCCAAGAGATGTTCCACGTGAGAGGACGACTGGACAACAAAAGACTTAAGATGGCTATGTTAGAGAAGGACCTGGAGTTAGAAAAGGATGCAAGAATGTTAAGTGAAACTTAATTAGAGATAGCTTTGAACCAGAGAGATTTAGCTCAGAGAGAAATTGTACGCTTAAATCTCTTAATTGAAAAATTGTTTAATGAAAGTGAAGCTATTGAAAATTTGGTAAACAATGGAACCGTGGACAATACATACAATTGGGGTTGGTCAAATGGATATCCTACCTCAATGGATTCCTCACCCCAGTTGAACAAAGACAGACTGTATGTCCCTCCAGACCGAGAATTTCATTTTCCTGTCAATGACAAGACTTTTCCCGAAGATATTAAAACTCACTTCGGTAGACTGCACAACTTAAGCAATAATTGTGTCATTGAGGAAATTGTGTCGGAGGTTTCGGGTCACACATGTGATCAATTTCCTATCTGTGGCACCATCTATCCAAATTCTCAAACTTCATCCGTAGTTGATGAAGAGATTGTTGTTGAGGGCCCCGAAGTCTCAAAAGACCTTCCATCTCTGTCCTCAGACCGCAGTGTCTCTCACTGTAGTCAAATGTCCCACAAATGTCCCACCGAAGTCCCATCTAAGACTTACCCAGCGGTAGTCAAGTCATCCCTACCGCAGTCATCAGTTGAAGGAACTGTAACTCTTCAGCCAATATTTCATGAACTACCTATAGAAAATTTTGAAGTAGGTCAATGTTCCCAAATTCCTGAATCCTCAAGTTCTGATGACTCAAGTCCGCGTTTTCAAAATCATTCTAAGAATTCCAGGAAACCGCAGTTGAACAACAATGACTGCGGTTCACCAAAATCTTTGGCAAAAAGGGCTTTTAAAGAAGAAATCAGATCTCACGGTACTAATAGACAAACTTTTTCAAAAAACAAGAAGCAAGTCAGATATCCTAAATCCAAAAGTCCAAAAAAATTTGTTTTCTCTCACTACATTTCAAAAAACTCTTCTTTCATGAAAACAAACAAAAAGGAAAGTTCAGTTTCAAAAGTCATTCCTACTCCTTCTGACACAACCCAAAAGGGTGTTCAATCTTTTCGAAACTATGTTTTTCAGGTCTATTCTTCAAATGATCCTAAATGGAAAGGTATTTTACCCACTCCAACACTTTTAAAGTCACGTCAAAATTTCAAATGGAAGGGTATCTTACCAAATCCATCAAAAAGAATTCAGAAATCTACACGTGCTAAAACCTTTCATAAACAGACTTTTTCAAAACCCAAAAACACTCGTGTCAGGAATTACCCATCTCGGACCGGTAACAGATCCAAAAATCCTTAAAGCCGCTGACCAATCACAGTATTAGATCAAAAGACAAAATCTCCTTTTGTAAATGTCAGTGTAGTTGTCAAAAGGTTTTATCTCAGGTCAAATCGAGTCAGAGTCAGAAATCTCGTATTTCTTCAAAAAATCACAACACTCCAAATCTACTCAAACACCCAGGACTAGACTCAAAAGTTGACAAGAGACCTGTCCCTACAACCTCGGACCATGCATCACTCAGAAACACATCAATTGTCCCAGGCTCGAAACTTGTTTGGATGCCTAAACTAACCGTGTAATTCTCAGGCTTTGTGCAAGGAGGAACAAGAAGAAGAGTGGTTAATTGACAGTGACTGCTCCTTGCACATGACCGGAAGGTTAGAGTACCTTCGGGATTTCAGGCCTATATGCAATGGTGGAAATGTCACGTTTGGTTTCCAAAAACATTAATTATCAAAGTTTACGATCCAAGTTGCAAGACCAATAAATGGTTAGGTATCCTTTATCCCATCCATTTGAATTCAACCCGGTAGATATCTTACTATATAATTCCTACGTTTATGGGATCTATAATAACAAATTTAATTAGACATGTTTGATCCCATCTATGCATCAGAACTCTCTTGCTTAGGTATCCTTTATCACAAAAGATTTCCGATCAAATCGTCCAATTTGAAAAACTTGTGTAATCGGCCTATAACTTGGTTATAGAAATCGCGAATACGTATCTTTTATCCCACTAGTGCATAGAAGAGATGTGCGAGTGTTCTTCAAAAGGATTGCATAGATTTGAGGTTTGTAAAAAGGGTCTTTATATGTTTTATAATTCTAGTTTAAAAACATATGATATCATGGTTATTACATGCATATAATAAACCATGGTATCAATTTTCAAAAGAAAATTACTTTTAAATGTTCTATATAAAAAGCTAGTTTTTATATAATTAGACGCAATTCAATTTTAATAACCGGTATTAAGTTTGAATGCATTTGAACCTTTTATATCTTTAATAAAACTTCATTTTATTACTTATATATTTGGAGTTTGTATAAGTTACACAAATCACCATTTTAAAACTTATAATGGAGTATTTTCAAAAATTGTCGTTATTAATAACGATTTTATAAAGTCGGGTTTATTTTGAAATTAAAAACTAGTTACATCTTATGTCTAATTTTGAAAACCCAAACTCCATGTGATGTTTATTTTGTCCAAAAAATTTTTAGCATGTGAAAAACTAATTTATCAACCACACAAAATAATGCATAAAATAAACAACACAAACATGCATAAAAAGATATGTGCATAAACATAACCAACTAATGACATTTTTGTGAGACAACACAAAACTGTCAAGTCCATTCTTAAAGGGACATTTAAGGGACAGAAAACTTCTTTTAATGTTGTTGAAGAAGCTCCCACTTGAGTAAGCACCCATTGCTTGCAAAAGATTGGAAAAACTTCTTGAAGGCTAAAATTCAGCAACTGTCGCTAAAAGCCAACAGCCCTTTGTGAACAACATTAGCGACACTTTTCAGAAAATGTCACTGAAAATCTTGCACACCTTTTAGACTTGAAAATTGCTCTTTTGTCTTCAAAAAATGATTCCAACTTCATTTCTTGTTACATTTTTGTACAAATAAATTATTTCTAAAAACTAATTTATTACTTTACAAAAATAACCAAGAAAAGCTAGTCTATTTAATTATTACATACCATATGAATAAATAAATTATTACAACCATTTTATAACAAAAATAACCAACACAACAACATAACAACACATTGGTCCTTGGCTAGTTTATGTAGGAATAATATTACGGAAATGTACGAAAACAAATAAGAACTAGGAAAAAGTTGAGGCATATGTTTAACACATTGTCCTTAAAACAAATTCGCCCGCTATCGGGTGTTTGTTCCCTAGGATACAACAACTAGAAGTGGTTCTTCTAGACCACCCAAACCCTCATTAGGCCTGAATTTTACCTTCAATATAGCTAGAAAAAGAAGAAGATGAAGTGGGGAAGAAGAGAGTTTTCTTACATTCTTTTAGTGTACTCAAATGGTTGTAGAGTAGTGGTATTTATACTACACATTCTATAACCTCCCATTTAAACACCTCTATTAATCAAAAAGATTAATGTGTGTTAATATGTAATTAAATTGTAATATTAATTACAATTTCAGTTACGAAAGAAAGAAATTTTTGCAAGAAAGGTCCCTGCACTTTTCTTTCTTTCTCACACCCATTAAACTTTTTTATTTACTTCTTCCAACACCTTTACTTTAAGGATTAATTTCTCATTCATATTACATCCATTTTGGACGTGTTAAAAAAATGGGGAAAACCCATTTTTATAAATTGGTTAACACCAATTTTCCAACAATCCCCCACATGAATGAAAATTGATCAAGCATTTTCAAGCTATCTAGATAAAATCCAACATTTGAGTCATGCATAGGATAGGTAGGTGTTACCCTTTGAACCTTCCCTTAAGATACGTATTTATTTTACTAGCGGACTAGTAGACTCGATGTCCTTGAACTGTTCTGTCGTTTGGGTAAATAATCAATATGTGTCTCACATGATTCTCCCTGACCTAGATAGGTTCTCATTGATGTGTCCATTATGGTCATGGACACTTGCCTGGTTCTGTAAGAGCTCTTAGGAATGTGCCTATACAATTCCTTTTGAAACGACCCCACTTCTCTCTCACATAGGTGATTCTATAATAATCATTAAAAGCTAATTCGTGATTATTTCTAATTTATCATCCACGACTATAAGCTTAACCTGCATCACTGTTTGTTTTAGGAATGGGTTGGGGTTAACCCCCACAGTGATTCACAAATGTTATATGCAAGTAGATTGTCCTATTAAACCTAGATCTTGGGATCTCCAGTCAACTAGGTTGGGTTTTCCTTCGCAATAACTTATTAATGTATGGGTTTTTGTACCATTCCTCATAACGACCTCTCATTCCAAGCATTTCGTAGTGGATCCGCAATCTGATTTTGACTTTATGTAGTCATTCATCTTGAGAGTCATTGTTGAATGGTGTTATGTCTTTGACAAATATATCTAGACTCACCATTCTTTACATCATCATGTACATATATATAGGAGTTATTGGCTCATCATGGGACGTCTCCCGAGAACTTACAAAGCCCTTTAGTTTATTGTCCAACCTTGGATAAACTTGCAAATTTTTTGTCATATATTTTCCAACAAATGTTGACCATTATCAATATGGTTATAACTACACCATAGTTACCACTATTGAATAAGCATAATTGTGTCAACATAATACGATAAGCATATGTACTACATGTATTTATGAATTCACAATAACATTGGCCAGATGTAATTATGAATTTTCCATACATGAGTTTTCTTGCAAATATCGTATTTTTCCATGCAATTTCTTGTCTTAACCATTTACATGTTAAATTCTTTAGGCATCCTATCTCAAGGATTCTACTATGTCATAAAACAGAATATCACTTTAAAATGTCATTTATATGGATCTATTTCATCACATCCATTGATGTTGAACGACATATTTAAACTTTTGATACCCATTGTTCCAAAGCTTGCTTTAATCATATAATGACTTTACTACTCGCACATTTTGTTGCTTTCCCTCGGGTAAGATAACTGCTTGGCAGTTCCATGTATATTTATACTTCTAAAACTTTGTTTAGAAGTTTTAGTTTCATATCAGAATGATATACTTCCAAATTTCGAGAAGTTACAACCACATATAATGATAAGAGCATGAAATTAATCAAGACATTCTTATGTTTGAAATCCAAACATATATTTCAAATATGTCATCAGCTCTTACTTCTGATTTGGAAACCCACTAAATCGCAATGATTTCTCAAACTCAATAGTTCAAACGATAGAACCATTATTAGTTTTTACAACTTAATCCAATATGATCCTTTAAAAAACGATCATTTGATTCCAAACTTAGAATAATCATATTTCCATTCATAGTCCTTTCAAATTAATGTTGAATATCTTAATATTCATCAAAACCTTTATCTTGTTTTGATGAATTCCAACCAATATTATTGGATTTAATGGAAATAGCTTATTGGGATATAGAAGTATTATTTGATTCTAAATTTCCAAACAAGAAATCAATGCATATATCTATTGAAATCATAGAACACTATGTTCTAACTTATTCTCATATTCTTTGGATCTATCTGCTTTCATTTTCCTCTTGAAATTCCATTTATAGCCTAGTGGTTTACATACTAGAGGTATATCCACTAGCTCTCATGTGTGATTTGGCAAGATAGAATCCATATCACTTTAAATTGCCTCTTTTCATTAAGATCTGTTAAAGGAAGTGAATTCCTTTTTGAAAGTTTGAGGCTCTCTTTCAACTATATACATACATAAATCATCTCCAAATGATTTCTCACTTGTCCCCTTTTACTCCATCACGATCTATTTATTCCTCCATTTTCTTCTTCATGAGAGGATTCTTTGTGCCCAATTGTTTTGGAGCACTTGTCTTTTATTTATCAAGACATGGAGACACATTTTCAAAGTATGATGCATTTGTTGATTCCATTAGTGTACAGGAAAACAATAAACTTTATTGTTTTGTGCATAACCAATAAAGATGCAACCAACAATCTAGTGTACAATCCTTACAACCATTGGCTTAGGTATAACACCCTTTGCGAGACACCCCCACACTCGAATGTATTTGTTGTTGGATATAGTGTCTAAGTCCATAACTTTATTTGGTATGTACTTGACCCGACCCGGCATGGTCCATTTGGGTTGCATGGCATTGCAATACTTGGATAGACTAAATGAGAGAATAAGGCACTTATGATTATTAATATATTATAAGTTCTAATATATTAATAAGAGTATTATTTAATTAGTATTGATCAAGTATTAATCTAGTATTAATTTGGTGATCAAAGTGAGACTAATTAAATATATAGGGTTGATTATGACAATCATCAATTCTTTTATGGTGGATTAATGATCCATGGTTTATGGGTTATGGATGTAACCATCTGGAGCTCCATGGATAGTCCATGGGAGTTACAAATCCATGGGTCATGGGAAATCAAGAGTCATGACAATTAAGGGCATTCATGTGTAAACCCTAATTGTGACAACACTATAAAAGGAACCCTATGGCTAGCAAAATGAGGACCTAGTGGACATAGTGTTACTAGAGAGGGCATAACCGATTTTGAGTGCTAGAAGTATTCTCTCAAGTTATTCCAAGTCTTATGGTGTTGTGTGAAGCATTTGAGGCACAACATTTGGGGTGCTAGGCTCACAAAGTCTTGAAGGAATCCAAGCAACAACAAGGTATGTATTTCTACTAGTTTTATGTTTTATGTAATCCCCATGCCATGCTAGTTAGGAAATAACCTTGAAAAAGAAATTTGCATGTATATAGAGAAAACATAGATTCAAGGTTATTAGGGTTGCATGTACACTTAGGAAGTGTTAGAATGCTCAAAAACCCAACAGTGGTATCAGAGCCTAGGATTGTTTTCTGTATACTTGATGCAAAACTGCTTAAAAATCGAAAATTCTACACTCTGACGACTGGACTCGCCGAGTCCATGGGGAGGACTCGCCGAGTCCATGAACAAATTCATCCTACACGACGAGTAGAATAATGCACTCGGCGAGTAGGAGCGTGTTGGGCAGTTTTTTCGAGTTTTGTTGCTGGAAATGGATTAAGATCATTATCCCAATCTGTTTTGGACTTGTAAAATCTGTTTTTCAAAATGATAATGATTATGTTAACCCATTTTACATGACTTTTATCAATTTTCAAGTATTGTATATGTTTATATGATTTTCTTGAAATTGTTTGATATGAATATTTGTTCTTATGAGTTTTTAGAAGATCATAGGAATTTTGTGTAACTTACATGCTTGTTTAATTCATGATCTTAATGCTAATGATGGTGTCCATAACTTGTCCTCAAGTTATGGATAACCAAAAGTCACTTCTTTTAATTATGATTAAAGAACTAAAGAGGTTTCATAAAATGAAGAGTCTTCATTTTTATGAACCATTAAAACTCATAAGTTACAAATTGAAGAGACTTGGAATAGTTTCAATTCTTGCCCTCAAGTTTTGGAATTTGAAAAGCCTTACACTTTAATTCCAAATTGAACTCTTAGAATTTTTTAAAGGTAAAATTCAAGCTTTATGGACTTCATTAAATTAATTAAAGTGTTTAATTAAAAGAGTTAATAATTCCATAAAGACATGGTTTAAGTTTAATTAAATTAAGTATAGTTTAATTAATAGATTAAACCACCAAGTATTTTAAATGTTTAAAATACACCCTTATACTATTATTATAATTTTAATTATATAGATATGTATAAGAATATGTCATTCTTACCGTTAGTAGGCCTCATTCACGAAGCCGGTCTATAAGGGGGTATAAGGTTGTTGCCTATAAAATGGTGACTTAATGGGTGTCCACTCTCACCCACCGCTTCCTTGATCGGTGGAGGGTCGTTAGCCGAACGGGTAGGATACGACTTTAAATACTCGTTAAAAGTATAATGAATTATAAAGTAACTATACATTATAAATTCCCAATCTTAGTTACTTTAGGAAAATGTGAAATTGGTGCTAGCCCATAAAATTACACTTTGTACCTTACCAAGTCGTTAGTGGAGCATGTGTGGTTAACCGGCACACTAACATGGACTAGTAAGAGTGGCAAAGGGTAACTTGACTTTATTATAGATCGGTGGAGCGTGTGTGGTTAACCGGCACATCGATTAGGTAATATTGTTGAGGGTACCAAGTCAATTTGTATGGTTATTCACACCTTGTTTGTGATCCTCGGCATCCTAGTCACAAACTTGAGAGGGCACAATCGAGATTCAAACATGCCATTGAAAGTTCAATGTATCTCAAAAGATCTAGGAGTTTCAAATCCAATTAAAAACTTAATTATATTTCATTTTTATTGTAGGAAATTGGTAAATCGTCATTTACCTACCTTCAACTATTTTATAATTTGGATTACGGCATCCCTCTTCCAGTTATAAATAGGTTGTTGGGTCCTAGCCTTAATATTTCATATTGGGTGTTATATTAAGGACTTTAAATCAACTAACTTGAATTTCTCCCATTATAGATGTCTAGTTTAGACAGCTATGGTCTTCCCAAATCTTTAGGAACAAGCTTCCTAATGAAGATGATATCCCAAATGGCAACCAAGGTGAAAGATCAATCCCTTTGTTGTGCATTAGTGGGACTGGAAATCATACTTCACTTCCTCCACCTCCTCCAATAAATCTCCTTATCCCACAAGTTTCAAGACATGATAAGTTCTAAGTCACTCAATCCCTATTGGCAAACAAAGTCTATATGTGCTTAGGTCTTGGAGATTAAGTCACATATTGACAAGCCGGGAGAGTAGGGTGTCGAAGTCTCAAGGTAGCTGGCTGTTGACTTGGTCACTCCCTGATAACAGATCACGACATGACCCTTAATGATCTTACCTATTTGCTTGATGATGCTGAATCAGCAATGATTTGGAGCATTGGTAAAGCAAAATTTGATTGGAAGATCAACTTCCCAAACTTCCATGGACATTGACAATGGTAACATTAGAAGTCCAGAAAATCTTTCTCTTCCCAATTGAAAGGGATTGGCCATAGTCAACTCGGTTGACCAAATGGTAAAGAGAAAGGCTAAGTCTGTGATAGTCCCGTGTACCGTTTCCAAAGAGTCCATATGTTTTTGTTGCCAAAGGAAGGGCATTGGTTGCGAAGCTGCCAAATTTACCTAAAAGTCCATAAGGATAGTAAAGTCAAATGTTTGACTCTACTTCAGGTAAAGTCCATTGTCTAACTCTATTAAGTTTCTATTCTGAGATTCTTATTGCATGATGTGACTGGGTCACATGTTGATGTTTTAAGAATCAAAGAAAAGTGAAGAAACTTAAAGGAAGTATATGCTGATTCTGATCGCGAAGAGGGATTTTGATCGCATGGTTCGGTGATCAGAATTTTGAGCTATTACTTAAGAGTTAAGACATATTGCTTAGGAATAGATAACAACAAGGTTTTCATATGGGTTGTAAGGATAAGTTTTCCGCAAAGTTTTAAAATAAAGAAAAGTTTTGATTTTATTTATTTTAAGTATCCTTACAATGGCATTTGTGAAAAATTGTTGATTATATGTTTCCATTAATAGCAATATTTGAAAATGGATTTGATTCTTTCATTTGTGGTAGTATCATAATTTACCAAATAAGGAAAGATTCTCATCGCCCAAGTTTCAGTTAGATAGAAACTTGGAATCAGGCAACTTGTATTGTATGATGAATGAGAAGTTTTCGTCTTTGGGAAATTAAGACTAATTCCTTGTTCACATGTACATGTGAGTCAAGTGAAGGACTAAAAGATTGGGTACACTTGGTTGTGTGCTGGTCAGGTCCACCACAAAGATAAATAATATTATTCGTTATGATTTACTAAAGTTTAGTAAATATGGTTATGCTTACGAGTTTAAGTGTAATTCTGAAACATTGGAAAAGTTTCAATGTATGGCAGAATGAATAAGAAGAATCAAATAAGGCAGAAAGATAAAATTTTCTCCAATCTGAAGAGATGGGAGAGTACTTGTGTATTTTGTTTTATGATTATCTTAGTGATTATGGAACCATATCACAATTGATCCTCTAAGGACACCTTAGTGTGTTTGTTGCCTGAGGAGAGGAATCGTGAATTGTTGAAATGGTTAAATCAAAAGATAATTCATACTTCGTGCCAAAAACAAATCCTGGAGTTATACTCCAAGATTGTAACTTGAGTGACATAGTCTTTAGAAAGTTCATAACACTTGTCAAATGTAGAGTAAGATGTTTCCTATTCTTGTACATTTGAGATTGGTAAGTTGTGATGTTTTGGATAAAACAAAGACCAGCTAAGACCAATAGTGAGAAGTGTTTAACTTGATAAGAATCCGCACTAGATCTTGAATATTTGTTTTGTCAAGGAATGGTTCTTGACAAAGAGAAGTCTTATATGTCAAGAGGATAGTGGGAGTCTAAATGATTCTGAAATAGTTTCAAGAACTAAATCAAGAGTTTTGTTAATCACTAGCCCACGACTTGAGGTTTGTAACCTATCGTGTTGACATATTCTTGTTTCTGTGTCTGTTCCAGTTGAAAGTTGATTATGCTTGTGAGTTCTATGAGTTCTCAATTGTTTGCATAACAACCCGGAAGCAATGGTGGGCATTGTGCTACCAGGTGGCAAGAAATTAAGATTGCACAAGTTCAGTCCCTATGAATTTGGAAGTGTCACTAACCTAGTCCTGTGATTATGGTTATGACAAATTTACATGGATAGGAACACATACACCATAAAATCTAAGTGTCATAAGGTTTCTCTTCGATTCATGAAAATGATGGTGAGGAAATGCTTCCACTAAGAAGATTTTAATTAGATAGCGGTTGTGATATTTGCATTCTCATATAGTTAGTGGAGCGTGTGTGGTTAACCGGCACACTAACTAGTGAGAATTGCAAAAGGTCTAGACAAACATGTGAGCTATCTAAGGAAAGGTGTATGTTTTTGATAAAGTCTTATCAAAGCAATCTAGTATCAGAAATATGAACTTTGGTAAGAAAGTCAATAAAGTATTGATTTCTAGAAGTCCAATAGATTTCTGAGTACATGTCAAAGCTAGTGGGAGCATAAAATCATTATGCTAGTGGGGGCATGACGATTATGTTAAATATTGCAGGTTAGCAATGTTAATTATAGAAAACAAAAGTTTCAATTCGCCTTGAAAAAGTTGTTTTGCTATAATTAAGGGAGAGGATTTTATACTTCACTCCAATTCTACAAGCTTAGATTGAGAATTTAATCTACTTTAGTCAAGAATATATATGAATGTTATGTTGGAATGGTTTAACATAAGAAAATTCTATATATGTTGCGTTCTCAAAATTCGATTATGATTACGGCATCCCTCTTCATAGTTCGAATTATGAAAACATGGCAAATAAAAAAAAATTATAGCATAAATCATGTCCCATATGCTTTGGGTATAGGTTTGATTACATGTGCTATAATATTCATCCATTCTAAATTTTCCAAATGCCTAGGGCATTAAGATGGAAAAAGGAATAGAACTGGAAATGACTAAAATCATTAAGCAAAGTTGTCGAGGACAATCTGAGGTTTACCAAAGATTGGTTGCTCATGGACAATTAGAAGTATAGATTAAGGACCATATTGACATATTTTGAAAAGAGGCAACTCTTGTTCAGAAGTGATGGTCAAAATGGTAATATGGAATTGTCTCCATAGGTGGAAGTTATTCTTTGAATATGTGTAAGATTAAAGAACTTAATGCTAAGAAGGATGTTCAAAGGAATGTACTTTGAATTTGAGACTTCATTTCCATGGAATTGTTTTCCATTGGAATACTTTGTAATTTCTGTTGCCAAGTCTTTGTGACTTCTGTGCATAGTCATTACAAGGGGATCATTGCATATAAGTTTAGAATCTAACAGATTACAGTAGATGGCAAGAGTTTGGTATTCTTTCATTTACAACGAGGATTGGAATTGTGAAATGAGCATCATTGGAATATTGTCAATTGATCTATTTCACAAAGAGAGGACCATATGTAAACATAGTATGCATACTTGGAGTATGGCATAATTGTTGTTTGGAAAAACATAGTGTACATGCTTGGAGCATGGGACAACTAATGTTTTAATTCAAGCATAAAGTTGATTAATCGAAACATAAATAATGAGTAATCAATATGGTGCTTAAATAAAAGGTGTTTTTATTTACACTCAAAGTGTTGGGGCCATATAAGATTAGTATTATTCTTGTGTTTCACTTTGCATGTTTTGACTTCCAGAATAATTATGTTATGGTATATATCATATTATTCAAACCATCCACAGTCAGTCATATGTTGGAAGTACATATGAATCAAGACTGTCATGAATTTGCCTTGTATGATTTGTCTAAAGTGCTTTAGACAATGCAATGGTTGCTACAACATTCATGAGTACTCATAAGGGCTGAGTATTGGATTCAACCCACGCTCACTTGCATCACTTCATGGAATTTATCTCGAGTGATCGTGAGACGGTAATATCATATAAATCTTCAAACCTAGAGATATGAGTTGTTGACTATGAGTTGGTTATTCATTGATTGTACGAAAACGCATTGGTAACTCGATGTTATAAAACGTGCCTTTGTGAATAATTCAACAAGTAGTTAGTACAAGCATATCAGTCGAAGTTTATCTGTTCCTTCTAGAAATAGAAGCGATATTTGGGCCCCTCGATGATTTGGTTTTAACTTATGTACCGGGCCCGGTCAGAACCTAATTGAAGTGTTCAATTTAGTTCTATGTCGAAACAAATCAGAGATCGAGAAACAAATGTTGGACAATAAGTAAGACCATGTTCCATGTGTTTGTCCGACTGATATCATGAGAATAGAGGATTATATGATCACTTATCTTAAATGGCGTATCATCATCATCTCAGTTCTGAGAGACTTTGAAAGAGCTACGATTGCTAATCGGATTTTGAAGTCATATTTGCAAATATAGTTATTAGACTTATCCAAGTGGGAGACTGTTGGATATAGTGTCTAAGTCCATAACTTTATTTGGTATGTACTTGACCCGACCCGGCATGGTCCATTTGGGTTGCATGGCATTGCAATACTTGGATAGACTAAATAAGAGAATAAGGCACTTATGATTATTAATATATTATAAGTTCTAATATATTAATAATAGTATTATTTAATTAGTATTGATCAAGTATTAATCTAGTATTAATTTGGTGATCAAAGTGAGACTAATTAAATATATAGGGTTGATTATGACAATCATCAATTCTTTTATGGTGGATTAATGATCCATGGTTTATGGGTTATGGATGTAACCATATGGAGCTCCATGGATAGTCCATGGGAGTTACAAATCCATGGGTCATGGGAAATCAAGAGTCATGACAATTAAGGGCATTCATGTGTAAACCCTAATTGTGACAACACTATAAAAGGAACCCTATGGCTAGCAAAATGAGGACCTAGTGGACATAGTGTTACTAGAGAGGGCATAACCGATTTTGAGTGCTAGAAGTATTCTCTCAAGTTATTCCAAGTCTTGTGGTGTTGTGTGAAGCATTTGAGGCACAACATTTGGGGTGCTAGGCTCACAAAGTCTTGAAGGAATCCAAGCAACAACAAGGTATGTATTTCTACTAGTTTTATGTTTTATGTAATCCCCATGCCATGCTAGTTAGGAAATAACCTTGAAAAAGAAATTTGCATGTATATAGAGAAAACATAGATTCAAGGTTATTAGGGTTGCATGTACACTTAGGAAGTGTTAGAATGCTCAAAAACCCAACATTTGTAAGATGATTTTATACCCGACCATAACTTAGATGGTATTTTTTTCATTTTCTTTTGGGGTACCTTATTTAAAAGGTAATTAGTTGACAACAAAACTTCCCCCCACATTGAGTGTGGCAACCTAAAACATAAGCAACAACATGGCATTCATCATTAAGATATGATGTTTCCTTTCGGTGATGCCATTTGTTATGGTGAATAAGGTGCCTTAATATCATGTTTAATATTGGCTAAGGATCTGATGTTTTCTTTCAATAAAACTATTTAAATTGTGATATTTTTAAGTAAAATCAAGCTGTTTTCTGATTTCCAAAGCTGTTTTTACATAAAATTGAAGTCATTTTTTACTAAACAAATCCTTTTTGTTTTTCACAAAACAATGCAGTCTGTTCAAGACAGTTTTATCCCCACTTAAACCTGTCAAAAATAAAATATAAGTTCATAATCCAGTAGCACTGTCTCTTAGTTTTCCAGGGACTATTTCCACAAGTTCATACGATTTTTCTACAATTTATTATGAATTTTACAAAATTGTGTATCAAAGCTGTTAAAATCTAACCAGTCAGTGAAAATTGTATTTTTCACCCTAGATAGATTTGTTTACAGCTTTCGGCGAAAACTAATGAAACAAAGTAGACTCATACACCAAACTTTGAGAATTGGTTTCAACAAAACAAGAGTATCCATGACTAAGTTATTATTTTTCAAAGATTGGGACAGATTTGAGCATTTCACAGCAACACGTAAATTGTGTTTTTGAGTTAAGCTAGCTTTTTAACTCGTTAGATACTTAATAGAATCAGTACCGAAGCTGGAAAATATGATACTTAAAACCAAATACATGTCTTAATGACTTAATGACCAAAGGTGCTTCAAAATCACAAAAAAAATCCATTTTTTCTTATGAAAATCATACAATATCAAAATAATGTAAGTAAATTTGTTTCCAATTTGTAGTTCGTTTCGTACAAACGAATTTGTTTTAAGATTGTAGGAATAATATTACGGAAATGTACGAAAACAAATAAGAAATAGGAAAAAGTTGAGGCATGTGTTTAACACATTGTCCTTAAAACAAATTCGCCCGCTATCGGGTGTTTGTTTCCCAGGATACAACAACTAGAAGTGGTTCTTCTAGACCACCCGAGCCCTCATTAAGCCTGAATTTTACCTTCAATATAGCTAGAAAAAGAAGAAGATGAAGTGGGGAAGAAGAGAGTTGTCTTACATTCTTTTGGTGTACTCAAATGGTTGTAGAGTAGTGGTATTTATACTACACATTCTATAACCTCCCATTTAAACACCTCTATTAATCAAAAAGATTAATGTGTATTAATATGTAATTAAATTGTAGTATTAATTACAATTTCAGTTACGAAAGAAAGAAATATTTGCAAGAAAGGTCCCTGCACTTTTCTTTCTTTCTCACACCCATTTAACTTTTTTATTTACTTCTTCCAACACCTTTACTTTAAGGATTAATTTCTCATTCATATTAAATCTATTTTGGACGTGTTAAAAAAATGGGGAAAACCCATTTTTATAAATTGGTGAACACCAATTTTCCAACAGTTTATGCACATCATATACATCAATATACACATCAAACAACCTTTGTTTTTATAAGACAACTTTAAATGACAAAATATGCATGAAGCTTTTATCACATAACAAAAAAAATTGTCATAGAAAATATGTATGAACTTGTTTTTATACAAAAACAAGTTATCCATATTCTCCAAAAACTAAGATTTCCAAAAATCAAAAAATCTAACCAAACTTGCAAGGTGGCTCTGATACCAATTGTTGGGTTTTAGTTTAAAAATAGTTTCAAAAACTTGAAAAATATGGCAACGGAAGACTCTAATTTTGAAGTAACATAAACATTTTATACCCACCAAGGATCTTCTTGCAAGTTATAGAAAGATTAAACACCAACCAAAGGAAGGGTGAAGAAATAACAGCCTTTGTAGTTCTTTGGGTCCTCTTGGGAGGCTTGAAAGTTGATGAAGAATGTGGAAACTTTGAGACACCAACAATGACTCAACTTGATGTAGATGCTAGTCCAAAACTCTTAAACTCTTAAGCTGAAAGATGCAAGTAACTTCAAGTGTTCTTAACTAATTAAGAGAGAATGAGAGCGATAAGAGGAACTTTCGGCCATTGCTACAAAGGAATAGAATGAGCAACTAGCCAAGTGAAAGCTCTCTTATTTATATGCAAAAAGTGAATGTATTAACCATTAGTCCTTAGCACTTTAAGCAAACTTGTCCCCATTGTCATAAGCATGTCTCCCATGCCTTTAAAGCATGATTAAACAAGTCATACACTTCTTCTTTTTATGAAAATCTCCAAAATTGCATAAAGAAGAAGAAACTTAGTTTAAATTTTATAAACTCAAGCTTTATAAAATATAAACTTTGTCTTTTAAGTAAAAGACAAAAGGTTTTCAACTAGTCCAAAAAGTTGTGTATGACTTATTAATTCATACCATATGAAATAATATAATGTTACTTGCTAATGAAAATTATTATTTCCATGAAACAAATAATTTCCAATTAAATTATAAGAGTTTTATTGAATATTTATTAAAATCAATTTCTAATAAATAATCAATTGTATCAAGTTGTTGTTAGTGTGACCCATTAGTATCATATGTTATTTAGCAATATCACTTTAATATGACTCTTGATCATACTAGATCTTTCATATATATATATATATATATATATATATATATATATATATATATATATATATATATATATATATATATATATATATATATATATCACTTTTTTCGCTCAAATCTAAAAATCCTAAAAATGAAAACATATGCTTAAGCAATGGAGCTTAACTTCAACCTTTATTGGTTAGAGATATTATTCTAAGGTGCAATGACTACATAAGCTCTCCTTGA
The DNA here is from genome assembly GCF_052849685.1 of Lactuca virosa. Taxonomy (NCBI): domain Eukaryota; kingdom Viridiplantae; phylum Streptophyta; class Magnoliopsida; order Asterales; family Asteraceae; genus Lactuca; species Lactuca virosa. The sequence continues at coordinate 102,646,426 of NC_136429.1, forward strand.
GACATTTCTGGTACACGCTGCAAAACTTTTTATGTCATCCAAACTACCAGATTACCTTTTATATATCATGACTTTTCACTAGGATTGGGAAGCCACAAATATACTATAACATATGTTGGCTCAATTAAACATTTGAGTTCGCATTGGATCATCCCACACAACACTAGCAACTTAAGTTTTTAATTATATCTAGATTCCAAATTAGACCATTTTTCAAGTTTATAAATTTTTAAAATTTTCTAATCTAGCAAATTTTATTTTCCAATTTAAACTTAAATTCCCTTTTCTTTTTCAACCCCCTACCCCACACTTATTTCATACAATACCCTTATTGTATGCATCAAACAATTTAAGCACATAAAAACAGTAAAAAGGAGAAAAATGAACAAACTCCCATGGGGTAGTAGTGGCGAGATAGAAATCTTGAAAGTGTGTGCAATGACTACATAAGCTCTCCTCGAGACATTTCTGGTACACGCTGCAAAACTTTTTATGTCATCCAAACTACCAGATTACCTTTTATATATCATGACTTTTCACTAGGATTGGGAAGCCACAAATATACTATAACATATGTTGGCTCAATTAAACATTTGAGTTCGCATTGGATCATCCCACACAACACTAGCAACTTACGTTTTTAATTATATCTAGATTCCAAATTAAACCATTTTTCAAGTTTATAAATTTTTAAAATTTTCTAATCTAGCAAATTTTATTTTCCAATTTAAACTTAAATTCCTTTTTCTTTTTCAACCCCCTACCCCACACTTATTTCATACAATACCCTTATTGTATGCATCAAACAATTTAAGCACATAAAAACAGTAAAAAGGAGAAAAAGGAACAAACTCCCATGGGGTAGTAGTGGCGAGATAGAAATCTTGAAAGTGTGTGGAAAGCTTGAACATCTTGAATATGTAACTGGAACTGAACTAAAGCTACTAACTTTGAATGTGTCGACCAAAAATTTGAAACTAAAGGATTTTATCTTCTCAAAGTGTGGTGTAATAAGTATTAAAATGTAATTTTGTAACAACCTGTTGTTTTGAGTAATAAAAGTCTAGACTACAACTATGTACAAGTAAATTTACAACCTAACTTGTTATTATAGTAACTTTAAATGCCAAGAGTACAAGCTTATTTAAAGTTAAGCTAAATTAGGGTGTTATAAATAAACATAAGTTGAAAGACTAAGGGTTTAAAACATAAATAAACCTCATATATGTGTTTTCGCCCAAAGTAATTAAATGAATATTGGGTTTACGGTTTGGAAATGTTCCAAGTTGGTGTTTTCGTTGACCAAAATCCGAAAACACCCCATTCTAGAATGCCAAATCCGTAAACACCCTTTCTAGAAGACCCAATTCCGAAAACCCTTTTCACCTTGACCTTAAATTCGAAAACTCCCTTCCATTTTGACTTTAGGGGCGAAAACCCAATAAGGAGGCCCATTATGAATCGTAAATCCTCTTCCTTGTGGACCTTAAGGGGCGAAAACTCATTATTTAGAGTTAATATATCCGAAAACCCCCTTTAATATATATTGTTCATCCGAAAACACCCCTAAATATCTTGATATCTTATCCTAATTTAGTTTCCCTAAGTGATAATTCCATTTACAAATGCAAACGTCAACTCAACCTCCTCATTAAGTTTTCTTCATATATAAGGTGTATAATAGATCATTTCTTCATTTATCACATTCAGTAAACAAGAACAATCTCGTTCTCTCTCAAATAGCAAACCACATTTCTTACCTCTCAATCTTAAAAGTTAACAACTCCAAGAGAAAACTTTCTTCCATATTACTATAGTTATAAGTTTGGTAAGCATTCTCCATTGATTTAGTAGTTACTCAACACATGAATTCTTGACTTTTTCAAATATTCACACATTAATATGTGTTTAAAAATTAGGATACGGCTATCGTCTCGAGTTCTAAATCGAAGTTCATCGTTCCTATCTCGTAAACTAAACCGCTGTCACATTCGAGGTGAGTTCATACCATTACATTTTCATAACATTTTTCTATGTTTTAGGGGGAGAATACAAGTAAAACACAAGAAACTTGTGTTAATATACACATTATTGTTTAATATTTTATTACGTTAAAGTATCTTTACGTAGAAATATCAAACATGCGGAACAACGTTATTACCAAATTACAAACAGTTACATGCAAAACACGTTCAAACGAAACAATTATCATTTTCAACGGAATAATATCTTTTAAACTATATTAGGAATAGTTTGAGAAACATTCACATCATTTTACCCTTTTAGGGCAAAGAAACGATTATATAAAAATATAATTATTTTTATATATTATAAACATAATGAAAGGAGTAACAATTTCATGTATGAATATTTTCGTTAACAAAGCATGTATCTCGTTGGAAATTTGTGATTCATTCGTCTTCATCGTACCTACCAAAGGTATCCATGGAAGTCATGTTTTATAACCAGAGTCTCCTCCCGGAGAGCGTGATGATTGTGTATAGATCTATACGGGACTGATGATCCCGCACCCTGGCTGTTAGCTACAGCATGACCGGCAAGTTATGGGTGACAAAAGTCATATCATTTTGATGCCTAAAGAACGTCGAGGCAGATAATTCATTAATAGCGCGGTTATGAAAACTCACATGATAAACGACAATACATTATTTTTACGTGAAATCGATAGTACGCTTATTTTACGTAAATACCCATCTCTTCTAACGGTTTTATTCACGAATAAAACTACATGTTATTAAATTAAGTATGACATTTATACTTATACTTTCGGCCTTGGACAATATAAGGCTACAATTCAGTTTTACGGAAAATATAGGATTTCTCGGGATAAATACGATTACTTTACAAACAAATAGTTTACAAATCAGCTTTATGGAAAATATAGGATTTTCCGGGTTAAACACTCTCATTTTACAAACAAACGAATTACAGCTCATTTTATAGAAAATATCGGATTTTTCTAGAAACAAACGAAATTTCATATCATTGAATGGCATACATTTATTCATACAAATGCTTATGAACTCACCAACTTAAATGTTGACACTTTTTGTCAAATAACTTGTATTCTCAGGAAATCAGTAAAAACATGTTAGCAACAGCTTTTGAACATTTGACGTTAAGTCGTTAAACAAAACTTTTGAACATCATATCGTAATTGACTTTTGGAAACATGTAACGCATACAATGATGTAACTTTTCAATTATGTATATGATGGTTGTGTTTTGCTTTCTTTACTATATCAATTGTTATGATACTGCACATGACGTCCTCCGCCCCCGAACGTTTCCGCCGTTCAGGTTTGGGGGTGTGACAGATTGGTATTAGAGCTTTGTTTATAGTGAACTAAGTATATCAAACCATATGATATACAACTATAAATACAATGGGACTAAACTACTCTGACCAAGAGTTATACTTTTTAAAATATATTAATATTTTTATAAAAAGTATACATGCATACATACATACTAAGAATAGTATCGTAATAAAAACAAAACAAAAGTATTAAAGATGCGTTAAGTACTACGAGTACGTCTGAGAGTATGTAATCAGGTCTGGAATAGATATAGCCTGATCAACTATATTCATTCGAGAGGTGATCAACATACGCTTTTAATAGTCGTAGTGGCCAACAAATCTAAAAACTTACCAACCTCATAAACTCGAGAACCAAACATAAAATTTAAAAATACTATAGGAGTATTTTTGTAATACATTTAACCACACACTCAAATTCTCTATGTACCTCTTACCCCTATTTCTCAAATAGACTTTATGGCAGGATTCCGCTTACCTGGAGATCCCTACTTTTCTAATCAAGGAAATGAAGGTTGGATCGTGGAAGATCCAGAGGAAGAATCCGAAGAAGAAATAATGGAAGGCGAAGATGAAGAGGATTCGGAAGGCAACGACTCAGATCCATAGGTTTACAATCCACCGCAAGTTGTCGAGTACCCCGCAGCCAGACAGAACTTTCATGGTCCGACGCCAAGATGGGCCACAGACTTACATTGATGGAGCCAAGAACAAGGCCAATGCCCTCCTTACGGGATGGAAAGAGGCTTCTATAACCTCTCCAAAGGAGGTTCAGCCGACAGGGCTCTCCCGGTTATAGTTCGCCGCATCGCTAACCAAGGAGGTCAGGCAAGAGCATCCGCCAACCAAATCATGGAGGTTGGTGCTACCGCTGAGATTACTATTGTCCGTCTTCGCCGTCTGGACGAAGACCATGATTAAACCAGGAACCACACCGAAGCCCTTTAAGATGAAATGATTGTTGCCCGAGCTGAAATTAGAGCACTTCGGGAGCATCATGCTACGTTGGAGTGACGTTTGAGGGAAGCAGGGCATGATGTGGCTGAGTCCAGTACTCAGAGTAGCAGTCGCCACGAGTAGTGTTTACACTACTCACATTTTGATATATATTAGGACTGCGGATATGTGTTAAATATTACTCTTGTCTACATATAAACTCAACCATGTGTCTAGGTGTTTACACTATTCAGGGTATCGTAATGCTGTCAAGATTTTCCTTTAAACTTTGATGTATTATAGACCGGTGTCAAGGTCAAATTTTCCAAAACATTATGTATCAATATATCAAAGGAATTGACAAGCATTTTACATTATTGAGAGTACTATTATTGAAATTCATAAATTTATTCTTACATAAATTCCCATTATGAATTGAATACAAAACATATTATGAGTCGGAACATAATGCTTGTAGAAACTAATAAAATTGGTTCGTTAGCACCCTACTTACAATTATTATTAAAGACTTACCGTCTTTTCACTTTTAACTCTATGGCAGAAAGATGCCACCAAGAAAGAATCTTATAAGTTTCAACAATACTCCACCAACTCCACCACCGCCACCACCTCCACAATATGACTCTGCGATGTTCCAAGTTGCGGTAACTGCTGTCATAGCAGCCGCCATAACATAGATAAACGCAAGCGGCACCAGTGGAGGGGGAAGTGGTACTAACCACTCAAACCATGGGAAAAGTCATGGACACCCCAGAGAATGTTCATACAAAGATTTCATCAACGAAAAGCCTAAAACCTTCAACTGAAGTAGAGGAGTAATCGCACTAATGCAATGGTTCGAAAAGACTGAATCAGTCTTCGAAATATGTGTGTGTCCAGAAACAAGTAGAGTTAAATATGCAGCGTGCACCTTCTTGGATAGAGCTCTTACTTGGTGGAAGAGCCATGTCAAAACATTAACCCTCCCAGTGGCAAATTCCATGAACTGGGAAGACCTGAAAACCTTAATGCTAGAAGAATATTGCTCAAGGGGCGAAGTGGAAAAATTGGAGCTTGAGTTGTAGACCCTTAAAATGAATGGATCTGACCTCGCCGCCTACACGGCCAGATTCTGTGATCTCTCCGTATTGTATCCTGGGATGGTTACCCCGAAAGCGAAGAAGGTGGAAAGATTTCTATGGGGATTGTCACCCCAGATCCAAGGGTATGTAATAACTTCCAAACCTACTACCTTCGACAGCGTAAAAAGTTTGGCGCAACAACTCATTGATCACGGATTCCGTCAGGGAATGATAACAGCCGCTCCTGAACAACCAAAGGAAAGTGACAACCGAAAGAGACCTTGGAACAATAGAAAGAGCAAGACAACAGAGGAAAAGCCCAAAAGGCAACAAGTGGTGGCAGCTCACGCCCTCACTATCCCAGCAGCCCCAACACCTGCTAAACAATATGTTGGGAATCTACCGAAATGCAATAAGTGTAACTACCACCATGTCGGTGCGTGTCGGGAAATGTATTGCACGAAGTGCAACAAGAAAGGACACACAGTCCGTTTCTGCAAAGAACCAGCTCAACAAATTGCCCCAACCGCGAATACAGGAGCGAGTCGCACTTGCTACGGATGTGGAGAAACAGGGCACATTAAGAGGGATTGCCCGAAAACAAGGAATGCAGGAGGAGTAGGAAGTGTACTGACAATGGGACAGGAGGAGGCAATAGCAGACCCAACTGTGGTCACGGGTACGTTTCTCCTCAACGACTCTTATGCATGCATACTGTTTGATAGTGGAGCGGAGAGAAGTTTTGTGAGCCACCAGTTTAAACATTTACTAAATCAAACACCAAAATCATTAAACGAAACATTCACCGTAGAAATGGCAAATGGAAAGACGGAAAACACTAACGACATATACGTAGACTGTATCCTCTCACTAAACAATCGTTCTTTTCAAATCAACCTCATGCCAGTCTCAATAAAAAGTTTCGATGTCATCATCTGCATGGATTGGCTATGTCCCCATCGTGTTGATATTCTATGCTACGAGAAGGTCGTTCGCCTTAATCTACCAAATGGCGAAACCCTCGTCATTTACGCCGATAAGCCCAGTACAAACCTTCGCATCATTTCTTGCGTCAAGGCTCGGAAATACCTTTGCAAAGAATACTACGTACTCTTGGCACATGTCGTGAATGAAAAGCAAAAAGTAAAAGACCTCAAGAGCATTCCTGAAGTCTGTAATTTTCCTGACGTATTTCCTAAAGATCTTCCACGAGTACCTCATACGCGACAGGTAGAATTTAGAATCGATCTTATTCCTGGAGCTACCCTAGTAGCCAAATAACCATATCGTCTAGCCCCAGCTGAGATGCAGGAATTATCCAGCCAACTAAACGAACTACTCAGTAAGGGATTCATTCGACCAAGCTTCACACCTTGGGGAGCACCGATCCTGTTCGTAAAGAAGAAGGATGGATCGTTCCGAATGTGCATCGGCTATCGCGAACTAAACAAACTCATCATTAAGAACCGATACCCACTACCGCGAATAGACGACTTGTTCGATCAACTCCAAGGAGCAAACTATTTTTCAAAAATCGACCTGAGATCCGGATATCACCAATTACGAGTCCAGGAAAGCGATGTTCCCAAAACGGCATTTCGAACGCGTTATGGTCACTATGAATTTGTAGTGATGCCCTTCGGACTAACCAATGCACCCGCAGTGTTCATGGACTTGATGAACAGGGTATGCCATCCTTTCCTAGACAAATTCGTGATTGTGTTCATAGACAATATCCTCATCTACTCGCGAGGCAAAGAGGAGCATAGTCAACAACTTCGACAGGTCTTGGAAACATTGCAATCGGAAAAGCTTTATGTGAAATTCTCAAAATGCGAGTTTTGGATCCGAAAAGTAGATTTCCTAGGTCACGTGGTCAGTAAAGAAGGAATACACGTGGTCCAAATTAAAGCAATCAAGAACTGGTCAGCACCAAAAACGCCAATGGAAATCCGCCAATTCTTAGGCCTTGCTGGCTATTACCGCAGATTCATATAGAACTTCTCAAGGATCGCTAAACCACTTACTACCCTAACTCCCAGGGTGTAACTTTCAGTTGGGGAGAGAAACAAGACACTGCAATCAAAACTCTGAAGCAAGCTCTGTGCAGTGCGCCTATTCTGTCTCTTCCAGAAGGGACAGAAGACTTCACCATATACTGCGATGCCTATTCTGTCTCACTCGATATGTTAACAATTCTGCGAACAAAGCAAACCAATGGTTATAACAAGATCACAAACATCTACCATTCGGTTACATGTTTAAAAACAAACCAAACAACGAAAACACAAATTAAACACACATAAAATAATCTAAGAATATAAAATAAAATAAATAAAAAGGATAAATAAGTCATTCATAATCTCCATTTCCACCCGCTCCACAAGTCCTGGCACCATCGTTTTGTTCCGGCCAGATCTCGCTCCACAAAGGACAAATCGGGTATTGATTTCCCAAGTTAGGTGGTTGCTCTACATGAAAGTGTTGGATCTTGTTCTCCATAGTACCACTTATCCAATTCATACTCACGCTCATTCTATCAAAATACTCAGCCATCATCTCATCACGAGACTGTCCTCCTCCCATAGGTACATTTTGTTGTACCGGCTGACCTCTCTCACCTCTTCCATGAATGTTTCGTCGTCCTATCGGTCTCGGCTCCTCTTCGGATTGCTCAACGATTACTTACTTATCAACTGGTATCCTCCAATGCGTCCCCATGTTCTTAATAACCCTCATGGACTCTAAGTAGCTCAAAGGAAGTTCATCCCCTCCTATGCATGTCAAAGTACGACTCAATCTTGGGGTGAAAATTCGATATGATTTTGCCAAACGAGTGATAAAATTCCCACCCGCAATTGGATTCCCAGCTCGTGAAGTTAGCACTTTAGTCCCCAAATATTTCTCTAGAAAATATAGAATATTGTAACACAACATCGGTGCTATAATACACCTTACGAAAAACAAATTGAGACTTGTGGCCTTGTCCCCATGCTTCTTATGGTTAATGGAAAATGCCACGAGGCGGTGAACAACTCTGTGAATGGGTGACCGAATTTTCCTCTCTTGCGACACCCCGGAATGAAACCTCCCGTTAGAAATTTTCGACCAAAACTCGTACTCTTTTACCCCGGCTTAATAGTCACATGCATCGACCCTCAAAAATATGTCAAAAACTGGAGACATCGCTTCATGTTGTTCATATATCCCCATCCTCCATGAAAACTCGGCCAAAATGCACTCATGGTATTCGCCCCCGAGACGAAAGACTGGGGCCCTAGCGTAGTGAGCATCCTCTGTGTGTTCTTCAAACAAAACTGTTGCGAAGAATTCGATACATAATTCTTTAAAACCGGCTCACTAATAAAAAATAAATTATCCCACCCATTGCACGTGAAAGAAACCCCATACCCAACGAATTTTTTTGTCAAGTATTGGTTCAACATTTCCATGATTCCTATCTCTTCTAGCTTTGCCTAGTCAATTGTTGAGGAAATGGCAAACTCCCGGTTGTACAGCCACCCCAACTTATTCGTGTAATTGTTCAACAAGCCTTGAGGAAGGTTGTCGGGAAACCTATACAACGGGTGTAGTCCAGAAAAATTTCCTTGGAATTGCTCATTGCTCCTCTTTGGTCCCTTTTTTCTGTAAAATCAAGCAACATACAAAACCGCAAAAATAAAACAAGAAATGTCATTAAAAATAGCTGGCAAATTAAGGATGCATCAAAGCTCACGTTGTGAGGACTAATCCTCACGTCGTGAGGTCGATCGATGGCAACTTCACAATCAACATTCACTCAAGCAAAATTGAGTCCAAAAATCACTAAGGGTTTTCTCAAACTGTAGTTTAATGTCTGAAAATCGAACATGCAAGTTCAATTTAATACCAAAATGGGGAAATTTGTGACTAAATCAAACATAAATAAAAACCCTAAGTCCTAAATACCCAAAATCAATGAAATTAAGGATTATGGAACATAAAAATTATACCTTTGATGATGTTAACGTAAGAAAGAAGTAGAAAAAGAAGATTTTGGCCGATATCGAAGTGTGTGGGGGGGGAGTGGGTGTTCACGACGTAAGTGTTTGAAAGTGGGTCAAAAGAAAGTGACTTCTGTTCTTTTAAGTTGATACCCGTGTTTTTTAACCCTCACGTCGTGAGGATCTTAATACTCACGTCGTGAGTTTCACATGGACCATTTTATCGGGCTTTTCTTTAATGGCAAAAAAAATCGAAGTTTTTTCTTTAAAATGGCTTTCACATATGAGTGGGACCCCGCACTTGATTTCACAAAAAAAGAATGACTAAGACTACTATCCTAAAATGTAAAAACAAATAAACAAAAGAAAATAAATGAAAATGCAAACCGAGCTCGGGTTGCCTCTCGAAAAGCGCTTCTTTTTTTACGGAGTCATGAGCCAGACTTCTTCCCGCCCTACGATGTTACGGTTGGGATTGGGATCTCCCTTTGCTCCTTTTGCTCCTTCCACCTCTGTTTGTAGGCTTGAACCCGTCTTATCTACGCTTTCTTTGAATTTTCCTTCTTTGTTTGTCTATCGCAAGCTCTAAGTTTTCTTTTAATTCCTTGGGATTTTTCATCATTCGAGTTCTTCACTTGGTTTTCAGCTAGTCCCTTTTTGTCTATCTTCATTCCATCAAAATTTACCTCCTTTCCTTCTTGATCATCCTCTTCATCACTTGACCTTATCTCTTCGCTTTCACGAACTTCTTCTTCTTGTATTTTTGGTGTAGTAAAAGCAAAGACCTCAAAAATCATCGAGATGGAGGCTCTTGGTTTAGTGGGCTTGACTTCTTCTTTAGGCTTTTCTCTTGTTTGGACTTCTTTCCATTAATTTTTCTAATTCTTCAAGTTCATTGTCTTCATCCATAAAGAACACTTCATTTTGAGCTTCAGACTTCTCAAATCCTTCTTCAACTCCGAATGTCATCTCTTCTTTTCCCACTCACAAGGTAAACTTTGATTCACGAACATCTACCAAGGCTCGCATGGTATTAAGTAACGGGTGCGCAAGTATAATAGGTACATCTTCATCCTCATTCATGTCTATCATCACAAATTCAATTGGAAAAACAAATTTTCCAACTTTTACTAATATATCTTCAATTATGACTTGAGGATGAGTCACCGAACGATTTGCCATATGAATTGTCATCCTTGTGGTCTTCAATTCTGGAAGGTTAAGCTTTTGGTAAAAAGAATATGGCATCAAATTAATGCTTACATCCGAATCGGCTAACGCGAATGTCTTCGTGTTATTTCCAAATTCACGTGGTAAAGTAAGGCGTTCAGGATCTCCCATTTTCTTTGGTATTCCTTCCATAATCATCATTGAACATTGTTCATTAAGAACTACCTTGGATGTCTTCTCTAGTTGTTGACGAGTGTCGATGAGATCTTGAAGAAACTTTACGTATTTTGGTATTTTGGCTAATGCTTCAACAAAGGGGTTATTGATTGGTATGCTCTTGAATTGATTTATAAACTTCTTATGTTCTAGTTTCAATGGATGTACTCAAGATCGAGAAGGAAAAGGCAATGGAGGTTGATATCGTTTAACAAAAGATGAAGTTTTTTTTATCAGAATGACCCCACGACGTGAGATGTTGTTCCTCATGTCGTGAGAACTGGGCACTAGCACTATTTTTTTCTTCTATCCTTATTCTCTTTGGCATCGACTCGGGCTGCTTTGTGTCTTCATCTATTGCCTCTAAAAACTCAGAGATGGTGTCTTCTTCAGTGGATATGGCCATTACATGAGGTTGCGTCTTTTGATTGGGGATTTTAGGTGGTAATCGTTTATTCACAAGCTTAGTTAATTGCCCGAGCTAAGTCTCGATGTTATGGATGGAAGGTTGTTGATTTCTAATAGTAACATCAATCGCATTGTGATGTTTTTCAAAAGCCTCCATAAATCTACTAAGTATTGACTCATAATCCATCTTCTTCTCGTCTGGTTTGCCGATAGTTTTCTTCATTTTGCTTCTTGTATTCTTCATAAGGAAACCATTCTTTTTTTGGCTTTCTCCAATCTTCATCAAATCGATCACCACTAGAATAACAAACTTGAACTTTCCTATTCCCATTTTCGTCTAAATGGAAATCCATGGTTAAGTGTGGCCCATTGCAATTGTCACAACCCACACGTATTGCGTGTATGGATTGATCCATCTTCGTCATTCGCCAATCCATGGTCTCTAACTTTGCCAACACTGCAGCCAATTCTTCCGAAGCACCATTTCCATCCTTGTATCCTCTTCTCTTGTCTTCTCGAGGGTTGTTGTGTTCCCTTGAATGCTTTGAAAATTCTTCTGTTAGCTCTTTAATTTCAGCGGGGTTCTTCTTTATCAGTGGTCCTTGAGAATCGATGAGTTGCCTACTTGTTACATTCACCCCATCATAGAAGATTGATACTTCTTGTTGCACATTAAGATCATTATGGGAACAATTTCTTAGTAACCCCTTATAGCGCTCCCATGCGTCATATAATGATTCCCCCCGCGTTTTGCTTGAAATTTGTGATAGCCTTCTTTAATTTTGCAACTTTTTTGGTGGAAAAAATTGTTGGATGAACTCTTCACACATTTGTTCCCATGTTGTGATCGTTCCCGGTGGAAGTGCCTTTAATAAATCCTTAACCATTCCTTTTAAGGTGACCGAAAGCATTCTTAACAACACTGTTTCTCTTGGTACATTCGGAATATTGAAATAATCGGCGATATCATTGACTTCATCGATGTGCTTGTAAGCGTCTTCATGGTCTTTCCCATAAAATGAAATATATTTTAGCGGGTAAAGGATGTGTCCATTTAGCTCGAAGTTGATGGTGTTTAGAATTGTAGGGAGTACAAGTCTCGGCCCGCTTTCACACATCTTTTTCTTGTACTCTTCCATCGTCATGGTAGTTATGTCCACCATTGTGCTACTGAAACAAAACAAAATAAAAAGATAAAAACGAACTATAACTAAAACTGAAGTTGTAGTTCTCACGTCGTGAGACTATAAGGCTCATGGCGTGAAATCTGAAACTTAGAAAATTTTAACTAATGCAGAAAAAATAACTTTGTGCGGGTTTTCCCCCTAAAAAATGATCAATTAACCTAAAGCAATTAAACTTATAACTGAAATATCCGTTCCTTGGCAACAGCGCCAAAAACTTGATGTTCACTAAATATACCTACCAAATTAAATTTAAGTCCTAACTAAACGTATTTACAAATGCACTAATAGGCATTGTACCTAGTCAGCTTATAGGATAGAAAAGTAAGTTGGGTATCAAACACAGGGAACGAAATTCAATTTATTAAAGAATTACTAAAAATTAATCTAAAAACAAATAACGAAAGAAGGGGCTTTATCTGATTTTGCAAGTTCATATTAACTTAAAACTAAACAAACACTTAACTAATAACGCTTGTTATCAAGATATTAAAAGAACTTTCATTTAGTTTTGAATCCACCTTTATTAAAAGAACTTTCGTTTAGTTTTTAATCCACCTTTTTCCTATGGTTGGTTCTTATTTATGGATTAATAAAGTTGATTACTAAAATAGATATTATTAGCAATCTTGATCGGATCTCCTAATATTTTCCTCAATTCATGAACTACTATGTAATGATCATACACTAGCAAACACATAATTGATTATTAATGATAATTTATCTATGTAAGATACATCTAAGGTAAATTTCTATGATCAAGACGATTTATCAAACACATTTATGATCAAATCATGTTCTCTAACACATTTAAAGTTGTTGTCTTTATTAACTAATCTAAGATTTGATTAATCCTAGCTCTGATAGTTTAATGATCATAAACTACTAGGTAATCAAGCTCATGTGATCTAAACTGATAATTTAACTACACCTAACTTGAATGTAAGCAACAAATATTAAAGATTTAACATGCTACAAATCGATAATCAAACACAAACTAAATCCAACTTCATATAATCCATAAAATAAGAAGTAACTTATTGTTTGAGGTTTCATCTAAATAAATGATAGTCTACTAAGTTAGCTACTCATGAAAGTAATTAAACACAAAAACACAATAGGAATAAAGATAAACATGATCAAATTGAATGTGTAATGTGTTGTCTTGATTGGATCTTCAAAATCTCTTAGCTTTAACCGATATCTCCTTCAAAAGTTGAATCTCTTAGGTTTCTGGCTTCTAATTTTGACATGATCTCCAGAACAATTCATTCAACTCTCACAAAATCGAATATGGCAAAGGCTATTTATAGTTTCCTTATAAATGTCCCTCATGTTGTGAGGATTAGGATCTCACGTCGTGAGGTCAGTAGGAATTTGTATCTAACAAGGAAACTTAGCTTTCACATAATTATCTTCTAGAATCTTTGCTTCTCGCGTCGTGAGGCTATAAGGCTCACGTCGTGAGCTTCCTTCATACATAAAGTATCGGGAATTTCCTTCACTAAAGAGCATGCATGGAGGGATATGAGCAATCAAGATTCCATTTTTATAACTCTAGACACCATCAAACGTCGAAAAGGACAACTCATTTGGTCTAGCATAGTCCATACTCACTTAGACCAATAATATGGGACTAAAAGCATGAAACTTCACATCTAGCAAGATCTAATGATATAATCAACAAAGCTCAGAACTTTATACCTTCTGGAGGTTACTTAAGGGGTGTAAAACTCATATCTCAATGCTTGGAGCTTCTTACTTGCTATCCAATGGATTCTTACCTTCCACAATGGACTCCACATCACCAAAATAATCTCAAAAAACCACAAATGGAAATTAGGGTTTGTAAGGTACGAAGTGGGAAAAGGAGATTGATGAGGGGAAAAGGTATTTAGAGTTAATGATGCTTAAAAAGTCACCAAACCCTAAAATTTAGGCTCCTTGGGACCAATTTTGCAAAACAATTCCATATTAAGGGTGTAAATGGAAAATACCTAGAAATCGAGGTGCTACAAAACACATATTGCAAAATCAGGAAACCAGTGTTACATAAACATTTTAATACACTTATATATATATATATATATATATATATATATATATATATATATATATTATAATATAATGTCATAAAAAAAGGAATAAAATCCTTAAATAAATAACATTTTTAAATATATGATTCTTGAACAGATGAAATTGATCTTCTTCAATGATCAAAAGAATCAACTTGTTTCCAACCATTCTTACATGAATGTGATGTATTCTCGTAGAAATGTAGATATGATTTGTGATGTATGCCTCTACAAAATGTAATATTCTTGGTATAATAGATTTGTTTTTCAACTCGATTATAATTCTTCAAGAGACTCGATCTGTAGAAAGGACCTTTGAAATATGTTCCATAGAAGCAATTAAATCCTTATAAACATCTTGTATGGTTCCTAAGTATACGACAAACGATGACAATTATAATCAAGAAATAAATAATTTAGGCATGCCAACAATCTCTAAATATTATTAAAAGAGAAACCTTATGACATCATCTAAAACAATCAGGGCCGTTGATTGTGTTTTCTTTATAGGTTTTACACCCTTAGATCAATTTGCTTATGTCACCTTGATCAAACAAAAGTCAACCCGTTTGTTTTGAAGCCTTACGCGGTTCCTTAATGATTTTAAAGTTTCCAAAATCAAATTCCGTTACCAATATTAATTTTCATCCGTTATATTAGGAAATTAAATACAAGAATTGAATGAAAATGATACTTGATTTCTTTCCAAACTTACAACTGCAAAATTGGTTCCTTATTAATGTAAACCTTAAATTTAGGCTCTATTTTCATTTAAAAATTCTTTCCAAATATATTATATGTTGAAATATCGGAAACTATTAATTTCAAACTTCAAAAATTTCGGATATTATCATGAACCAATATATTTTCAAGCATGATATCTTCTATTTTAAGTTTAAATGAGATTTCAATTGATTACCTGCTAATTTTCATCATATTGACTTGTATATAGATTTCAAACCTTTTTAATAATCGATTTACAGAAACATTCTGTCATAATTCTTCCGCAGAAAACAAAAGCAAAAAAACTTCAACCTTCCCATCAGTTTGATTAGTCGAATAAGTGTATGTACTTCTTCCTTAAATCCTTTTAATCCCTTTTAATCTATAAGTCTGACACTGTTTTCAAATTTATATGTTTTTACTCATTCGTATGGTTCTTTGTTAAATACTTATAATTTGAATGTATAATGTTGTTTCTGAATTTATATTTTTTTTATGTTGTGTTTGTTTCTTGTTTCCATCTTTTTAATCTGTAACTATGATTCTATTTTCGAAAACAGTAAACTCAATGTTAAACTTGGATGTTATAAATAATGAAATTATGATGTTACATGTGTGTATACATTTGTAAAAAAATCAATGTTAAACTTGGTTACTTTTGTACTAAATGGGTATATAATGATAATCAAGTTTTTTTTGTTCTTTTATCTGTTTAGCATCGAAGCAACAAGAAAACATTGTTTTTTTAATTCATCTTGAATAACCATTTAATAGCTATATGTAAAAGATACGCATACTCAGCAGTTAAGACCACAAACCTTACTCAAACGTCTTCAGATGTCTTGAAGTAAACATTCATTTTTCTATTATTTTATCATTATCATAAAATAAAAAGACATCAACGTGTGTTTAAATTGTTTTATCCGTCTCATAATAACAAGTATGTTGTATGCCAATTCTATATTTTGACATTTTCAATGAGTCACGGGCAATGTCTAAATTGAACAAACATAATTGTTTTTATATTTATTGGTTAGATTTTCTTTATATTTAATATTGTAGAGGGTTTTATGTGGTTCATTTTGAAGAAACATAAATAAGTTGCTATTTTTTGAAATAAACAATTCTATTTCACAATATAACCATAAAATAACAATGTATTTTGAAAGTACATTGTTAAATGTTGGATTATAATTGCGTAGACCAATTTTCATGCATGATCGGCTATATGTAGTTGTTTACCGTGTCACAAGTAAAAAATGTGTGAAGGTACTCATATGTGACAAGGAAGGTCGTTCAACTAATAAAACAAAAAAATATTGTCTATAAAGAGGTCCTTCAACAACTATATATATTTATTGATTTCAGTGTATTTTCTACACATTTCAATAATACCAATAACCCTGCTTTTTTATAACTATTCTGCAATATCTATATAAATTTGTATTTTATTTATGCGTTCCTCCGCGTTGAACGCGGGTCATAATCTAGTATTATAACAAATGAAATTGTGAGAATCATATTCTTTGAGAATGTTACCATGAAATCAAATTTTGAACATTCACATTCTATGAGAATGCTTCCATGAAATCAAATTTTAGGCATTCACATTATGTGAGAATAGTTATTTGTCAATATGGTGTTATGGTTAATAGCGAATATGTAAAGTTAAAATAGGGTTTATATGTTTTAACCAACATCATCTTTAGGAATTAACTTTTGGAAATTTACATGTTCAGAATGGCCAGGAGACAAGTGACGATGATATTGACCGATAGAAAACCAAACATACCCATAAAATATGACAATTTCATCAAATATATACATTTAGTGTGGTACAATCTCCACTCACATTCTACGGGAACGAGAAACTATTGCATATTGCTCTGAAACTTGCGCCATGATTAATTAGATCTCAAAAGAAAAATAAATCTTCAGTAAACAACTGTCGAACAGTTGGTGTGAAGAAAAATCAGGAGAAACTTGATCAATCATGTGAAGATAAGAACCATAAAATGAAAGAAACATATCATTAAAAAAGTTTAAAGAAACCCACCGCAACAATCGTAGTTTAAACAAGTATAATTGCGAAAATTATTGGATTAAATGTAGGAAGACATGCCTGAAATTGTTCAACTGAGAAGGATCATATTGCATCTCGTCTAATTATTTATTATGATGTTGTTGTGGTTCTTTAGTTTGGAGATGAAGAGGATAGATGATGGTCAAATATGATGTTTGTGATGGCAGGTGTTGTATTGTGGCAAAGTAAGGTTGTTTTGATGAAGATGATGTTCCAATGAGATGGTGCTGAAAACGACGGACAAGAGATATCTGGGTAAAATGTATCATCGTATCACAAACAGTCATTTTTTAATTTAATGGACAAAAAAGATCATGTATTCATAGAATATTTATATGTTATATTTAATCTTAACTCTCTCTCTCTCTCTCTCTCTCTCTCTCTATATATATATATATATATATATATATATATATATATATATATATATATAGGTTTTAGATCCTATGAGAAACAAAACTTTCGTGAGAAATAAATCAAATGCAGGTTTTTTGACGAACCAAAGAGATTAATCATCAGATGATATACAAAAAATCTCTCAAAACAACGGTTCAAATATTCATTTTTTTTTATTATTCAATAAAATTGTCCGGAAAAAGAATTAACGCTTGAATCATTAAATATATGAATCATCGAGACGTTTTTTTGATCAATCATTTCTAACTCATGTTACGTTTGTATTAACTAATGATTCATTAATTTTTTCCCAAAAAACATCCAAATAGCTCATTTCTCATATTTCTCAATGAAAATTTTGTTTATAGGCCGAACATGGTAGTGTTGGTGGTGGCAGCATCAGTGACGGACATGGTGGCGGAAGTGGTGGCAGCGGTGGCGGAGGTGGTCGTAGAGGTAGGTAGCAGAGCGGTGGCAGTGGTGGCGGCGGTGATGACAATTGTGGCGGAGGTGGTGACGAGCGGTGGCGGAGGTGGTGTTAGGTAGGTGGCGGATGAGAGGCATGTGGTGGATTCATATATGAATATACGTAAATTTATATTTACATATGAATATTACCTCTCCCCGGCCACAAATTCTTTTTTTTATCGTCTTTTTTTAAATGACAAATGTAATTTACTCTTTAGTTATTATATTTACAACGAGACTTAAACCGCCGACTATGAAATAAAATCACAATATTTATACTGCTGTATAGAATAGTTTTTGATCGTCATTCTCGAAGTTTAGTATAATGATGTGGTTGTGAGCCTACAGCAATAAATTTAGTTGTAGTCGGTTCATCACCTGGCCCATTCCCACCTACATTCAAAGAACGTTCAAGCTTCAACATATGTCGTTTATATACATGGCTAATAAATTATGTATTATTAAAAGTTCTAGATGTTTAAAAATTACGATACTTAAATAATAAGGGAAATGGACTTAATAAGGTAATTAACTTTTCGGTTTGTTCAAATCTGGGTAACTATCTTTTTTTTGTACACATCTAGGTAACGAACTTTTTGAAAATGTTCACATATGACCATTATGACCGGCTGTAGCAGGTTACATCCGGTCATAACCGGTCATAATGGTCATATTTGAACACTTCCAAAAAGTTCGTTACCTAGATGTGTACAAAAAAAAAATTGTTACCGAGATCTGAAACACACCGAAAAGGTAAAAGTAAATTACACAAACGGTCCCTATAGTTTGGGTAATTTGTACGTTTGCTCCCTAACTTATTTTTTTACTTTGATGATCCCTACTGTTTGTTTTTGTTGTGCGTTTGGTCCCTATCTTACCTCAAAAGACTATTGTGCCTTTTTTTAATTTATTTTCTTATTTATGTATTTTTTTATATATTTTAAAAAATTAATAGACCCCATATATTTGTATCTCCTCACTCTAAACCTGAAACCACATTCGAGAAATTTAATCTCGGTCCCACCAGTCACCATCTCATCTCTCATCCTCCTCAACTTCTCTTTCCTTTCCATCTTTAATGACACCAACGTCTTCACTATCCCTTCCTTTTTCGGTCCTTAAACTCCGACGAACCAACCCCACAACCTTTCTATTGGGTTGTGGTGTGGAAAAATTCAATAAAGAGACAGTGTGTTCTGGGGTTGGTTCGCTGGAGTTGAAGGACCTAAAAAGAATGGAGAGTGAAAACATTGATGTGGGGTCTATTAATTTTTTAAAATATATAAAAAAATAAATACATAAATAAGAAAATTAATTAAAAATATAAATTAAAAAATGGCACAATAGTCTTTTGAGCTAAGACAGGGACCAAACGCACAAAAAAAAATAAACAGTGGGGATCATTCAAGTTAAAAAATAAGTTAGGGACCAAACGCACAAATTACCCAAACTACATGGACCATTCGTATAATTTACTTTTACCTTTTCGGTGTGTTTACATCTGGGTAACAATCATTTTTTTGTACACATCTTGGTAACAAACTTTTTGGAAGTGTTCACATATGACCATTATGACCGGATGTAACCTGCTACAGCCGGTCATAATGGTCATATGTGAACACTTCAAAAAAGTTCGTTACCTAGATGTGTACAAAAAAAAGATAGTTAGCTAGATATGAACAAACCAAAAAGTTAATTACCTTATTAAGTCAATTTCCCAAATAATAATAACCAAAAGGTTTCTAGTCTAACGGTATTTGGTGTTGTCCTTCCTTCTTAAGGTTGAGTGTTCAACTTCCGTTGTGACATAAATGAATTTTAGGACTAGTTTACTAGTTTAGGAGTAAGTTAGATTTGTCGTTAAAAAAACTTAAATAATAATAATAATAATAATAATAATAATAATAATAATAATAGTTTTAAGAAAATAATTTTAAAAGTTTTTGTATTTAATATACTTTTTGGAATCCTTTAAACAATTCCACGAATTTAGGTCACTTGCACTTTATATAAATATGTGAATTTTATATGTCTGTTAGACATATATTTAAACTAAGCCAACCTATTTACATATACATGAACAGAAAGTGGAACCTACTTTTAAAAATTCTACCAAAATTAATCGAAGATAAGTTAATTTTAAAGTTGGCAAGGCCCTTCCTCTAAGTATATTGTTTTACTTTCTATCTCTTTGATTCATATAATAATAATTCATATATGGTTGTTCTTGTTAACTTTCACAAGATGAAAACTTGGAACTACCACTTAGAAAACACGACTGAAAATGATATGTAAAAAACTGGAATGAAAAATTGCATTTCACTACTGCTTTAACAACCGGAAAGTACAAGACTTTTATATGAAAATAAACCAGAAAAACAGGAACTAACTTCTACTGATTCTACCAACTTTATTTAAAGTACATAAGCATAAAACTAGGACACTACTAACAAGTTGAAACATGCAAATGCTCTGTAACGGTCACGAGTTGATGATGTGGCATTGCTTAGTCAACAAACTCCCTCTCAATGCCACAATTCTTCATTCCAACCTGTGAGATAAACTTCAATAGCTTGGGTATTGTCAACACCTTTGTAAGCATATCTGCCACTTGATTATCCGTATCAATGTGTACCAGATCAATTTCACCCATTAACACTTTCTATCGAATGTAATGATCGTGGATTTCAATATCTTTTGAACGAGCATGGAATGTTGGGTTACCTGCTAATTGATTGCCGACATATTGTCACATCTTAGCACCACCTGATCTCAACAATCATGTCTCAGATCACTTAAAACTTGCTTTAACCATACACACTCTTGTGCAGTCATCGAAGCGGAACGATACTCAGCCTCAGTTGTTGATAATCACATTGTAGGCTACAATTTACTGCACCATGACACCGGCCTAATTCCATGCAAGAAAACATACCCGGTTGTTGATCGACGAGTGGTAAGGTCCCCATCGTAATCTGCATCACAGTATCCAGACAACATGAATTGTGACTCCCTCTGATTCCCAACCCAATTTTCCCCTTAACATATCGAAGGACCTGTCTAATAGCATGAAGGTGTGGCCTTCTGGGTTACTGCATGAATCTGCTTAAGACTCCCACACAGTACGCCAGGTCCGGTCGAGTCAACGTGAGGTAAATTAGACTTCCCACCATCTTTCGATACATTGTAGCATCATCCAATTTGTATCCATCGAACTGATGCAACCTAACATTTTGATCCATGGGTGTATGAGCTGGTTTTGCATCAAGCATAACAAACCTTTGTAAAAGATCCTCCGTGTATTTCTTTTATGCAATAAGAACCCATTATCTTTATAACTCAATTCCAACTCTAAAAACCGTTTTAGCTTCCCCAAATCTTTCATCCGAAACTGTGTACATATATTCTCTTTCAGCTGGTGCACCTCTTTGCTGTAGTCACCTGTGATGATTAAATCATCTACATACACCAACACCACCTCTACTTGTGAACCATGCGCTTTAACAAACAAGCTAGGATCTGAGTTAGTACCGGAGAAACCATTATGTATCAGAAATTCAGCAATACATCCAAACCATGATCTAGGGGGTTGCTTCAATCCGTATATGGCTTTCTTTAATTGTAAACATAATTCGGATGATTTTTATTCTCAAATCCCATTGGCTGCACCATGTAGATCACATGGTCTAGAGTACCATACAGAAAAGCATTGTGTACATCCATTTGATGTAACACCTAACTGTTACGTGCTGCCACAGCTAAAAGAACTCGAACCGTGGAAAGCTTAGCAACCAGGCTGAACGTTTGTTCGTAGTCTAGCCCATGTTGTTGAGTGAAGGCACGAGTAACCAATTGATCCTTAAACCTTTCCACCGACCCATCTGTTTTATGCTTCACCTTGTACACCCACTTGCTAGTGATGGGCGTAACATTAACCAGTTTTGGTACTAATTACCACGTTTCGTTTCTTACTAATGCTTCAACCTCCTCTGTCATAGCTTGTTTCCATGCAGGCTTGAATTTGGCTTCTTCATATGATTCTGGTTCTTTAACCTCTTTAATAACAGTTTCCGCATGTGCATATCTAGGATTAGGGGTTCTAATCCATGTTGATCTTCTTAGAGAGTTTACATAAGCACTCCCTTGGGAAAAGACACATGTATTCCAGGGATTTTGTGATGAACTGACATACAAAGGTTGGTCTTGGGTAGGCTGTTCATCACATGTACTAGACATGTCATACTCAGTATCAACGATACCAAAGAAAGGTAAATAAACCTGATGTGAGTTGACACTCTCATTGTCTTTGATAATGTATGGCAAGTCTTCACTAGGTTCTGACCACCATGAGGATGTCTCGTCAAATACAACATTCCGGGATACGGAGCACTTTCTCGTAGATGGGTCATAACACCTCCAACCCTTCCTTTCACTGTCATATCCAACAAACATACACTTGCTTTCTTTCTTCTGCAACTTGTGTCGATCTGAACTAGGAATAAACACAAAGCAGACACACCCGAAAACACGAAAATAGCTTACATTAGGCTTGATTTTCAGCAACTTCTCACACGGTGACACATATTTCATTTGTTGTTGAGGTACCCGGTTGATTACATAGGCAGCTGTCTGCATCGCTTCTGCCCAATTTTGCCCAGGAATGTTTTTGGCGTGCATCATACTCCCACAACTTCAGCCAAGTGTCTGGTATTACGTTCTAAGACACCGTTTTGTTGCGGGGCATTAGGACAAGTTAATTGTCTTCTGATCTTGCACTCGTCTAAGTAATCTGTGAACGCCTGAGACCGATACTCACCACCGTTATCTGTCTGCAGCATCCCGACTTTGTGAACGGTTAATTTTTTAGCCTCCATTTTAAAGAGTTTAAACTTATTCAAGGCTTCACTCTTTTCCTTCATAAATAACACCCAAAGAAACCGTGAAAAATCATCTATGAATGTAATCATATACCTCATACCTCCAATGGATGTTTGCTTCATAGTTCCAAATACATCACTGTGGACTAGTTCCAAGGGTTTGTTTGATTTGTAGCTTGAAGAATGGAACACTAGTTGGTGGGATTTATCAAATTGGCATCCGGAACATACTACATCTTTAACAACCGGTAATTTAGGAAAACCTGCAACCAATTGATTAGTCAACATCAATTCCAGCTTAGAATAGCTCACATGCCCCAACCGTGAGTGCCAAAGGTCAACACTTTGAGTATTCTTGGTCTTTTCTATGTAGGCAGCCTCTGCAGAAAGTACATACACTGTGTCTCGTCGCCTACCACTGATAACAGGAACTGATGATGTCTCAAATTCATCGAACACGCTCACTTGGTCCGGTCCAAACAAAACGTATTTCCCAGCAGATGTTACCTGTGGAACAGAGAACAAGTTATTTCCCATCCGTGGAACATGATAGACATCCTCCAACTTCAGTTCTTTTCTGTCGGAATTAGTAGGGAGAGAGACATCCCCAATATTGGCGATTGGGTGTCGGGAATTTGCAATGACTACAACTTGATTGTTGTTGTACTTTACCGGATTTTTGAGTTGGCTCTTTTATCCGATCATATGGTGAGAATAGCCAGAGGCAACTATCCACTCATCTAAGTGATTTGCGCTCCTTTCAGATGACGTAGCTAGGGAAAGATCTGGGCATTCTAAATTCATGTTCACTTTATTATCTTGGGCTAAAACAACTTGGGCTTCTAAATTAGTAGACCTGATAGACACTTGGGTTTCAGAATCCCATTTCGCTTGGCTGCTTTTATCCCTGGTCACGTGATCCATTAGGGCATTCACTTCCCACCCTTCTTCTATTTGGACAGTCGCTGCATTCTCTTCTTCATTTTGTTGTGGACACTCCTTGGCCATGTGACCTTTCTTCCCGTAATTGTAACATCGGAAAGGAAACTTCTTTCCCTGTGAACGTTGCTTGTTGTCTGATGAATTTCCGAACGAGGCTTCTCCTTTCTCCTTCTATTTCTTTTCATCAGACATGTATTTCCCTTTGCCTGAGTTTCTATTTGTAGACCTATTTGATTTGTTCTTGTGTTTCTTTTCCACATACATGGATTCATCATTGGCCTTAACTTGTACACCTGCAAATTGTTTCACCAAGGATTCTTGGCTTGATAGGCATCGCAGTGAATGTTAAATATATTTTTTGGATTCGCCGTGTGAATTTAGATTCACATTGTAAATATTCAAACATTCACATTCTGAATTTGATGAAAAAAAAAACAATTTTTTTTATCGAATTTGATATCATTGGAAAAAGGATAAAAAGTTATGAATTTCTGTATTTTTAGTTTTTTTTTTATAAAAAATAAGTTGTAAAAGTTAAAAAAAAGATTGGTTCCTTGGTTCCTTCGTTAATTATGGTTCTCTATTGAACCTCACCCTATATATATATATATATATATATATATATATATATATATATATATATATATATATATATATAGGTAAGTTCAATTGAAAAAATAAAAAAAATTGAGAATGGGGGAATCATTTTCAGCCACTCATTTATTTTTGCCGCAAAAGCCTCCATCGTACAGGCGGAAATTGAAATGAATACACATGTGTTTTCCAACAAAATATGTTTTCTTAAACTATGCTATCATTACCTTAATATATACAAAAACAATGTTTTTTTTTCATTTTTTTAATTTTTAAAGAGCTATTTTTATCGAAAAATGATTTTAAATATATCAAAATTCATAATTTTTTTTTCTCTATAAATAGACATCCATATTGTTATAGTTTTAAGATAAATTAAAATTTTTATTTTTTTATAGTTTCAGCTATCGTTATATATATATATATATATATATATATATATATATATATATATATATATATATATATATATATGTTCAGGTTCATTTTAGACCATGCTAATTTTGTGAGACCGTGAGACCAAATCTAAAAATAATTTTAAAATGCAAAATAAAAGGAAAAATCCAAAAATTCTTTTTTTAGTTATTATTTTCGGAACTTTAATTACCTAAAAAAAATAAAAAATAATAAAAAAAATTACCGTTTTTTTTTTAAATACGTGAAATATTCTAATAGAATATTACACTGTAAATATTCTAATGTGATTTTTAGAATGTTAGAATATTATACTAGATTTTTTCGAATATGTAGAATATTCTACAATTTTCTACTAGAATATGTAAAAAAAAAAGTATTTTTTTTATTTTTTTGGTATTTTTTTTATTTTTATTTTTGGAAAATATAAATTTCGAAAATAATATTTGAAATTTTTTTTTTGAAAATTTTCAATTATTTTGCATTTTAAAAATATTTTTTGTTTTTATCTACCAAATGAATGGCTAGGATTGCGTCTCATGGTCTCACAAAATTAGGCCGTCTCACATGAACCTAAGCCTATATATATATATATATATATATATAGGGTGAGGTTCAATAGAGAATCATACTTAACTAAGAAACCAAGGAACCAATCGTGAGCGTTGGAAATCATAACGATCAACAGCCAAGGAAATAGATGTACACTTTTTCATTTGACGCACACACACCGGATTATACCAAAATCCATCTTTTACAAAAAACTCACCACTTTTTTTCGTTTAAAATTTTTTTTAAGCCATGTTTTTTATCGAAAAAAAACCGAATATACCGTTGTTCACGATTTCTCGTTCTCTTTCCATAGAGATCCATGATGATATATAAAAAACGAACTTTTTTTTTCGAAAAAAACCCACTTCATTTTCTTTGATGAAAAAATTTAATGTCTATTTTTTTTATAGAAAAAAATTTAATAAATATATCAAAATTCATATTTTTTATACTTTTTAAACATAGATTCGTATTCAAGTTAAAAAAAAAAAACTTTATTTCAGTTTAGATTCACATTGTGAACCTGTTCAGATTCATATTGTAAACCTATTCAGATTCACATTATGAACCTCCTTAGATTCACAGTGTGCATAATAAGAAGTCAGATTCACAGTGTGAATCTGAACTGATCGGAGCTTTTTCACCTTGTGAATGTTAAAATTTGAAATATTTACAGTTTAGATTCACAGTGTGAATCTACACTGATCGAGGTTTTTTTTTGAACCTTCTCAGATTCACAGTGTGTATAATAGTAATTCAGATTCACAATGTGAATCTGAACTGTTCGAGATTTTTCATATTGTGAATGTTAAAAATTGAAATATTTACAGTTTAGATTCACAGTGTGAATCTGTACTGTTCGAAGTTTTTTTTTTTTTTAGTCGGTGTTGATGTTTATTAATAGAGTACAAAAAATTAATATTTTTGGTATAATTAGTTTTTTTTTTGATAAAAATAAACTTAAATATTGAAAAAACTAAGAAAATTAAGTGGGTTTTTTCGAAAAAAAAAAAGTTCGTTTTTTATATATCATCATGGATCTCTATGGAAAGAGGACGGAAAATCATGAACAACGGTATATTCAGTTTTTTTTTTCGATAAACAACTTGGCCTAAAAAAATTTTAAATGAAAAAAAGGAAGTGAATTTGTTATAATCCGGTACATGTGCGTCCATTATAAAAATTTACAACCCTTCATTTTGCCGTTGATCGCTTTAAATTCCGACGTTTTGGATTAGTTCCTTAATTAATAATGGTTCTCTATTGAACTTTTCCATATATATATATATATATATATATATATATATATATATATATATATATATATATATATATATATATATATTCTGCTTAATAAATGAAGCTTTGCAAACACGGCCAGTTCAATTATTTATAAATAATGTCCTGGTAGTTAGGATATCATTTGAATATTTTTCCTATAAGTCTTCATTGTCCTCAAAATTCAACAATTTGCAATGATTCAACTCTTCACTTTCATTTTTTAACGGCTGAAATAATTGGATTATTTTTTAACCACTCAATCTAATTATTTGGAGCCTTAGGGTTTCTAAAACAAAACCAATTATAAGAAGACAACTATATTATAAAAAGGAAAATGACTTGCAAGGATAATTATCTTTTCGTCTTGTTCAGGTTTAGGTAACTTCATTTTCTTTTTGTACACATTTGACCATTTAACTTGTTAAATGTGTTCACATATTACCATTGCCACCTGCGAAAAAAAAATAAAGTTGTCTAAATGTGAACAATTTTTTTTTACAAATTTCTTCAGATTTTTTATAAATTATTACAACATTTTTATGATATTTTTTTCCTATAGGTTTTTCTAATACATTGTTTTAAACTTTGCTTATATTTTTTTTAAAACTTTTTGTATACTTTCATATAATTTTAATGCAAGTGCTTTTAAACCAAATATTTTATAAATGTTTTACTTTTTCTTATAAGTTTTTAACTTGTTTTTTTTTTTACATTTTCATATAATTTTTTTTATAACTTTCATACATTTATTTCTAAACTTTCTTTTACAACATTTTTAAAGTGTTTCATAGATTTTGTATGATAATTTAATATTTTTTATAACATTTTAAAATACTTTCGTGAAATACTAGTTTAAAACGTTGTATTAAAAAAATTAAAAGTTTATAAACTTCTAATCAAAAAGTATTAAAGAGTTGGAATAATTTAAAAACATTTACATTATATAGATTTTTATTGTTTTTTTATTTGCTAAGTAATATTTTCTTTTTATTTTTCTAAAAGACCCTCCATACTTATTGTTACATATTTAATTTATTAAATTTTTTTGCTAGATACTATTTACTTTAAAAATATTGTATATGCTTAAAAACAAAAGGAAAAAAAATATAAGAGGCTATATAGAATATTTCACAAAAAAAGCATATTTATTAATTAAAACGTAAATTTTAAAATTGATCAATATTTAATTGATATTTAGGAAATTATGGATATTTTAAAAATAACGTTTGAAAAAAATAATACAAACAAATATGAAAAATAAAATTTTTATTAAAAGTGGAGACAATGATTTATCAAGATAATTAACTTTTCGTTTTGTTCACATTTAGACAACTTTCTTTTTTTGTATACATTTAACCATTTAACTTGTTAATTTGTTCACATATTACCATTGTCACCTGCTGTAGCTGGTGGCAATGATAATGTGAACACATATAACAAGTTAAATGGTCAAATGTGTACAAAAATAAAGAAGTTATCTAAATGTGAACAAAACGACAAAGATGATTACCCTGGTAAGTCATTTTCCCTTATCAAAAAGTTGCTCCTTTTGGTTTAATTCTCGACGAGCACCGATGATTTACGGTACGTCCAACGAGCACAAATGATAATCATACAAAGAAAATCAACAATAACATGAGTCAAGTGAGCAACTAACAAAGAGTCCACCCAAAAGAAACATATCCACCACACTCTGAAAAATTTACATAAGCCTATCTAACCATCGACTAACCCATTGGTAAACCTGAGCACCCACCGCACATCATAAAAATAAATGAGCAATATCGTCCATAAGGCTAAGGGGTATGATCACCACCAACCTACTAGAAAAGTGATGCCAATTCAGCGCCACGTCACCTCTTGGAAATAGTTACCACTCCACAATATTTATAATTTTTATTTTTTATTTTTTTGACATTAGATTAAATAAAAACCATAATTTAAAACATAAATAAATATTTTACATTATGTTAAAAAAACACAAATTTAAATCCTAAATTACTTAAAAAACATTAAAAAATTAAAATAAATTACTAAAAAAAACATAAAACATACCAAATAAAACATTACATTACTTAAAATACATAGAAATTTAAACATAAATTACTAAAAAGACATAAAAAAAACATAGATCTAAAAAGTTATCCATATTGTTGAAAGTGTGTTTGTGATCTAATATATATATATATATATATATATATATATATATATATATATATATATATATATATATATATATATATATATATATATATATCAGTGTTGTAAAAATGGGTCTAGGCGGCCGATTAATCGGGGATTAATCGTTAGGCGGTCTTCAACTGAATAGAATTAAGACTAATCGGTCGGCTTAATCGGTTTTGGTCAAAGGGGGTCAAAGTCGGAGCTAGACGGTTCTAATCGGTCCTAGGCGGTCCTAATCGGTCCTAGGCGGCCAAATCGGCGAAATTTTAAAATTTTCAAAATCTTAAATATTAAACCAAATTTTCAAAATTTCCAAAGTTCATAGTATTTCAATGTTCAACTAATATATAAAAAAAAAATTTTAAAAAAAATAAATTTTAAAGTTTTTCTCCAAAATTTTCAAAATTTCTATGTTTTCAAATATACAAATACCCAAATTTACTTCTTTTCTTAAGATATATTAAAATTTGAATAACTTTTCTTATTAATTGGATAATAAATTGTTGTGCTTGTTAAACTTTTTATTAAACTTTTACGCTTATTTATTTATATTCTTACGATTAAAGTTGGATTTATAAATTTTTGAATAATTTTCTTAATAATTAATGGTCCCCGATTAATCCCAGCCTAACCGATTAATCCCTAGACCCCAGTCCACCGACTAGCTCACGTCTAACGTTTTCTGCAACCTTCATATATATATATATATATATATATATATATATATATATATATATATATATATATAAAGAGAGAGAGAGAGAGAGAGATTAATTTTAAATTTGAAAGATTTTTTTTTGTAATGTTTCCAACGGCTTCATCTTCATCCGTCTTCATGCCCACTCCACACCCAACCCACCGGAGCCCGAGGGGGTATTCACGTGTGGGTTAGTGTGCCACGTCGGGACTCACGCGTGAGTTGTATACCCATACCGGATAGCCTGAGATCTCCACAAACATAATATGGATTGGACTCCAAATCACGGTCTCTCGTCTCCAAATCCAATCTTATAGGAATACGGATCGAGACGAGCTTTCCAAATAAGAGCATTAACTTTAATTGAGACAAATTTATTCCATCTCGTTGAGATGTACGTAGTGGGTAACCATGTATCATCAATGTGAACTCTGACCAAACCAACAAATCAAACTTCCCATGCCATTTATTCATCGTCTCTGACAAGACACAACTACCTATAATCTGGAGTAAAGCTAAAAGTTGGATCTCCTCAATACATCCTCGAACTGGACGAAGCCACCGAGAACTCCATTGTTGATTCTCCCAATGCTCATGAATTGTACCCGTTTTTGCAATGATAGCATATACGAACAATGAAATCTTAAAATGAATGACTCATCCCCACACCAAGCCTCACTTTGAAAGTTCATGGAAACACCATTCCCTAATAACCTTATACATTATCAAATATTTTATAACATTCATGTCATGCATAAGTTTAATGGAGCCTATAATGTTTATCCAAATATCCTCATTTAAGGGCCCGGACATTCCCACCAGAAAAATCACCATTAGCTTTATTACACGTTTTTATCAACCTAACCTAAAGAGAGTCTGACTCATTAAAAAAACACCACTTCCATTTATACAACAACTCCAAATTAAAGGCATAAAGACTACCAACACCTAATCTACCATTCTCTTTCGAGTTCAAAGTGACCTCCCATTCACCTGACTTATTTTATGTTTATCAATTTAACCACCCAAAAACCTAGTACAAGTAGCTCAAGAAGCTGGTTAACAGCCTCTAATAATTTAAAAATAAACATATAATATATGTCTAAACTCCCCAAAACCAACTTCAAGAGCATAAATTTACCCAGCGGAAAGAATTTTCACCTTTACTTTAGACAAGTGAACCTTGAGCTATTCATAATACCTCTCCACCCTTTCACTTTATTCATATTACCATCCGCCAGAGCATGAATAGCTTCAAGTCCCACACCTACACCATGGAGTCTCGACTTCTGTAGATATCTTAAAACCAGAACCATAAAAACACCAAAGATTCTGAATCAATTATGAACATTGTCCTTGTCCAAGGCATACATAAAAAAAATCATCGATATAAAAGAGATGAAATACCTGCAAGCCTCTATTCCTAAGAGACACACATCGAAAAATGTCATAGAGAACAACATTGTCCCTAGCAACGTAAAGACCCTCCATAGCAATAAGGAAACAAAAAACGAGACAGATGATCACATTGTCTCATGCCCCTATGAACTGACACTCATCAGTGAGACTACCATTGATAAGCACTGAAGACTGAGAAGATATAAGGTAATTCTGCAATAATCAAATAGAAAACGAGACAAATGATCACTTTGTCTCATGCCCGGATGCAACTGACACTCATCAGTGAGACTACCATTAATAAGCACCGAAGACTGAGAAGAGATAAGGTAATTTTGTATCCAGTTACTCCATTTAGTCCAAATCCTATAAACTTCATCACATGATCCAAATACCCCTAACCCAAAGAATCGTACAGCTTATCAAAATCAACTTTGAAAATCATCGTCCGTCGTCTATTCTTCTTAGCCCAATTAACAATCTCATTCGTCATTAAGGGTTTGTTGAGATATTGCTGAGCTTTAACGAAAGTCGATTGTTTTGTACTCATAAGGCAAACAATCACCAAAGAAAGTATATTATCTATAAGTTTAGCAATAATTTCATATTGCATCCCAATTAAACTAAGAAGTCTATAATCTTTGACACAATCAATGGATTATCAACATTCAACTAATAAGTCTATAATGGATTTTCAACATTCCTCATTTTCGTGGGTTACGGTTCGTATAAAAGAACATGACACCTTTCCCAAGTTGAACATGACACATTTCCTAAGTTCTCCTTTATTTCCTTCTACCGAATTGCAGGCTTGTATTAAAGGCATATGTTTCTTTTGTTGTGACTGAAACGCAATGCATATGACGACTATTTAAACCCAATAGATTGGATACCAACAAAGAAGTTTGTTACCTAAAATTGAAAAAAAAGTTGATTGTTATTTCTTGACATCCGGCGTTGTTATATATTATAAAACTAGTTGTAAGACCCATGTATTACATGGGTTAATGTAAAAAAAAAGTTAAATATAAAGGTCAAAATATTTGAGAATTTTGAACTTATAAGAAAATAAAAAAAATAATGAATTATTACAATGTAAATGTTTTTTTATCTTTTAAGTTTAAACAAATAATTTAAATAAATAAAAGAAAATAATGAGATTTAATTTTGGGAATTTTGAAATTAAAAAATAAGTTTATTAATGAAATTAATATCCATTTATTGCTACATTTGTTGCAATTATTACATTAAAATATTATGTAGAATTTAATAAAATAAAAAAACTCTTAAAATGACATGTGGAAAAAAAAATTAATTCAAAATAAACATAAAATGACATTTGACAAATTGAATGGAAATGTGACAAGTGACAAAAAAAACATTTATTTATTAGAGAAGATACGTTTTAACCTATATAAAATGACAAGATATTATAAGTCCAGTAAATACAATTAATTTGTGTGTAATCATTATATACAATAATATGCAAATAAGTAATTTTATGTGAGAATTTTATTAAGTAATAAGACTACAACTCCTAGAGGGGATCTAGAAAATGTTCTAACTCTTTTGAGATAAATATTTATAATAAGACAATTAAAAGTATGAAAGGCAATATACATAACGAAATAAAACCACCTTTTTAATTGTCCGGTTTCCATCCATAAACATTTATAATGTTTCGGGGTCTTCATATATCCACAAGATGGCGACTTGAAAGGTCGAAGACAATTTTGTAATTTTAGACATCGTTTCAATCTTTATGTTTTCAGGACCATCCAAATGATTATAATTTTGACAATATTTTATATTAGAATTAACTATTCTATTTTAATTAGATTTTATTTATCAAAAAGTGTCTAATCCAGCGGTATAAGATGATGTTTTCCCTCTTTAAGATTGAAGGTTCAAGTGTTATGGTGGACATAGGTGGGATTAGGTGTTAATTTACGAGAAGATTAAATTTGTCGGTTAAAAAAAACAGATTTTATTTAGGTAAGGTACGTCCGACTCTTTTATATATAACCGGACAAATTGCACAAAATAAATAATAATTTTATAAAAATTTTATTTTGACAGCATGTTATTTTTTTTCTTACAATTAAGACACTAAGTTTTCACAAAAGTTCGATTTTAACACTATGTTTTCCAATTTGTTTCAATGTTGACAATTTGACCGGTCAACCTAATTGTCAACTAATATAGCATTGTAACCAAAATGTTTCTAGCCCATCGGTATCTGGTGTTGCCCTCCCTCCTTGAGGTTGAGGGTTCAAGTTCCGTCGTGGACATATGTGAATTTAAGGTGTAGTTTAGGAGTAGGTTAGATTTGCCGTTTCAAAAAAAAAAAAAAAAACTAATATAGCATTGTAATGTATCGGTCTTTAATTTTGTGGGGCGGACATGAAATGATGAAATGAAATTTTTTGTGACATCACTTTATGGTTGTGTCAAAAATGAATATATATATATATATATATATATATATATATATATATATATATATATATATATAGTGATTTATTTGAAAAAAATATAGTGTCAAAATCGAACTATTTTGAGAACTTAGTGTGTTTTGTGCAATTTACGCTTATTATAACATAATTATTAGGACTTGTTGGAAGGTTTTAGATCCAATTTATTAAACCTTTTGGATCAAAACAGCATAACAAAATTAGTGTTTACATATGTAGTGTCACAATCCTAGTACTATTAATTTGCATTCTAATCTCTGCTAATGTAGGATGCCCTGAAGTTAATGGATGAAATGAATTCAATGCATTATAGAACAATTTTTGTGTGTCTATGCATTAAACTCTAAAGAATTTAATATATTATGAATGTCCTAAACTTATTAAACAAAAAGAAAGATTATATGGAAATAAGTGTTGTTTCGAGCTATAGATTTCATAACAATCTGAATATTAAGACAAGAAGTTCCAGTGACTACTATATGGGGCTACACAATCTAGGCATTAACTGTTATCACATATTTAGAACGAACGAATAATCAGAACTTTTTATGTTGAAAAGAATGTTATTACCAAACCATGACAATCGATAGACAAGAAGCTAGAAGAACTCATTTATATCTATAATTGCATCTATGGAGAAAGTCATGCCAACATTCTTATAAAACGATTAGAATTTGAAATAAAACACCATCAACATCAAATAGAACCAATTTGATAAATTGAACGTCATTACAACACCACGCGACCCATCTTTGACTTGAAGAGCAAACCTTAACAAAGAAGGACATGGAATCATAAAATGAGTGAAGATTTCACGAGCAATGGCATAAGCAGGCTCTGTGATTGGAGCAATTTGACTAGAGGCTTGAAAATTGCATCGGAAAACATAGATGGAATAAAGTAGATAATTATTTACAGGCTTCATGTGATAACTAAGTGTCGTGTCCAATTAGAATCACGGATGTGTCGAGAAAAATCCAAGAGATGGAGATTGAAATGTAAACTAATAAAATGAGATTATGTGTACACACCAATTTTGTTTGGTTGTTTTGTTACAAAAATTTGTCCACAAATGGTCTTCAACCCTCCAATAAGTCTTGATTATTATGTTATAATAATTGACAAATTACACAAAATACAAGTTTCAAAAGGTTTGATTTTAACATTGTGTTTTTTTTAATTAATTCACTATAATATTTTCAAAAAAATGATTTCACCAAAAAATGTCATGTCATAATGTCATGTCAGTGTCTCATCATCAAATACCGACATATCACCATTCACGTCAGCTAACAACTGTGTTGACCGACATTAAAACAAATTGAAAAATATAATATCAAAATCGAACTTTTATAAAAGTTATTGTCTTAATTATAACAAATAAATAACACCATGTCAAAATCGATTTTTATGAAAACTTATTGTCTTCTTGCATTTTGTCCTTATTTGTCTAGTAAGTATGAGGAATTAGGAATATTCCAACTATGCACGAGATTGTTGTTTGCTTGCTCGTTCTAATCCGTTTTGAAAGAATGAACACCATTTTTTTGTTCATAAAATTCGATTATTTTATCACTGTTTATGCATTTTAATCAAATATTAAGTAACTTATTTTTTAATTAATTGGTATATAAAAATGGAATTTGTCGAACGCAAGCAAGATATACATAATACATGCATTGCCCTGTCCTGAAGGTCAAAATTAAATGGTGTTTGGCCCCTGGTGTTTTATTGCCTTATATTATTCCATAATTCGGTCCAAACTGGATAATATTTTATATTCCAAAAAATATTTTAAATTTGCTATTTGAATAAGGGTCAAATTGTTTTTTTTTTAAATTCAAAAGTTGTGAGACGTCAACAACCAATTCTTATATGAGTATTAGATGCATTGGTGATTTCTAGGATGAGATAAAGGTAGGGTTGATCGATTAATAATTTGTTTGTATTTTCTTTAAATTTATAAATAAATAACTTATCAAACTTAATTTAAATACCACTAATAAACAATAATGTAATTAACCTTATATAAAAATAATATTTAAAAGATAGTTTTTTTTAATTGGCCTTCTAGTATTTTAGCTCATTTTTTTTACCAATTCTTTTTACAATTACGTAATGGACATGTAAATATATGAAAATAAAACCTAAAGTTAAACATGTTGAAATCATAGGTCGAAATTATCCTGTAAAAAACAACAAAATTGTAGCTCTAATAATACCGAAATAAAAAAAACATTTTTATTTGTCTGTTTGATGTCATTTTCAGAAAATAATCACCAAAGTCGCCCTAACGTGGCAGTTTTATCAACCCTTTTTTTAATGTTTTTTGCATAGACGAAGAGAAAATGATAGCTATTGTTGTATATTTTAACAATTGTATCTTTATTTAATGAAAGACTCGCATTTGAATTTACAGAAATTTTATTTGTTATTTTTGAAAGAATACTTTACGGCATTTATTTTTATTTTTATGAATCAAATAGTTGGTTTCTTAAAAGATATTATCATTGAGTGTGTTCGTCAAAAATAACGGGTAGTCTGGTAGTGAGAAGTTGGAAGCTGAAAGCTGTAATTTTGGTTTATATAAGCGTGTTCGGCACAAGTAATCGAAAGCCTCGAAAATATGTAAAATTACATAATAGAACATATAATTATTAAAAGTTAAAAACTATCCAAATTTTAATACCAATTGTACCGGAAATGATATTTTTTTATAAATAAAATAATAATAAAACTTTTTTAATTTTATAAAAACTAATGTCAAACATATATATTTTTTTTACAAAGTGTTTTGCATTCTAAAAGAAACAATATTATTTTAGGATACAAATTTTGGTTTATATATTCATATCATAAATATTTATTTGTTAGATGAAGATTAATAAATTATAAAATTCGTTGATATGGTTGTTTCAAATAAAAACATCATTATTGTTAAACTATATTTATATTTAATCGTATAAAATATATTTTGTTGCAAATAAAGACATCATAATTGTTAAATTATATTTATATTTAATCATATAAAGCTTTAATTAAATTACTTCAAAAAACTCAACCCTTCGTCCGACGATTCTGAGCCCTTCCGTCGACGGGTTCAAACGCCGATCAACAGACTTCGTTCTTGTCTTTCCGACCAGGTTGGGAGGGCTTTCTTATTCTTCTTCTTGATTGGCATGAATTCACGGTGGAGACCTGATGATTCTTGGAGTAAGAATCTACATTTTAATGACAAGAATCGAGTATCAAAGTTGTTTAACAGAAGAGAATTTAATGCTCATATTGTGAAAAATACCATGTAAGCCCTAATGTCACTTCTTTCTATGTGACGAATTTTCGAGATTCTGTGTTATCGACTGATTTGTAGCATGCTTGTGATCGAATTGGAAAAGTTGTTGATGTATATATTTCGAATAAGATGTCTCGATTGGGGAAACGCTTTGGTTTTGTTAGATTTGTGGGTGTTAGAAAGAGTGATCATATGATTACACATTTATGTGACGATTGGTCTCGTTATCATAAGCTTTTTGCTTCTATTCCAAGAGTTTCAAATCTGCTTAATTCTATTTCTCATAATCATGAGGTTTTGTCCAAAGTTGAAAAACATGTTTCCCCGACTAATTCTTATGCTAGTATTGTTAGGGTTCTGCCAATGAAAATCTTTGTAAGGTCCCGGTTAAGGACATCTTAGTTCTTCCCTCCGAGAACTTTTTAGTGGAAAAAAGTAAATGTGCGTGCCCAGTTAAAGCTAGAGATTTCTCCACATTGCCTAACATTCGGACGTTATGTTTTGATGAAGGGTTTGACGATTTTTACATTCGTCATGTTGGTGGATTATAGGTTATGTTTGAATTTAAAAGTAAAGAGGCGTGTACAAACTACAAGGCTAGTGATGTTATTAATCATTGGTTTTTGGAAAAACTTTAAGTAAGGTTGTATTGCACATATTAGAGATGATCTTCGTGAAGACGTTTATAAGAACTGTATTTGTATTTTGACCTCTTTCCAAGGAATCATTTCGGATGCAATTAAGGTTTAGGTTGATGATATCGTGTTTTCGGTTTGAATTAAAGAGGCACCGGGTTGGAACCCCTCTTTTTCTTCCGACTTTCCTAAATCTAACTTTGAAAATCATGATGCTCATGGTCCTTTTGAAGAATATGGGACTTTTCATTCCATGCATGACAAAGAGTATATTTCGAAAGATCCAATTAGCATCTATGAAACTATGGAGAATATGAAAGAGAGTGAGGAAAGAAATATTACTTCCAATAGGCATACAGGTGGGGACTCCGAAAAAATGTTAATCATATTAATGAAAATTTGGAAGGGAAATTTTTTAATGGATCCTTGCAAAATCCATATTTCACTGTGTTTGATTGCTATGCAGGCTGATGAAATCCCGACACCTGCTCGATCTCCCGTGGAAGCAGATGTCTCGGCTGATGTTCACAAACCTGCTACTATCCTGGTGTCAGGAGTGAATCCCGAGACAACAGTTGTTGTTGCGAATAGTCCAAAAACATCGAGGATCTCACCTGATGTCCCAAATGTTGCTGGTGTCATACCTGTTGCTGTTGTAACACCTCAAATTTCAAGACAAAATTTTCATTTTTAATTCACCAAAAAATAATCATAATCCCAAATTATCACAGAAGTTATAAGTCATTTTCAAAACAATATTAGAGTATTCCAAAATCCACAAATCTTCATGAGCCGGCATATGTGTACAATCATGCCTTCGCCTCCCTGGAATCTACTGAAGTACCTAAAACACATTTAAATCAACACTGTAAGCACGAAGCTTAGTGAGTTCCCCAAAATACCACATACACAAATAATAAGCCTCTCGTGGCTAAATCTCGATAAGGACCCTCCGGTCATGTGTCTCAGTGAAGACCCTCCGATCCCACGTCTCGGTATAGACCCTCTGGTCATACATCAACATATATACATAATAAGTCACAAAGACAGAATGCATAATAACATATAAAGCAGATAAGGCCCTTCGGTCAGTAATACGAATATGACTCTCTAGCTCAATAATATAAATAAGACCCTCCGGTTAATAACATAAATAAGACCCTCTGGTAAATAACATAAATAAGACCCTCCGGTCAATAACATAAACAAGACCCTCCGATCAATAACATAAATAAGACCCTTCGGTCATGCATGCATTACCACACATGTAAGTATAGTGAGAAGACTCACCTCAACCGCTACACGAAAAATCCTACATTGTCGCTGCGGCCAAAACAACCCAACACCATAATAGAAAACTATGCAAGGCTACACCTCAACACTATGCCCCAAAGATGGCCCCACCCAAACAGGCTCACAATGACCCAAACCCAATGGGCCCACCAAGGCCCAACCAAGAGATCCACAAAAGACCCACTAATGGCCCATTTTCCAAATTGGGCCCAACCCCATATGGGCCTTATCCTAAGCCCAAAGATTCTCTTAGCCCAACAATAATCTGAGATGGCCCAGAGGACCAAACAGAAAGTGGAACAAAACGACCCAAGGATACGAAGCCCAAAACGCAACAAGCCCACA
Source organism: Lactuca virosa (assembly GCF_052849685.1). Taxonomy (NCBI): domain Eukaryota; kingdom Viridiplantae; phylum Streptophyta; class Magnoliopsida; order Asterales; family Asteraceae; genus Lactuca; species Lactuca virosa. The sequence continues at coordinate 102,685,468 of NC_136429.1, forward strand.
TCGAGACTACGAGGGGCGTACCTCCCCTGGTACGCTCAGCGTACAAGTGACTCCTGATCGGGGAAACTAGTCCAGTACGCGGGACGTACTGGTACTTACGTGTGGCGTACTGCTCATATCCAAAAACTCTATTTCGACTTAACCACTTCAGTCCAAAGCATCCAAACCTCAGGGAAGCTTCACTTCAAGTTCCTAACTGATAAAGTTGGCGACTTTATCAGTTTGCATGTCTTAATGGGACCCAACTTCCAAAAATAACCATTAAGACTCTCTTTAATCATCTTAACACATGCATGGAGAGATCTAGACGACCAAGTTCTCATTTTTATGAATCAAGACAGCTCACTACACTTAAAAGGACAGGAGATTTGTTCTGGAGTTCACCAAACTCACAAAGTTCCAATCTTGGGACATAAAACCCTAAAAATGGACCCAAAACAAGAACTAGCACAACAATGAGCAAGTTTCGAACTTGATACCTCTGGAAGATGCATCAACTAGAGTAGAACTCAGATCCAAAAGCTAGAAGCACCATCTATCCTCCTTCAAGACTCTTTCTTCACCAATAGCTTCACCAAAAAACACTTAAATGAGCCACCACACTCACACAAACTAGGGGAAACGAGATTAGGGTTTGAGAGGGCTTGGAGACTGGAAATGGTGGCTGAAAATGAGGCCATCATGTTCCTTAAATAGGGTCACCTCAAAATATTAGGGTTTCTTTCTGGACCTAGTATGCCCAACGTACCCCCTGGTATGCTCAGTGTACTAGGTGACCTCCGCGATCATGCAAAGCGCATGAGTATGCTAAGCGTACACAAGTGTATGCCCTATGTACCCAATTTGCTACCCATTTCTCAATTAGGACTAAACTTGCCAAAAATTCAAACTATCATAACTTCTTCGGTATAAGTTCGTTTCCAATGAACCTTATATCCACGGAAAGGTGGCGAGAACCCTACGCTTCTAGCAACACATCACAGCCTTAAAACTCCATGAACAAAAACTCAAAATTCATAAAAGACCGAGTCGACGCCTTTACCGATACTCTTGGGCTCTAAAGCACAGCCCGAACCCTTTATCACACAAGCTACCTTTTCCATATCCAAAAAGGGTCTAAACCTTTCTCCTTCAAAGCCTCAAAACCTTCTCATGCCCGGGTTATGGCCCACGAGCCTTAAATCACAAACGATCCGAAACAGGATGTTACAGCTGTTGTCCATGAACCAACTACAACTTCGGTGTCCTCGACTACCTCGCATACGAGTGGTCATGCTTTATTTAATCGTGGTGGTGGTGCACCAGTTGGGTTTTCAAGAGGGTATGGTCGTATGTTAGGGGTGGTTAACTCGGAAGATTCTTTTACTCATCCGTCGGGTTTTTCTAATTATCTGGGCGATGGTGGATATTCTGAAGGGCCTTTTAATAATTGTTCATTTTTATAATGAAATTTAAAAAACATTAGGTATTGGAAGAGCTGCGGGTTACAATATGGATGAGTGTTTTGATCGAGTGAAAAAAATTATCGAAGGCCACGTGAATATACAAGTTCTTCTATTATATATCTCTCAACTAATATTCAAGGAGCGAGGTGTGATGACAAGCGGTTATGGGTTAGAACCTTATGTGAAATTCATAAGGTGAACTTTCTAGCTATTCAAGAATCAAAAATGGAGGTTATGGATTTGGTTGCAGTTCATTCTTTTTGGGGAAATGTGTATTTTTCTCATGTATTTTCCATTTCTCATGGAGCCTCGAGTAGTATTCCTGCTATTTGGGATCCGAATTGTATTTCTCAAAAAAGAGTGATTATTTTTGATTATTTTGTGGCGGTAGAGGCAATTTGGTTGAATTCAGGATTGGAGGTCTTGTTTATTTCGGTTTATGCTCCTCAAGAGGCCGATTATAAGAGACAACTCTAGTTAGATCTTCATCAGATGATTAGTTCATTTTATGGAGAATGTGTTCTAATAGGATATTTCAATGTTGTTTGTGATGAATTAGAAGATTGGGCTCCAAGTTTCATCCGGTGTCAGCTAGTTCTTTTAATCAGTTCATTGATCATGATGATTTGATTGACATTCCTTTAGGAGGGCCTAGGTTTACTTGGAGTGATAAGTGGGGATCTAAATTTAGTAAGTTTGATATATTTCCGGTCACAGAAGGTTTATTGGGTTTTTCCCGCACATCACTGGCATGGTTTTTGGAAAAGAAAAATCTTGATCATCGTCCTATTCTTCTTTTGGAGCACAAAGTTGATTACGATCCTTATCCTTTTCATTTATTTGACTCTTGGTTTGATATGGATGATTTTGATGGGGGTAGTTTGTGAGTATTGGTCGCACGGGGTGGTCGCTAATAATTTATGGATTATTTTTAAGAAGAAATTGCAAAATCTTAAATCTAAAATTAGATCTTGGAATTCTTCTACTCTTGATCGATTGAGTTTAAAAAGAATGGAAATACAGGATTTACTTGAATCAATTGATGTGTGTCTCATGGATGATGGCAGTTCGGCTACGTTGCGTGAGCAGCGGATTTCGAATCAGAAGGAGATTATTGATTTATATCATTTTTCTCATGTTGATTTAGCTCAGAAGGCGAAGATCCAGTGGGGTATTGAGGGAGATGAGAATTCTAGTTATTTTCACGATACCGTTAATTGAATAAGTCGTTAGTTGGCTATTCGTGGTGTGTTTAGTGATGGGGTGTGGGTGGGTGAACCGGGTTTGCTAAAGGAAGACTTATGGTCGTTTTTTGAGTCTCTTTTTTCGCGACAAATAGGGCCTCAGTCTAAGACTGATGCGTCACATTTCTCTACTCTTTCAGACTCTCTTACTCACTTTATTCACGCATTTTTTTCTCGGGATGAAATTAAAAGGACGGTTTAGGATTGTAGTTCTTCTAAAGCATAGGGTCCTTATGGTTTTTCTTTTGGGTTTATTAAGCGGTACTAGGATCTTATTGTGGATGATGTGGTGGATTTGGTTATGCATTTCTATAGTCATTCGGATGTTCCAAAGGGGTGCCACACCTCTTTTTTTATAGTTATCCCGAAAGTCAGAGACCCGAAGACCGTTAGAGATTTTAGACCTATTAGTCTAATTGGTTGCCAATATAAGATTATTGGTAAACTTTAAGCTAATAGATTGGCAGTTGTTATTCGATTGGTGGTGAGCTTGGAGCAGTCTGGTTTTTTTAAAGGCAAACAAATTTTGGATGAACTGTTTCTTCTCAATGAGGTTGTTGCTTGGTGTAAGGCATCTAAATATCAAATGTTGTGTCAAAGTTGGTTTCAAAAAGGCCTATGATTCTCTCTCATGGAACTAGCTTATAAAAATCATGCAGATCATGGGTTTTGGTTCAAAGTAGTATGAGTGGATTTTGGACTTGTTGAGTTCTGCTATAGCTTCATTGTTGGCTAAATGATCTCCTACGAAAGAATTTCAGATTCATAGAGGTTTGAGACAGGGGGTTCCACTTTACCCATTCCTTTTTATATTGGCTATGGAGGGCTTGCATGTTTCTTTGGAGAGGGATCAGATGCCTAATGTTTATAGGGGTATTTCCATTAATGGCATAAAAATCTCACATCTTCTCTATGTGGATGTTGTAGTCTTGCTTTCGCCCCAGAGTTTGGAAAATCGTATTCATGTTCTTCGAATTATTCATTTTTTTCATGGCTTCGGGTCTTAATATCAATTTGCAAAAAAGAAAAGTGTTTGGATTTAGGGTTACTTATTCTCATGTTGTAGGTGTTGCAGGGTGTATGGGTTGTGCTTTCTTCTTCCTTTTATTCACCTTGGGGTGTCAATGAGTCAAAATATGATGCGGGTGAGTGCTTGGTCTTCCATTATGGATAGATTTTGGAGTAGATTATCGAGGTAGAAGGCTAAATATAACAACCCGAACTTTTCTCATCTAATTAACTAGGGAATCATCAAAGTTATCTACAAAATGCATAATTTTATTAACTCAAAACAATATACATCCCAAGGTATATTCGGGTTTACAATAAAAAATAAATACACATTAAAGCAACAAAGAAAATAAAGATACATTAATTATTCTTCTATCCTAACTCCTTGTGCTCCCATCTTCTCACGTACCACGACTACTACCTAAACCTACAAAACATGAAAAACATCTACTACATCAGACCACAGGTCTAACAAGTTATACTCTAATCTGTTTCATTTTATCTACTCTTTTTCTAACTCGTTCTTTTCTTCACATATTCTAACATTCTTTCTCATCCCATCTGTCTGTTTTACTCTTTTCTCAAGCCTTCTCATCTCATCTATCTCTTACTCTATCTTCAACTCTTCTTCTCTAATCACATCTCCTCATCTCGTATCCTCTCTTAGGATCATCTCATGCTCTATACATATTCTATCTTCTCTTACTTTATCTCTCTCAGACTCTTATTTCTACATATACTTCCTTGTCCCTTACTCATATCTCCTCTCATACTATGTCTGTTCTTCTCAACTTTATGCATTATTTTCTCGAATTCTTACTCTACTCTTTAATTTTCTCTTACTCTTAACATGCCTATCTCATACTCTGTTCACCATTTATCTCTCTATTCTCAACTCTAATGCCTTATCATTATATTTTCATCTAGACCTATCCGTCCTGTCTCATACTACAATCTACTCTATCTTTAGATGGAAACAACATCCCACTAACATTATTGGGTACACCTATAGGAATCATAATCTCAATCCGGAATGAACCATATCTCCAAAGGAATCATCTTTCTACACTTCTCTAACTCTTTTATGTGAACCATCACATAACACTTGTCCCATGGAAAATCTATTTCTTTATCTCATCAAACGATCTTTTACTACTCATCTAATACTTCACTTATTAAGTACATCATCTCTATCTTCTTCTATCATCTCTTAGGTATTCTATACAATACCAAAAACATCTACACATACATAAATTCTTAGCTATATGATTATAATGCATATAACAATATTCTATCTCTTTTTACCATCTCTTAGGTATTTAGCAAATATCCTTCCCATCTAACCATACATACTTTAGGTATAAATACATGCTCTATTACATGTTTCTAAATGTATAGCTTATACATACACTCTATATATGCACATGCTCTGATACATTATTTTAACGTGTATTCACTACCTATCTTCATTTAATAACTTGAGGGCATTCATTTAGTGCCTCAAGATCCAAAATACACACACACAAACATATATATATATATATATATATATATATATATATATATATATATATATATATATATATATATATTGTAACATCCCAAAAATACCAACTAAAATGTAACATCCGAAAAATACCAATTAAAAATTTCATTTTTAAATTAGGTTAATACATGAAAACATCGTTACAAAACGTTCATAATATTAATTTATGTCTGAAAACCGGTAACATCATAGTAAAATATTCAGAGTACATCCCTGGAAATCCATAGTGCGGAAACAAGAGTGTGTGTGATATGCCGCTACCGCGCCAGCTCCTTTTCCCTAGCTGAAGAGATACCTGAAAATAACACTATAAAACGTAAGCACGAAGCTTAGTGAGTTCCCCCATAATGCCACATACCATGCAATCATATAATGAGTAACTAAGGGATACGGGCCTCGCCCACACCCATAGAGATACGGGCCTCGCCCACACTCTGCTATCCATGGAGATACGGGCCTCGCCCACACTCCGCTACTAAACCATAACATACAAGTATCACACAGACAACAAGTATAAGCAATTCTATCGTACTGGCATATAACACAATCAAACTCGGCTATGAGATACGGGCTCCGCCCACACTCTGATACTAACATATCGTCTATACGGGCCGGCCTTGGTGCCTTAGACCCGTCCCTACTGGAAGGAAACTCACCTCGAGAGTAGCTGCCGAAAACCTGTTCAGACTACGCCTGGCTGCCGCACCGGTAATCCCTCCGGCTATAAATCCGTAAACATGGATTAGGTACTCATAAATACCCCTAAGGTCAAATGACCGGTCAAAGTCAACTCCTTGGTCAAAGTCAACCTTCTGATTGACTGGACTCGCCGAGTCCATATGGCGACTCGCCGAGTCCTTCTATGTCTAGCCCGACTCTGACTCATCGGGTCCCTGTTCCCACTCACTGAGTCAGCCTGACTCGCTAGACGGGGACAACTAACAAACCCGCGACTGGACTCACCGAGTCCAAGGGGGTGACTCGCCGAGTCCGACGAACAGATCTCACAAATCGCTCCAATCTTCCATCAGAACATCAACCTTGGAGATTTGGAGATTCTGGGACTATAGCTACACGTTAAATTGCTAATTCCACGTGCGACTACGGAGGGTTGGACCTCCTACACTTAAACCCTTCTTATCCTAGTGACTGATCATATGACTCGCCGAGTTGGAAGAAAAACTCGTCGAGTTCAAGGCTATATTCACGGGACTCGCCGAGTTTGAAGAACGACTCGCCGAGTACCAGGCAATCTTCATAGGACTCGCCGAGTTGTTTATCCAACTCGCCGAGTCTAAAGCCATCTTCATGGAACTCGCCGAGTGCACTTTGGCACTCGCCGAGTACCCTTCGACTCTTCACCCATTCTGGCCAAAACTGAGACATGCAATGGTTCCAAACCATAAATCTAAGCTCCTAGGGCATAAACACACGGAGTTTGGGAGGTTTAAGGTCTTGAAATCCACATATAAGGGACAAAAAGGGAATCTATTATACTAAAGATTAAGAAGGAGCTTTCTTACCTGGTTAGGAGCTTCTCCCAGGGTAGATTTCGGATCTACCACACTTCCTTGCACCCTCCAACTTCCTCCTTCTTCTCTTAAGCTTCAAACTTCCTTCACCAAGCCAAAATCACTCACAAGGATCAAAATGGGCTAGGGTTTCGCTCTCCAATTCTTCTGGAAGAGAATGGGACGAAATAGGTGTTTTAGAATGGGTAAAATAGGGTGCAATGTCTGAAAATAAAGTTTCATCCAGAAAGGTGGACTCGCCGAGTCCATGCATCGACTCGCCGAGTTCACCGCTCAAATCCCGTGTCCACCCTGCTGCTACTCGGCGAGTCGGGACGCAGACTCGCCGAGTTCGTGGCAAAATTAAGATAAAAACTTAAATAAAATCAAACCATGAACCCGGTGTTACAAATCTCTCCCACTTATTTTAGACTTCGTCCTCGAAGTCTGCCGCTCCCTTCCGGAATAGCTCCGGATAATGCTCCATCATCTCATCCGCGGGCTCCCAAGTCCATTCCGAGCCCTTCCGATGCTGCCATTGCACCTTCACCAGCTCCACCTTTTTGTTCCTCAGTTCCTTCGACTTCCGGTCTAGGATAGCCACAGGCCGCTCGATATAATTCAGGCTGTCATCAACCTGGATGTCCTCCAAAGGTACCACTGCTGAATCGTCCACCATGCACTTCCGCAGCTGGGAGACGTGGAAAGTGCTGTGGATCTGACTGAGTTCGGCTGGCAGGTCCAGCTGATATGCCACCTTGCCCACCCGGGCTGCAACCCTAAACGGTCCAATATACCTGGGACCCAACTTGCCCCGTTTCCTGAATCGGATGACGCCCTTCCACGGTGACACTTTCAGGAGAACCATATCCCCGACCTGGAACTCCAGGTCTGATCGGCGCCTATCGGCATAACTCTTCTGCCGACTCTGAGCAGTCTGAAGCCTGCTCCGGACCTGCTGAATCTTCTCTATCGTCTTGAGCACTACTTCGGTGCTCCCCATGACTCTCTGTCCAACCTCGCCCTAACATATCGGGGTCCTGCACTTCCTCCCGTACAACATCTCGAAGGGAGGACAGTCAATACTCGCGTGACAGCCGTTATTGTATGAAAACTCGGCTAAAGGAAGATAGGTATCCCAGCTACCACTGAAGTCTAAAACACACGCCCACAGCATGTCCTCCAGAGTCTGGATGGTCCGCTCGCTCTGGCCATCCGTCTGCGGGTGAAAGGCTGTACTAAAATGCCGACGAGTACCCAGCTCGTCATGAAACTTCTTCCAGAACCTGGAAGTGAACCGCACATCCCTATCCGAAATCACTGAAACTGGCACCCCGTGCCGTGCCACCACCTCTCTAATGTAGATATCGGCCAATTTCTCGGCCGAGATGCTCTCCTGAATTGGGATAAAGTGGGCGCTCTTGGTCAATCGATCGACGATGACCTATATCGAATCCACTCCCCGCGCGGTCCTGGGAAGCTTGGTGATGAAATCCATCGTGATGTCTTCCCATTTCCACAGCGGGATATCCAACGGCTGCATCTTGCCGTGTGGTCTCTGGTGTTCGGCCTTGACCTTCCTGCAGGTCAGGCACCGCTCAACGTACCATGCTACATCCCGCTTCATGCAGGGCCACCAATAGTCCAGACGAAGATCCCTATACATCTTCGTTGCCCCTGAATGAATGGAGAATCGGGATTTGTGCGCCTCCTCCATCAGAACCTGGCGCACGCCTCCGAGGTATGGAACCCACACCCTGCGGTGTAATGTCAATAATCCCCTGCTGTCATGGTCGAAGGAGGAAACCTGTCCCACAATCCGCTCACTCTTCCGATGTTCCTCCTTTATAGCCTCCTGCTGAGCCTCCCGGATCCGCTCCAAAAGCGGAGTCACCACTGTCATCCGCATGCAAATATCCCTGATCGGCGCCGCCTTGCGGCTAAGCGCATCGGCCACCACGTTGGCCTTCCCCGGGTGATAAAGGATTTCACAATCATAATCCTTCACCACATCAAGCCACCGACGCTGCCTCATATTCAGATTTGGCTGGTCCATGAGGTACCTCAAACTCTTGTGGTCCGTGTAAATCGTACAGCGAACCCCATAGAGGTAATGACGCCAAATCTTGAGGGCGAACACAACAGCCCCCAACTCCAAATCATGCGTCGGGTAGTTCGCCTCGTGAGGCTTCAGCTTCCTCGACGCGTAGGCGATGACATGCCCTCTCTGCATCAATACCGCGCCCAAACTTGAGATGGACGCATCGCAGTATACAACAAAATCCTCCATACCCTCTGGCAAGGCTAAGATTGGCGCCTCGCACAATCTCTGTCTCAGTGTCTCGAATGCTGCCTGCTGCTCAGGCCCCCAACGAAAGACCACAGCCTTCCTCGTTAACCTGGTCAGGGGTAATGCTATCTTGGAGAAATCCTGAATGAATCTCCGATAGTAGCCAGCTAATCCTAGGAAATTCCGAATCTCAGATGGAGACTTCGGAACCTCCCATCTCATCACGGCCTCCACCTTGGCCGGATCCACCGAAATCCCGTTCTGGTTGACAAGGTGCCCAAGAAACTGCACCTCGCGCAACCAGAACTCACACTTGGAGAACTTAGCATACAAGTTCTCCCTTCTCAAGGTCTCCAAAACCTCCCGCAAATGCTCCTCATGCTGCTCTCGCGTCTTGGAGTAAACCAAGATATCATCAATAAATACTATCACCGAACGGTCTAACATCGGTCTACACACGCGGTTCATGAGGTCCATGAACGCGGCAGGAGCATTGGTGAGCCCGAAAGGCATCACCACGAACTCATAGTGGCCATAACGTGTCCGAAATGCCGTCTTCTGCACATCCTCCTCTCTGACCCTCACCTGGTGATACCCTGAACGCAAGTCTATCTTGGAGAACCAAGATGCTCCCTGAAGCTGGTCAAAGAGGTCGTCAATCCTCGGGAGTGGGTAGCGGTTCTTCACCGTTACCTTATTCAGCTCCCTATAATCGATACACATCCGATGCGACCCGTCCTTCTTCTTTACAAACAGAATCGGGGCTCCCCAGGGTGAACTGCTCGGTCTAATGAAACCCTTGTCTAACAGCTCCTGAAGCTGTGTAGACAACTCTTGCATCTCAGGAGGAGCCAACCGATACGGTGCCTTGGCTATCGGAGCCGCACCAGGGACTAGGTCGATCCTGAACTCCACCTGTCGCTCTGGAGGTATCCCAGGCAGCTCCTCGGGGAATACATCCGCGAACTCTCGTACTACGGGCACATCGCCCACCGTCGCCTTACCCGCCTCCCGGGTGTCCATGACATATGCGACATATCCTGCGCAACCCTGCTGAAGGTAACGCCTTGCCCTCGCTGCCGAACAGAAGGCTGGCCCTCGCTGTGATCTCTCACCCTGAATTACTAACTCTCCCCCACTTGGGGCTCTGACTCGTACTAACTGTTGCGCGCAATCTATCACTGCCCCATTGGGACTCAGCCAATCCATACCAATAATGACCTTGTTTCCCCGCAATGGAATGGGAACTAGGTCAACCAAATACCCCTCTTCGAACAACCTCAATACACAATCTCGGAAGACCTCTGATGCTCGCACCGACCGGTCGTCCGCAATCTCGACCTCTAAAGGGCAATCCAACATGCTCGAGGACTCAGGAAACTTCTTGCTAAGTGCAAGAGAAACAAAGGATCGGGTAGCCCCGAATCAAACAACACCTGGACTGGAATACCGTTCACATGGAACGATCCTAAACGTATATTCACAAAGCACATATCAATATCATAAATCTCATATAAATAGGTCAGAGGGAAAGAATCATACCCGTCACCACATCGGGTGCAGCGTGTGCCTCCTCGGCTGTCAGCTGAAATGCCCGGCTCCTCACCACCGGAGCCTCTGCCTTGCCCTGCCGGCCATCTGTAATCCGCAGGGTCGCTGGAGCTGGCGCCTGTACTGGCGCTGCTGGTGTCAACTGGGGGCAGTTGGCCCTCTTGTGGCCCCTCTGGTTGCAGTAGAAACACAACAACTCAGATGTCTGAATAACCGGAGCAGGGGCAGTACAATCCCTGCTGAAGTGTCCCGTTTTGCCGCACCTGTAGCAGCCTGTCGATCCTAATCTACACGCTCCCTCGTGTGACCTGCCGCACTTCCTGCAGCGGCCCGGTCCTGAATGACCTTTCGGCCTACCATCTGATCCCTTGGGCTTCTTTCCCGAAGCCCCTATCGTCTGTCCCTCCTCTGCCTTCCTCTTCCGGACTCTCCCTCGCCCTAGCAATCATAGAATCCAGGGTAGGGTAAGCTGAAAAACTGACATGCTCCCGAATGTCGGCTCGCAGCATGTCATGGTAGCGGGTCCTCCTCATATCCTCATCACCTGCATACTGGGGCACCAGTAACGCCCTCTCCCGAAACTTGGCGGTGATCTCCGCCACAGTCTCCGTCGTCTGTCTCATATCCAAAAACTCTCTGACTAACTGCTGGAGTTCCACTGCAGGTGCGAACTCCGCTCTGAACCGGGTCACAAAGTCCGGCCACGTCATAGCCTCAACAGCCGATGCTCCCAATGAGTCACCAACAGACTCCCACCAATCCCTAGCTCGGTCTCTCAAACATCCTGCTGCATACCTCACCTTCGACCCCTCGGGGCAGAAGCTGGTCAGCTGCGCAGACTCAATGTCTGCGATCCATCGTCTGGCTACAATGGGGTCCTTCGCCCCATGGAAATCCGTCGCACCGCTACTCCTGAAGTCCTTGAAGGACAGTGTGCGAGATCCTGACTGGCTAGTCGCCATATCACTCCTGAACGCCCTGAGGCGATCCTCCATCAACTCAACAATACCCTCCTTGATCGACCCGAAGATGAGGGGAGTCGACTCAAGGATGCCCCTGGTAATCTCTGACGCGATGAATTCACGTAGACCCTCATCAATTAGTTCGGACCCTGAACCCGAACCCGATCCCGATCCTGAGCCTCCCGCTCCTTGTCGTGTGGTCACCATGCTGCAAAACATAGCATAACCACCATCATACTATATTCCACTAACGAGGCTCACATTCATATCACAAGTCCCCGGTCTCGTCTAGGCCCTTTTGAATCGAGTACGGATCCTCCGCTTTCAGTAGTACGGGCCCATACTACCTTCCACGTCTATCCGTACTTTCCTCAAGAATTGCCTCAACTCAACCAAGTCCTTTCTACTAATACTGCGGTTCTCGTGCTACTCTCGCCCTAGGCTTGCCCTAAGTAATCGCCATCCCACTCTCTGCCATCAGCTGCACAAGAAGTCCCTGCTTTCTTTCCCTAACTAGCTCGCGAATACTATTACATATTACTCAGACTAGATAATTATTCGAATGAGAGGTCCTTCCCTACAACGGTTGGACTCAAACAAGAGCTGCGAAATAGGGCTAGACCCAACCTTCTGAAATTATTTAATCCTTGCAATATGTAACTTAGCATATTCGTTCACTAGTTAGTGCAAGACGACTAGAACTCCTAATAGCACAAAGCAAGCAGCATTCGGGCATTGAGTACACATAATCAAGTATATACTACTCTGGCTATCATACTGACTGATCTGTACTAGCATGCAATTCTCAAAAAACCGAAACGCATAAAGCAGGCATATAAGGCATCATTCCTAGATCCTTAGTCCTATTCTAGCATGCTGTTCTACTGAAACTAAAACTGATAATCATAACGTAAACTTGTATGGGTACTTTGGGGAAAACTTACTTGAGCTCGGCCGGTCGCGCACATCACACACCTTTTTCTTTTTAGAAACCCCTTTTACTTAGTCTTTAGAAAATCATTTCTTTATAAGAATCTTTTAATCCCTCGATTTGAGTCCAGACACCCCCGAAGGTGTGTCCGAATCCCTCAAACCAGGGCTCTGATACCAACTTGTAACATCCCAAAAATACCAACTAAAATGTAACATCCGAAAAATACAAATTAAAAATTTCATTTTTAAATTAGGTTAATACATGAAAACATCGTTACAAAACGTTCATAATATTAATTTATGTCTGAAAACCGGTAACATCATAGTAAAATATTCAGTGTACATACCATAAAATCCATAGTGCGGAAACAAGAGTGTGTGTGATATGCCGCTACCGCGCCAGCTCCTTTTCCCTAGCTGAAGAGATACCTGAAAACAAAACTATAAAACGTAAGCACGAAGCTTAGTGAGTTCCCCCATAATGCCACATACCATGCAATCATATAATGAGTAACTAAGGGATACGGGCCTCGCCCACACCCATAGAGATACGGGCGTCGCCCACACTCTGCTATCCATGGAGATACGGGCCTCGCCCACACTCCGCTACTAAACCATAACATACAAGTATCACACAGACAACAAGTATAAGCAATTCTATCGTACTGGCATATAACACAATCAAACTCGGCTATGAGATACGGGCTCCGCCCACACTCTGATACTAACATATCGTCTATACGGGCCGACCTTGGTGCCTTAGACCCGTCCCTACTGGAAGGAAACTCACCTCGAGAGTAGCTGCCGAAAACCTGCTCAGACTACGCCTGGCTGCCGCACCGGTAATCCCTCCGGCTATAAATACGTAAACATGGATTAGGTACTCATAAATACCCCTAAGGTCAAATGACCGGTCAAAGTCAACTCCTTGGTCAAAGTTAACCTTCTGATTGACTGGACTCGCCGAGTCCATATGGCGACTCGCCGAGTCCTTCTATGTCTAGCCCGACTCTGACTCATCGGGTCCCTGTTCCCACTCACTGAGTCAGCCTGACTCGCTAGACGGGGACAACTAACAAACCCGCGACTGGACTCGCCGAGTCCAAGGGGTGACTCGCCGAGTCCGACGAACAGATCTCACAAATCGCTCCAATCTTCCATCAGAACATCAACCTTGGAGATTTGGAGATTCTGGGACTATAGCTACACGTTAAATTGCTAATTCCACGTGCGACTACGGAGGGTTGGACCTCCTACACTTAAACCCTTCTTATCCTAGTGACTGATCATATGACTCGCCGAGTTGGAAGAACAACTCGTCGAGTTCAAGGCTATATTCACGGGACTCGCCGAGTACCAGGCAATCTTCATAGGACTCGCCGAGTTGTTTATCCAACTCGCCGAGTCTAAGGCCATCTTCATGGAACTCGCCGAGTGCACTTTGGCACTCGCCGAGTACCCTTCGACTCTTCACCCATTCTGGCCAAAACTGAGACATGCAATGGTTCCAAACCATAAATCTAAGCTCCTAGGGCATAAACACACGGAGTTTGGGAGGTTTAAGGTCTTGAAATCCACATATAAGGGACAAAAAGGGAATCTATTTTACTAAAGATTAAGAAGGAACTTTCTTACCTGGTTAGGAGCTTCTCCCAGGGTAGATTTCGGATCTACCACACTTCCTTGCACCCTCCAACTTCCTCCTTCTTCTCTTAAGCTTCAAACTTCCTTCACCAAGCCAAAATCACTCACAAGGATCAAAATGGGCTAGGGTTTCGCTCTCCAGTTCTTCTGGAAGAGAATGGGACGAAATGGGTGTTTTAGAATGGGTAAAATAGGGTGCAATGTCTGAAAATAGAGTTTCATCCAGACAGGTGGACTCGCCGAGTCCATGCATCGACTCGCCGAGTTCACCGCTCAAATCCCGTGTCCACCCTGCTGCTACTCCGCGAGTCGGGACGCAGACTCGCCGAGTTCGTGGCAAAATTAAGATAAAAACTTAAATAAAATCATACCATGAACTCGGTGTTACATATATATATATATATATATATATATATATATATATATATATAACATAAAAATACATACATAATCTAATGAGAGTAAGATAGAGGGTGATATAACTCACCTTGTTAGTTATAACATGTCAAGTCCCAATGAACATGTCTTAGCCTATTAAGATCTTAATGAATCTCTATGCCAAAATGACTACTTAATGGATCATATATGTAACACCCCCGGTGTTCAGGTACTTTTAAATTCATCCTTATAGTTTTAATTCATATCATTTTGGTCCCTGTAGTAGAAGGTTGTAGCCAGGAGAAGCCCTAATGGCAAAACCATAATTTGGAAGGAATAGGAGTACGCCATGTGTACGTGTGTACGCTTAGTGTACTAGGGTACACCCCAGTACGCTGGGTGTATGTCAACGTACGTGGGGCGTACTCATCAGATGTTAAAAAACCCTGATTTTTAGGGTTGAGCCCTAAATAATCCCCCTTATAACCCCATTTCCCTCACCCTTTCAGCCTCCACCCTCCTTGAGACGATCTTGCAAGCCCTAGCCCTTGTGTGAGTTGAGTTTGAGTGTGTGTGTGTGTATATTCTTGGTGTTGAAGAAAGAAGAAAGGATTCTTTGAAAAGCTTTGTTGTGGGATTCAAGCTTGTAGATCTGAGATCTTCATCTCTTTGGGAAGCTCCAGAAGGTATAAAGTTGTGACAACCGTCACTTTCTGGTCAATTCAAAGTCAATGAAAGTCAACAGGTCAAACTGGTCAACTCAACTAGTGCTAATATGTTAGGGATTACCTTATGAATACTAATGCATGACTCTAAATCTTAATGCAAAGTAACACTTGAAAGTTTCAAATGTTCAAATTTCTAAACCCTAATCAGATTGAGGGAAGTAACAACTCTATAAAACACTATTACGTGCCCTTAGGGGGTGTATAACACTCAAAATGGGATGTAACTAAGTCTACGGTCTTTGAACTACAAAGAAAAACATTAATAATGGCCCCCGACAAAGTCTCTCTCAATCTCTTCCATTGTATCTATCTCTCTCCCAAATCTCTCCAAGTATGTGAAATCTCTCCAAGTATATGAAATCTCTCCCAACTCTCTCCAAGTATATGAAATCTCTCTTAACTCTCTCTCAAAACCTCTTTCAACTTTTTATAATCACTCGGGGCATCCCGACCCTTAATTTAGTCGAAAACCACTCGAAACGGGAAGATTAATGGAAAACCGCCTTATAGGACCGAAACTCCTCTTAGGAACCGAAACCCCTCTTAGGAACCGAAACCAGCCTCAGGACCGAAACCTCTTTAGGACCGAAATGAACCGAGCGTTCGGTCCATTTCGCTTTCGGTTCATTTCGCTTCCAAGCACTTTCGCTCCTGTTCGCTTTCGGTCCGGATCGGACCTTCGGACCGAAGTCACTTTCGCTTCACCTATCTTGCCTTCGCATGCTCATAGGAACCGAACCCACTTTCGGTCCTCAACATTAAGAACCGAAACCTGCCCTCGGTCCTCAACACTAAGAACCGAACCTCCGCAGGTTCGCCTCCTTTGTCCGGTTTTCGAGTACTTTCGCATTTTAAGCCCGTTTTTCATAATTTTAACGGGGGCTTTTCACCCAAACCCATATTTTAATATTTTAAACTTAATATCTTTCAAAATTGTTTAATATGCAAGTATTTCAGGTTTATACCTTTCTAATGACTACTTGCACATCTCCATACGATTTTTCTACAATTTATGGTGATTTTTACAAAACTGCCTATCATTTCAGAAATGAATTTGGACCAGTCTGTGAGTATGAACAATTTCACATAAGTTAGACACTTCTAAAAATCATAATAAAAATTATGGATAAACTAGACACATTTTCTAAACTCTCAAAGTTTACGGATTTAGTTTTCGACTTCGTATGATTTTTCTATGATTTTGCTAAAACAGTGCATAAAAGTTAAAATCTAGTTACATAGCTTACAATATTAACAACACTTTGTAGCATGTTGAGCAAAGTGTAAGTTTCTAAATTTTGAATGTATTTCTTGTTAGTATAACATCATAAACAGAAATTAGACATTCATGATAAGGATTTCAAACACTTCTAATAAGTACAATAAACTATAATAAACACAGTTTATGGATTTTACAATACAAGCATACTACATGAAAAGGGTTTTACTCTCAATACAAATGGGTTTTTCATTTACTACACAATAAACTGTAAAGGGTATAGTTTAGGGATTTTTCATTTCAAACATACCGCACAAAAAGGGATTTCAATTTCACCACAGAAAAGGTTTTTCACGCATACTACACGTAAACTCGTTACCGTAATTTGTGAGACTAGTCTTCATTGTACTCTTAGAGTATGGGTTAAAATTCCTGAATATTTATAACCAGAGTCTCTTGTAGGGAGAGCGTGATAATTGTGTATAGATCTATATTGGGATTGACAACCCACACCCATTCTGCTTGCATAAGCCCGATCGGCCGATCGGGGGTGACAAATGTCATTTCGATTCCGACGCCTGAAGAACGTCGTAGCAGGCATCTATGTTATAGTATGGTTATAGCGACTCACATAGGGAGATAACGACACATATAATTTACGGGAATTACTACTTTAAAAATGGGTTTTACCTATTTTCAAACTGCTTACAAACACGTTACAAGTACAAAACACTCATACATTCGGTCTTGGGATTTAAGACTACATAACTTTTTATAAGGAAAATATGAGATTTTTCTTGGGTATACATTACAATTACAAACACGTTACAAGTACAAAACACTCATACATTCGGTCTTGGGATTTAAGACTACATAACCTTTTATAAGGAAAATATTGGATTTTTCTTGGGTATACATTACAATTACAAACACGTTACAAGTACAAAACACACATACATTCGGTCTTGGGATTTAAGGCTACAAACATTTTTATAAGGAAAACTTTAGATTTTCTTGAAGTATACATTACATTTACAAGCAAAGGTTTTCAAACTCTACATCCAAAAGCTTATGAACTCACCAACTTAATTTTTGACACTTTTTCAAAACTACTTGTATTCTCAGGAAATCAGTAAAACAGGTAAACCGCAGCTTTTGAGGATGGGATGCTAAGGCGTCAAATAGTTCATTTTTTCATCATAGTGTAATTGATTTTGGAATATGTAAAGTCATACTACGGTATAACTTTTTCAATTATATTATGATGGTTGTATTTGCTTTGGTCACTATTATACTCGTTGTTATGATACTATACATGAAGTCCGCCACCCCCAGACGTTTCCGCCATCCTCGGTTTGGGGGTGTGACAAAAGTCTTGAACTTTACTTGTATTCTTAGAGATCTATCCATATGGAGTTTTAAGAGTTTTGTCCATTTTCCTTGGACTTAATGAGTAAATGTTACTCTAAGACCAAAGGAGCTTCCTTTTCAGAAGATTTGAGTTGTGTTAAGTCATAAAAATGCTTTTGACTCATTTAGTGCTTGCATGAAAAGTATAGAGGTCTTTAGTGGTTAAGACAAACTAGGAGGTTGGTTTTGGTCTTAATGATGCATGCATAACCATAAGGTTGGAAACTTTATGGTTAAGAGCACCTTCCTGGACTTAGATATGGATTTTGTACATTTGGACTGAATGGATTAAGCCCTTATTCAAAAAGTTTCATGGCCACTGCGTACACTGGGCGTAGGTGGTCAACTGTGCATTTCTTGGTCAAGGTGGAGTATGCTGAGAGTACAGCTGGGTACGCCCTGCGTACTCAGTCTATTGGGTTTAGCAAGTTTGGGCTTGTTGGGCCACCTTTTTGGGCTTAGATGCTTGGACCCTTATTGGACCATCTAAGTATTCGTTTTTTGGGCTAAGTGAAGGGATGAACTTTAGGGTAAGGACCAAGTAGGAGTTTAGGACCCAATTTGGAAAATTGGGCCGAATATGGGCTTCGAGTGATTACTTCGTTTTGGGCCTTTTGGATCAAGATTTGGGCCTGGGTCTTAGACAAACTAGGGAAAGGGTAAAGTGGCCTTTCACCCTAATTATGGACTAATAGCTAAGGGTTGTAATCCAATTTTTAATTGGATGATTATTTCTATTGTGATAGCACCAGGATTTTAGTGAGCCAGCAACCAGAGACTTTCATGGTGATTCAACAATGTGAGGTGAGTTTTCCTCGCTGTACTTACGGGTCGAAGGCACCAAGGCCGGACCATTGGTTTGATAACCTGATATTCGTGATATGCTGAGTATGGAATAGATATGCATGCTAGTTTTGATGTGCTAATCTGGTAGATTTGTAGGACTACCTGTGATACTGTCTGATTATCTGTGTATGTTATTATCTGTTATATGTCGACATATTGCGTGGGTTAGGTTGAGGTTGTACTGCTCCGTGCGGTAGCCAACAAACCCTGGAGCAACCCAAATATGATCTGAGGGCCGGGGAGGGCATTCCAGACTCATACTAAGGGATCATGAGCATTCCAGATACAAGTTGAGGGCCGGAAAGGGCATGACAGACTCGTACTGAGGGCTTAGTGGTATTCAGTTTGAGGACTGATTTGGCCGGGGAGCAAGCTAAACATAAGTTGTAGGCCGAGGGCAAGCTAGACTTATGTTGTGGTGTCACACCCCAAAACCGGAACGGCGGAAACGTTCGGGGGTGGAGGACGTCATGTTTAGTATCACAAGACATGTATCATAGTAATCAGAGTAACAAACAACCATTTCATTAGAAAGAAAGTGTTTACAAAGTATGTGGTTCACATAACATAGACTACAAAGTAAATAACAAAACAAGACATGAAGCTATTATGCTCCATCTTCTGAATCCCAGTGCGCGTACCTGTCTACTGGTCTCCTGAGAATACAAGTTATTTTGAAAGAGTAGATCATCATTTAAGCTTGTGAGTTCATAAGATTTTAGTGATGTAAGTAAGTTGAATGTTCTTTTAGAAAAGTTCGAATGTTCCTCCAAAAAATCCTATATTTCGTGCTTTGATGAAAGATAAGTAAAAATGACTCTACAATCCTTTCTATGAGTACTAAATGGATACAAGTTATATAAAACCCAGAGTAAACAAACAATCGATTGTGTGTATCTGCCCTAAGCCCACAACCAAACAAGGAACATGGAATGAGGCAGAAGGCACACAGCCCATTGGTTGTTAGATCATCGTTGTATATAACCCTAGCGTATTCACTTGGTACTCACATAGTTAACTGTAATAGTTCCTTTATAATTGATGAAAAGATTCTCTAAGAAAACCCTTATTTCTTTCAGTAAAAATAGTAACCACAATAGTTCCTTCTATAATTACTTAGTTTATACTAGCTATATATAATCTAATATCGAACAGATAGTTAGTTGTGTGAATATTCCCTAAGCCCACAACCAAACAAGGAACAGGAAGTAAGGCAGAAAGCACACATCCAACTACCTATCGGGTATTAATTATATATAACCCTGATGTATAAACTAAGGTATTATAAAATTAACCACCTAAGGTCCTTTAAGTTATACTGGTTTAATAAAATGGATTAAACCCTTATTTCCTTTAGTAAAAATAGTAACCACAATAGTTCCTTCTATAATCACTTAGTTTATACAAGCTATATATAATCTAATATTGAACGGATAGTTAATTGTATGAATTTTCCCTAAGCCCACAACCAAACAAGGAACAAGAAGTAAGGCGGAAAGCACACATCCAACTACCTATCGGGTATTAATTATATATAACCCTGATGTATAAACTAAGGTATTATAGAATTAACCACTTAAGGTCTTTTTAATTTATACTGGTTTAATAAAATGGATTAAACCCTTTTACTGGTAAGTTTCTAGTTTTGTCTACCAAATGTCCTACTTGAAAAGTATGTTTTTGTACTAGAAAATGGTGTATTGAATTAGTATACTACGACCTGGCCCATACCTGGTACTCCTAATGATTACTTGGTGTATACGGAATATATATATATATATATATATATATATATATATATATATATATATATATATATATATATATATATATATATATATATATATATATATATATATATATATATATATATATATATATAAAAGATCGAATAGATAGTAGGCTGGGTGAATCTGCTCTAAGCCCACAACCAAACAAGGAACAGGAAATGAAGCGGAAAGCACACATCCTAATACCTGTCGGATCCGATTAATATATATCCCTGATGTATAAACTAAGGAATCATAAAGTTAGCATTATGGGCCCTTTTCTACTGAATGTACTGACTACCATAAAACTTGTTTGTTTTATTAAGGTCATAATGTGATGAGTAGTACCCATACTATACGCTCTCCCTGCAATAGATTTTGGTTACCAAACGCGACTTCAGCAAACGAATTGCTAAGCCGTGTAATATTCTCACATTAAAGTTATCTGATCATGTATACCCAATGCTTGAATGTACTGCGCTTTGAACCCTTAAACAGACTCTAAACAATGCTAAAAGATAGCAGAAACGAGTCTGACACACGGTTGAATTGAATGGATGGACTTACAAGGCAAAAATTTTCGGGTTGTCACATCATCCCCCCGTTAGATGGAATTCGTCCCGAAATTAGCTTTCCTAGCAGTACTACTGGGGTTGTGCTCCTCTGATTGGCAGTATACTCACTCGTAGACCTGGGCAAATTTGATCTACTGTTCATGATAGGATTCATACTTGGTCCATCTATCATTACCTCGAGTATACAAGTCGTATATAATTAAGATTAGTTAGACGGTCGGATGTGCGACTCTGCCCCAGGTCCACAACCAAACAAGGAACAGGAGATAGGGCGGAAGCACACATACTAAATCTGCGTAATCATAATTATGTTGGATTAGATGTCTAAGCCCATAACTATTATTGGTATGTACTTGACCCGAGAGTAGCATGGTCCATTTGGGTTGCATATCATCAGGACAATTTGTTAGGATGGACTTTTGAGAGAAGGTTATTTATGGTTTATTAATATATTATAAGTTATAGTATATTAATATGAAATCATATGTTTTAATTAGTATCGATCAAGAATTAATTTGGAATTAATTTAGTGATCAAAAGAGACTAATTAAATCTATAGGGACTAATTATGATAATTAGTTATATTTATATGTGTTGGGCTTATGATCCATGTTGGACCAAGTTTATGTATGGATACATAAAGAGTTGGGCCACATGAACCATGGATCATAAAACCCATGGGTATGGATTATGGGTTATACCCATGACCCTTGGAATCCTACATATAAATAGGTTACTCCATAGCCAAAATCACCACTTCTTTTCTTAGAGAAATATGGAGGTGTTTTGGTGCATGGAATTCTCTCTCAAGAGCCACCTTTGTCCTAGGTGTGTTGTGATTCCATTTGATGCATTTCATACTATTGGTGCTAAGCTCTTCAGGCCAAATACATCAAGACTTCAAGCCACATAAAAGGTATGTTTCCCTAACTAGTATATTATATGGTTTATGTCAAATGCATGCTAGTTATAGGTTTAATGCCTTGGAAACTATTTGCATGTATAATTAGTGAAAACATAGATCCAAGGTATTTAGGGTTGTATGTGCACCATAGGATGTTGTATTATACCAAAATCCAATAGTGGTATCAGAGACATGAGTTGTTTTCTATTATATTTGATGCAAATGTATTTTTTTTCAAGTTGAAGGAAAAAAAAAAGAAAAAAAAAACATGAAGTTTGTCAAATTTTATGATAATTACTTGATTTTATGAAAAACTAATTATTTATAAAATTTGAGTCACTTTACTACAAGAGTTGAATTAGGTCAATTTATTAAAACATAGAATGATATGATTATTTTATTTGTTTTAAAAGTTTGATCTAAATGGTTTTAAGGAGTTACAAATTTTGTCATAAAATTTTGGAACTCAAAAGTTTTTTTTAAAGTTATGATCTTAAGAGTTTTGAAACTTCCATAAGTTATGGATGTGAAATGTCTCATTTATTAACTCTTTAGGTTATGAATTCCAAGAGTCTTCAAAGGATAATTGTCAAAGTTTCAAGATTTGTATTAGTTTATATGATTATCTAATTTCTTGAAAATTGTTGATGTGAATTATCTTTACTTATGAGTTTAATCTAGATCATAGAAAAAATATTTGATTATTGTGTTAATTGGAATATTTGATCTTAATGGTTTTTATGAACTCCATAACTTGTCCTCAAGTTATGGAAAGTGAAGAGTTTTTCTTTTTAAAGTGTCATTAAGTCTCATAGGTTATGAAAATAGAAGAGTCACTATTTTTAATGTCATCATTAAATGATTTAATGTCTTCCATAACTTGTCCTCAAGTTATGGAACTTGAATTTTTTTTTTCATTAAACCTTAATTAAACTCATAGGTTATGAAAAATCCAAGAGTTTTGAAAGGTTTCAAAACTTGTCCTCAAGTTTTGGAATTTGTAAAGTTACCCCCCATATATACTTTAATTCCAAACTAGACCTTAGAATTTTAAAAGTTTAAAATTCAACCCTTATACTATTATTATAATTTTAATTACATAGATATGTATAAGATAAAGTCAATCTTACCATTAGTAGGCCTCATTCACAAAGCCGGTCTATAAGGGGCGTATAAGGTTACTGCCTATAAAATGGCAGTTTAATGGGTGTCCACTCTCACCCACAGCTTCCTTGACTGGTGGATGGTCGTTAGCCGAACGGGTAGGATAAAGACTATAATTCTCCCTTCATTAAAAGTATAATGATAAATACCAAGTAACTAAACACTTATAAATTCCCAATCTTAGTTACTTAGGAAAATGTGAAATGGTGCTAACCCATGAAATTACACTTTGCACCTTTGTTAAGTCGTTAGTGGAGCGTGTGTGGTTAACCGACACACTAACATGGGACTGACAATGTGTGGCGAAGGGTAACTTAAGTTTATCATAGATTGGTGGAGCGTGTGTGGTTAACCGGCACATCAATTAGGTGATAAAGTTGAGGGTACCAAGTCAATTTGCATGGTTATTCACACCTTGTTTGTGATCCTCGGCATCCCAGTCACAAACTTGAGAGGGCACAATCGAGATTCAAACATGCCATTGAAAGTTCAATGTATCTCAAAAGATCTAGGAGTTTCAAATCCAATTAAAACTTAATTATATTTCGTTTTCATGGTGGAAATTGGTAAATCGTCATTTACCTACCTTCAATTATTTTATAGCTTGGATTACGGTATCCCTCTTCCGGTTATAAATAGGTTGTTGGATCCTAGCCTTAATATTTCATATTGGGTGTTATATTAAGGACTTTAAATCAACTAAACTTGAATTTCTCCCATTATAGTTGTCTAGTTCAGACAACTATGGTCTTCCCAAATCTTTAGGAACAAGCTTTCCTATTGAAGATGATATCCCACATGGCAATCAAGGTGAAAGATTAATCCCTTTGTTGTGCATTAATAGGACTGGAAATCATGCTTCACTTCCTCCACCTCCTCCAATTATTCTCCCTATCCCACAAGTTCAAATACTTGAAAAGTTCAAGGTCACTCAATCCCTATTGGCAAGCCGGGAGAGTCGGGTGTCGAAGTCTCGAGGTAGCTGGCTGTTGACTTGGTTCTTCAGTCACACCTTGATGACAGATCAAGACATGACCCTTAATGATCTTACCTATTTGCTTGATGCTGCTAAATTAGCAATGATTTGGGGCACTGGTAAACCAAGATTTGATTGGAAGATCAACTTCCCAAACTTCCATGGACATTGACAATGGTAACATTAGAAGTCCAGAAAAGCTTTCTCTTCCCAATGGAAAGGGATCGACCATGGTCAAGTCATTTGACCTAATAGCAAAGAGAAAGGATAAGTCTGAGATACTCTCATGTGCCATTTCCAAAGAGTCCATATGTTTCTTTTGCCAAAAGAAGGGGCATTGGCTGCGAAGCTGCCAGATTTACCTGAAAGATCTGGTAAAGTCAAAAGTTTGACTCTACTTCAGGTAAAGTCCATTGTGTAACTCTATTAAGTTCCTACTTGGAGATTCTTATTACATGATGTGACTGGGTCACATATTGATGTCTTAAGAGTCAAAGAAAGGAGAGGAAGCTTAAAGGAAGTATATGCTGATTCTGACCGCGAAGATGGATTTCGGTCGCATGGTTCGGTGATCAGAATTTTGGGCTGTTACTTAAAGAGTTATGATATATATTGCTTAGGAATATATAACAACAAGGTTTTTATATGGATTGTAAGGATAAGAAGTTTTTTTGCAAAATTTTAAAATAAAAGAAAAAGGTTTTATTTTTATTTATTTTAAGTATCCTTACAATGGTATTTGTGAAAAATTGTTGCTTATATGATTCCATTAAGAGCAATATTGGAAAATGGATTTGATTCTTTCATTTGTGGTAGTGTCTAAATTTGCCAAATAAGGAAAGATTATCATCACCCAAGTTTCAAATTGGACCGAAACTCGGAATCATGCAAGTTGTATAGTATGATGAATGAGAACTTTTAGCTTTGGAAAAATTAAGACTAATTCCTTACGTGAACAAGGAAAGGACTAAAGGATCAAGTACACATTCTTGTGCACTGGTCAAGTCCACCACAAAAGATCGATAAGACTATTCGTCATGATTTACTAAAGCTTAGTAAATATGGTTATACTTACAAGTTTAAGTATAATTCTGAAACATTGGAAAAGATTCAATGTATGTCAGAACGAATGAGAAGAATCAAATTAGGCAGAAAGATAAAAGTTTCTCAAATCTGAAAAGATGGGAGAGTATTTTAGTATCATGTTTTGTGATCATCTTAATGATTAAGAAACTATATCACAATTAGTCCTCTAAGGTCATCTTAGTGCATTCTAATGGCTAAGAAGAGGAGTCTTGAATTGTTGAAGTGGTTAAATCAAGGAGATGAGTCATACTTCGTTCCAAAACAAGTCTTAGAGTCATACTCCAAGATTGTAACTTGAGTGACACGCCTTAAAGAAGGTTTATAACACTAGTCAAATGTAAGAGTAGATTATGTTCTACTCTTGTATATTTGAAATTGGTAAGTTGTGATGTTTTGGATAAAATAGAGACCAACTAAGGCTAATTGTGTGAAATGTTTGTCTTGATAAAGAATTCGAACTATCTCTTGAATATTTGACAAGAGAGTCTTATATGTCAAGAGGACAGTGGGAGTCCTATAGGTCTTGAAAGTCTCAAGAGCTAATCAAGGATAAAAACCTGAAGTTCATCACTAGCACACGACTTGAGGTTTATAACCTATCGTGTTGACATTTCTGTGCCTATTCCAGTTAAAGTTGGCTTTGCATATGAGTTCTGAAAGTTCTCAATTGGTTACATAACAACTTGGAAGCAATGACAGGCCCTTGTACTGCCAGGTGGCAAGAATTTAAGATTGCACAAGTTCAGTCCATATGAGTTTGGATTTGTCATTAACCTTGTCTTGTGATTATGGTTTTGACAAATTCATATGGATAGAACTCATACACCATAAAATCTAAGTGTCATAAGGTTTCTCTCCGATTCATGAAAATGATTGTGAGGAAATACTTTCACTAAGTAGATTTTAAGTAGACAGCAGTTGTGATATTTTCATTCTCAAAGTCGTTAGTGGAGCGTGTGTGGTTAACCGGCACACTAACATGGACTTGTGAGAAATGGAAAAGGTCTAAACAATTGAGACTATGATTAGGGCATCCCTTTTCATAGTTCTTAAATTATTTAGACACACATGTGAGCTATCTAAGGAAAAGTGTATGATTTTGATAAAGTTCTATCAAAGCATCTCGTATTAGAAATCTGAACTTTGGTAAGAAAGTCAATAAAGTATTGATTTCTAGAAGTACAGCTGATTTCTGGATACATGTCAAAGCTAGTGGGAGCATAAGTGTTATGCTAATAATCATCATGTTAGTGGGAGCATGATTATTAAGTTTAGTATTGCAAGTTAGCAATGTTAATTATAGAAAACAAAAGTTTCAATTCGTGGAGTTGCAGGGGTTGAAAAGTTGTTTTGCTATAATTAAGGGAGAGGAATTTATACTTCATTTCAATTCTAAAAGCTTAGATTGAGGTTTTAATCATCTTCACTCAAGGATACATATATGAATTTTGTGTTGGAATGGCTCAACATAAGGAAATTCTATATATGGGTCCATTATTTTCGTTCTAAAATTCGATTATGATTACAGCATCCCTTTTCATAATCTGAATTATGAGAACTTGGCAAATAGAAATAGAAATATTGTAGCAAAAGACTGGTTTAGTATCATTTCTTTATGTGAGACATCATGAATCGTGTCCCATATGCTTCAGATATAGGATCGATTGCGTGTGCTATAATATTCATCCTTTCTAAATTTTCCAAATGCTTAGGGCATTAAGAAGGGAAAATTCTAGAATTGGATATGACTAAAATGATTAAGCAATTTTCGAGGACAATCTAAGGTTTACCAAAGATTGGTTGCTCAAGGACAGTTGGAAGTATAATGTTAATTTTGGAAGGACCATATTGACTTATTCTGTAAGGAGGCAACTCTTATTCAAAAGTGATAGTCAAAATGGAATATGGAAATGTTTCAAAGTTGGAAATTATTCAATCTGTGTAAGATTAGAAAACTTAATGCAAGAAGGATGTTTCCATGGAGTTGATCTTCATTGGAATACTCTGTAATGTCTGTTGACAAGTCTTTGTGACTTTGTGCATAATCATTACAAGAGGATCAATGCATATAAGTTTAAAATCAAACAGATTTAAGTAAATGGTAGGAATTTTGAATTCTTACATTTACGATAAGGTTTTGGGACTGTGAAATGAGAATCATTGGAGTTATGTTCAATCGATCTATTTCAAAAAGTAAAGATCATAAACAAACTTAGTGTGTATACTTGGTGTATGGCATAACTAATGTTTGAACAAACATAGTATGCATACTTGGTGTATGGCATGACTAGTGTTTAGAAAACATAGTGTACATGCTTGGAGCATGGGACAACTAGTGTTTTAATTCAAGTATAAAGTTGATAATTTGAAACGGTATACAATGAATAATGTGTAATCATATGGTGATAAATAAAAGGTGTTTTATTTATATTCATAAGTTTTGAGACCATATTGGATTCGATTATTATTGTGTTTCACTTTGCATGTTTTGACTTCCAGAATAACTATGTCGTTCTTCTCGAATTACTAAGTTATTCAAACCATCCACAGTCGATAATACGTTGGAAGTAGGTATTAAGGCAAGACTGTCATGAATCGGGTTTGTAGATGTCCAAGGTAGTGGACATAGCAAGAGTTGCTGCAACATTCATGAGTGCTCATAAGTTCTGAGTATTGGATTCAACCCACGCTCATTTGAATCACTTCATGGATTTTATCACGAGTGAATCATGAGACGATAATATCTTATATTCTTCAAACCTAGAGATATGAGTTGTTACTATGAGTTGGTTATACATTGATTGCACGAAAACGCATTGGTAACTCGATGTTATAAAACGTGTCTTTGTGTATGATTCAACAAGTAGTAGAACAAGCCATATGAGTCGAAGTTTATCGATTCCTTTTACCCTTAAAGGGATAAAAGCGATATCTGTGGGCCCCTCGATGATTTAGTGATGACACCCTAAGTGCTTGGCCAAGCCTGGACTGATTTGATTTGTTCAATTAGTCGGTCGTCATAAATCGGAAATCGGGAAACAACAAATGGAATCATATATTAATATATTATAAGTTATAGTATATTAATATGAATATGAAATCATATGTTTTAATTAGTATATTATAAGTTATAGTATATTAATATGAAATCATATGTTTTAATTAGTATCGATCAAGAATTAATTTAGTGATAAAAAAAGACTAATTAAATCTATGGGGACTAATTATGATAATTAGTTATATTTATATGTGTTGGGCTTATGATCCATGTTGGACCAAGTTTATGTATGGATACATAAAGAGTTGGGCCACATGAACCATGGATCATAAAACCCATGGGTATGGATTATGGGTTATACCCATGACCCTTGGAATCCTACATATAAATAGGTTACTCCATAGCCAAAATCACCACTTCTTTTCTTAGAGAAATATGGAGGTGTTTTGGTGCATGGAATTCTCTCTCAAGAGCCACCTTTGTCCTAGGTGTGTTGTGATTCCATTTGATGCATTTCATACTATTGGTGCTAAGCTCTTCAGGCCAAATACATCAAGACTTCAAGCCACATAAAAGGTATGTTTCCCTAACTAGTATATTATATGGTTTATGTCAAATGCATGCTAGTTATAGGTTTAATGCCTTGGAAACCATTTGCATGTATAATTAGTGAAAACATAGATCCAAGGTATTTAGGGTTGTATGTGCACCATAGGATGTTGTATTATACCAAAATCCAACAAATTATATACCACCCTCGCATATACACTTATTAGTGATAGGTGGGCTATATTCGTCCTTAGCCTCTATGCTTGAACTTGGTCTGCTGAACGAGTGGTATTTCGGGAAGGTCTGCTGAACGTACGACGGCAAGGTTTCGGAGGGCAAAGTACTCTTCACACGAGTACTTCGGGGTTTAGAATACGAGGTAGACGATTCCGAAGTATGGGTCGGACTGTCGTTACGAATGACGAAGGTTTGGCGAATTTGACGGTCAAGGCGATGGAAACATATGAACTTAGTATGGTGAGGACCACGCCAATTCATGACGAATGATAGCAACAAACTCTTTACTGAACAAAGTTTGGCCGATTTGAAAGAAATGTCTGTTATACGATGATGTACCCCTAGTGTGCTCGACAATGTACTCTATGTATACTTTCTAGTGCTTTATGTTTTCTCCTTGATGTTAACACTTCTACGTATCGTACCGCGATGAGCGAGTACATACTATGAAAGTGCTTTGATAACTAGTGTCGATACTTTATACTGCGATCCTCCTCGGTACCACTATGATCACCTGGAATATACAAGTTATGAATAATTAAGATGAATAAGACTGTCGACTGAGTAACTCTGCCCCAAATCCACAACCAAACAAGGAACAGGAGATAGGGCGGAATCACTCACTCTAAGTTTGCAAAATCTTAGCTATGCACAACCCTGATGTACATACTAAGCCATCATAGCTTCTCTGAACGGATCTTTTAGTTCTCTTGAATACTGTGACTTGTTGCGATAAGTGAGTTATTATAATTACTTTTAAATGTTTTCCCCAAGTTTTAATCTTATATAAATATAAATTAATTTTTAAAGTAATTAGTTTATTTCGAAAACATACCGCTGCTCGTTGGCGACTCCGGGGTTGATTCTCATGCGGTGATCATCAGAATTTGTCCATCCGCTCCTGAGTTCTTTGTTATCGGGCAGTCCCTCCTATAGTGCCCATTCTCACCACAGCCATAGCAGGCTTGGTTTTCTTCAACTCCGGGGACTTGGGAGATCGGTTGAGCCGGTGCCCTGCAGAAACGGACTGTGTGTCCCTTTCTGTGGCAGTTCAGGCACTGCATTTCCCGACATACTCTGGTGTGGTGGTAGTTGCGCTTTCCACACTTCGGGAGAGTTCCAGCATATCGTCTGGCAGGTGCTGGAGTAGAAGGTGTTGTGGCGGCGTATATAGTACCTATTTGTTGTTCCTGAGGGGTTTCCTGTGTTGTTTGCTTCTTCTTCCTCTTGTTCCCCGACTTCCGTTTATAGTCCTCTCCCCTTGATGGCTCGGGAACGAGGACTTCCACACCATGGCGGACCCCATGGTCAACGAGCCGCTGAGCCAGGCGTTTGGCACTATCGAACGTAGTTGGGTTAGAAGACAATACATCTCCTTGAATCGGGGCAGATAAACCCCAGATATATCTTTCTATCTTCTTGATCTCCGGGGTAACCATCCCGGGGCATAGTGCTGCCAGGTCGCTAAACCTGTCAGTGTAGGCCACTATGTCTGAGCCGACCATAGTGTGCTCCCGTAGTTCTTGTTCCAACTTTTGAACTTCGCCCATCGGGTAGTATTCTTCCATCATCATCTCTTCTAGGTTCTCCCAACCTATTGAGTTAGCCACTGATAGGGTCAGTGACTTAACATGGCTATTCCACCATGTTAGGGCTCTGTCTGAGAAGGTGCAGGCAGCAAACTTCACTTTGCTCCCTTCTGGGCACAAACAGATTGCGAAGACCGAATCTGTTTTCTCGAACCATCGCATCCGAGCAATGACTCCACCATTTCCATTAAAGGAATTGGGTTTGAAGTTCATGAAGTCCTTGTACGAACACTCCCTCGGGTGTTCATGAGTAACTCCGGGGTTGGCTAAGTGGGTACCGCTACCAGATCTGAAGGTACCACTTTCGCCGATGTGAGCTAGAGCAGTTGTCACTGCGGCTGATATCGTTGTTTGGAGAGCAGCAGGATCGAATTGTGGAGGAGGTAGTGGCGGTTGAGTTGGAGTTATTGGAGTAGTGCGC
Source organism: Lactuca virosa (assembly GCF_052849685.1). NCBI lineage: Eukaryota > Viridiplantae > Streptophyta > Magnoliopsida > Asterales > Asteraceae > Lactuca > Lactuca virosa. Next base: position 102,716,454 of record NC_136429.1, read on the forward strand.
CTGTTTGATCTACGAGGAGGCATCTTTGCTAAAAGAATACAAAGATGAGACGGAATAAGTCTATAGCAGTGGTTTATAAGCCAAAAGCTGAAAGACAAGGTTATCCTAGTTCTGAGTGTATCGGGTCCTGACTTTCACAGGGTTCTGGAAACAATTCATAAAAGAGTCTATACCAAATAAACCTTATGAATTAGAAATGGCTAACCTCGAATGAATATATATGACTTGAATAACTGTTACCAGTTGCACGAAAAGAAAATAATCCTAACACATAGTGTGAGCAGTGTCTCCACTAACTCGTTAAGTTAAACAAGATTATTATTTATTAGTGTGGCGCATAAGACGTTTTGGTTACTTCGGTTGATCCTTCTTTGAAAACTTCTCATGAACCTGCTCTTGTTCCTCCTTGACTCTTCTGTTGATTGCTATGAGGAAGTGGTTGCATTTATCTGGGTTTGTCGTGCAAGAAGGGAAGTGTCTAAAGAATCTATGAGATTTAAGTGAAACATTATGGGGTGATCCTTACAGAGTCCTCCTATAATTGCACAATGTATACAAGTTGTATATAATTTAAGATTAAATAGACCTTCGAATAAGTGATCTTACTCCAAAACCACAACCAAACAAGGAACAGGTAGTGAAACATAGATCACAAATTCTAAGTCTATAAAATCTCAATTATATAAAACCTTGGAAGTATACACTCCAAAATTATAGATCTATCCATAAGGGTCTTTTAAGTTATCACATAAGTTATTTATAGTGCCTAAAATACCCCTATAGTATTTTAATGTAATGAACTTGGTATGTTTTAAACTTGTTATCGTGTTATAGTATCTTAAAATACTCCCATAGTATTCTAACTTTATGTACTGATCTAGAAATCCCTTGAATAGAGTTAGGTAAGTTTTAAGACTGTTGCAACACCACATCACTCCCAAACACATGTCGGTCACATCTCGAATGAATATAGTTGATCAGGCTATATTGATCCTAGATATGATTACATAACTGTCCAGGTTTGACCGCAGTGTTCAACCTTTAAATACTTCTGTTTTGTTCTTCTTGTGATACTTGTTCTAGTATGTATATATGTATAAGCACGTATGTATACTTTTATAAGGTATCGTTATATATTTAAAAATATATTATTATCCAGAGCACTTCGTCCCCATTGCATTTATAGTTGTATATCTTTTATCAGTTGATATAATTAGTTCACTATAAACAATGCTCTGATCCCAATCTGTCACACCCCAAAACCGGAATGGCGGAAACGTTCGGGGGTGGAGGACGTCATGTTTAGTATCACAAGAAATGTATCATAGTAATCAAAGTAACAAACAACCATTTCATTAGAAAGAAAGTGTTTACAAAGTATGTGGTTCACATAACATAGACTACAAAGTAAATAACAAAACAAGACACGAAGCTATTATGCTCCATCTTCTGAATCCCAGTGCGCGTACCTGTCTACTAGTCTCCTGAGAATACAAGTTATTTTGAAAGAGTATATCAGCATTTAAGCTGGTGAGTTCATAAGATTTTAGTGATGTAAGTAAGTTGAAAGTTCTTTTAGAAAAGTTCTCCTGTTCCTCCAGAAAATCCTATATTTCCTGCTTTGATGAAAGATAAGTAAAAATGACTCTACAATCCTTTCTATGAGTACTAAATGGATACAAGTTATATAAAACCCAAAGTAAACAAACAATCGATTGTGTGTACCTGCCCTAAGCCCACAACCAAAGAAGGAACATGGAATGAGGCGGAAGGCACACAACCCATTGGTTGTTAGATCATCGTTGTATATAACCCTGGCGTATTCACTTGGTACTCACAAAGTTAACTGTAATAGTTCCTTTATAATTGATGAAAAGATTATTTAAGAAAACCCTTATTTCTTTTAGTAAAAATAGTAACCACAGTAGTTCCTTCTATAATCACTTAGTTTATATTAGCTATATATAATCTAATATCGAACAGATAGTTAATTGTGTGAATCTGCCCTAAGCCCACAACCAAACAAGGAACAGGAAGTAAGGCGGAAAGCACACATCCAACTACCTATCGGGTATTAATTATATATAACCCTGATGTATAAACTAAGGTATTATAGAATTAACCACCTAAGGTCCTTTAAGTTATACTGGTTTAATAAAATGGATTAAACCCTTATTTCCTTTAGTAAAAATAGTAACCACAATAGTTCCTTCTATAATCACTTAGTTTATACAAGCTATATATAATCGAATATTGAACGGATAGTTAATTGTATGAATCTGCCCTAAGCCACAACCAAACAAGGAACAGGAAGTAAGGCGAAAAGTACACATCCAACTACCTATCGGGTATTAATTATATATAACCCTGATGTATAAACTAAGGTATTATAGAATTAACCACTTAAGGTCCTTTTAAGTTATACTGGTTTAATAAAATGGATTAAACCCTTTTACTGGTAAGTTTCTAGTTTTGTCTACCAAATGATCTACTTGAAAAGTATGTTTTTGTACTAGAAAATGGTGTATTGAATTAGTATACTACGACCTGACCCATACCTGGTACTCCTTATGATTACTTGGTGTATACGAAATATATATATAGCTAAGATTGAATAGATAGTAGGCTGGGTGAATCTGCTCTAAGCCCACAACCAAACAAGGAACAAGAATGAAGCGGAAAGCACACATCCTACTACCTGTCGGATCCGATTAATATATATCCCTGATGTATAAACTAAGGAATCATAAAGTTAGCATTATGGGCCCTTTTCTACTGAATGTACTGACTACCTTAAAACTAGTTTGTTTTGGTAAGGTCATAATGTGATGAGTAGTACCCATACTATACGCTCTCCCTGCAAGAGATTCTTGTTACCAAACGCGACTTCAGCAAACGAATTGCTAAGCCGTGTAATAATCTCACATTAAGGTTATCTGATCATGTATACCCAATTTATTATCACCTTTTGTTTAGAACAATGAGTTAGTGATCATTGGTATAATTAGATCCTGGTTTGTTCTTCTGTTATAGTATTTAGTATGTTCTTTCTGTTATCGTGTATTGTATCTTCCTCCATGTTTCTCTTTATAGTATGTTCTCTATGTTATCGTGTATTGTATCTGCCACCCTGTTTCTCTTTATACCATGTTCTCTATGTTCTAGTGTTAACTGAACCCTTAAACTATACCTATTATAGTTTACTATTATCTTTAGTTTGAACTATTATTGACTTGAAGAAAAGACTTATTTATCTACTAAGTTATGATTGTACTTTAAAAACGGAGTTTTATAAGCTGTAAAGTAACATAACTTAAAAAGAGTTTTTGAAATGTTTTGATCGCTCATGAAAACATAAGCAATCCTTTAAAATGATGTTTATAAGAAAACATTTACACAATTATCATTGTGTTCAACTTGTATTTCCCTCCTTAAAAGCATTTAAAACAGTTAAAAGATTGATTATAGGGGTATGAACTCACCTTATGTGGGTGATTCGATTGCAGATTAGTGTAAGGATGAGAAGCTCCACGAATGAAGTCCCAAGACACAAACGAGTCCCAATGACATATAATGACATATAATGCCATGCATATAGTGTTTAAAAGCAACTAACATGCAAGGAAACACCCTTAGGCACTAGGAAACACTTGGACTAAGTGTTAGAATCACATGTGATTCATCAAAGCGGTGTATACGACCACAATATGGTGTGTACGGCCATGGAGTGTACGGCCGTACACTCATGGTCAAACATGCATAAGAGGGTCTTTGAACAATGGGAAAGCTAGTGGGTCGATTTCTCATCAAGAATATGAACTAGATTCTCACTTTGGAGGCCCTTTTGGGGTGTTTTGAGGGGTGTACGGCCATGAAAGGGTGTACGGCCGTACACTCCTTTTGTTCCAGCTAAATGTCGTTTCTAAGGTGTTTAACAAGAGATCCTAACGTGTACTAAGCATAGGGGAAGGATAGTTATGATTTGGAGGTTTGAAGGAGGGTTCACGGCTACTAAGAACAAGTGTGTGTTCTTGGTGAAAGATGAAGATCTTGAAGATCTACCCAAAAAGATGATTTCCATGGATGAAATCAAAGGGTGATACATGATTAAGAAGGATAACAACACAAGGATGGAAGAATCACTTTCGTTTTTGAAGATCTAGGATGAAGAACTCGATGATACTTGAGATATAATCCGATTTCTAGACTTGGAAATGTGAGAAATGACTAGAAATGAAAGGATATCACACTTATGGAGGTGGGTGTACGGCCATGATGGGTGTATGGCCGTACACTCCCTTAGATGGAGTGTTCAGCTCGATTTCAACGCGAAAAACTTTAGCAACTCAATCCTATACCCATTGCTTGAATGTACTGCGCTTTTAACCTTTAAACAGACTCTAAACAATGCTAAAAGATAGCAAAAACGAGTCTAACACACGGTTGAATTGAATGGCTGGACTTACAAGGCAAAAATTTTCGGGTTGTCACATGTGGGCCCAGTGGTAATCCAGTCAGTTATATGTGGACCCATTTCATGCTGTTATTGCATATGTGCTATTTGTTTGTGTGTTGGTATTTTGGGGGAACTCACTAATATTCGGGCTTACAGTTTTAGATTATGTTTCAGGTACCTCATAGGATCGCGGGAAGGCGAATGTGTGATCGTGCACCTCCTCGTGTTTTGTTGTATCATTTTGGGAAAACTCTGATATTAAACCTGTTTTGAAAACTATTTGCAAATAATTATGATTTATGGGTTGTTTTAAAAGTTTAAATTTTTCATGAATATTATGGATGTTACAATATATATTTCTAGCTTCTCAATTTATACCTCTTAATCTACTCCAACCAATGAATTAATCATCCTACACTACCTAATTCATTATTATCAAACCACTAATGCTTCAATTATAACCTCACTAGTTAGGGTTTCAAACCCTAACTCTCATTGGGTTGATTTCACCATGGAAATCACTTCCCACGTTTTATTAAGGCTTCTAAACACTCGCATTTACATTATAATCAAGCTATAAGTTGATCAATTCAACTAATCATACCAAACTATAAATTTCACTAAAAATGGAAAAATATTTACCTTAATGGAAAGAGGATGAAATTCCTTGTTAGGATCCATCTCTAGCTTCTCTTGCCTCCTTCTTGACACCAAAATCGCCAACATTGAGCTCTCAATCGATTTGGGGTGTTTTGGTTCACAAATGAGGCTTTAATAGGTTAGAACTCGTGTTTAATCCTCGAGACCACATTTTGGTGAAGGGTTCACCATGCCGTGGTGACATAAATTAATCAATGGTCATATCTTCGTCATGCTGCGGTGACCATTCCTTTATAGCAACCTACTTTTCCCATCACGTCATGGTGCCCATACACCACGCCGCGGTGAATTGTACGTTGCATACAGATTATGATGAAAGAATCCTTCTAAATCACGATCTACCCTCAACACATCATGGCAAGCACCTTGCCATGCCATGGTGGTTGTATATCAGCAAACTACATTGCTGATTCCATTCCAACTTTAGGGACAATTTTTCTTCCATCTTCTAACATTCATAACTCCTTTGTTCTATACCTATTTTCTAAGATATTTATATCCATGCAAAGGTGGAGATATTCTCTACAACTCTGTTAAGTCATTACTTACTGAATTAATATGGGTCTTAATCTAGTAAGTCATAAAGTCTGCCTAAAAACATAAAATTTCCCATTTTACCCTTTTGGCCAAAATGCATATTCTCATGCATTTATTCTCTTGAACTCACATATATAACCTCATATAAGTGACTTAAGTTCACCTTGGTCATTTTCATGAAGTCACAACTTCATAAACTTACCAAATTCTCATTAATGACCATTTTTCCCTTTTGGTTAATATTTATTAAAAGTCAAATCTCTCTAAATTTTAGGAACTTACACTACCTGTCTCCCTTTTGGTGGTCATATTACTTTGGTTAAGTCTATTTTTGGCTCTTTGGGTAGTTATTTAATGTCGATTTTCCCTACTCCGAATATGGTTCTTAAATCTCTTGAGACCTTGAGGGCTAGATTCTTTTGGGATGTTGATTTAGATGAGATCGATGTATTGGATTAGACAGGACAAAGTTATGGATTCTAAAGGGGATGGAGGTTTGGGTGTGGGAGGTTTATTTTCTTTTAATATCGATATGCTTTTTAGATAGCGGTGGAGATTCTTTTACTACCCATATTCGATGTGGGTACGGGTTGTCAAATCTATCTATGGATCTAATGGTGGATGTTACTATTTGACACCTTGTAGATCTTGGTCGGGTCCTTGGAACAGTATTATTCATATGCTTGCCAATCCTCGTGATCGTAGGATTGATCTTTTTTCTTTGTGTCCAATTAGGGTAGGTGATAAGGTTTCTACTTCCTTTCGGCATGATAAATGGAAGGATGAGTTGCTCCTTCTAGTCTCTTTACATAGAATCTTTCCATTGTGTAACCATAGACTTGTATCTGTTAGAGATCAGGTTTCTTTAAGCTGGGTCCTGGAGAACCTCGGACGTTTACCTAGGGGTGGTATAGAGCAGACTTAGTGGGACGATATCATAACATTATTTCAAAAAAATTAGTTGGAGTTGAAACCTGATACATTGGGATGGCTTTGTGATGGCTCTAACTAGGTGGAATAATTGGTTTCATTAAGCTAAATATTCTTATTTGGAGGATTAAGCTCGATAGTATTCCTACCAGAGAGAGATTTTTGTATCGATGTATTGAGGTGGAGACGATTTTATGTCATGTTTTCCATAGTGTTGTGGAGACTATTGATCATCTTTAAGCTAAATATTCTTATTTGGAGGATTAAGCTCGATAGTATTCCTACCATAGAGAGATTTTTGTATCGATGTATCGAGGTGGAGACGATTTTATGTCATGTTTTCCATAGTGTTGTGGAGACTATTGATCATCTTTTTAGTAACACCCGTTCCAGGTATGAGTAAATTTTCTTAAATGTTCTAGTTTTATTTTGGGTGGCCACGACGTGGTGGAGTTTCACCACGGCGTGGCAGCATTGTTTTGATCGCGGATTTAATTGACCCGCCATGGCCTGGCAAGTGTTTTTAGGAGAAAACCCTAATTATTGGGTTTTGGGCCCTATTTAAAAGACATTATGGTTAAGGTTTCATGGTCATTCAGCCTCTATCACCCTCTCAAGCTCAGAAACCCTAACCCTAACCTCTATTGCAATTGTGAACTCATATTTGGTGTTTTTGGTGATCTTTGAAGGAGAAGTCAACCTTTGGTGTTGTTATTTACGTTGCAAGCATCATCTACATCTTCTAGCATATCTTCTAGACCTTGGTGAGTGTCCAAGACCCAACCTATTCCTTGTTAACTTGCTAGATCTATAGATTTTGTCCCTTTTCTTAATGTTTTGATGGGTTTGGGTGGTGAGATCTCATAAAGTTTGTAAAGTTTTGAATCTCCAGACTATTTGGAGTATTTGGTGCTTTGGATCTGAAGTAAGAATGAGTTTTGGTGTCATACATGGAATTTTGGTCATTAGCCCTTGTTTTGACCTAATAGGAGTTCAATACATGCATTGGACATGCATGTCTGAAAAGCATGAAATTTTATGTTAGTAATGGTGCTAGGAACCCTTCTAGAGTTGTTGGATAAGAGACATTCAAGATTAAGTGCTTAATCATTAATCTGTGTTGGGTTTTTTTCCCCTTTTGGACCTAGGAGTTGAGATCTTTATCTCTTGGAGGGTCTTAAGGGATAAAGTTGGAACCTTTATCCATTTAGACCATGGAATCGACCAGATCTGAGCTTTGGAGCCCTTAGAATCGAAGAAAACGACTTAACCCATTAAGCTATTAGGAACCTAGTACCCACGGCGTGGCCTTAGGTCGCCACGGCGTGGCGACTGGGTAAGAGTCGTCTGTTTTGTCATTTCGCTGCCACGGCGTGGCCATGTATGACCATGACGTGGCGAGCAGCTAAATGTTGACCTTTAACTTTTAACCTTTGAGTTTTGACCGTTAACTTTGACCAAGTTTGACTTTAGGTTAAATGGGGTAATTTGAGTAGTAGATTGAGGTTTGGTTCTTGTTTATGGTATAGGTGATTCATGGAGTCAGTTTTTGGAGCAGTGATTAGTTCAGCTATCCTTTAGACTATAAGGTGAGTTTTCCTCACTGTAGTCATGGGTCGTAGCCACCAATATCGGCCCACTAGGTTGTATGATGTATCCTGGTATATAGGAATTGCTATGCTCTAGTGTTATGTTAGACTAGTAGATCAATATGATTAAATATTTGTTGGTTATATGTTTATATGTTGCATATGTCGACATAGTGTGGTTGGGTTAAGGCAATACTGCTCTGTGCGGAAGCCAACAATCCCGGGAGCAACCCATACATAAGTTGAGGGCCTAGAAGGCAAGCCAGATTTATGTTGTGGGCTCGAGAGCAATCCAAACATACACTATGGGTCGGGAGGGCAATTCAGACTTATGTTATGGGCTCAGGGGTAATCTAGTCTGATGGTTGTGGACCCATTATGCATGCTATTATATGTTTGTGTGGTGGTTTTTGGGGGAACTCACTAAGCTTTGGATTAATGTTTTATTTTATGGTTTCAGGTATATCTGATGATAGGGTCAAGGTAAAGACATGATTGTGCACATCATTCTAGATATTATTTGATATATGATTTTAGAATATTCTGATTATGATTATGACTTTTGGGAAACTATGTTTTGAATGAATTATGGATTTTGATATGGTTTTAAAAATGAAAAGTGTTGTCAAGATTTTTAGGATGTTACAAGTTTGTATCAGAGCCCTGGTTTTAGAGATCTGGATGAACACTCATGCCATTCCGTACTCAAACTACGGATCTACAAAATAATTTTCAAATTAAATCTAAAAATAATCAACAGAAAGGATGCAATGTGTATAATCTGCCAGAGTCGAGGAAAGTATTCCCCAATATACCCACACTTTTTTGTGTATAGATTATATGATAGAATTGCATGCTAGATGGTAGCCTAGGGATCTTATGAAATTACATGATAGTATTTCCTGATCTATGATGTGTGATAACCTAGGTGAATTTCTTGTTATGCTAGATAGAATTGACATTTTTACTGTGGTTTGTAACATCCCGATTTTCAGGTATGGAATTATTCCCATTTTTGCAATTCCTTCCCTTGGAACACGGTGTGGTGAAGCCTCACCACGGCTTGTTGAGAACTTTTGGGTTGTGTATTTTCTTAGACCAACACGGCGTGTTGGTGTGTAAACACGGCGTGTTGGTGGCTGGTTGAGAAAACCCTAAATTTTAGGGTTTTGCACCATATATAATCTCCTTAAGTCCAAAGAGCTGGCATTTTATCAGCCTCCAATTTCCCTAATCGACCCTTGAAAATCCTAATCATCTTTCCCTCTCATTTGTGAGCTAGTGTGGTGCTTTTGGAGCCAAAGAAGGAAGAACTTGGAAGAAGGAAGCAAGGATCCAGCAAGCAAGCCCTCCTCTTTCAGTTTGGCACTTTTCTGGACCTTTGTAAGTGACCAAGATTCAATTTTTATTCTTCTATGTTGCTAGATCTTGAGTTTTGTCCCTTTAGTTTCTTGTTCATGAAGGTTGGAATGATTAGATCTCATAAAGGCTGCAACTTTATGAATCTCCAGGTTTAGGTGACCTAGTAGAGTCTTGGATCTGGCCTATAGTTGGGTTTTGATGCCATGCATGGAGATTAGGTCATAAATCCCCATTTTGACCTAATATGGGTTCAAGACATGTATTGGACATGCATGTCTATAAAGCACCAACCTTTGGCATGGTTTTGGTGCTAGAATCTCTTCTAGAAGAGTTGGGCTTCAGACTTTAAGAATTAAGTACTTATTGGTTAAGCACTTGTATCTTCAAGCCTTATGGTTGGATTTTTGGACCTTTTGAGTAGTCATAGTGGATAAAGTTGGAAACTTTACCCTTCTTAATAGCATTATGGGCTAGATCTAAGCTTTAGAGCCCTTGGAATCGAAGATGCAACTGAATGTATTAAGCTGCTGGAACTCGGGCCAACACGACATGTTTGCAAGCCAACATGGCGTGTTGGCGGAGGTTTTCCCAACCGTATGAACATTGACGGAAAACGGCGTGTTTGTAAGTAAACATGGCGTTTTGGGTCAACACAGACTGTTGACCTTGACCGTTGACTTTGACTTTGACCAATTTTGACCTTGAGGGTATTTTGGGTACTTTGGGATTTTTATGGAAATTGGTAATTGAGGGAATTAGGAATCAAGCAGAGAGCTGAGATATGGAGTTGGACCTCATCAATTCTATTCAGTTTGCGAGTGAGTTTTCCTCACGGTACTTTCAGGTCGAAGGCACCAAGGCCGGCCTATTGGATATTAAACCTGATATTTGTTGATATGCTGAGTATGGAATAAATATGCATGCTAGTCTGGTAGATCCGTAGGACTACTTATGATACTGTTTATTTATCTGTATATGATATTACATGTTATATGTCGACATATTGTGTGGGTTGGGTTGAGGTTGTACTGCTCCGTGCTGTAGCCAACAAACCCTGGAGCAAACCAGATATGAGCTGAGGGCCGGGGAGGGCATACCAAACTCATACTGAGGGCTCATAAGCATTCCTGATATGAGGTGAGGGTGGGGAAGGGCATGCCAGACTCGTACTGAGGACTTAGTGGTGTTAAGTATGAGGACTGATCAGGCCGGGGAGCAAGCCATACATAAGTTGTGGGCCAAGGGCAAGCTAGACTTATGCTGTGGGCTTAGGGGTAATCCAGTCTGTTAGCTGTGGACCTATTGCGTGCTGTTATTGTATATGTGCTATTTGTATATGTATTGGTATTTTGGGGGAACTCACTAAGCTTCGGGCTTACAGTTTTGGATTATGTTTCAGGTACCTCAGAGGATCGCGGGAAGATGAAGGCGTGATCATGCACCTCCTCGAGTTTTGATTTTATGATTTTGGGAAAACTCTAATATTAAACATGTTTTGAAATCTATTTGTAAACAATGATGATTTATGGGTTGTTTGAAAAGTACTAATATTTTCATGAATTTTATGGATGTTACAAGTTGGCATCAAAGCCTTGCTTTGAGTGAATTGGAGGAACACTCATGTGAATCCAGTCTCAAACTAAGGAAAAAGATTTTAAATGACTTTTCAAATGGTTTTAAAATAATCAAGGAGGATGCGATGTGTACCATCAGCCGGAGCCAGTAAGTAGACCCAAAATACCATACTGTTATTTGATATTGTGTTATGTTAGAATAGCATGCTAGCGATAGGCTAGGGATCTCCAAGATTTTGCATGATAGAATTGCCTGATTATATTATGCTTGATAGCCTAGGGTTCTTCTCTAATGGAATTGACATCATTACTGTAGTTTCTTAGTGTATGCATCATGGTCATGCATAACTAAGATTTTATAGCTTGAGAATGTTTGATCTGACCTTATTTCCTGTTCTTGTTTGATGAAGGGCTTAGGGTAGGATCAAATATTCGACTGTCTATAGGGTCCAGGGTTATGTATGGCTAGCATACACGAGTGCTGCAGGGTTGGTGGAAGTTTCATGGATGAGTTGTGTGGGGTCATCCGGCCAGTTGTGAGATGCGTAGCCTTTCCTCTAGGGAGTGGGGATTAAGTGTTTGTTTATGCTAGTGAGTATTGTTAGGGTGTTGTGATGATCCTCTGAGACAAATACAGGTAGGTGTTGAAGGTAGTATGGGCCCGTACTGCTTAAAGCATAGGACCCGTACGCGTAACAAGGAAGTCACAACCCCTGGGGCTTTGTTGGGTGTTGGTTCCCATGTTATGATATGCGTGTTATCTAATATCCTCCTGGTTCATTTTCAGTATGGTGTCTACGCGTCGATTTGAGTCTGGGTCTGGTTCAGGATCAGGAGTTGGCCGTCAAGGTGAGTCAGTTGCGTTGGATGGCAGGATCAGGGAGATCCTCTAGGAGGAGGTTGTTGCTCGTGTCCGAGCTCAGTTTCTAGAGATGTTTGGGTCTATCAAGACTGCCATGATTGAGTGGTTTGATGATCTTTATGATGCTTTGTCTGAGACTGTTGCTGCTGTAGCCACTGCAGCCGTTGCGGCTGCAGGGGTTGGATCGGATCGGGTTTTTCAGTATCGGGACTTTGACAATACGAAGCCCCTGAATTTTGATGGGATGCATGACCCGATCATCGCCATGAGGTGGCTATCTGATGTGGAGTGGTGTTTCTTTACTTGTTCTTATCCAGCTGACCAGAAGGTCAGGTACGCTCTGAACCTTCTAAGGATCGGAGCGATGGATTGGTGGAGGCTTGATACTAGTTCATATTCTACTGAGCAGAGAGTTGTTGTGTCTTGGGAGCAGTTCTTTGAGATGTTCCGCTCCCGATATGTGCCGCTGGTGGAGCATGAGCGGTTGGCCCAGGAGTACCTGGATTTGATCTAGGGTTCTGAGACGGTGAAAAAGATCACCAAGATGTTCACGGAGAGGGCTATGTTTTTGTCCTGAGTTTGCTACATATGAGAAGGTTCAAATGACCCGTTACTTGAGCATGCTCAATATGGAGATCAGACAGTTTGTTTCCACCCAGTGCTATGGTACTTTGTTGGAGATGCAATTGGCCGCCAGGTGGTGTGAGATTGAGATTGATTTGCAGACGAGGGAGCAGAGGATGGCCCCGACGCAGTCGTAGACTGTGCCAAAGCGTTTTAAGACTGCTGATGTCAGATTTGGGGGACGGAAGGGCCGCACTTGTGGAAAGTGGAGCAAGGTGCATGCAGGTGCTTGCCGATCATCTTCTGGGTGCCACAATTATGGCCGATAGGGCCATATGGCGAGGGATTACCGCCAGCAGGCCCCATCACTCAGTTCCAAGATTTGTTATCATTTCGAACAGGTTGGCCAAGTGAAGGCCAACTTTCCCTCGCTTGCTGCTAGGCTGACGCAGGCTCCTGCGTCGGCTACTTTGAGGACCACTGATGGGAGTCAGGGCAGGGTGGAGCCCCCGAGCGCTCGAGGTCGTGCTTTCCAGCTTACTGCCTAGGAGGCCAGGGCAGCTCCAGATGTGGTGACTGGTATGTTTCTATCCATTATTCTGTTGATTATATTTTATGTTATGCTTATCTATGTGCCTCTATTAGGTACGTTTCTAGTGAACTATTTGCCTGTTCTGATGTCGGTCTTTTGTGTCTCGATCATTCAGGAGAGAGTTTGATATGCCTATTGGGGAGCTAGAGTGTCTGTTGAGAGTTTCTATCGCCAACGAACATGGGGTTTCTGCATCATCAATATATCAGGGTTGTATTCTGGATATCTTTGGGGTACCTTATCCAATCGATTTGATCCATATCCCCATGGGGGAGATCTGCGTGATTGTGGGTATGGATTGGCTGAGCTGTTTTGGTGCTATGACTCATTATGAGGGCCAGCGTGTGGTAGTTCGAACCCCAAATGGGGGATAACTGGTTATCTATGGAGAGGGCACCAGGATGGGTTCCAGGTTTTGTTCTGTAGCCAGAGCTCGACAATATATTCAGCACAGGTGTGCGGGTTATTTGGCTTATGTGGTGGATACACATGTTGGGGATCAGGTTAAAATCTCAGAGGTCCCGGCTGTCAGGGAGTTTGCCGATGTGTTTCCGAAGGAGTTACCCGGTGTGCCTCCTGAAAGGTGTTGAGTTTTGAGCATTCTAACACTCCTAAGTGTACATGCAACCCTAAATACCTTGGATCTATGTTTTCTCTATTATACATGCAAATATGAATATTCCAAGGTATTACCCTATCTAGCATACAATCTTTGATACGTGGGTAATAAAAACAAGTTTGAAGACATACCTTTTTATGTAGCTTGATTCCTTGACGCTTAAGAGCCGAGTGCCCCAAGTGTGACACCTCAAATGGTTCACACAACATCAAAATACACTTGGAATAACTTGAGAGAAATTATAGACTTCATCAAATCGGCTAGCCCTCACCATACATACATACTCCTCTCATGGTGGCCGATTTTGACAAGAATAAGATGATTATATAGTTTGTCACAATTAGGGTTACACCATGTAAACCCTAATTGGCATGGCCTTTCATTTCCATGATCCATGGGTACAAAAACACCACGGAGCATCAATGAAGCATCCTATGGGTTTTAGCCCAACCTGATAATCCATGGAGCATTAGCCCACTATACAAGTATGGATGATTTACACAATCAACCCATATATTTAATTAGCCTCCTTTTTGATCACTTAATTAATTCCAAATTAATTCTTGATCAATACTAATTAAATAATCTTATTCATATATTTGAACTTATAATATATTAGTAAACCTTAAGTGTTATTTCTCTCATTTTAGTCTATCCAAATGCATGATGCCATGCAACCCAAATGGACCATGCCAATCGGGTCAAGTACATACCAAATATAGTTATGGACTTAGACACTAATCCAACAGTATCCCACTTGGATAAGTCTAAAACTATTATTGAGTATGACTTCAAGAACCGACTGGCAATCGTAGCTCTTTAAGCCGCTGTCGAACTCTGACGTTGTAACTGAACTCTGATCTTCGTCAATGACTTGTCCATTAGATAAGGGATCATATATTCCTCCATTCTAGATATCATATGGACTGAGACATGGACTATCAATCATTCTCTCAGTCCATTTGTTGTTTCCCGATTTCCGATTCATGACGACCGACTAATTGAACAAATCAAATCCGTTCTGGCTTGGCCAAGCACTTCGGGGTGTCATCACTAAATCATTGAGGGGCCCACATATATTGCTTTTATCCCTTTAAGGGTAAAAGGAATGGATAAACTTCGACTCAGATGGCTTGTTCTACTACTTGTTAAATCATACACAAAGGCACGTTTTATAACATCGAGTTACCAATGCGTTTTCGTGCAATCAATGTATAACCAACTCATAGTAACAACTCATATCTATAGGTTTGAAGAATATAAGATATTATTGTCTCATGATCACTCATGATAAAATCCATGAAGTGATTCAAATGAGCGCGGGTTGAATCCAATACTCAGAACTTATGAGCACTCATGAGTGTTGTAGCACCACTTTGTCGAACATCTTAGACCTCTACAAGCCAACACATGACAGTCTTGATTCAAATATACTTCCAACATATGACCGACTGTGGATGGTTTGAATAACTTAGTTATTCAGGAAGAATGACCTAGTTGTTCTGGAAGTCAAAACATGCAAAGTGAAACACAAGAATAATCGAATCCAATATGGTCTCAGAACTTATGAATATAAATAAAACACGTTTTATTTACCACCATATTGATTACCCATTATTCATTGTATACTGTTTCAACTATCAACGTTATACTTGAATTAAAACAATAGTTGTCCCATGCTCCAAGCATGTACATTATGTTTTCTAAACACTAGTCATGCCATACACCAAGTATGCACACTACGTTTGTCTAAACATTAGTTATGCCATTCATCAAGTATGCACACTAAGTTTGTCTATGATCTTTACTCTGTGAAATAGATCGATCAAACATAATTCCAATGATTCTCATTTCACAATCCCAATTCCTTACCGTAAATGCAAGAATTCCAAATCCTGCCATTTACCTAAATCTGTTAGATTCTAAACTTATATGCATTGATCCTCTTGTAATGATTATGCACAAAGTCACAAAGACTTGTCAACAGACATTACAGAGTATTCCAATGGAGATCAACTCCATGGAAATATCCTTCTTGCATTAAGTTTTTCTAATCTTACACAGATTGAATAATTTCCACCTGTGGAAACATTTCCATCTTCCCATTTTGACTATCACTTCTGAACAAGAGTTGCCTCTTTTCAGAATATGTCAATATGGTCCTTCCAAAATTAACACTATACTTCTAACTTTCCTTGAGCAACCAATCTTTGGTAAACCTTAGATTGTCCTCGACAATTGCTTAATCATTTTAGTCATTTTCAATTCTAGAATTTTCCCTTCTTAATGCCTTGAGCATTTGGAAAATTTAGAACAGATGAATATTATAGCACATGCAATAGATCCTATATCCGAAGCATATGGGATACGATTCATGATGTTTTACATAAAGACATGATACTAGACCAGTCTTTTGCTATAATATTTTTGTATCTATTTGCCAAGTTCTCATAATTCAGATTATGAAAAGGGATGCCGTAATCATAATCGAATTTTAGAACGCCAATAATGGACCCATATATAGAATTTCCTTATGTTGAGCCATTCCAACACAAAATTCATATATATCCTTGACTAAAGATGATTAAAAGCTCAATCTAAGCTTTTAGAATTGAAATGAAGTATAATTTCCTCTCCCTTAATTATAGCAAAACAACTTTTTAACCCCTGCAACTTCACGAATTGAAACTTTTGTTTTCTATAATTAACATTGCTATCTTGCAATACTAATAATAATTATCATGCTCCCACTAGCTTTGACATGTACTCAGAAATCAGCTGGACTTCTAGAAATCAATACTTTATTGACTTTCTTACCAAAGTTCAGACTTCCGATACGAGATGCTTTGATAAAACTTTATCAAGATCATACACCTTTCCTTAGATAGCACACATGTGTGTCTAAACAATTTTAGAACTATGAAAAGGGATGTCGTAATCATAGTCTCAATTGTTCAGACCTTTGCCATTCCTCACAAGTCCATGTTAGTGTGCCGGTTAACCACACACGCTCCACTAACGACTTTGAGAATGCAAATATCACAACTGTTATCTACTTAAAATCTACTTAGTGAAAGTGTTTCCTCACCATCATTCTCATGAATCGGAGAGAAACCTTATGACACTTAGATTGTTTATGGTGTAAGTGTTCTTATCCAAACTCATATGGAGTGAACTCAATCTTACTTTCTTGCCACCTGGCAGCACAAGGGCCTGCCATTGCTTCCAAGTTGTTATGCAACCAATTGAGAACTCTCAGAACTCATATGCAAAGCCAACTTTCACTAGAATGGGCACAGAAGTAGGAATATGTCAACATGATAGGTTATAAACCTCAAGTCGTGTATTAGTGATGAACTACTGGTTTTATTCTTGATTAGATCTTGAAGCTTTTCCAAGATCTCTAAGACTCCCATTGCCCTCTTGACATATAAGACTCACTTGTCAAATATTCAAGAGATAGTGCGAATTCTTTATCAAGACAAACACTTCACATAATTGGCCTAAGTTGGTCTTTGTTTTATCCAAAACATCACAACTTACCAATTTCAAATGTACAAGAGTAAGACACTTTTACTCTTACATTTGACAAGTGTTATAAACCTTTCTTTAAGATATGTCACTCAACTTACAGTCTTGGAGTATGACTCTAAGACTTGTTTTGGAACGAAGTATGAATCATCTTCTGGATTTAACCATTTCAACAATTCTTGATTCCTCTTCTTAGCCATAGGAATGCACTAAGATGTCGTTAGAGGACTAATTGTGACATGATTTCTAAATCATTAAGATGATCACAAAACATGATACTAAAGTACTCTCCCATCTTTCCAGATTTGAGAGACTTTTATCCTTCTGCCTGATTTGATTCTTCTCATTCGTTCTGCCATACATCGAAACTTTTCCAATGTTTCAGAATTATACTTAAACTAGTAAGTATAACCATATTTACTAAACTTTAGTAAATCATGACGAATAGTCTTATCGATCTTTTGTGGTGGACTTGATCAGTGCACCAGAATGTGTACTCGATCCCTTAGTCCTTCACTTGACCCACATATACATGTGAACAAGCAATTAATCTTAATTTTCCAAAGATGAAAATTCTCATTCATCATACTATACAACTTGCATGATTTCCAAGTTTCTATCCAACTGAAACCTTGGGTGATGAGAATCTTTCCTTATTTGGTAAATTATGACACTACCACAAACGAAAGAATCAAGTCCATTTTTCCAATATTGCTATCAATGGAATCATATAAACAACCATTTTGCACAAATGACACTGTAAGGATATTTAAAATAAATATAAAATTAAAACCTTTTTATTTTATTTTAAAACTTTGCGGAAAAAACTTATCCTTACAGTGCAAATGCATATGAAAAACTTGTTGTTATCTATTCCTAAGCAATATATGATAACTCCTAAGCAACAGCTCAAAAACTCTGATCACCGAACCATGCGATCGAAATCCATCTTCGCGATCAGAATCAACTTATACTTCCTTTAAGTTTCTTCAATTTTCTTTGATTCTTAAAACAACAACGTGTGACCCAGTCACATCATGTAATGAGAATCTCAGAATAGAAACTTAACAGAGTTAGATAGTGGACTTCACCTGAAGTAGAATCAAACATCTTGACTTGATCAACCCTATGATCCTTCAGGTAAATAGGCAGTTTTGTAACCAATGCCCCTTCCTTTGGCAATATAAACATATGGACTCTATGGAAATGGTACACGGGACTATCACAGACTTAGTCTTTCTCTTTACCATTTGGTCAACCGAGTCGACTATGGCCGATCCCTTTCCATTGGGAAGAGAAAGCTTTTTCTGGATATCCAATGTTACCATTGTCAATGTCCATTTAGGGTTTGGGAAGTTGATCTTCTTAATCAAACTTGCTTTACTAGTCCTCCAAATCATTGCTGATTCAGCAGCACCAAGCAAATAGATAAGATCTGTTAGAACAAAGTTCTTGTCGGATCGATAGATTCTAAAGCAATAATAACTATAATCAGGTTCGTTTCTAAGGCATACATGCATGCACTATTTATAGCTAAACCCTACTCAATAATCACGGATGGACAGTCCAATCCGGATATACAATACTAAGCCCATGACGCAACATAAAATACCCAACAATCTCCCCCTTTGCGTCAATGGAGCCGAAAGCTCAGTTCGGTTGAGCTATAGAAGACTTCTTGACAGTCTTGAACACCTTCGGTATGATGGCCAAAAGAGTATGACGAAAAGTGATATACCACCGAAGCATGTCCGTGAAGTTCTTCTTGTCTTCCTCAGAGTTCTGCTTACACCGATGGATGATACTAATTATGTGCTCTAAGCAGTCCGTTGAGAATAGATGCTTGTCAACAAGAGCGAAAAGAAATCTGTTGGCTTCGCCTCTTGTGAACATCACTGTGAGATGTTTAGAATCAATTTGACCCATCTTCATTTTATTCACATCTCCAGGTTTTGCAGTTGGCTTTACAGTGGGTTTCTTCGTCAAAACTTTAGCTATCTCCTGATCCATTGCAGCTACTTCATGGATATAGGAGGCCAACATCCTCTTTAGATGATCTAGGATCGGCTCATATTCTTTCGCATTGTAGAGCAGTATGTTAAACAACAAGATCTAATCATGAGGATTCAAGTTTGGAAGATCTGCCAGGGATATAATCGAAACCGATTTTGCTAAACCTCAGGTTATTTTGAAACGAACATTGATAAACTTCCCTGCAGGCGAAGGTTTCAGCACCTTGATAGTTATAATCTTTTGTGCACTCCATGTCAGGTACTGAGGCTGACCGAACTTGAGATAAAAATCGATGAGTTCACGATCAACCTGAGGGTGAGGTGAGGGAACTTGAACAGTCGAATCAAAGCAATGAAAAGTAAATGCCTTTCGTGTTATAGGCATATCAAACTGTGAGTCCCTCGAATTCTCACAATCAAAAGAAGCTACAGGTTCCAGACAGTACACGCTCGGAAACTCTATTGCTTCTTTGATGAGTGTTTCTCTAGTCCAAAGAGGAAACAAGGCCTTTTTGCAATTTAAGGCATCTTGCTCTTCTTTGTTCTTTCGCTCCCTCTCTTCTGCTTCCTTCGCAACCCGAAGGGTTTCATCTAATTCCTTATCCCTTTTCTTTCGTTTCAGGGCTTCATCAATTGTTTCCTCTTCATCACTATCATCAGCAAGTCCCTTCTTTTTATCTTGATTACCAGAACCCGAAGCTTCATTACCCTTCGGTTCGGTTTTGACAGTGACCTTCGGTTGAGTCGTTTGAACACCTTCTCCCCCTTGTTTTGGAGGTACGAATCTCTCCGAAACACCCTTCATTTCATGTAAGAGTGTAAGGGCAGGAAGAAGCTTGGAAGTCAGATGATTCCTGATGGTCAGAGTAAGTATCGGATCATGAGCACTAAGAAGATTGGTTAGCATATTCGTTACATCACCAGCACAACTCCGGAATACAGCTCGCTCAGTCTTCAATAATGAAATCTCCTTTTCAGCTTGAGCTAATTAAACTTTCTGAACTTCAATAGTAGAGGCTTGTCGTGCAAGATCCTCCTTTAATGCACTCTCCTTCGCTAAATCAGCCTGGAGTGTTTCAAGGCGAGAATTCACTAAGCTAAGTAGAGAAGTGTTCTCAGCTTGAATAGAAGAACGAACATTCTCAAATTTAGCTTCCTCCTCTTGAAGTGACTTGGATAAAGAATCAACTGAAGCGTTCACTTTAGCGGCATTCGAATCAGCATGACCTTTGAGGGATTCGAGAAAAATCTGAGAACTGTGAACAAGTTCTGCAACTTCAGTAGTGGCCTTCTTGTAAGAAGAAGTGGAAGCTTCATCCTCCTTTGTTGATTTGTCTATAGCTCCAGTATATTTCTCAAAAGCGGTGTCCAGAAAAGCTTTGAGAACAACATCGTTATATGCTTTTGTAGAGGCAAGCAATTGATCAAGTTTCTCATCTAGACTCTGCACTTGTTGTCTGGTGATAGGAGCCTCTTCATCTTCATCTGTTGGAAGCCGATAAGTACTGTAATAAGTCGAGTCAAACTCAACATTATCACCACCGAGAGTATCACCAGAATCGGTTGAGGGTGAGGGTGAAAGAGGTTTGGAAGTAACCGGAGGTTCGGTTTCAGTATTATCCCCCGTATTAGATACGTTGACGTTTACTGGAGGTTCGGTTGTTGTGGTGGTGGGAGTAGTTATGGTAGTTGCTTGTGAAAAGATAGGAGGTGGTAAAGGAGTTGTAGAGATTGCTATGGTACTAACTGGTGGTGGTGGTGGAATAGAAGTAACCGAAACTGGAACAGTGGTTTTCGGTGGAGATGGAGGAGGTGTTGGAATCTTGTCATTAAGTGGTTCAGTTGGAGTTGGAGAAAAAGGAGGTGTATTACCTCTCGGTGAACCATGATGCTAAACTTCCTCTTCTTCATCTGCCGATCGCTTCTCATCATTGTCTGAGCTTGAAGGAGAAGGACTCTTTGATTTCTTTGCCATCTTTTTAACCTTCTTTGGAGCCGAAGAATCACCCTTCTCAGCCTTTCGCTTTTTAGACTTGGCAGCTTTAGACGAAGGACCTTCGGTTGTCACTTTCTTGGTATTTGCCTGTTTGCCTCGGTTGGCTGGCTTCTCCACAGATTCTAAAGCAGCTTGCTGTTCAGGAGTCAGTTCTCTTGGTCCTTTAGGAGGAAGTTTTCGGTAGGCGGCCATCACTTTACTTTCGGCTGACACACACCTATACATCGCCTCAGGTATTGAACCATTGTGGGAGAACTTGGTGGCATCGGAGAAGATGATCTTCTTCGTATGAAAAGTAGCCACAGAAGAGACCAATGCATCCTTCATGACTAGAATCTGCAAAGTATCAATGGCCCAGCGTGTGATGATGGTCCAGAAACGTCCACAAGAAATCTCAGAATGTCTCGTCGAAGTGTTGAGACTTTGTACCAATTGCGACCAAATGATCGACCCGTAATCGAGATTAATTCCATTGTAGAGACCATAAAGAATGGCCAGAAAACCCTTACTGGTACCATCTGACCCAGCAACCCTCTCCGCTAAACCCTTGTTGAGAAGAGTAAGCAATCCATTCCATTGTGGCGGCAAACACGATTTCTTAATCTTCGTCACTGTGGTAAGAACATCAGTGTATCCCATCTCGTAAAGCATCGTAAACAGTTGGGTTGTAGTGATGAAATCGGGAGAGATAACAGAGGCATCGACGGCAAGCTGTAACAGGGAACATAATCGCCCTTTCAAAATTGATGCCTAGTGCGAGAAGATTTGAAATTAGATCCTCTCCTTGTTCTTGTCATAGGTTGCAGTAGAATAGACTTGGGAAAGAAGAGACATTGGGACAGATTCCACTTGTGTGAGTGCGATAACCAGAGGAGAATATTTGAGACATTCAACAACCTGGAGCATGTACGAATCATACAGAAAGGGGTTCAGTTGAATGATCATGTTCTGATTGGGTTTGATCACGAGCAATGAGGACGAAGCAGTTTGATCTTGAACATATGAGGAATCCGCCATTGTTGAGGTATGGAAGAAGATGAACAGTTGCAAATCGCCTTGTGTATTTGAGAGAATTTGAAGAAGGTAAGAAGGTACAATTTGTGCGAGAAACCCTTTATATACCGTTGCCAGGAGAGAGAAAGAATCTTCGTGATGATGATATGATCACTGAAACGTCGCCTGAAAAAGCACGATGTGACAGCTTGGTTTCCCTAGATAGACGTCAGCAAGCGTGGGTTAGGAACCGTTCAAATTCACGCGCCCAAAATCTTATCCACATATGGTATTTTCAAATTCACCTTCGCTCCAGATGTGATAATAACCACTTTCACGCCTAAAAGAAACTTCAAACGAGCCATAAGAAACATCAAACAGAATTTTGGAAAATCACAAAGTATTTTCGTGCAAGAGTGTGCCAAAAATTAAGAAATAAAGCAAAATATGTATAAGATGTGAGTGATGTCTGTTAGAAGACATAAAGCAGATGATTCCGGGCATGAATCTCTTCCTTCAAAGTCAAGAGAGACTTGAAGTGCTTGCGTGGTTTCCCCAGAAAATACAATCGAGTGCTTGTAAAGAAACACCGAAAGGCTTCTTTTAAATAATAGTCTAAGGGTGGCTTATCTTCAACCGAACATCGATTCTTAACATAAGACCGAACGTTGGATGAAGTACTTGTGAGACCGATATGGTCTGTTGAACAAGTAGGTTGGATATAATTTGTTGTGACTAAAGATGTTATAAAAAACTCAAAAACAAAAACAAACTGGATCTTGTTGGGAAGAAATGCCTTGGTGTTAGACAATTTCATAAAAGACCACTCAAAAATAAAATGAGATTTCGTTAGGTAAAAAGTCAGATCTTGAATATAAAGATTCACCGTCAATTCATTATTGGTGTTGGATTTTGGGTCTCACTTAGCACGTGGTGTACGTATCTAAGATCATAAACACAGATTTTATGCAACCATAAACCTCAGTGGTAAAAGCTGAGAGTCTCAAGGGTTATAGTGTTGAACCGAAAGTTGATGGAGAATATAAAGGAGGTTGTTAAGGAACCGAAAGTACCTCTGCAATATAAATGTGACAAAGTAGAAAACTCTTAACTCATTTGAGAAGAGTAAGGTAGCTCATGACATGAGTGGATTTACCAGACTAATTGGGAAGAAACGATAGGTATAAATCGATTCATTAAGGCCTTGCTCTTAGTCTTAGAGGCTTCGGTCGACATGCAGCAGCATGCTTCTAGGGACACTTCACTAGTTCATATTAAAAGAATCATAGCTGCCTTAGCTCTAAATTATGTTGCACTGAAGTACTTGAGACCTAGTAAAGAGAACAAGCAAACAAACAAACCACACAAACAAAACAAAATAAAAAAAAAGAATAATTAAGAAACAAAATAAAAAAAACTATTGGAAAATATTTTTGGATTTTTGAAATTTCTGAAAAATAATAAAAAACAGAAAAATAAACAAAAAGAAATTAGCACAAAACACTCTAAAAAAAACTCTTAAAATAGAGTAAGAAATAGACTTAAAAACGAGTGTACAAAATATACAGCCGAAACCAAACCGTAAAAGAATGAAGCGAAATAAGCCGAGCGTTCGATTCATTTCGGTTCCCTAAAATTCCGAAGCCGAAATAGACCGAGCGTTCGGTTCATTTCGGTTCCCGAAAATTATGGAGCTGAAATAGACCGAGCGTTCGGTTCATTTCGGTTCCCGAAAAATCCGCAACCGAAATAGACCGAGCGTTCGCTCTATTTCGCTTGTCTAATTTTCAGAGAGAGATTTGAGGATTCGGTACCGACTCTGCTTCCATCATTCCCAAACCTTGTAAAATTTTATTGAAGCTTGCTTCTGGTAAGGCCTTAGTGAATATGTCAGCCAGTTGATCAGAGGACCGAACGAAATGTACTTCCACGTTCCCATCTTCTACATGGTCCTTGATGAAATGGTATCTTAGTGCAATATGCTTTGTCTTTGAGTGTTGCACTGGATTGTGACATATTCTAATTGCGCTTTCTGAGTCACAATAGAGAGGTATTTTCTTCATACTTAGTCCGTAGTCTCTTAGTTGGCTTTGTATCCATATCACTTGAGAGGTACAGGATGTTGCAGCTATGTACTCAGCTTCGGCTGTTGAAAGAGACACACAAGTTTACTTCTTGGACTGCCAGCTAACAAGTTTACCGTCAAGGAATTGCCATCCACCAGTTGTGCTCTTTCGGTCCAGTCCACATCCTCCAAGATCGGCGTCTGAAAAGGCTTGAACAAAAAATCCAGATCTAGCAGGGTACCAAAGACCGAGAGAAGAGGTTCGCTTCAGATAACGGAAAATATTTTTCACTGCCACCATGTGAGGTTCTCTTGGATTTGCTTGAAACCTGGCGCAATAACAAACAGAAAACATAATGTCTGGTCTACTAGCCGTTAGATACATAAGAGACCCTATCATTTGACGATAGAGTGTTATGTCAACAGCAGGTTTTTCCAAAGACGGTGTTAACTTTGTGCCAAACGCCATAGGAACCTTCACTTTCGAATCACCCGTCATACCGAACTTTGCCAGCAAGTTCTTCGTGTAGGCCTCCTGTTTGATAAAAATACCTTCTGGTCCCTGTCTTATATTCAAACCAAGGAAAAAATTAATCGGACCCATTGCGCTCATTTCAAATTTAGTCTCCATCAACTTCCTGAATTCAGCCGTTAAGCTGGGATTCATGGAGCCAAAGATGATGTCATCGACATAAATCTGAACTATCATTAGATGTTCGCCTTCTTTCTTTCGGAAGAAGGTTGGGTCAACCGAACCTTGCTTGAATTTTGACATTTTAAGAAAGCGAGTTAAAGTTTCATACCAGGCCCTCGGTGCTTGCTTCAGTCCATATACAGCCTTATCTAACACATAATAGTGATCAGGGTATTTCTTGTTCACGAACCCAGGTGGTTGCTCAACATACACCGTTTCTTCTAGTTCTCCATTCAAGAAAGCACATTTCACATCCATTTGGAAAACTTCAAAGTTTTTATGATCAGCATATGCCAGAAAGATTCTGACCGATTCCAACCTTGCTACAGGAGCGAAGGTCTCCTTATAGTCTATCCCTTCTTCTTGGCAGTATCCCTTCACCACCAACCGGGCCTTATTGCGTATGACGTTGCCCTCTTTGTCCAACTTATTCCTGAACACCTATTTTAAGCCGACCACTGAAGCATCCTTTGGAGTGGGAATCAGCCTCCAAACTCGATTACGTTCAAACTCATGGAGTTCATCTTGCATAGCTTGTACCCAATCAGCATGATCAAGTGCAGCATTAACAGTCTTTGGTTTGACTTTGGAGACAAACGAAATAAACATACATAATTCAACATTAGAGAATAATGCAGTTTGTTTCGCTTTCAATTGAGAACGTGTGAGAACTCTCTTAGATGATTCACCAATTATTTGTGCTTTGGGATGATCTTTAGTCCATTTCGTTAGAGAAGGGTAATTAGGGTCATAGGCTGGATCCAACTCTACATTTACTTCTTCTTCAAGTTTTGATTGATCACCTTCGTAATTTGTATTCTCATTCTCCCCCTCAAATGGCGAAGCGTATCCCTTGTCAGATTCAGAATTCTCCTCCTCTGTTGGAGTTGGATGCTCCCCCTCGACTGGACTTTTATGGGTTGGGGATGGAGTTGGATTCTCCCCCTCGACTGGACTATCGGTTGTTTTTGGTGTAGATGAACCCTCCCCCTTGAACGGTGAGCCATTGTTTTGAGGGTCAGTTGAGGGTTGACCACCAGTCGGTTTAGGAGGTTCATTTTCCATTTCTTTTGTAGCTTTATCAATGAACTTTTTCAGATTGTTGATTTTGTTGTCTGCTGCTTTCGCCTCTGAGTGTGCAGTCTTTTCTAGTTCATCAAATAGCCTTATGTACTCTTCAAACAGGTTGGAAATTGGAACCGAGACTTGTCCTGATTCAGGAAATATTTCCCCCAAGGAACTTTCGCTTCTTTGGACTTTCTTCATGTAGTTGTCATCAAAGGTTACATAGTATGTCTCTTCAATACGTTTGGAGCGTTTGTTCAAAACTCTGTATGCCTTTGAAGTGAGTGAATAGCCAAGAAAAATTCCCTCATCAGCTTTGACGTCAAACTTGTTTTGGTTTTCTTTGGAATTGAAAATGAAGCACCTTGAACCGAACATGTGGAAAAGTTTAACGTTGGGCTTTCGATTGTTCAGAATCTCATACGGAGTGATGGAGAATCGTTTGTTGAGTAAGGATCGGTTCTGAGTATAGCACGCGGTTGCAACTGCATCAGCCCAGAAGTATAGCGGAAGAGAAGCGAAGCTTAGCATGGTTCGAGATGCCTCACATAAAGAACGGTTTCGTCTTTCAACAATCCCATTCTGTTGTGGTGTATAGGGGGGCGAGAAGTTGTGAGTTATGCCCTTGTCAGCCAGAAAATCCTCAAAATCTTTATTCTTGAATTCAAGCCCATTGTCGCTTCTGATATTCCTCACCAACTTTCACAGCTGCACTTCCACTTGCATGATAAACGTTTTCAACTTGGGAGTCGCGTCTGATTTCTGTTTAAGAAAGAAAACCCAGGTGAAGCGTGAAAAATCATCTACTATGACAAGAATGAACTTACTACCACCGAAGCTTTCGATAGCCGAAGGTCCACATAAGTCAATATGCAGAAGTTCAAGAGCTTCAACAATCTTTGAATTGATACGTGTAGGATGGCTCTTTCTGCTTTGTTTGCCCATCTCACACGCTGCACATAGGTGTTCCTTATCAAACTTGAGAAGAGGAAGGCCTTGAACATGATCACCAAACACCAACTTATTAATGTCTTTGAAGTTCAGGTGCGATAGGCGTCGATGCCACAACTAGCTTTCATCAGTGTTCGCCTTTGACAGCAGGCATATTGCTGGTTTTCCTCGAATTGGGTTGAGATTTAAAGGATACATCTCTCCCTTGCGTTCAGACTTCAACAGAACTCTTTTGGATTGCTTCTCAATTATTTATGATCCCTCATCATCGAATGAAACCTTCAAACCAGTTCCCACAACCAATTATGATACACTGATGAGGTTGTGCTGCAACCCTTCCACATAAGCTACTTTTCGAATCGAGAAGTCTCCGTTGGTTATCATTCCATATCCTTTGATTGTGCCATAAGAGTTATTTCCATACTTCACACATCCACCATCCTTAAGGGACCGAAACTCCCTCAGCTCTTCCCTCCTTCCTGTCATGTGACGCGAGCAGCCACTGTCTATGTACCATTCGTCATCGAACTGCTCGTCACTAATAACCTGCAAATTCAAGCAGATTTAGGAACCCAAAGTCTCTTGGGCCCTGGTGAGTCTTTTACAGAGAAAGGAATAGCAGTAGAAATATCAACCAAATAAGTTCTTTTGATTAGAGTGGTTTGGTCTTTTCTTTTGATGGTATACACCTTGATTTTGTTTTTATCTTGTTTAAATTGTGGTGTATTAGATGGTGTGTTGTTAGATGGTTTTGGAATATTCTTTTGAATCCTAGGGTTAGCTGACTTTTTCTTATTATTGATATCAGAATCTGAATCAAGCTTTCCCTTTCCTTTGATGTCCTTCACTGAATTCGGTTTTCTTTGGGAGTAGGAAGGACCGAAACTTGACTTTCGGTTGTTAGCCTTGACGTTGTGGCCGAAACTTGACGTTCGGTTCTGAGCGCTGGTGTGGGAACCGAAACTAGACGTTCGGTTCTGAGCTTTGGAATAGTAGGAGCTTGGACTAAAATTTTCTTTTCCTTTTGGCTTTTCATTTTCTTTGACAATTGACTCTTTCTTGGAAGGAACGTAGTTGGGGTTTTGAGATTGCCAATACCGTTTTCGCTCATTCAGTTTTTTCATGTATCTCTGATTTCTTTGGCGTTTCTGTTCAACTAACTGCTTTTGAGATTTATGAATATTGAAGCTTGATTTTGGCTTCTCCTTTTGAGTTTCGGTAGTCTTGGAAGGAACATTCGGTGTTTTCTTTGGTTCTTCAGGTATCTCTTTTGTTCCACTTGTGTTTGGTTTGTCAAAACTTGAGGGTTTGTTGATGGGTTCAACAACATATCTACCTTTTACCCTCCATCAGGTTCGCTCCGATAAGCTGATGGTTTCGTCTGCGTTATCAATAGGGGCTGACTTCAGCATTGTCTGTGTCGACCAAGATTTTTAATTCCGCTGTCTGTTTTGCAGTGACCCCTGTAACAGCATATACCTGATTTGGCACAGCTTGAACCTTTTGATAAACCATTGCTTTCTCTTTGAGTTTCTGTGGCATGTCCTTTGATAGGCGAGCGTGTCCAACCGAGTTTTCAGATATGAGGGGTTTCTCATTCTCGGTTTTGCTCTTCATAAATTCAGAGCAATCAACCACATCTTCTACCGAGATTTCGCTCATCTCACTTTCCTCATCAAATTCAGACGTGTTTTCTATATTCATTTTATGTTCTGAAATTAATTTGGCATTAGACGAGTCAAATGATTGAATAGTCTCGGACTTAATTTTTAACCTATCATTTTCATCTAAAAGATTTTTGAGCATACACGTATGTTCCTTAGAGTCAATGAAGGTCTCTATCTTGTCTAGTCTGATTTTATAAGCGATGGATGTCTCTTCTGAGGACATTATGGATTCACATTCAGCGATGACCTCATCCTCCTTAAATTCAAGGAAGGGTAATATCATCTTATGAATCTTTTTCCCTATTTTGCAACTTAAGTGCAACTGAGCAATATTTGTATATAGGCGGTTAGCAATTAATCAAAAAACATTCCGTTGTTTCAAAAACTTTAAATTGTCTCGTTGCAAATAAATAATCTCATCCCTAGCCCTATTTAACTCCGTCTCCTTCAACTCAATCCACATCCTTCTCTCCTCACTCTTTGAAGACACCCTGCTGAGTTGGTCTGTTAGGTTAGAGTTCGCTAAGCGAGTTTGCATGAGACTACCACTTAAGTTAGAAAATTTAAATTTTAATTCATTTAATTCTTCTTTATAATTTGTTACTGGAACTTTAAGTGATTCAAGGATGGATTGTACCTTTTTGATCAGCCGATCACAGTCGTTGATCTTCTCACTTACGGGCTTGGCTGCAAAGCACTTGTCCTCAGTATCCCTCGCCACATAAGCTCTTCCATGTGTGGGCTTTCATACTTCTTCATCCTCAGAATCGGTTGACCAGACTTCAACGCCACCGAACTCATCTTCATCCACATTTTCCTGCACAATCAAGGCATTCATTGAACTGTTAGTTGCCTTCTTTCTCTTGATTTCTTCCAACTTTGGCATGTAGTACGCCTCATCATCTTCACCATCCGTTTTCTCAACCATCTTCCTAAGCATGCAATCTTTGGCAAAGTGATTCTTGCCATGACAGTAATTGCAGTCGAATCCAGAGTCTCCTGCAAGCTTGCTTTCCTTCTTGTCATCATCTTTTTGAGAGGTATTCTTCGTTTCTTCTTTCACCTTCTCAGAACTGTAACTTCCTTGCTAGTTTCGATTCTTATTGACAGGGAACTTCTTTCGTGCAAACTTCTTTGGACTGGTGACCATCATTTCATATTCTTCGCTTGTAAGGTCACACTCAGACATATCTGACTACTCCTCTTCTTCCGCAACACTTTTGCCTTTTGAGACAAGGGCCAACGATCCCACACCCGAAACTATCTTCGCCTCCTTGGTTACCACACTCTCATGGGATTTAAGTATGCCCACCAGTTTCGCTAGTGAGTAAGATTTAAATTGTTCGTGAGCTTTCACTGTTGAAACCACTGCCATCCATTCTGGTCTTAAGCCATTCATGAAGGTTACTTTTTGCTCGATCAATTTTCTTTCTATACCATGCTTGATCATCTTGCTAAGGAGATGATTGAAGCGATCGAAGGTATGTATCAGTTTCTCTTCAGGTTTCTGTTCGAAAACTCCAAATTCTGAGAGCAGCAAGGTTTGAATAGAGTGTTCTAGATTTTCATCGGTTGAGTAGAGTTCTTTCAACCTATCCTAGATTTCTTTCGCCGTCGTGCATGAACCAACTAACCGAAAAGTGTCAGATTGCAGTGCGAATCTGATCATTCTCATGGCCTTCACATTACATAGCACCTTGTCCTTTTCATCCTGTGGCATCTTATCTACGTCCACCACGAGCTGATTATATTCTTTTTGAGTCTTCACTGTCCTGTTCGTTCCAGAGTGAACAAACGGCCCAAGCGTGATAGCTTCCCAGATGAGATAACCATTATCTTCAGATCCAACCACGTAATCTTCAAAGTGATGCGCCCATACTTCAAAGTCTTGAGTGTAAAGAATGGGAACCCTTGTAGTAGATCCAATGTTGTTGGAGATGTTGATGGGATTAGTTTGAGAATCTTCGTGAGACATGGTGAGCCTTTCCTTAGAACTGCTAGAATCAGACCTGTAAACTTGAGATTAGGGTTTTATCAAATACAAGAGTTACCGTAGACAGGAAGAAGATGGCTTCTTTATATTCGATAAAAGCGAAAACCCTAAAGAATTCTTAACACAGAAGGAATGTGTATTGATCACACAGTCTCCTGCTCTGATACCAATTGTTAGAACAAAGTTCTTGTCGGATCGATAGATTCTAAGCAGAAACACAATTAAAGACGTAACGAAGAACACATGAATGGTTTAACTGATGTCGAATGATTAAACTTTAACACCTCAGAAGAGCTCGATTAAGAACTTCGACTGTAGAGGTGTTTAGGGTTACAAAGCAATAATAACTATAATCACGTTCGTTTCTAAGGCATACATGCATGCACTATTTATAGCTAAACCCTACTCAATAATCACGGATGGACATGCCCAATACGGATATACAATACTAAGCCCATGACGCAACATAAAATACCCAACAAGATCATTTAAGGGTCATGTCATAGTCTGTTTCATAGTAGTCCCAAAGGAACTCACTATGTGACTTAGAAGGTGATTGAACATCCAACTTTCTTAAGACTTTGACACCCAACTCTCCCGACTTGTCAATATGTGAATTCATCTCCAAGATGCGATCACACATAGACCTTGCTTGCCAATAGGGCTTGAGTGACCTTGAACTTGTGGGTTAGGGAGAATAATTGGAGGAGGTGGATGAAGTGAAGTTCCAAGAGATTTGGGAAGATCATAGATGTCTGAACTAGATATCTTTTGGGAGATATTCAAGATAGTTTATTTAAAGTCCTTAATATAACACCCAATATGAAATATTAAGGCTAGGAACCAACACAATATTTTATAACTTGGAAGAGGGATGCCGTAATCCATGCTATAAAATATTTGAAGGTAGGAGAATGACGATTCGCCAATTTCCACCATGAAAAACGAAATAGAAATATTAATTTTTAATTGGATTTGAAACTCCTAGATCTTTTGAGATTCATTGAACTTTTCAAAGGCATGTTTCAATCGCGATTGTGCCCTCTCAAGTTTTGTGACTGGGATGCCGAGGATCACAAAACAAGGTGTGAATAACCATGCAAATATACTTGGTACCCTTAATATTTACCTCTTAATCGATGTGCTGGTTAACCACACGCGCTCCACCGATACTATGATAAACATTAAGTTACCCCTTGCCTACCTTGTTAAATCCAGGTTAGTGTGCCGATTAACCACACACGCTCCACTGACGACTTAAGCAAAGTAAAAAGTGTAATTTCATGGGTTAGCACCAAATTCACATTTTCCTAAGTAACTAAGATTGGGAATTTATAAAAGGTTTAGTTACTTAGTATTTATCATTAATACTTTTAATGAAGGGAGAACTCTAGTCCTTGTCCTACCCGTTCGGCTAACGACCCTCCACCAGTCAAGGAAGCGGTGGGTGAGAGTGGACACCCATTAAACTGCCATTTTATAGGCAGTAACCTTATACCCCCCTTATAGACCGGCTTCGTGAATGAGGCCTACTAACGGTAAGACTGACTTGCTCTTATATATATATATATATATATATATATATATATATATATATATATATATATATATATATATATATATATATATTATTAACTTATAATACTATAAAGTATAAGGGTTGAATTTTAACTTTTAAAATTCTAAGGGCTTAACTTGGAATTAAAGTATTGATAAGGGAAAACTTTTCAAATTCCAAAATTTGAGGGCAAGTTTTGAAACTATTCAATTCCATAAATTATGTGTTTAAAGTAGTTTTAATACAAAAAACTCTTCAAGTTCCATAACTTGAGGACAAGTTATGGAAGACTTTAAACTATTAAAAGAATGTAACTTTTCCTTTATTCATAACTTATGAAATATTTATGAGTTTTATGATTCTTAAATGTGACTTTTCATGTAACTTGAGGACAAGTTACAAAAACACATTTTAGAATCAACTCTTAGATTAAAATGGATTGAAAACAACAATTCCACATAACTTTTCTATTAATCTAAGCAACTCATAAGAACAAGATAATTCAATCAAACTTTTTTCATGTAATTAGCATAACTCTTAAACTAATACAAAACATGAATCTATTGACAATTATCTTTGAAATTGGATTAGAATGAACATTACCACATCAAAAACAGGTTTATAGGTTCAAAAACAGCTTAGGGTAATGATTCTAGTCCAATTCCAGCCTTAAAAGTTGAAAATATGCTGTCAGGGGGTCCTACTCGTCGAGTGTATGAACCTACTCGACGAGTAGGATGAGTTTCCTCATGGACTCAGCGAGTCTAATAGTGGACTCGGCGAGTCCAGTGCCCAGACAGCCTGAAAATCGATTTTTTTCAGCATTTTTCAGCACTTTGCATCAAGTATAAATGAAAACAAACCTAGGCTCTGATACCACTGTTGAGTTTTGAGCATTCTAACACTCCTAAGTGTACATGCAACCCTAAATGCCTTGGATCTATGTTTTCTCTATTATACATGCAAATATGAATATTCCAAGGTATTACCCTATCTAGCATACAATCTTTGATACTTGGGTAATAAAAACAAGTTTGAAGACATACCTTTTTATGTAGCTTGATTCCTTGATGCTTAAGAGCCGAGTTCCCCAAGTGTGACACCTCAAATGGTTCACACAACATCAAAATACACTTGGAATAACTTGCGAGAAATGATACACTTCATCAAATCGGCTAGCCCTCACCATACATACATAGTCCTCTCATGGTGGACGATTTTGACAAGAATAAGATGCTTATATAGTTTGTCACAATTAGGGTTACACCATGTAAACCCTAATTGTCATGGCCTTTCATTTCCATGATCCATGGGTACAAAAACTCCATGGAGCATCCTATGGGTTTTAGCCCAACTTGATAATCCATGGAGCATTAGCCCACTATACAAATATGGATGATTTACACAATCAATCCATATATTTAATTAATCTCCTTATTGATCACTTAATTAATTCCAAATTAATTCTTGATCAATACTAATTAAATAATCTTATTCATATATTAGAACTTATAATATATTAGTAAACCTTAAGTGTTATCTCTCTTATTTTAGTCTATCCAAATGCATGATGCCATGCAACCCAAATGGACCATGCCAATCGGGTCAAGTACATACCAAATATAGTTATGGACTTAGACACTAATCCAACAAAAGCAGGTTGAGTTCAGGATTGACCTCGTGCCAGGTGTGGCCCTGATTGCCAAGGCATCGTACCGCTTGGCACCGCCTGAGATGCAGGAGCTGGTAGGAAAGCAGTTCATCAGACCGAGTAGTTATGCGCGGGGAGGGTCGATTTTGTTCGTCAAGAAGAAGTATGGATCACACCGGATGTGCATTGATTACCGGGAGTTGAACAAGCTAATGGTGAAGAACCGTTATCCCCTTCTGCATATTGATGACCTCTTTGATCAGTTGCAGGGTGAATCTTGGTTCTCTAAGATAGATCTGAGGTCCGAGTATCATCAGGTCAGAGTGAGAGATGAGGACGTGGAGAAGACCGCGTTTTGGACTCGTTATTGGCATTATGAGTTTGTGGTGATGCCATTTGGGCTCACCAATGCGCCTGCTGTATTTATGGATTTGATGAATCGAGTATGCAAGATGATGCTCAATCGTTCGGTTATTGTATTTATTGATGATATCTCGGCATATTCCAATACCAGAGAGCAGCATGATGAGCATCTTCATGAGCTTCTGGGGGTTTTGAGGCAAGAACGACTTTATGCTAAGTTCTCGAAGTGCAAGTTTTGGTTACGAGAGGTTAAGTTCCTTGGAAACCTAATTAATCAGGATGGGATATTGGTTGATTCGGCCAAGATCGAGGCCGTGATGTGACATCCCCATTTTCACGGCCAGAAAAGACCGATTTTGTTTATGCTTTGTTTAAAAATCAGAGTAACATTTTAAATAAAAGTGTTGCGGAATTTGTTCCCAAAATAAAATTATGATAAAGACTTATCAAAGCATTTCCGTAGAAATGTATTTCATTAAAAACATCGGGATGTCATGTTCGATACAGATCAAAAGCATAAACAGTACAATATAGCCTTACTACATTTATTCATAATCTCTCATCCCAAACATCATATCTATGCTCGTGCGCCACTACCTGTAATACAAGAAACTGAGTGGGTCAGGCTTGGGAGCCTGGTGAGCACATAGGGTTTTCAACCCACAATAAATAAGTTTATTAATTTCATCAATCAACAATAACCCGATTACCCGTTCCCGTTATCCTCACATTACGTCCCTAAAACACCTATCATAAGGGACCTAGACTAAGGATCAATATCGGGATGGACACTACTGCCAAGGGGTTTCCTCAGCAATAAATGTCCTAAAGGCAACCATGAGGGGGATGGAGTACACCGGTGAGCACATCGTTCACAACCACCTACAGGTTGCGAGCCTGCTAGCGTTCCACTGGACTGTCTAGAAGAGTCCGTGGTCGTCATCCATACTCCGCTAGATGACAGAATCAACAACAACAACATCGAGGCCTCTCATCATTTTATCACACATTGTCTTATTACATCTACCCATGTTTTACCCCAACATTTTTGTAGATATAAAATACATATACAGTTTAAATTATTTAAAACATGTATAAAAATCTTTCATCAACATAGGCAGCAAGTATTCAGATAATATGCACACATAGCACGTAATTAATAGAAAATACTTCATATCTATGTGTAAGATGAAAGTAACTATGCACTCACCTGATTAGGTGGTGACTCGGTATTTGAACAGCACTTCGTTATCTCAAAACAAATTTTCCTTGACCAAAACCTAGTATTAATACCACTAGAGTTTAGTTTTAACGTTAACCGTGACTAATTAATAGTCTAGCTATTATTATTATTATATAAGCGTTAAATAACACTCAATATATAAATAATAATAGCCCAAATAATTATTTTAAGGACCTAATAACATTACTATAATTATTTAAAAGTTATATTAAAAATTTCGTAGGCGTACCTTACTTACAGCGGGTTTTTCTCAAAACCGGACTTTGCTGGAGCAGTGTTTCCGAGCCGAAAGGTTCTTTTCTCGGGACTCCGGGAGCCTCGGGACTTCCTTCGGGTGCTAGGGGGTTTACCTAGACTTTAGGGGCTCAAGGGAGCTTAGAGAGAGAGTTTAGAGAGAGAAAGTGGAAGAGGAAAGGTGTAAGAAATGAGAGAACCCGACACTTCTATTTATAGTGAGTTGGGGCATGTGGTGGCCTTCTGGTGGTGCCACTTGTCCAAATTCTGGTGGTGTCACATGTCCAATTTCTGGTGGTGCCATGTGTCCAATTTCTGGTGGTGCCACATGTCCAATTTCTGGTGGTGCCATGTCACCCAATATCGCGTATCGGCCTCCCGTCTTAGAAAAATCATAACTCTCGCATACGAGCTCCGTTTTTGACGTTATTTATATCCACGCGAAGGCGGGAACGTAATCTACAACTTTCGTTTAGACTCCGTTGGCTAATTTTGAATTTATTTTAAAGTTATATTTTTAACAGGCCGGGACAGGATTGGTCCGTTAAAAATTCATAACTTCTTCATCCGACGTCCGTTTTCGTCTGTCTTTTTATTGTTACGCCACAATTAAAGAGCTCTTCGATTCTCGTTTAGGTCGTGTCGGCTAAAAACTCGCTTTATCATAAATTCACTATTCACGCTTCCCGGTATCGTGCCGGTTCCGTCGTGAAACTTCGTCGGGTCATAACTTCTTCGTTATAACTCGGATTTCGGCGTTCTTTATATCTCCGGAATCGTTGTTTTGACCACTACAACTTTATGTAAAGATATCGGGATTATCTCATATTTTAATTTTGACGCTTATTTTTATTCTTTATTAATTATACATCTATAATTAAATAATAAGCACATAAATTCACAAAATACTCAAATATTTCATTTTTATTACATCAAAAGAGTTACAATAGTTGACCTAGACTATTACATCGTCTAAAAATGCTTAGCCCCGAAACCCGGGCGTTATAATTCTCTCCCCCTTAGGATGATTCCGTCCCGGAATCATGCGTCAGCAAACAGATGCGGATAGCGACTCATCATGTCATCCTCTGTTTCCCAAGTGAGATTCGGCCCATTCGAATGTTTCCATCGGACTAGCACTAAGTCGACCATCTTGCGTCGTAACTTCTTAATCTTACGGTCAACAATTGCCTCGGGCTCTTCGATTAGCCTCTTATTCTCATCCATTCTTAACTCCGAGATCGGAATTATGTCGGGAACTTCTCCCGTGAATTTCCTCAGATAACATACATGGAAGGTGTTATGAATACCATCGAGTTCTTCGGGCAATTCCAGCTTGTAAGCTTGGTTCCCAATCTTCTGAAGAACTTTGAACGGTCCAATAAACCTTGGACTCAGCTTTCCTCGTTTCCCGAATCGTATAAGTCCTTTCCACGGTGAGACTTTAAGCAAAACGGAATCCCCAACTTCGAAGGTCATCAGTCGTCTTTTCTTGTCAGCATAGCTCTTCTGACGATCCTGAGCTGCTAACATCCTTTCCTTTATCACCTTCAGTTTCTCAGCAGTCTCATGGATTATCTCGGGGCCCATAAACTGCTTTTCTCCAGCCTCAAGCCAACAAGAAGGCGTACGACACTTTTGTCCGTACAAAGCTTGATAAGGTGCCATCTTGATGCTCGAGTGGAAACTGTTGTTGTAGGAAAATTCTACCAAAGGTAAGTGCTCATCCCAGTTACCTTGGAAATCGAGGGTACATGCTCTCAACATATCTTCAAGCGTTTGAATCGTTCTTTCACTCTGACCATCAGTCTGCGGATGGTAAGCTGTACTCAGACATAACTTCGTACCCAATTCCTCTTGTAGACTTCTCCAAAACCTTGACGTGAAACGACTATCACGATCCGATACAATTGTTAGAGGAACACCGTGAAGTCTCACGATTTCCTTCACGTAAGCATTTGCAAGCTTATCCATAGACCACCTTTCATTGGCAGCTATGAAGTGTGCACTCTTTGTGAAACGATCCACGACCACCCAAATCATGTCGTGACCGTTCTTCGTCCTGGGTAGTTTAGTCACAAAATCCATGGTGATGTCTTCCCATTTACCCATGGGTACAGGTAAGGGTTCTAAACTCCCATATGGTTTCTGATGTTGGGCCTTAACTCTTGCACAAGTTACACACTCGGCCACATATTTCGCAACGTCGAGCTTCATCGTCGGCCACCAGTAGTAGGGTTTTAGGTCCCTATACATTTTAGTGCTACCGGGATGAATCGAGTACATGGTCTTGTGAGCTTCTTCCATCAGAAGATCTCTTATTCCTCCAGTCTTAGGTACCCAAATCCGATCTTGGAATACCTTTAGTCCTTGACTGTTTGTACCGAACACTAGTGTTTTTCCCAAACGTTCTTCTTTTCGGTCACTCTTCTCTGAAGCTTCTTCTTGAGCTTCCCTGATACTTTGCACAATGGTCGAGACAATTTCTATTCTCAACGCTCTTGGCCTTTTTCTTTCAAGGTTGACTTTTCGACTGAGAGCATCAGCGACAACGTTTGCTTTACCGGGGTGGTAAAGTATCTCACAGTCATAGTCCTTGAGTAATTCTAGCCAGCGTCGTTGCCTCATGTTCAATTCTTTCTGATTAAAGAGATATTGTAGACTCTTATGATCGGTGAAAAGTTTGCACTTCGTGCCAT
This sequence comes from Lactuca virosa, assembly GCF_052849685.1. Taxonomy (NCBI): domain Eukaryota; kingdom Viridiplantae; phylum Streptophyta; class Magnoliopsida; order Asterales; family Asteraceae; genus Lactuca; species Lactuca virosa. Next base: position 102,754,914 of record NC_136429.1, read on the forward strand.
AGAGGTAATGCCTCCATATTTTTAGAGCGAAAACTACCACCGCCAACTCCAAGTCATGAGTCGGGTAGTTCTTTTCATGTTCCTTCAACTGTCGAGACGCATATGCGATCACCTTTTCTCTTTGGGTCAAAACACAACCCAACCCAACACCAGACGCATCGCTATAAACAACGAAGTCTTCAACTCCATTGGGTAGAGAAAGTATCGGTGCCTCGCATAGTTTCTTCTTTAGCTTCTCGAATGCTTCTTTATGCTTATCACTCCAAGCATAGGTAGCTCCTTTGTGGGTTAACGCTGTTAATGGACTAGCGATTGAAGAAAATCCTTGGATAAACCTTCGGTAATATCCGGCTAATCCCAAAAAGCTTCGGATCTCCGTGGGACTTTTTGGTTGTTCCCACTTCATTACCGCTTCAATCTTTGCTGGATCGACCATTATCCCTTCTTGGTTGACCACGTGACCCAAGAATTGGACTTCTCGAATCCAAAAATCACATTTGGAGAATTTAGCATACAGCTTCTCCTTCTTCAAGACTTCTAACACTTCCCGCAAGTGTCTACCATGCTCTTCTTGGCTTTTCGAGTAGATGAGAATGTCATCTATGAACACTATCACAGATTTATCGAGGAATGGTTTACAAACCCTGTTCATCAGATCCATGAATGCTGCTGGAGCATTATTTAGTCCAAACGACATAACCAAGAACTCGTAGTGTCCATATCTCGTTCTGAACGTAGTCTTCTCAATATCCTGATCTCTCACCTTCAGTTGATGATATCCTGACCTAAGATCGATCTTTGAGAAATAACTTGAACCTTGCAGTTGATCGAACAGGTCATCAATCCTTGGCAACGGATATCTATTCTTTATTGTTGCCTTGTTCAGCTCTCTGTAATCAATACACATTCTCATACTTCCATCTTTCTTTTTCACGAATAACACCAGAGCTCCCCAGGGTGATGAACTAGGTCTAATGAAACCTTTGTCCAATAACTCCTGAAGTTGCATCATTATCTCCTTCATCTCCGTCGGTGCTAATCGGTAAGGTGCTTTTGCTATTGGTGTCGTTCCTGGTAACAAGTCAATACGGAATTCTACTTGTCGATCAGGCGGTAATCCGGGAAGATCTTCGGGAAATACTTCCGGATAATCACACACGACAGGAATGCTCTGTATCACCTTCTTTTCCTTCTTAGCATCGATCACGAATGCTAAATATGATGTACATCCCTTGGTCAAACATTTTCTGGCTTTCATTAGAGAAATGATTCCAGAATTTACCCTGCGTTTGTCCCCATACACCATAAACGACTCTTTCCCAGGCGGGTTTACTTTTACGATCTTCTTTTTGCACAGTATTTCCGCATCATTGGTGCTAAGCCAATCCATTCCCAACACGATGTCGAAACCGTTAAGTTCGATAGGCAATAATTCCTCGTGAAACTTATTCCCGTTCAAATCAATTAAGATGTTTTTCATACGATGGCTAACAGGTACAAACTTGCCACTAGCAACTTCGACTAATAAGGCATTATCTAGTCTATCGACAGGCAAAGCTAGCTTTCTACCAAATTCATGCGAAATAAAGGAGTAGTTGGCTCCAGAATCAAATAAAATTTGGGCAGGCAATTTGTTTACGAGAAAGGTACCTGAAGCGACATCAGCTTCTTCCTTAGCAGCTTCCAGTGTCATCTGGAAGGCTCTAGCCTTCGGCTTTGGTGGAATCTTGGGTCTTCCTGCTTCCTTCTTCTTCGGGTAGTCCCTCGAAATGTGCCCCTCCTCGTTGCACTCATAACAGACCTTCTTAGTGAATGTGCATTCATTGGCATAGTGCCCAGGCTTCCCACATTTGAAACAAGTGACCCCTCCGTCGCAATTCCCAGAGTGCTTCTTCTTGCACTTGTCACACCACTTCACTTCGCCTCCTCCACCTCCTTTCGAACTAGACTTTGAGAATTTACCCTTTTTGCTGGACCCCGAGGGTCCGTCAAACTTCCTCTTCTCACCAACCTCTGACCTTTCCAGACCTTTCTCCCTGATCTGGGTCTCAACATTTCTGGCAGCCCAGATGGCGGCTTTCAACGTGGTTGTTTGCTTAACCATTAGACCATAGTCCGTTGGTAGTCCAAGGGCAAACTTATTGACCTTTGAGAGTTCTGTTGGAACTAGGTATGGGATAAGCTTCATTTTCTCCGTGAAACTTGCAGCGTATTCAGCAACGCTCATATTTCCCTTCTTCAAATTCTGAAACTCGTTATTGATTTCCAGTAGGTCCTGCTCTGAGTAGTATTGCAGTTTCAGTTGTTCCACAAAATCTTCCCAAGACATTTTACTCGCTTCTCCCTTGGGCATAGAATCAGCTAACAGCTTCCACCAACTCAACACACCAGATTTCAACAACGGGATCGCAAGAGCGGTCTTCTGCCTGTTGCTGCATTCGCAACTTTCAAACATTGTCTCCATCTCGGAGATCCAATCCATAATTTGCACCGGCGTCGGGCTTCCGGGTAGACATGGTGGCTTAGACGCCATAAAATCCTTGTATTTACATCCTCTTCCATCATTTCCTCCATTACGATTGCCTTGTCTAACAATTTGTGGGTTGTCTTGACCAACGGTACCACTGAAGTTTCCACCTTCCGATGGCCCTCCATTCACTTCGGGCTCTTCAACTTGGATTGAAAGTTCTTCACGATTTTGTCGAAGCAGACGTCTAGTTTCTTCCATCTGATTATCCAACATCGCCTGAATCATCAATTGTACACCAGCCATCGTTACTGGCTCAGGTGCTGCAGCTACAACATGTATTTGCTCAATTACAGGTGGTCGATTCCTGTTTTCGTTTGCGTTTCCAGCTCCACTGCGGGTTCTTGCCATTTTGATTTATACTCCGAATAAGGTGAATTTAGATCTTTATTTAGGATAGACGTTTAAATCATCCTTATCTCTCCGAAACGTTTACATGTTAGTTCTAATATCGTAATCGTACATTTAGAATCCTAAACACATAAGGTTTCCAGATCCGGTCGGCAACAGACCATAGATCCGAACAAATAACAGCATATAAGGCATAAATCATTTAGCACATAAAAGCATTTTAGGCACAATTCCTAAAATAAGCTAGTGCTCACACCTCACAATCATCGCTTAGCATTCTAAGTTTAAGTCTAGAAATCCTACAAATTCCTAGTTCGCTTAAACTAATGCTCTGATACCAACTGTGACATCCCCATTTTCACGGCCAGAAAAGACCGATTTTGTTTATGCTTTGTTTAAAAATCAGAGTAACATTTTAAATAAAAGTGTTGCGGAATTTGTTCCCAAAATAAAATTATGATAAAGACTTATCAAAGCATTTCCGTAGAAATGTATTTCATTAAAAACATCGGGATGTCATGTTCGATACAGATCAAAAGCATAAACAGTACAATATAGCCTTACTACATTTATTCATAATCTCTCATCCCAAACATCATATCTATGCTCGTGCGCCACTACCTGTAATACAAGAAACTGAGTGGGTCAGGCTTGGGAGCCTGGTGAGCACATAGGGTTTTCAACCCACAATAAATAAGTTTATTAATTTCATCAATCAACAATAACCCGATTACCCGTTCCCGTTATCCTCACATTACGTCCCTAAAACACCTATCATAAGGGACCTAGACTAAGGATCAATATCGGGATGGACACTACTGCCAAGGGGTTTCCTCAGCAATAAATGTCCTAAAGGCAACCATGAGGGGGATGGAGTACACCGGTGAACACATCGTTCACAAACACCTACAGGTTGCGAGCCTGCTAGCGTTCCACTGGACTGTCTAGAAGAGTCCGTGGTCGTCATCCATACTCCGCTAGATGACAGAATCAACAACAACAACATCGAGGCCTCTCATCATTTTATCACACATTGTCTTATTACATCTACCCATGTTTTACCCCAACATTTTTGTAGATATAAAATACATATACAGTTTAAATTATTTAAAACATGTATAAAAATCTTTCATCAACATAGGCAGCAAGTATTCAGATAATATGCACACATAGCACGTAATTAATATAAAATACTTCATATCTATGTGTAAGATGAAAGTAACTATGCACTCACCTGATTAGGTGGTGACTCGGTATTTGAACAGCACTTCGTTATCTCAAAACAATTTTTCCTTGACCAAAACCTAGTATTAATACCACTAGAGTTTAGTTTTAACGTTAACCGTGACTAATTAATAGTCTAGCTATTATTATTATTATATAAGCGTTAAATAACACTCAATATATAAATAATAATAGACCAAATAATTATTTTAAGGGCCTAATAACATTACTATAATTATTTAAAAGTTATATTAAAAATTTCGTAGGCGTACCTTACTTACAGCGGGTTTTTCTCAAAACCGGACTTTGCTGGAGCAGCGTTTCCGAGCCGAAAGGTTCTTTTCTCGGGACTCCGGGAGCCTCGGGACTTCCTTCGGGTGCTAGGGGGTTTACCTAGACTTTAGGGGCTCAAGGGAGCTTAGAGAGAGAGTTTAGAGAGAGAAAGTGGAAGAGGAAAAGTATAAAAATGAGAGAACCCGACACTTCTATTTATAGTGAGTTGGGGCATGTGGTGGCCTTCTGGTGGTGCCACTTGTCCAAATTCTGGTGGTGTCACATGTCCAATTTCTGGTGGTGCCATGTGTCCAATTTCTGGTGGTGCCACATGTCTAATTTCTGGTGGTGCCATGTCACCCAATATCGCGTATCGGCCTCCCGTCTTAGAAAAATCATAACTCTCGCATACGAGCTCCGTTTTTGACGTTATTTATATCCACGCGAAGGCGGGAACGTAATCTACAACTTTCGGTTAGACTCCGTTGGCTAATTTTGAATTTATTTTAAAGTTATATTTTTAACAGGCCGGGACAGGATTGGTCCGTTAAAAATTCATAACTTCTTCATCCGACGTCCGTTTTCGTCTGTCTTTTTATTGTTACGCCACAATTAAAGAGCTCTTCGATTCTCGTTTAGGTCGTGTCGGCTAAAAACTCGCTTTATCATAAATTCACTATTCACGCTTCCCGGTATCGTGCCGGTTCCGTCGTGAAACTTCATCGGGTCATAACTTCTTCGTTATAACTCGGATTTCGGCGTTCTTTATATCTCCGGAATCGTTGTTTTGACCACTACAACTTTATGTAAAGATATCGGGATTATCTCATATTTTAATTTTGACGCTTATTTTTATTCTTTATTAATTATACATTTATAATTAAATAATAAGCACATAAATTCACAAAATACTCAAATATTTCATTTTTATTACATCAAAAGAGTTACAATAGTTGACCTAGACTATTACATCGTCTAAAAATGCTTAGCCCCGAAACCCGGGCGTTACACGTGATGTAGTGGGAGGTTTCGAAATCTCCCTCGGATATCAGGAGTTTCTTCGGTTTGGTAGAGAGGACGGGTGAGAGCTTATGCTTCGCGGCGACTGAAGTCGCACGCGACGAGATATCCCACGCATGATCTGAAGTTGGGGGAGTGGTTTTTGCCGTCTAGATTCGGAGGCATTATCTTTATGGGGTCCGTTGTACTATCTACACGGATCACAAGAGTTTGAGACATATTATGGATCAGCCAAACCTGAACATCAGGCATCACAGGTGGCTGGATGTAGTCAAAGATTATGATTGCAAGATCCTTTACCATCCTGGTAAATCGAATGTGGTGGCGGATGCTTTGAACCGTAGGTCGGCTGGGTCTTCAGATGGGGTATCGTGTATGAGGATATTAGTGGATTCTCCGCTTTTGGGATTGATTAGTGAGGCTTGGGTCGAGGGTATTCGGGAAGAGAACTGGAAGATAGAGAGGATCAAGGGTGAGATCGCGATATTAGTTCCGGATAGTCGTGGATTGTTGACCCGTTGTGGTCGGGTATGGGTTCTTATGTCTGGTGGGGTTAGACAGAGTGTGTTGGAGGAGGCCCATAAGTCTCGGTTTTCTATCCATCCGGGGCCACCAAGATGTATCGAGATTTGAGATTAAGTTATTGGTGGCCGTGTATGAAGAAGGTGATCGCCTGGTACGTGGAGAGGTGTATGACCTGTAGGATGGTCAAGGCTGATCATCAGAGGCCGCTTGGCAAGCTGCAGTCTCTGGAGGTTCCCATGTGGAAATGGGAGCATATTTCGATGGATTTCATCACCAAGTTGTCGAAGACGGAAAAGGGTTTTGATGTTATTTGGGTCATCGTGGATCGATTGACCAAGAGTGCCCACTTCCTGACGATTCAGGAGAGTTCTTCGGCCGAGAAGTTGGCCAATGTGTATATTCGTGAGATCGTTGCTCACCATGGGGTTCCAGTCTCCTTTGTTTCAGACCGTGATGTTCGGTTCACCTCCCATTTTTGGTAGAAGTTCCATCAGGAACTGGGCACGAGGTTGCACTTCAACACAACTTATCATCCGCAGACCGATGGCCATAGTGAGCGGACGATACAGAACCTTGAGGATATGTTGCGGGCCTGTGTCATCGATTTTGGTGGGAGCTGGGACTCTTACCTACCTCTTGCGGAGTTCTCAGACAACAACAATTTTCACTCCAGCATTGGTGCTCCGCCTTTTGAGCTCTTGTATGGGCGGAGATGTCGTCCCCAGTTTGCTGGGGTGAGGTTGGTCATAGGGTTATGGGGCAGTCCGAGGTGGTCCTTCAGACTACGGAGATGATTCAATAGATTAGGCAAAGATTACAGACTACTCAGAGTCGGCAGAAGAGCTATGTTGACCGGCGCCAATCAGAGTCGGAGTTTCAGGTTGGCGACATGGTGTTACTGAAGGCTCACCTTGGAAAGGTATGATTCACTTCAGGAAGAGGGTTAAGTTGGGACCCCGATATATTGGGCCGTTTCGAGTGATCGCCGGGATTGGCAAGGTTTCTTACAAATTGGATCTTCCTGAGGAGCTCAGTCAGATTCACAGCACCTTCCATGTTTCGCAGCTGCGAAAGTGCGTACTGGATGATGATGCAGTGAATTCCTTGGATTATATTCAGGTTGATGAGCGCATGAACTATGTTGAGAGACCGTTGGACATTCTGGAAAGAAAGATGAAGTTTTTACGCAACAAGGAGATACCTTTGGTAAAGGTACAGTGGCAGCTTCGGAAGGGCTCCGAATGGACCTGGGAGCTGGAGGCGGACATGCGGGAGAATTATCCTGAGTTATTTATCTTAGCAGATTTCAAGGACGGAGTCTAGTTCAAGTGGGGGAAAATTGTAACATCCCGATTTTCAGGTATGGAATTATTCCTATTTATACAAGTCCTTCCCTTGGAACACGGCGTGGTAAAGCCTCACCATGGCGTGTTGAGAACTTTTTGGCCGTGTATTTTCTTGGACCAACATGGCATGTTGGTGTGTAAACACGGCGTGTTGGCGGCTGGTTGAGAAAACCCTAAATGTTTAGGGTTTTGCACCGTATATAATCTCCTTAAGTCCAAAGAGCTAGCCTTTTATCAGCCTCCAATTCCCCCACTCGACCCTTGAAAACCCTAATTATCTTTCCCTCTCATTTGTGAGCTAGTATGGTGCTTTTGGAGCCAAATAAGGGAGAAGTTGGAAGAAGGAAGCAAGGATCCATCAATCAAGCCCTTATATTTCAGTTTGACACTTTTCTAGACCTTTGTAAGTGACTAAGAATCAACTTTTATTCTTCTATGTTGCTAGATCTTGAGTTTTGTCCCTTTAGTTTCTCATTCTTGAAGGTTGGAATGATTAGATCTCATAAAGGTTGCAAGTTTATGAATCTCCACGTCTAGGTGACCTAGTAGAGTCTTGGATCTGGCCTATAGTCGGGTTTTGATGCCATGCATGGAGAATAGGTCATAAATTTCCATTTTGACCTAATATGGGTTCAACACATGCATTGGACATGCATGTCTATAAAGCATCGACCTTTGGCATGGTTTTGGTGCTAGAATCTCTTCTAGAAGAGTTGGGCTTCACACTTTAAGAATTAAGTACTTATTGGTTAAGCCCTTGTATCTTCAAGCCTTATGGTTGGATTTTTGGACCTTTTAAGTAGCCCCAGTGGATAAAGTTGGAAACTTTACCCTTCTTAATAGCATTATGGGCTAGATCTGAGCTTTAGAGCCCTTGGAATCGAAGATGCGGCTGGATGTATTAAGTTGCTGGAGGTCGGGCTAGCACGGCGTGTTTTCATGTCAACACGGCGTGTTGGCTGAGGTTTTCCTGACCGTATGAATGCTGACAGAACACGACATGTTTGTAAGTAAACACGACGTGTTGGGCCAACACGGACTGTTGATCTTGACCGTTGACTTTGACTTTGACCAAGTTTGACCTTGAGGGTATTTTAGGTACTTTGGGATTTTTATGGAAATTAGTCATTGATGGAATTAGGAATCAAGTAGAGAGCTGACATATGGAGTTGGACCTCATCAGCTCTATTTAGTTTGCGAGTGAGTTTTCCTCACGATACTTTCAGGTCGGAGGCACCAAGGCCGGCCCATTGGTTATTAACCTGATATTTGTTGATATGTTGAGTATGGAATAGATATGCATGCTAGATTTGATATGCTAGTCTGGTAGATCTGTAGGACTACCTGTGATACTGTTTGTTTATTTTTATATGATATAACATGTTATATGTCGACATATTTTGTCGGTTGGGTTGAGGTTGTACTGCCCCGTGCTGTAGCCAACAAACCCTGGAGCAAACCAGATATGAGCTGAGGGTCGAGGAGGGCATACCAGACTCATACTGAGGGATCATGGGCATTCCATATACGAGGTGAGGGTCGGGAAAGGCATGCCAGACTCATACTGAGGGCTTAGTGGTGTTAACTATGAGGAATGATCAGGCCGGGGAGCAAGCCAGACATAAGCTGTAGGCCAAGGGCAAGCCAGAATTATGTTGTGGTCCGTGACGACCGCCCCACCCTGAGACAAATGCGAGTAAGTGTGGGAGGTAATATGGGCCCGTACTACTGAAAGCACAGGATCTGTATCCATATAAAGGAAGTCACAAGCCCTGAGTATTTAATAATTCTCTAATGATGTAATAGTATGAATTGCCGCTTTTATTGATGTATTATGGTTTTTTTTCAGTATGCCGGTCACTAGAGGTTCTAGATTAGGAGTAGGCGGCCCGTCAATGCCAGGAATGACTGACGATGAGATTCGTGAGATGATCACCACCCAGGTGACCATGGATGTTAGGTAGGAAAATTCCAGGGGTATTTGGGTCTATTAAGACCGCCATGATCAAGATGTTTGACGCGCGCTATCTTGCCGTCACTAAGGTTGCTGCTGCCGCAGTTACTACAACTATTGTTGTTGCGGGAGTTCAGGGGAGAGGGTCATTTCAGTATCTGGACTTCAACAACACAAATCCCAGAATTTGACGAGGTCAAGGACCCGATTGTTGCTATGAGGTGGTTATGATGGGTTTTGAGCACTACATTAATCCTATGGTGTACATGCAAACCCTAAAGCTTTGGATCTAGTAATATACATGCAATAATCATCCAAAGCTCATAAAACCTAATTCTAGCATACAATAACCGAAATTGACAAAAGAATAGAGTTTAGATCTTACCTTGATTGTTACGTAGCAATAACAATCTGAATCCTTCTTGTAATTGACTTCTTAAAGCCTAGTGCCTCAAATGTTGCACCTCTAATGGAGTCAGAAACACCATAAGCAATAAGATGAACAATGAGAGAGGAAGGAGGCACCAAAAACGTCCTAGGGTTTCTCTTAGAAGGTTAGGGACGTTTTTGGCTTGCCAAGGGTTCCTTTTATACTTAGGCTATTAGGGTTTTCAACCAGGAAACCCTAATCTGACTGCTTAGGCCCTAAGCAGCCCATTGACTACCTCCTTAGAAGCATTGGACGAATTCCAATGGGGTTCCCCATAGATTTCGTCCACTCCAACTTTTATGGAGTCCATCAGCCCAATATTCAACTATCACACAATTGACAGTTCTAGTCCCCTTTATTTAATTAATGTCTTTTAGCCACATAATTAATTCTTATTAATTCTTGACTAATATTAATTAAACAATATGATTTCTCTTTTAATATATTATTCATATAATATATTAATAAATCATAATTAATCCTTTTTCTCCTTAATTCATCCTATCAGTTGCTATGGTGAAGGCAACCCAAAAGGACCATGCTCACAATCGGTTCAAGTACATACCAAAATAGTTATGGGCTTAGACACCTAATCTAACAGGTTATCCGATGTGGATGGCTGTTTCTTCACTTATTCATATCCAGAAGAATAGAAGGTCAGGTGCGCCCTGAACCTTTTTCGTTCAGGGGCAAAGGACTGGTGGGAGATGGTGACCGATGCTTATTCTCGTGTGGAGAAGGCCGCAACGACATGGGAGCAGTTTTTAGAGTTGTTTCGTACTGAGTATGTTCCACTGGTGAAGATGGAGAGGTTAGCCCAGGAGTATATGTTGCTAAAGCACACGACATAATCGGTGATAGAGATCACCAAGATGTTCACTGAGAGAGCCCTGTTCTGCTCCAAGTATGCCTCACCGGATCAGGTTTAGATGTCGCGTTACTTAAACAAGCTCAAGACGGGGATTTGTGAGTTTGTGTCGAACCATAGGTATGGTTCCCTCTCTGAGTTACATTCTTTTTCTCAGAAGAGAGAGAGATTGAGATTGAGAACTAGACGAGAGAGGAGGAGGTTGGCTCCAGGTCAGATTTAGCTGGCAGCAAATCGGTTCAATCTCTCCAATTCACGATCTGGAGGTCACAGGGACCACACTTGTGGCAAGTGCATGAAGATGCATAAGGAGACTTGTCGATCAATGACTAGGTGCCACAAATGTGGCAGGGATGGCTATATTGCTAGGGACTGTCGTCAACATACCCTATTTCTGAGCACCATGATTTTCTACCACTGTAATCAGGTTGGCAATGTGAAGGCTACTTTGAAGATTACGGATGGATTCCAGGGGAGAGCTAAGGCCCCGAAGACCAAGGGTCGCACTTTTTAGCTCTCAACAGAAGAGGCCAGTGCGGCGCCTGACATCGTTACTGGTATGTATTAATTTATTTTATGTTCATTTATTTCATGTATGCTTATGCTTGTATCTCTGATAGGTACCTTCTTAGTGAATTATTTGCATGCTCTTGTGCTTTTTGACTCAGGTGCGATTCAGTCTTTTGTATCCCAGTCCTTCAGTAGAGAATTTGGTATGTTTATTGGGGAGCTGGAGTTTCCTTTGCTAGGCTTCATCGCCAACGAACACAGGGTTGCAGCTTTGAGTATTTTTCGGGATTGTACTTTGGAGATATTCGAGGTGTCTTATCTGATTGATTTGATTACCATCCCTATGGGGGATGTGTGCATGATTGTGGGGATGGGCTGGTTGAGCATATTTGGTGTCATGATTGACTGCGAGAGACAACTGGTGATAGATCGAATCCCAAGTGGGGGAGAACTTACTATTTATGATGATGGTACAAGGGTTGGTTCAACGTTTTTTTCCGCTGCTAGGGATCGGCAGTATCTCTAGCATGGGTGTTTTGGTTATCTCCCTTATGTGGTTGATGCCCAGGAGGAGGGGAGAGTTTTGGTTTGAGATGTGCCAGTAGTCAGTGAGTTTCCAGATGTATTTCTGGAAGATTTACCCAATGTGCCTTCTATGAGGCAGGTGGACTTTAGGATCTGTTTGATCCCAGTACGGTGCCGATTGCCAAGGCATTGTATCGCCTCGCATCGCCAGAGATGCAGGAGTTTTCCTCTCAGGTTCAGGAGCTATTGGGCAAGTAGTTTATCTGATCGTGAAGTTCACCGTGGGGAGCACTTATTCTGTTTGTAAAGAAAAAGGATTGGTCGCATCGTATGTGCATAGATTATCGGGAGTTGAAGAAATTAATTGTGAAGAATCGTTACCCACTCCCTAGGATTAATGACCTTTTCGATCAGTTTCAGGGTGCATCTTGGTTCTCCAAGATTGATTTGAGGTCGGGTTACTATCAGATAAGATTCAGAGAGGAAGACGTAGAGAAGACAACATTCCGGACTCGTTATGGTCATTATGAGTTCATGATGATGCCGTTTGGGCTAACCAACACACCTGCAATGTTCATGGATCTGATGAACCGGGTATGCATGCCGATGCTCGACCGATCAGTTATTGTTTTCATTGATGATATTTTGGTCCAAGACCAGGGAGCAGCATGAGGAGAGCCTTAGAGAGCTACTTGGAGTACTGAGACAGAAGATGTTTTATGCCAAGTTCTTTAAGTGTGAGTTCTGGTTACCAGAGGTCCAGTTTCTGGGACACCTCATCAATCAGGACGGGATTCTGGTCGATCTGGCGAAGATTAAAGAAGTGGGAGGTCACGAAGTCCCCATCTGAGATTAGAAGTTTTATAGGATTGGCTAGTTATTATCAAAGGTTCATCCATGATTTCTGTAAGATTGTAGTTTCTCTGACCCGTCTGACGAAGAAGGGTATGTATTTTCGTTGGGGTCTTGAGCAACAGGCTGCATTTGAGACTCTAAGGAGGAAGCTATGTGAGGCCCCAATATTGACCCTTCATGAGGGTGTTGAGGATTTTGTGGTATTTTGTGATGCATCGATAACGGGTTTAGGGGCGGAACTCATGCATCAGGGCAGAGTCTTAGCCTATGCATCTAGGCAGTTGAAGCCGCATGAGGTCAGGTATCTGACGCATGATTTGGAGTTTGGGACTATGGTTTTCGCCCTCAAGATTTGGCGATATTATATCTATGGGGTCCGATGTACTATCTACACAAATCACAAGAGTTTGAGATATCTTATGGATAAGCCAAATCTAAACATGAGGCAGCATAGATGGCTTGACGTGGTCAAAATTATGACTGTGAGATTCTCTATCATCTGGGGAAGGCCAATGTGGTCACCGATGCTCTGAGCTGTAAGATGGCTAGTACCCCTGCCCGAGAGCACTGTTTGAGGATGACCATCGACTCCCCACTTTTGGATTTGATCAGGGAGGCCTAGGCCGAGGGATTCAAGAAGGAAAATTAGAAGCAAGAGACGATCGGAGGTGAGATTGACAGGTTTTCTACCGACAGCCGTGGACTTTTGACCCTGTGTGGTCAATTATGGGTGTCATTTTCTAGAGGAGTCTGACATCTAGTTTTGGAGGACACTCATAAGCCTAGCTTATCGATCCACCTTGGATCCACGAAGATGTATCAGGACTTGAGGTTAAGTTATTGGTGGCCATGCATGAAGAGCGAGATAACATGGTATGTGGAGAGATGCTTGACCTGATGCGTGGTTAAGGCCGAGAACCAGAGGCCTCACGGCAAGCTTCATCTACTAGAGGTGCCCATGTGGAAATGGGAGCAGATTATTATGGATTTCATCACCAAGTTGCCAAGGACGGCCAAGGGATTTGATGCGATTTCAGTCATCGTCGATCGTTTGACCAAGAGTGCCTACTTTCTTGCCATTTGGGAGAGTTCTTCAGCCAAGAAGTTGGCCGACGTGTATGTGCGCTAGATTGTCGCTCGCCATGGGGTACCGGTCTCTATTGTATCTGATCGTGATGTACGAATTACTTCCCGGTTTTGGCAGAAGTTCACGGGGAGTTGGGTACTATACTGCATTTCAGCACGACTTATCACCCTCAGACTGATGTTCAGAGTGAGTGTACCATGCAGACACTCGAGGATATGTTGAGGGCTTGTGTCATTGATTTTGGTGGGATTTGGGATTCCAACCTTACCATAGCTGATTTTTCCAACAACAACAACCATCATTCTAGTATTGGTGTACCGCCTTTCGAGCTTCTCTACGGAAGTAAGTGTCATACACCAGTGTGTTTGGGAGACTTCGGCCACAGGGTCATAGGGAGGACTGAGGTAGTTATCTAGATAACAAAGCTCATCTAGTAGATCATGCATATTCAAAAGAAGTGCTAAGCCGATAGACGCCAATCCGAGTTAGAGTTTCAGGTTGGGGATATGGTTTTGTTGAAGGTATCACCTTGGAAGGGTGTTATATGATTTAGGAAGAGGGGCAATTTACGACCCCGATTTATCAGACCATTTCAAGTAGTCGCCATAGTAGGTAGGTGGCCTATCGGTTGGATCTGCCTGAGGAGCTTCACCAGATTCATAACACCTTTCATGTTTCCTTGCTTCAGAAATCTGTAGTCGACGATTCAATGGTGATCTCATTCGATGACGTTTAAGTTGAAGATCACCTAAATTATGTGGAGAGGCTGGTTACTAGACAGGAAGAAGAAGGTCTTGCGCAACAAGGCAGTACCTTTGGTCAAGGTCTAGTGGCAGCACCAGAAGGGTTTCGAGGGGACTTGGGAACCCGAGGCAGAGATACGGGAGCACTACCCAAATTTATTTGAGTTGAGGACTTCGAGGACGAAGTCTAATTCAAGTGGGGGATAGTTGTAACACCCGTTCCAGGTATGAATTAATTTTCTTAAAAGTCCTACTTTTATTTTGGGTGGCCACTGTGACAACCCGAAATCTACTCCGTCACTGTAACCCGTTTCCGTTAATAAAAGTTAGTTCTATTAAAATTTTCCGTTAACTTTTATTTATTAAAATAATTCATTTTGAGTTATTAAAATAATATATATATTTAATGACGGAATAAAAGCATCTAAGTCGGGTTACGGTTAGTTTACCCGGTAAAAACATTTAGCTCCGTTTAAACGACAGTGTATGGTGGGTTCCCACTAGGCAGCCATATATAAAAGAGGAGTGTCCACCTTTAGAGTCTTTTCCCCACCTTGGAGCTTTCTCTCTCTACCTTCTCTCTCAAAAATCGGGTTTAGCTCAAGAACACCACTTTCAAGCCTCAAAAATCAAAGGTAATCTTCCTAACTTGATTTTCTAGCTTGGTATTCATGCTATTTCGAGTTGGATCATCCAAATACCCCAACATGCATGTGTTTACGGTTTGGGGAGCCTCCCAAAACCGTAAACTCCTATGTGAGGGTTTTGAAGCCCCAAAACGCTTCCAAACCTTCTCTAATGCTTAGATATAGCTTAGATACTTGCATGCATGGACTAAGGAACCCAATATCATGACTTTTTGGCCATAAACTTGAGTTTACGGTTCTTGAACATTCAAGAACCGTAAACCCAAAACCGTAAACACCTCAAATGGTGTTTTGATGCCCCTAAACCCTTCCTTAGCTTGTTTGATGAACTAGAAACTAGTGTAAATGAGCTTAGGACCTTGAAACATGAAATGGTTGAAGTGGTCAAGGGTTTACGGCCGTAAACCCTAGAGTTTACGACCGTAAACTCCCAAGGAGTGGTCCAAGGACCGTAAACTCCAAGGGAGTACCCAATTGAACCCTAATCACTTCCCAAGCCCTTGAATTGATCCTAGGAACCTTCCTTGTGATGCATGAGACCTTTAGACACACAAACTCACCATTTCCATGAGTTTACGGCCGTAAACTCATGGGGGAAATGGTCTCCCAACCGTAAACACACTTAAGTGTGGCCAAGTGAAGTGTAAACTCCATAGTGAGGCCATACACTCCATAGATGCCACCTTTAGCACTCCTAACACTTGAAACAAAGTGTTTTCATACATTAAAGTGCCTTTACTCACTTAATTAGTGATTACACAACTAATTAGATACTTTATACATCACTACATGTTACATAGGATCCGTGTGTGTGTTCAAGTCCTCACTTGACACCTAGCATCCTACCCGGCGTTTCCATCCACTTCACTCACTACAGGTGAGTTCATACCCCTAAATGAACCTCTTTAAATGTTTTTAACTGTTTTATGGGGGGGAATACAAGTTGAACCAAATAAGTTATAGTAAAAATCGCATGTGAATTATAACTTGCAACCAAAAGGATTTTCTACACTATTAACTGTTTTTACCACCAAAAAAGGGGTTTTCTATATTTTCAACTATATTGCCAATTAAACTGTTTTCAAATGCTTACCAAATTCATGTTCGTGTTAAATCACTATAAAACTATTTTCCAAAATTCGTTTAAACTAATTTTTATTCTCAAACCATATCTACACAAATATATTTATATAAGTAAGACTTGAAGGACTTAGGACTAATAGCTCACCTTATTTCCTGTTCTTGTTTGATTGTAGGCTTAGGGTATTTTGTTATTAGTCCGACTCTCGTTGAATTCTTAGTTATATATCTTATATATTTGTGTCAGATATAAAAGTTTTCATATCAGTTCAATGCCTTTGAATATCAAGGACATACAACCAACATTACTATTTAACTATAATAGGTATAGTTAAGGATTACTACTCAGTGCTGCTATTGCCATAACAACTACCGGAGTCAGTTCAGTTGTGAGTCAATATATGCTATGTACTATACAAGAGAACACTATACACTATACAAGGAGAACATTACATACTATACAAAGAGAACACTATATGCTATACAAAGAGAACAATACATACTATACAAGAGAACTTACTAAAATAGAATGTGGCATACTATTTCTCGATACGACACATCTTTGTGCTATCACCGCGTAACCAGAGTCTCCTGGAGGGAGAGCGGGCATTATGTGTATAGATCTATACGGGACAGACACTCCCACATCCCGACTGCTAGCTACAGTCCGAGCCGTCTAGGCCCAGGGGTGACAAAATGTCACATCACTACATATGACTCGGAGGGTCAAAGGGATTCGATCGTCAATCAGCATGGTTACGTACGAGTTCACATTCAAACCTTTAATTAATACTTTAAAAATTAAAGGCAACAGACTCCCTGAGGAGTATTGTACATTTAATACTACCTGGAGCCTGCATTTCATTACATATGGCCGACAGTGATACTGTTGGGGTAAAACATTTTTCTCATTACTATACATGGATAAAGTCAAACTATATTTTCAAACTAATAACTACTGGGAAAACTTGTACATTATCAAAGGAACAAACGAACCATCGGGTCTTGGTGAAGACTACTTTTTCTGGAAAACATAGGGTTTTCTAGGGCCCATGCTATTTTCAAACACCGAAACTTACTTTTACAATGTATAATTATGAATATTTTTATACAGGAAATGACACTAAATACTTATGAACTCACCAGCTTTATGCTGATAAACGTTTTCAAAATAACTTGTATTCTCAGGTCATCAGTAGACAGGTACGGATGCAGCTTTTGAGAAGACGGAGCATACATAAGACTCCACTTTATTTTGATTGTATTTTTGGTGTCTAACATTCGTACTGAACACGTTTGTATTACAATTATTATCTTAATGCAATGGATGTTGTTGCTTGTCTTTACTATTATGCTTTGTTATGATACTGTACATGACGTCCTCCACCCCAGAACGTATTCCGCCGTTCTCGGTTTTGGGGTGTGACAGATTGGTATCAGAGCACTGTTTATAGTGAATCAAGTATATCAACCCATAAAAGATATACAAACTATAAACACATCGGAACTAAAACACTCTGAACAAGAATATATACTTTTAAATAATAAAATATTTAACTAAGTATATATATACATTCATTCATACAAAGGGTCAGTATCATACTAGAACAGAACAAAAGTATTAAGATTGTTGAACAGCACAGTTAGGCTTAGAGACATATGGTCAAAACTAGGCGGATGTAGCCTGATCAACTATATTTTCCTAGGAGTGGCTAGCATGTGCCTAAGAATGGTTGTGGTGTTGCAACAAGTCTAAAACTTACCAATACTGCTACAAGAACATCAGAACAAGAATACTATAGGAGTATTCTGCATTCTAGTTACAACATATGTGAGAACTAAAAGGGTCGTTACTAGTAGGGCAATAGTTGCTAAGTGGATACACCACGGTTACATGTGACTAAGGCGTTATAGACTTAGAATCTGTGACCTTTGCTTCATTTCCTGTTCTTGTTTGATTGTGGGCTTGGAATTAGGGTCACTTATTCGAAGGTCTATTCTGCTTCGATTACATGTAATTGGTATGCACTATGCAAATATTGGGTCGACTAATAACGATCATCTTATAAGTATCATAGATTAGCGCCTATCAATTTTCTTTCCCCATTCTCGCATAAATGGCATAACCGCATCCCGAGCGGAAGTCATGGAACTCCGAGCACGTTAGAGGACGCACGAGCGACATCTTCAGGGAGTTGTGCGCCAACTGGCTGATCTTAGGGTTTGCCCCAAAGGACCCCCGTCACCAGTAAAAGATGCCAACTCATCCCTCTCTTTTGATTAAGGAATAGCCTTCTTTCTATAGTCAATAGAGTACATGCCTGTAAACATTCCTAACTTTGGAAGTACTCGAGCTAGTCTACTAAACTGCCAACATTTTCCCTGATGGTTTGATGTAAGACCTACTGCTAGGTCATTTTCTTTCTCGAACTCATTATCCATCAGTAATACCAGTACTATTGGCAGTATCTAATCGATGGGGAAGTTGTACTTTTGGGTGTCCCTAACCTAGCAGTACATTTCCCTTTGTTTGTTAGACTATAGAGAGTTAGTCCAAGAAACACTCTTATCATGTTTATAAATCGATTCTTACTATTGTCATCGTTTTCGTAACCTTTCAGTACAGGATGCCGCCTCGCAAGCGTCCAACCAGGAGAACTCCCGCAACTCAAGCTCTACCACCACCACCTACACCGCCAGTTCCTCCGCAGTTCGACCCGGTGTTGTTTCAAACAGCCGTGACTGCAGCCGTGACCGCCGCTCTGGCGCAAGTCAATTCTGGTGGTGCCAGTGGAGGTGGACTGGGCACTAACTCTAGCCAGGGTGAAACCCACCCCCGTGCTCGGGAATGCACCTACAAAGATTTCATCAGTTGCAAGCCTACCTACTTCAACGGGACCGGGGGAATCCTCGCCCTAACCCAATGGTTCGAAAGAACCGAAGCAGTATTCGAAATGTGCTCCTGCCCCGAAGGGAGCAAGATAAAGTTTGCTACTTGTACCCTCACCCAAAGGGCCCTAACATGGTGGAATGGCCATGTCAAAGCCCTCTCCCTGGTAGCCGCTAACGCCATGGGTTGGGATACACTGAAAGACCTAATGATGACAGAGTACTGCCCAAAGGGAGAAATTCAGAAATTGGAGGAGGAACTCTGGAGTCTCAAAATGCAGGGTTCCGATATAGTAGCTTACACAACCCGGTACTGCGAGCTGGTAGCCCTATGCCCTAACATGATCCCCTCGGAAGCCAAGAAGATTGAGCGATACATCGGGGGCCTAGTGCCTCCGTATCGTGGGAACGTTCTATCATCAAGACCAACGACCTTCGAAGGTGCCAAGGAGTTGGCCCAAATGCTTATCGATCATGAAGTTCCCCGTGCTCCATCAACAACCACAACCATCACTACTGCTCCAACTCACGCCTCCGACAACAAGAGAAAACGGGGAGATCGAAAGAAGGGGAAATCAGTCAAATCCTCTTCCAGTAACCAGCAAATAGTGGCTGTCCATGCTGCCACTACTTCTACTGCCCCTGTGCCCACCAAAACATATGCGGGGAATCTACCCAAGTGCGATAAGTGCGCCTTCCATCATAACGGACCATGCCGTGAAATGCACTGCACCAATTGCGACCGGAAGGGCCACACCATCCGGTTCTGCAGAGCACCTCCCAAACCTATTTCCCAAATTCCCAGTTCGGGAGCGAGCCAGGCCTGCTATGGCTGTGGCGAAGTCGGACATTTCAAAAGAAATTGTCCAAAGGCTGGCAACGCGGGAGGAGCAGGTAGACTACTTGCTATTGGCCATAATGAGGCTGTAGCAGACCCCACCGTAGTCACGGGTACGTTCCTTCTCGATAACTATTATGCTTGTATTCTATTCGATAGTGGGGCAGAAAGAAGTTTTGTAAATCAAAACTTTAAACACTTACTCAAACAATCACCGCAATCACTGAAAGAAACCTTCGTCGTAGAAATGGCTAACGACAAGACGGAAAGTTCTAACGAAATCTACATAGGTTGTACCCTCACGCTAGATAATCATTCGTTTCCTATCGATCTCATACCAGTAGCGATCAAGAGCTTTGATGTCATCATAGGCATGGACTGGTTGAGTCTCCACCGTACCGACATCCTGTGTTTCGACAAAGCCATCCATTTGAAACTGCCCAACAATGAAACATTGATGATCTACGGAGACAAACCCAGTACGAGCCTTCGCATCATCTCGAGCATTCAAGCCCATAAATACTAGCGCAAGGAATATCGCGCATTCCTTGTACACGCTGTCGACACGAGCCGGAAAATGAAAGAACTCAAAGATTTCCCCGTCGTGTGCGACTTCCCTGACATCTTTCCAGAGGAACTGCCAGGCCTACCTCCCAAACGTCAAGTCGAGTTCAGAATCGATTTAATTCCAGGAGCTACCCCCGTAGCTAAATCGCCCTATCGTCTAGCGCCTGCTGAGATGCAAGAACTATCCGGCCAACTTAACGAACTGCTCAGCAAGGGCTTTATAAGACAAAGCTTCTCACCCTGGGGAGCACCAGTCTTGTTCGTAAAGAAGAAAGACGGATCGTTCCGCATGTGCATCGACTACAGAGAACTCAACAAGCTGACAATCAAGAACCGTTATCCCCTTCCTCGTATAGACGATTTATTTGATCAACTGCAAGGGGCGAGTTACTTTTCCAAAATTGATCTAAGGTCCGGGTATCACCAGTTGCGAGTGCTCGAGGAGGATGTTCCGAAGACAGCCTTCCAGACTCGTTACGGGCACTACGAGTTCGTAGTGATGCCGTTCGGACTGACCAATGCGCCCGCAGTCTTCATGGACTTGATGAATAGAGTATGCCGTCCTTACTTGGATCAGTTCGTCATCGTCTACATTGATGATATACTTATCTACTCTAGAAGTGAGGAAGAGCATAGCGATCATCTGCGACAGGTCCTGGAAACTCTACGATCGGAGAAGCTTTACGTAAAGTTCTCAAAGTGCGAATTTTGGATCCGAAGAGTCGAATTCTTAGGACACGTGGTTAGCAAAGAAGGAATCCACGTGGACCCATCCAAGATTAAAGCTATTGAGAACTGGTCAGCACCGAAGACGCCTACAGAAATTCGCCAATTTCTAGGCCTCGCTGGCTACTACCGAAGATTCATTCAGAATTTCTCTCGGATTGCGAAGCCTCTTACGACATTGACCCAGAAAGGCGTGGCCTTTGACTGGGAAGAAAAACAAGAGAAGGCATTCCGAACCCTGAAGCGAGCCTTGTGCACCGCGCCGATACTGTCCCTCCCCGAAGGGACAGAAGACTTCGTAGTATATTGCGATGCATCCAATCAGGGGCTCGGCTGTGTTCTGATGCAACGCGGTAAGGTCATCGCCTACGCCTCAAGGCAGCTGAAGACACACGAAGTCAACTACACCACGCACGACCTCGAGCTAGGAGCGGTCGTGTTCGCCCTAAAGATATGGAGACACTATCTGTATGGTACAAAGAGCACCATCTATACCAACCACAAAAGCCTCCAGCACATCTTCAACCAGAAGGAGCTCAACATGAGACAACGACGGTGGGTCGAGCTACTCAATGACTACGAATGTGA
The DNA here is from genome assembly GCF_052849685.1 of Lactuca virosa. Taxonomy (NCBI): domain Eukaryota; kingdom Viridiplantae; phylum Streptophyta; class Magnoliopsida; order Asterales; family Asteraceae; genus Lactuca; species Lactuca virosa. Next base: position 102,776,487 of record NC_136429.1, read on the forward strand.
AATTCGTTACCACCCGGGTAAAGCCAATGTAGTAGCAGACGCCCTAAGTCGGAAGGAATATTCTGGGCGAAGAGTCAAGTCCCTAACCATGACTATCCATTCGCATCTACTCGCACAAATTAAGGGAGCACAGCTTGAAGCTTTGAAACCGGAAAATGTGGCGGGGGAGTCCCTGCGAGGAATGGATAAGAATCTGGTAGTCAAGGATGACGGAGCTTACTACCTCATGGACCGGATCTGGACACCGCGACACGGTGGCTTCAGAGACTTGGTCATGAAAGAAGCGCACAACACTCGATATTCCATTCACCCAGGTTCAGATAAGATGTACCTGGATCTCAAGAAATCGTACTGGTGGCCTAACATGAAAGCGGAAATCGCTACCTTCGTGAATAAGTGCCTTACTTGCGCTAAGGTCAAGGTCGAATACTAGAAACCCTCGGGTCTTCTCCAACAGCCAGAGATACCTGAATGGAAGTGGGAGAGAATTACTATGGATTTCATTACCAAATTGCCCAAATCTCCGAGTGGGTACAACACCATTTGGGTAATTGTCGACCGGCTAACCAAATCCGCCCACTTCCTTCCTATCAAGGAAAATTTCAAAATGGAGAGACTTACGCGAATTTACATCCAAGAGGTAGTCCGACTGCACGGTGTACCTGTGTCCATTATTTCCGATCGAGATAGCAGATTCACCTCGAGGTTCTGGCAGTCACTACAGAAGGCTCTTGGAACTAAGCTGGATATGAGCACAGCATACCATCCTCAAACCGATGGGCAAAGTGAGAGAACTATTCAAACCTTGGAGGATATGCTGCGAGCCTGTGTAATCGACTTTGGTAAGGCGTGGGATACCCACTTACCCCTAGTCGAGTTTTCCTACAACAACAGCTATCACACAAGCATCAAAGCTTCCCCATTCGAAGCCGTATACGGCCGGAAGTGCAGATCCCCTCTGTGCTGGGCCGAGGTAGGCGACACTCAATTAGCTAAGGGACGAGTTCCTGACAGCACTCTCACCGGTCCAGAAATCATCCGCGAAACCACCGAAAAGATCGTACAAATCCGAGCACGACTTAAAGCCTCAAGAGACCGACAGAAAAGCTACGCAGACAAACGGAGGAAACCCTTGGAATTCCAGGTGGGAGACCGAGTCCTTTTGAAAGTCTCACCCTGGAAAGGCTTGATACGCTTCGGAAAGCGCGGAAAGCTGAATCCAAGATACATAGGGCCTTTCGAGATTCTCGCTAGAATCGGGCCCGTAGCTTACAAACTCAATCTACCCCGCGAACTTAGTAATGTGCATCCTACCTTCCACGTCTCGAACTTTAAAAAGTGCCTATCCGAAGAGACTCTCATAATTCCAGTAGATGAAATTGAGATCAATGAGAGCCTCAACTTCGTGGAAGAACCTGTGGAGATCATGGACCGAGAGGTCAAACGAACGAAGCAAAGCCGCATCCCGATTGTGAAGGTTCGTTGGAACGCCAAGCGAGGACCAGAGTTCACTTGGGAGCGCGAGGATCAAATGAAACTTAACTATCCTCATCTCTTTGCTTAGTTGTGTTGTAATAACGTAACTACTTGAATTCTGAATTTCGGGACGAAATTCCCTCTAACGGGGGGATGATGTGACAACCCGAAATCTACTCCGTCACTGTAACCCGTTTCCGTTAATAAAAGTTAGTTCTATTAAAATTTTCCGTTAACTTTTATTTATTAAAATAATTCATTTTGAGTTATTAAAATAATATATATATTTAATGACGGAATAAAAGCATCTAAGTCGGGTTACGGTTAGTTTACCCGGTAAAAACATTTAGCTCCGTTTAAACGACAGTGTATGGTGGGTTCCCACTAGGCAGCCATATATAAAAGAGGAGTGTCCACCTTTAGAGTCTTTTCCCCCACCTTGGAGCTTTCTCTCTCTACCTTCTCTCTCAAAAATCGGGTTTGGCTCAAGAACACCACTTTCAAGCCTCAAAAATCAAAGGTAATCTTCCTAACTTGATTTTCTAGCTTGGTATTCATGCTATTTCGAGTTGGATCATCCAAATACCCCAACATGCATGTGTTTACGGTTTGGGGAGCCTCCCAAAACCATAAACTCCTATGTGAGGGTTTTGAAGCCCCAAAACGCTTCCAAACCTTCTCTAATGCTTAGATATAGCTTAGATACTTGCATGCATGGACTAAGGAACCCAAGATCATGACTTTTTGGCCATAAACTTGAGTTTACGGTTCTTGAACATTCAAGAACCGTAAACCCAAAACCGTAAACACCTCAAATGGTGTTTTGATGCCCCTAAACCCTTCCTTAGCTTGTTTGATGAACTAGAAACTAGTGTAAATGAGCTTAGGACCTTGAAACATGAAATGGTTGAAGTGGTCAAGGGTTTACGGCCGTAAACCCTAGAGTTTACGACCGTAAACTCCCAAGGAGTGGTCCAAGGACCGTAAACTCCAAGGGAGTACCCAATTGAACCCTAATCACTTCCCAAGCCCTTGAATTGATCCTAGGAACCTTCCTTGTGATGCATGAGACCTTTAGACACACAAACTCACCATTTCCATGAGTTTACGGCCGTAAAATCATGGGGGAAATGGTCTCCCAACCGTAAACACACTTAAGTGTGGCCAAGTGAAGTGTAAACTCCATAGTGAGGCCATACACTCCTTAGATGCCACCTTTAGCACTCCTAACACTTGAAACAAAGTGTTTTCATACATTAAAGTGCCTTTACTCACTTAATTAGTGATTACACAACTAATTAGATACTTTATACATCACTACATGTTACATAGGATCCGTGTGTGTGTTCAAGTCCTCACTTGACACCTAGCATCCTACCCGGCGTTTCCATCCACTTCACTCACTACAGGTGAGTTCATACCCCTAAATGAACCTCTTTAAATGTTTTTAACTGTTTTATGGGGGGGAATACAAGTTGAACCAAATAAGTTATAGTAAATATCGCATGTGAATTATAACTTGCAACCAAAAGGATTTTCTACACTATTAACTGTTTTTACCACCAAAAAAGGGGTTTTCTATATTTTCAACTATATTGCCAATTAAACTGTTTTCAAATGCTTACCAAATTCATGTTCGTGTTAAATCACTATAAAACTATTTTCCAAAATTCGTTTAAACTAATTTTTATTCTCAAACCATATCTACACAAATATATTTATATAAGTAAGACTTGAAGGACTTAGGACTAATAGCTCACCTTATTTCCTGTTCTTGTTTGATTGTAGGCTTAGGGTATTTTGTTATTAGTCCGACTCTCGTTGAATTCTTAGTTATATATCTTATATATTTGTGTCAGATATAAAAGTTTTCATATCAGTTCAATGCCTTTGAATATCAAGGACATACAACCAACATTACTATTTAACTATAATAGGTATAGTTAAGGATTACTACTCAGTGCTGCTATTGCCATAACAACTACCGGAGTCAGTTCAGTTGTGAGTCAATATATGCTATGTACTATACAAGAGAACACTATACACTATACAAGGAGAACATTACATACTATACAAAGAGAACACTATATGCTATACAAAGAGAACAATACATACTATACAAGAGAACTTACTAAAATAGAATGTGGCATACTATTTCTCGATACGACACATCTTTGTGCTATCACCGCGTAACCAGAGTCTCCTGGAGGGAGAGCGGGCATTATGTGTATAGATCTATACGGGACAGACACTCCCACATCCCGACTGCTAGCTACAGTCCGAGCCGTCTAGGCCCAGGGGTGACAAAATGTCACATCACTACATATGACTCGGAGGGTCAAAGGGATTCGATCGTCAATCAGCATGGTTACGTACGAGTTCACATTCAAACCTTTAATTAATACTTTAAAAATTAAAGGCAACAGACTCCCTGAGGAGTATTGTACATTTAATACTACCTGGAGTCTGCATTTCATTACATATGGCCGACAGTGATACTGTTGGGGTAAAACATTTTTCTCATTACTATACATGGATAAAGTCAAACTATATTTTCAAACTAATAACTACTGGGAAAACTTGTACATTATCAAAGGAACAAACGAACCATCGGGTCTTGGTGAAGACTACTTTTTCTGGAAAACATAGGGTTTTCTAGGGCCCATGCTATTTTCAAACACCGAAATTTACTTTTACAATGTATAATTGTGAATATTTTTATACAGGAAATGACACTAAATACTTATGAACTCACCAGCTTTATGCTGATAAACGTTTTCAAAATAACTTGTATTCTCAGGTCATCAGTAGACAGGTACGGATGCAGCTTTTGAGAAGACGGAGCATACATAAGACTCCACTTTATTTTGATTGTATTTTTGGTGTCTAACATTCGTACTGAACACGTTTGTATTACAATTATTATCTTAATGCAATGGATGTTGTTGCTTGTCTTTACTATTATGCTTTGTTATGATACTGTACATGACGTCCTCCACCCCAGAACGTATTCCGCCGTTCTCGGTTTTGGGGTGTGACAGCCACGACATGGTGGAGCTTCACCATGGCATGGAAGCATTATTTTGATCGTGGATTTAAATGGCCCGCCACAACGTGGCAAGTGTTTTTGGTAGAAAACCCTAATTCTTGGGCTTTGGGGCCTATTTAAAGGACATTATGGCTAGGGTTTCGTGATCATTCAGCCTCCATTACACCGCTCAAGCTCAAAAACCCTAACCCTAGCCTCCATTGCAACTATGAACTCATTTTTGGCGCTTTTCATGATCTTTGAAGGAGAAGGAAGCCTTTGGTGTGGTGATTTACATTGAAGCATCATCTACATCTTCTATCATATCTTCTGGACCTTGGTGAGTGTCCAAGACCCAACCCTTTCCTTGTTAAGTTGCTAGATCTATAGATATTGTCCCTTTTCTTCATGTTTTGATGGGTTTGAGTGGTGATATCTCATAAATTTTGCAACTTTATGAATCTATAGGCCATTTGGAGTATTCGGTGCTTTTGGATCTGAAGTAAGAATGAGTTTTGGTGTCATGCATGGAATTTTGGTCATTAACCCTTGTTTTGACCTAATAGGAGTTCAAGACATGCATTGGACAAGCATGTCTGAAAAGCCCGAATCTTTATTTTAGTAATGTTGCTAGGAACCCTTCTGGAATTGTTGGACAAGAGAACTTTAAGATTAAGTGCTTAATGATTAAGCCATGTTGTGTTTTTGCCCCTTTTGGACTAAGGAGTTGAGATCTTTATCTATTTGAGGGTATTAAGGGATAAGTTGGAAAATTTATCCATTTCGACCATAGAATGGACCATATTTGAGCTTTGGATTCCTTAGAATCTAAGAAAACGACTTAACCCATTAAGCAGTTAGGAACCCAGTGCCCACGGCGTGGCCTTAGGTTGCCACTGCATGTCGACTGCGCAAGCATTGTCTGTTTTATCGTTTCGCTACCACGACGTGGCCAACGATAGCTACGAAATGGAGACTACCTAAAGGTTGACATTTGACTCTAGGTTAAATGGGGTAATTTGAGTAATAGATTGACACTTGGTTCCTGTTTTTGGTATAAGTGATTTGTGGAGTCAATATTTGGAGCAGTGATCAGTTCAGCTATCTTTTTGGCTGTGAGGTGAGTTTTACTCACTGTACTCATGGGTCGAAGGAAACAATGTTGGCCCACTAGGTTGTATGATGTATCTTGGTATGTAGGATATTGCTATACTATAGTGTTCTGTTAGACTAGTAGATTTGCATGATTAGCTATTTTCTGGTTATATGTTTATTTTTTACATATGTCGACATAATGTGGTTGGGTTGAGGCATCAATGCTTTGCGCAGAAGCCAACAAACCTAGGAGCAATCCAGACATAAGTTGAAGGCCGGAAAGGCAAGCCACACTTATGTTGTGGGCTCAGGAGTAATCTAGACATAAGTTGTGGGCTGGAGGGCAATCCAGACTTGTGTTGTAGGCTCAGGGTAATCCAGTCTAATGTTTTGTGGACCGAATATGCATGTTATTATATGTTTATATTGTGGTATTTTGGGGGAACTCACTAAGCTTTGGCTTACAGTTTGATTTTGTGATTTTAGGTACATCTAAGGATTGGGGCTAGGAGAAGGTGTGATTGTGAACATCATTTTCGATATTATTTAATCTATGATTTTGGGATACTCTAATTATGATTATGACTTTTTGGAAACTATGTTTTGAATGAATTATGAATTTTGATATAGTTTTAAAAATGAAAAACTTTGTCATGATTTCTGGGATGTTACATTTTTGAAGGCCGCAGTGAGTTGACTGATGTTTGGAGACGAGTTTCTATATTGTGGGACATTCACATTCCCAATCAGATTTCTAGCCAGTCGCTTATTTCTTGGTCTAATTTTGTTGCGTTGAGGGGAGGTTAACATAAGGCTTTTGATGTAGTGGTTTTTTCAACTTTTTGGTGTCTTTGGAATTTTAGAAATTTCACTCTCTTTGTAGCGGTTCTCCCTAGGAAATCTCTTCCATTTGATGCCATCGTAGATAGGGCATTTTTTTATTTCCAATAGATGTTGCAAAGCAAAGCTTGGTTGGAGTTCTTGGCTTCCTAACTCTGCTTTAACTTCTATTTTGTGGTAATGGGTTGCTTCTAGCTTCTTGCAAGTTTTTAACAAAATTTTCTATCATTCCGAAAAAATAAAATATATATTTTGTTTCAAATAAAGACATCATATTCAATAAAATGTATTTATATTTAATCGTATACGGTAATTACCAAAAGTATAAATATGATTTATATATTTTAAAGGGTATTTAAGTCAATTTGATGAAATCTAAAACTGCTTTTTGTTACATGCTAGTTGAAGTAGCTTTTAGATTTAGAGCTTTTTGTTTAACCTAAAAGCTAAAAACCCACGTTGTCGAACAAAACTTTTTTTATTCGAGCTTTTTCTTAAAAGTTAGAAGCTAGAAGCTCCAAAATTTTGCATGCCTATATTATCTGGGGTGAGCCTTAGGTGGTGCATGTTATATTACCACATGGGCCAATGTCATCTTGAGGGCCCAAACCTTGTTTACTTAAATGGGAATTTTCCTTAAAATCTACATATAATTCGTCATCATTTGTCGCTATGTGTTGTTAATTTGTAACATCCATTTTCAGGATGTATTTTATTTTGGGATTCTAGACCATCGTTCGACCATTTGAAGGCCGTGGGGTTCAAGGGAATAAATTTAGACCCCATTGGACGTTGATGATGTTGGACTAGTGATTTAAACCTTGAATTATTCGTTGGATGCTAGAGGAGAAAAATGGGAAAAGTAATAGTTCAAACTTCTTGCATGAATTATGATTTTAGTTCGGTGTGTTTTCAATCATAAGTAACTAGATAAAATTATGGGGCTCGTCAATACCTTTCCGTTCATGTAAAGAACCGAAAACGAAGTTGAAATGAAGAAGTTATGGTTGTTTAAAGTTGGAGTTGTGAAGTTATGTCCTACGATAAGCGTAGGAAGGTCCCCTACGATGAGCATAGGTTAGGCTACGTTGAGCATAGTTGTAGCAAACCAAAACCCTAAATCTAAGGTTTTGAGCCCTATTTAAATGCTCTAACTCCTTGAGATCATCCCCATGCTCAGCCTCCACACTTATAAAACGGTCCTTTGAAACCCTAGCTACTAATTGTGAGTTTTGGAGCTTTTAGAGGGCGTACTCTTTGAAGGAACAAAGTGATTGTAGAACCAAGTGGAAAGCTTCAAGATGTGTAGATATGGGATTTGCAAGCCAACATATATCTTTGGAACGTATAAATGTTAGGAATAATAACGAGATGACGAATGCGGAAAAATCTGTCAAAGGTTTTGTATATTATTGATTTTGAATTGAACGTACAAAGAAACCTTTATAGGAAAAATCTTACCTAACAAGCTAAGCTAATGACTATATATATAGGGAAAATAAAACAATTACCAAAAATACAAAACCCTAAATAGTCTTCCATAATTAACAAAAATGCCAAATGAGTTTCAATATCTCAAATACTCAACAATCTCCCCTAGATGTTGAAACTGATGTAGATCACGATTTCCAATCTTCTTGGCATTTCTCCCCCTAAATTGTGAGACTCATCAGAACATGGGGTCTTCAAAGAGAGAGAATCAATATGATCTTCCAAATGTGAACTCCCTCTTGAATAATCATCACTCCCCCTTGAATCTTCAACAAATACCATGGAGAGAATCCGGAAAGTTAAGAAGAATCACCAACAACCTACTCTATCACAAAGAGAAAGTTTGCTAATAACCTACTCTGTCACAAAGAGCAAGTTTTCCAATACGGATCTTCAAAACCCATCAGATTTGAACAAATGATGAAATAAATTCTTTTTGGATTTTAAGGTTTTCGAGGTAGAAAAGGTAAAAATGACCAAAGAAAAGAATAAGAAACAATTATAAGAAGGGCTTTGAAAGAATTAGACCAAAGAAAAGATAAGAAATAAAAATAATTTGGGTAGAAAGGGTAAAAATGATAAAGACCCATGAAATTTGTGAAAAAAAATCTGCATTTGGGTTAAACCTGCCAAGTTGTAAAAACTCGGGGGACTGAAAGTGAAAATAACACCCATCTTCTTCATCTGATTAGAAGAAAACACGTTCTTTGACTTTGTAAAGTCAAAATCAGATGCATAAAAGAAATTTCCAATCTTAAGAAAAAATTCCGATTGAATCTTCCTTTCCCATTGTAACAGCCAGTTGATTCCGAAACCAGGAGCAAATCCAATTCCGATTTTGATGAATAAATTCCGACTTCGGATTTCTGTGAAATTCCTATTGATATCATTTAAAACCGATTTCGGTTTTGAAGCCTGCGACATCCAATTCTGATTTCAAGAAAGCGAGACTCAGATTCGGAACAAGAACAAACTTCGGATTACTAAAGTTCCGATTGCGAATCCTTAAACCAACATTCTGATTTCGGTTTTGAAGGTTGAAATTGCGATACACAGAAGATGCAAAGCATTTCGATTACAGTTTATCAATTCCGAATCCGGATTTTATTATTTCTAATTCCAATTCCGAAATCGGCCTTTAGACTTCCGAAATCCGAAATTCCGATTTCGGATTATTCCGATGATCGGAGTGGTTCGGAATATAAACTGAGAAATCTGATTTCAAAGCTTCCGATTGCGTTTTCTTTCAGATTTCAATTTCTGAAAATATCGATTAAGAATTCCGATTTTGCTTTCTGAATCCAATTACTGTACCGACAGTAAACACTTCAACCAACATCCCCATATCAGTTTCTCCAATTTCGATTTCTGAACGGAACGATTGCTTCCGATTCGGATGACGTCCGATACTCGGAAGATGAATAGTAGTGAATATAATTCCGAACCCATTTCAATTCCGAAATTGTTGTTCCGATTATGGTTTTGTTTTACATCTTGGAATTCCCGATCGCATAAATGAGTTCAACTACTATGTCCACTTATTCCGAAATTAACCCTTATATTTCAATAAAAGGACAATTTCAGCTCCTTTTTGCAGCTTTTGTCCGATTTCAGCCTCACTTTTTTGCAGAAAATGTCATTTTTTCACCTTTTTGGCAGCCTTTATGCAAATCAAACATGGCATCAGCTTTTTGTACTAGATTTGACAATTCCAACCATTTAAAAAACAATAAAACTTGATTTCTTCAAAAAGAACACCCCCTTTTTTTTATAAAAACTTTTGAAATATTTATGAAACCTTTGGTATCCATTTAAGATTCAAAATTGAAGAAGACCTTTTGAAAACCCATTTCTTTGAAGTAAAACGCTCATCTTCTGAAAATGATATCTGCTTCTTAGTTGGAAAACAAAATTGTCCATAAATCTCATTAAACCAACCAAATACCCTTTTCTCTTTTCTCCAACTTCTAACACCTCCATCTGAACAAAAGTGAGAATTGAATTTTCTTTCAACATTCTTGGCTTGTACTTTCTGAACTTTTTCACAAGCATGAGGGACTTGTACTTTTTGCATCCAAACCTTCTTCACTTTACTCTTCGTCTTCTTTTTTCTTTTCAGATTTCAAGGCACCAGAAATGATTTTTGGATTTGAACAACCTCATCACCTTTCAGTATCTGAACATCACAAGCCTTTGGTACACAAACTTTTTGAGTTTCATACATTTGAACGTCTTGAATGATAGGCTTTCTGTAAGGAACCATTTCTTCAAAAACATCATCAGAACATGACAAATCTTATGTTTGAGTTCCAATAGCACAAAACTTCTTCACTTTCACGATTTTCTAAATTTTTGCATTGAGATTTGTCTGCAAAACATCTAGATTCGGATTGTAAAACTTCAGAAAAACTTGAAACTTTTGACTCCCCCACAACAAGAACATCTGGAGTCACTTGTTCTTCAAAAACTTGAAGAACTTCATGAACTTTATCAAGAACATCAAGAACACCTTCTTTTTCTTTTCTTTCTTTCTCTAAGTTCTGTTGTATTTGCTTCAGAAGTAAATATTCTTTGATAATGGAAAATTGCTTTAACAAATCTTTATCTTCATCTAAACGATTATTTTCCAATCCACCACAAGAAATTCATGTGAGATCACCAAACTTCTCATCAACATAGAGATTATACATCTCAATGACATTCTTCAACATAGATTGACTAGGAACATCCCAAAACAAATATCCTTCTTTAAGATGAAACTTTGGATCTGTAACTTTTAATCATAGCCTTTTAATGGGTTTTAATACCCTCCAATCTGCCATTAAATCTTTAACAAGAATCAAAATTTGAAGAGAGAGAAAATAGATCTGATAAGATTTCTAGAGAGAGAAAATAGATCTGAGATGATTTCTAGAGAGATAAAACAAATCTGAGTAGATTTTTAGAGAAAGAAAACAAATCAAAGCACAAATCTGATAATAAGACTCGAATTTCTTCTTCTATTTCACTTCCAAAACTTGAATAAAAAACAAATCAGATGATAGAATGTGTAGAAAATAACAGATATGAATTGAGTTTTGCATAAACAAGATATATTTCACTTTTTCTCTTCAGAAAACTTACAAAACTTGAAGAACAAAGTGAGATTCATGAATAAATTTCGCCAAGTTTGATCGTTTCTTGCAATAATCCCTGAGATCTACAAGAACCCGCTCTAATATTACTTGTTAGGAATAATAACGAGACGACGAATGCGGAATCTGAAGAACAATCATGAATCAATCACCATAAAGTTGCAAGTAATCACCATAAAGTTGCAAGTAATCAATCACCATAAAGAAACATTTATAGGAAAAAGCTTACCTAACAAGCTAAGATAATGACTATATATATATGGAAAATAAAACATTTACCAAAAATACAAAACCCTAAATAGTCTTCCATAATTAACAAAAATGCCAAATCACTTTCAATATCTCAAATACTCAACAAAAAAGCTTTCATCTTAATGCTTGGTCGCGTTTGATCTAGTATGGTTGTGAGTTTTATACTTTTTTCCCTATGATCTTGGTCCTTGTGAGTATGTGTTACTCCAAACCATTTGAATGCCTCCTTCTGATGTTTTTTGAGGTTATAGAGTCATAAAAATGAGAGCTTGGGCACTCTCATCTATCCATGAATGACTTCTTGAGCAAAAGGTGATAGTACGGACATAAAGTTTGGTTTTGTGCTCTTCTTGGCCATGCAAAGGGATAAAGTCGTTAGAGACTTTATCCATTAAGACATTTATTTGGATCAGATCTGGAAGTTTGAGGGTTTGACTTTCTATATTAAGAGCTTAATAGAAAATTTTGGGAAACAGTGGTTCTACACTAAGCATAGCCTTCTATACGCAAAGTGTAGCTTTACATTGAGCGTAGATCAGTGTGCTACACTGTGCGTAATTCAACTGAGGGCTGACCATTGACTTTTTGACTGGTTTGACTTTTGGTGAACCATGTTGCGATATAGTATTGGAAGGGAAAAATGGACTTTTGCCCAAAGGAGGTTTAATTATGAACCTATACCTTTTGAGATTTAGTTATTACCCTAATGTTAATTAGGGTTTTATTATGTATATGTTTAGCAAAAGGAGACTTGCTATCGTCGGCTCGAGTGTGTAGTTTATCTTGTCTTTAGGATTGAGGCGACTCTTCTCACTATAATGTGTATGATGTTAGTTGTCTTTGTAACTCTTGCATTGTTATGTTTAGACGGGCCTGTTTTGTATGTTGGGATAGACCCGTTTTGTATATTGGGTTAGGCTTGTTTTGTATGTTGGATTGGGCCTGTTTTGTATGTTGGTTGGGGCCCGTTTATATGTTGTGCGGGGTTCGATATGAGGGTGGGGACTATTTTTACGTATGGTTATGTGGTATTTTGGGGAACTCGCTAAGCTTTGTGCTTAGAATTTGTGCTTTAAACATTTTTCATGTACTTCTAGTTCCAAAGGGAAGTGCCTGAATTGACTACACAACATCCCATGATGGCTTTTCCGCACTGATTATTATTGTTTTACTCTGATGTTTGAAAGATACATTTTACTCCGATTGGTTTTGGAGCAAATAATTGTTTGGATTTATTGGTTTAAAAATGAAGTTTTTATTGGTATTTTGTGGATGTTACATAATTCATTGGAATAAGGTGGCCTATGAAACATTTATGTCGGTAATTACCGTCAAAGGAATGTTTTTTATGCTAGTCCTTGGTATAATTAGCGACTACCTATTAGGTATCGAATTTTATCATAATATTAATAGATTCTTCTTACATACACAAACAAACACACACACACACACACACACACACACACATATATATATATATATATATATAGGGTTAATGTCACTATAGCCCAACCAAATATCGGTTTATGTTTTAAAATATCTCACAATTTTTTAATTTTATTTATTTATTTATTTATTTATTTATTGCATTCTAGGGACATAAAGTTGATATTAACCTATTTATTTAGTCACGTAACCCATTGTAGGAGGTTTTTATTCTAGGCTAGCAAAGAGAGCCTGACGAATTGGAGCTTATGTGGTTTTTCATTAAATGATGTGGGTTCCATATAGGATTAGGGCATTATTATCAGATTGGGGAGCAATTTGGTACTCCCGCTTCCCTTCTCCACCATTTCATGCTCCCGATTTATCTGATATCCCTCGACCTGATTTGGATTCCACTGTTGTTGCCGAAATTGACCACCGTCATCCCTACAGTTGTCGACATAGGTGGTTGTGCAACCGGGGGAAATCCCATCCGACTCTCATTAGCATGTTAGTCCAAGGACATTGGAGGCAAGTGGGTTAATTCTTCATTAGTGAGGTGAAATCTACACCACGAGGTTCTGTTTTGAATTTTGGAAACAGAGAAAAGTTTCTAAATTGTTCTAGATACTGTCAAGCTTTAAAGATGCTATTTGACCGAATTTCTAATGTCGGTGCTCTGGTAACAAACCAACATCTTGTTTTACAACTTATTGGTGGATTAACCGAGGCATACGATGGGATTGAAATGATCATTCAACAAACTACCACCTTGCCCGATTTTTATGAAGACCGATCTAGACTGGTTATGGAAGAGACACGGAAAAATTATCAAGCTGCTAACTCAGCAACAATAGCCGGTACAATACTACACATGCAATCTCCTCAACCCTCTAATCAATATGATATTGCACAGGGACCACCCCAATCTGAATTTTCTAACCAAAGGGGTCGTGGGCACGGCCGTGGACGAGGGAGAACTAGTGGTGGCAATCACTATAGAAGTGGCAATAGTTTTACCCCTGGTTAAACATTTAATAGCCGCCCACCTTACCATTCAAGTTACCCAGGTTGGAATCCTTAGCAGCCTCCATTTTGGACTCAACAACAGCCACATCCGGGATACTCGTCTTGGGCCTATTCCCCTCCTTGTCCTTATCCTACAGCTCTGCAAAGTCCTGTAGCGGGCCCATCTTAGTATACATTCCTTGCATCCCCTGGGGTCCTTGGTCCAAATATTGCACACGCATATGCAGCCTTTAAATCCATCTATACTCCAAAAGATTTGGAATATGCGTTTCATACAATGACTTTGACACCACCGGATCAAAATTGGTATATGGACAGTGGTTCTACCTCTCACATGACAACCAATCCAGATAGTTTCGCATCTTATGTCAATAAGAGTATCTCTCGGAACATAATTGTAGGAAATGGCGCTCAAATTCCAATCCATGGAACTAGTAACCAAACACTACCCATACCCCCCCCTTTACATTTAAATATTGTTCTTCATTTCCCTAAGCTTATTAAAAATTTACTTTCGGTTCATCATTTAACAACCGACGTACCCGCCCCCACCAAAAGTCAAACATCAGACAACCACAACCCCTATCAGCACCCACCCAACCTCCACCAAAAAAAATGTCCCATCCTACCCGTACCATGAAAACTTGAAGTATGTCAAGTATTTCCAAACCTCAGAAACCATTAAACCTACACACTTCTATTACCATCTCACCCTTGCCCAGAAATGCAATTGAAGCCTTATACAACATGGATTGGAAGAGTGCCATTATCGATGAGTTTCATGTTCTTATCGATAATAAGACATGGAAATTAGTATCTTGAAATCCAGGAATGAATATTGTCAGAAGTATGTGGATTTTTTGTCATAAAACACCGTCTGAAGGATCGTTAGAATGGTACAAAGCATGTTTGGTTTGTGATGGTCGATCACAAGTAGGGGTGGACTATGGTGAAACATTTAGTCTGGTGGTGAAGCCGACAACGATACACATTGTTCTTAGTATCGCAGTATCTCATTCTTGGCCTATCCACTAGTTGGATGTGAAGAATGAGTTTCTTCTCAGGAACCCACACACGACTGTCTATGTGCATCAACCAATGGGTTTTCGTGACACAAAATTTCCAGATTATGTGTGTCTATTAAAGAAGTCATTGTATGGGTTGAAGCAAGCACCACAAGCGTGGTACCAAAGATTTGCAGACTACGCTTACAGTATGAGATTTACACCCAGTCGTTGTGACCATTATCTGTTTGTTTATCGTCAGGTTAATGACACTGCTTATATTCTTTTGTATGGTGATGATATATTATTGGTTACTTCATCACACGACCTACGTCAGCGATTTATGAAGTTACTGGAAAAATAGTTTTCCATGAAGGATCTTGGGCCTCTAACTTATTTTCTTGGTGTTACTGTGACATCTCATGCCAACGGGTCTATATTTATATGCCAACAAAAATATGCCAGGGAAATTCTACATCGAGCAAGTCTCGAATCATGTAAGCCGTTTGTTACTCCTATTGATACTAATAAACAATTAAGCTCATCTGATGGCCTGCTTCTTGACAATGCCACCGTCTATCGTCAGCTTGCAGGGGCCTTACAATACTTAACTTTCACGAGACCTGATATTAGTTATGTAGTTTAGCAGGTTTGCATGCATATGCATGCTCCTCGCATACCTCATCTGAATGATCTTAAACGCATATTACGCTACATCAGTGGTACTTTGTCATATGGTATCACAATTCAAAAATCAGGAATCAGTTCTATTTTTTCCTATACCGATGCAGATTGGGTAGGTTGTCCTGATACCCGTCGTTACAACTCGGGGTACTGTGTTTACTTGGGTGATAATTTAATCTCGTGGTCTTCCAAACGACAACCGACGTTGTCTAGGTCTAGTGTCGAGGCCGAGTATCATGTTGTTACCAACATGGTTTCTGAAACTTGTTGGGTTCAAAACCTTCTATGTGAACTACAACTTCCACCCTCGAAAGCAACATTGATGTATTGCGATAACATCAACATAGTTTATTTGTCTACTAATCCGGTTGAACACCAACGGACGAAACACATTGAACTTGACATCCACTTTGTAAGGGAGAAGGTGGCACATGGTCGAGTTAGAGTTTTGCATATTCCATCATGTTTTTAGGTTGCTGAAATCTTAACTAATGGCCTTTCACGAGTTTTGTTTGAAGATTTTTGATTTACTCTCAACATCCGACCACCTCCTATTTCGACCAGGGGTGTACTAGCAATATATATTGCGTTTATGTAAACTATTCAAAGGGTAAATATTTACCATATATAGTTTTAGGCCAGACTGTAATCTATATATATTTGATTCAATATCATAAATAAAGGATACACAATTATTCTCCCATTATCACGGTATCAGAGTCGGCGTCCCGCACCCCCATGACTTAGCACATCCCTCTCTATCCTCATCGAGCCTCCAAATTTAAGGGGGAGTGTTAGTGTATCCCACATCGGTGCGACATGGTAATATTAGTGGCTATAAATGTTGGAGTCCCCTTTCTCTCCACAAGGGCTCTTTTGGAGAGTTAATGTATGGCTCCACATATATTTATAAGGACCATAATTTCATATGATCATTTTTGTCAAAATAAACGTTCAATATCGATTAGTTTTGGAAATTTTGTGGGTTAGAGCAAGGAGATGAACGGGGTGGCTAATGGAGGTGCTTTCGACATGAAAATTGATATAATATATGTTGTCGTCTTGTGTGTGTGTGTGTGTTCTCCCACTCTTCTCCTCTTTTTCATTTCTTTAAAACCGTAGGTTGCAAGCCTTCCTATGAATCAAAATATTAGCGTATGTGTAGGACTGTAATTTGAGAATTAGTGTGTGTATGTGAGTGTGTGTTTGGTTCTACTATGGTGATCATTCAACGAGAACCGATTTAAATTAAGAAGATAGGGGTAATGAGAGCAGATAGAGTCAATAACATGGGTTGCTATATTAATGAGTTGCCAAAGATTTTAGATGGCATGGCAGTCTTCTTTGATGATTAGGCAAAGATTGATTGGGTTACCTCTACCAAATTCTAATAATGACTTTCTAACACATAAAAAAGGCCTATATGCCCCTTGAAAGCCAAAAAATAAAATTGTAACATCCCAAATTTTTCAACAAAATTTTTCATTTTCATAATAAAGAAAACAACACACACACACACACAAACACACACACACACACACACACACATATATATATATATATATATATATATATATATATATATATATATATATATATATATATATATATATATATATATATATATATATATATATATATAAACGAAGTCATAAAAACCCCAGGCGAAACAAATAGAATCATCCATATCAGAGTGTCAAAATGCAGAAATCATAATGGATAAAGTCTCTTATCCATTTTCATGCCATAAATGAGTAATAAACTAAACCCTAAGTCCGTGAAGGGAACTAATGCTCAAAATCTCATGCATGGGGTAGATGGGAGTGATCAAACTCCCATTTTTATGATTCAACAACCCCCAAAAAAAAACAGTAGGAAATGGTCTTCAAGTGGTATGGAGTAGATCATACTCACAAGAACCAAAGTTAAGGGATAATAAGAATAAAAATGCATAACTAACTAGATCTAGCATGAGAGATTGCCAAGATGTGAACATTATACCTTCTGGAGGCGGAAAACAAGATGAAGGATCTGGATCTACAAGGATTAGAGCTCCTAAATACTTCTCCAATAGTCTTCTCCTTCAAAGATGCACACAAGAAAAAATTAACACCTCAAGATTCTCACAAAAATGGCTTGGGTTTAACATCGCGATTTTCAAAGGTAAATTTTTCATTTTTAATTATATTAAAATATGTCTTACGAAACATTACAATTCACTATTATTTAAAAGCGCATCTCAACGGAAGTCTATATAAAACTTTATTGTTGCTTCGATGTAGATATAGTCATACGTGAGTTTTTCCACGGTCAGATGAAGAACCTGCAAATCAGTTATTCAACAACTGTAAGTCGAAGCTTAGTGAATTCCCTCAAAATATTCCATGCCACAACATATATACAATGCATACACATAATCTCCTTTAACACATAGTTGGTCCGCCCCTTGGCCTTCAGCATGAAACTGGTCTGCTCCATTTTTCCTAAGCATATAGCTGGTCCGTAACTTGGCCTTTAGCATAAAGCTAGTCCGCCCGAGTCTATTGGCCTTTGGCATTAAGCTGGTCTGACCTCAACTCCCATATAATATATTAACACATGTAGCAAGTAATATTCCCACATTATAGGAAACTATCTAGCTTTGTTGCTTAAGTGTGTACTACATGCAACTATATCCTAATGTACGGTGGATACACACTGGAGTATACAATATAGTGATATGAACTCGCATGGACAGTTTCTCAGGGGATAAACAATTAACCTGGCACTTCGTCTAACGAGTACCCTCCAATGATGATTAAAATATATTACTATAGTTTATTAGTTCCTATGGGAATCAAGAAATATAGGATAAACCTATCATTAATCCCAATGAATACCGATAGTTCTATCAAATAAGGACCAGCCAGGCAGGACAGTTGGTAGGCTGGACCATTTTGGCATATAGTCTTTCTAAAATCCAACAACCAAGCCAACATGACCATTCTAGTCACCTTTCCCGTAAGTAGATCAATCAGCATTATGACTAGAATTACTGATAAATCTTATTTACACATTCATAATAACGACTATGAATAGAGGTATAAGTTACACTTAAAAGCCTAGTAAACATAGCTTAACATACAGGGAGTTTCTAGCGGAAAACAGTAGTTGCGCTAGCAGAACCTCAACCTGAGATCATATACTAGTTGATACTAGTTGCCCAGAGCTTCGCTAGACTAAAATACTCTGAAATTCCGAAGAAATACCCCAATAATCAAGCTTAGAAGTAGAGAGAGTGTTTAGATTGTGTGTAGGTGTGGACAATGGGGTTGGAAGTTATTTATAGACGAGAATATGGGGTTGTGCACGACACACATGGGGTTGTTCTAAAGGCTTGCTGACACGTGGCACGAGTTTGGTAGGGTTGTGTGGCTGGCTTCGGGCGCAAATTATGCGTGACGTGCACGCAGATGACTTTTTCATATTTTCAAAATTGCATAACTTCTTCGTACAAGCTCCGTTTTTGACGTTCTCTATATCCACGGAAAGCTCTAGATGAGATCTAAAACTTTCATTTAGACTCTGTCGACTGATTTTGACTTTATCAATTTTACACATGCTTATATTGTTAAAGCCCGTATAAAATGCATCCATTTTCTATCGTCCTTATATTGTTGGGTTCCAACTAACGAGATATTCAATTCTCTGTTAGATTGTTTCGGCTAAAACTCGACTAATCTCAAATTCGATTTCTGAGTTGTATACTGCTATGTTGAGATCTTAGAAAAATCATAAATTCCTCTAGTAAATTCAGATTTTGGCATTCTAAATATGTATGCTCTCGGTTTTAGGACTACTACGACTTTTGTTTAGGTTTCTTAGGCTAACAAGCTCCTATCTAAAGCTCACTTTTTACAATATATTGAGCAGTGTCGGTTTTATCGCGAAACTTTAAAGAAGTGTAACTTCTTCATACGAAGTTAGATTTAGGTGCTCTATATATCTACGGAAATGGTATCGATGTTTCCTACGTGTCTATGATGATTATTTTGGTTTATGAGTAATATATCTTTATTTCATATTTTATTATAATCTACGGCTATAGTAAAAATGGGGTGTTATAACTCTCCCCCACCTACAAGGATTTTGTCCTTAAAATATAACTAAATAACTCTGGGTAGTTGCTCTTCATCTCTTATTCTGGCTCCTAATTCCATTCCGATCCTTTTCGGTGTTGCCATTGAACCTTTACTAAACCGATCACCTTGTTACACAGAGTCTTCGTCTTCCTATCCAAAATCACCACCGGCTTCTTTACATAGTTCAGACGCTTGTCTATATGGATGGCTTCCAAAGGTACAATTGCACATTCATCTGTAATGCATTTCCTTAGTTAGGAGACATGTAAGGTGTTGTGGATCTGATTGAGATCTTCCGGCAGATCCAAACGGTAGACAACCTTGCCCACCCGATCAATGACTCAAAGAGGTCTGATATACATAGGGTCTAACTTGCCCCTATTCCAAAACCTGATGAAGCCTTTCCAAGGTGAAACCTTAAGTAATACTAGGTTTCCTACTAGAAATTCAAGATTCGACCTCCGTTAATTTGCATACCTTTTCTGCCGACTCTTAGCGGTCTGCAGTCTCTCTCGTATTGGTTGAATAAATTTGGTGGTCTTAATCACAACAACAGTACTCCCTATGACTCACTGTCCAACTTCTCCCTAGCATATGTGCATTTGAAACTTCCTTCCAGAAATCATCTCAAAGGGAGGTCTACCAATATTGGAATGGTATTTGTTATTGTTTGACAATTTCACTAATGGTAGATAAGTATCCCAAATCACACTGAAATCAAGTACACATGCCCTTAGCATATCCTCAAGAGTTTGTATAGTCCTTTCACTCTGCCTATCTGTCTGAGGGTGATAAGTTGTGTTGATATGCAACTGTGTACCCAGCTCATCATGGAACTTCCTCTAAAACCGAGAAGTGAAACGAACATCTCTATCATAGATTATCAAAACTGGTACTCTGTGCCTAGATACTACTTCCATAACGTAAATATCCATAAGCTTTTAAGCCGAGGAGCTTTCATGAATAGGCATGGAGTACGCACTCTTGGTTAATCTATCAATTATCACCCAAATAATGTTACGACTAAATTATGGTTTATTCTAAGTGAAAAGAAAGCTATAAACCAAGGGGAGATTGTTAGGTAATAAATTGTGGTTTATAATTTGCTTTTCATAAGCTATTAGAGTTCTTGGTCTAGGACCTAAAACAACATGTTTTAGTGTTGTCTGGACCGAAATCACATGTGATTTCGGTTAGGCTTAATGTTGTTTTGTTTGGGTTTTGGGCTTGAGCTTTGTTATTAGGTCTAGGTGTAAATAGTGTCATTTGAGCCTTGTAATGAGGGTGGGGCGTTTTTGGGGGCTGCCATATGCTTAGAACGCGATTTGGAGAGAAAACAAGAGAGAATCAAGTGTAATCAAGAATCTTATGTACCCGAGTATTTGTGACAACCCGGAACTTCTATCCTGTACAATTGATATGTATATCAATATTAAACTCGATTTTATCACCTTTTAACGTCGTTTAAGGGTTTGATCACGCGTTCTAAGCCTCGTACAATCAAAGTTTGGGTCCTAGGTCGAGTAATACCAAGTCATAGTTCAACATTCGGGCCATACACCCTCTCGGGAGGAGTGTACGGCCGTACAAATGGGTGTGCGGCCGCACACCCACCCCTCAACCGTACACTCACCTCTATATAAAGGAGGAGACCCCTTCATTCACTCTTTTTCCCTTTTGGCTGCATACTACTTTCTCTCTCTAGAATCTTCACATAAGGACCCTCCAAAGGCTTCAAAAACGTAAGTATTCTATCATCTAGCTCGTTATACTTGAAAGACTCTTAATCTAAGTCCTAAATCATCGAGTTTTTCATCTTGTTCATCACCCCTTTGAAGGTGTATGGCCGCACACCTTCATAAGGTGGCCGTACACACCTCAAAGACCCTCCAAAGTGAGAGTTTGACCCCCTATCTTCTAGTTGGACTTGGTTTGAACCTTAAAACACTGGAAAATCGACTTTTGGAGCATAAATGAAGAGTATACGGCCGCACACCCCTGTGTACGGCCGCATACACCCTCTGTACGGCCGCACACTCCTGTGTCCAACCGCACACACATCATGGCCGCACACCCTGGCCGCACACACACTCTTATGGCCATACACCTCCCCCGTTCGATCATTTATGGCTCCGACACTTAGTTCAAGCATTTCCAAGTCTTTAGAGTGGTTTCCCGTCATGTTTTGTCATGGAATACCTTAAATATAATACATATATGTGTACTATATGTTAATAGGATCCGCTTGCGTACGAAACATCAGTTGACACTCAGCACTCGTAACCGACCATACACCCGAATCCTACGTTAAACTGTGAGTTCATACCCCTACGCTTTTATAAGTTTTTATAACGTTTTCAAGGGGGGGGGAATACAAGCCAAACATAAAGGTTTTCACAACTTAAAAACTGATGCAATTACAATGATTTCATGTTAAACATTTAGATACTTTATCCCTTTTGTAAAATGTGGAGTATAAGGGGCGTTTTCTAAACATAATTGCATAGTTTTCAGAATAGTACATGAACACAACTTACCAGTCAAACTATAATAGGTATAGTTTGGGGATTTCATTACCGGTTTTACAGAATCAAACTCCAAGCAAAGTCAAACATATAAACTATGACATATTTAGTTTACTTATACAGATAACAAGAGTATCTTACTAAATAATTATTTTGTGTATAATTATTTATACTCTACAACGTATATAATGATTTCGAACTTGAGAACAACCAAACTACACGTAAACTAGTTAATACCGGATTGTGAGACTTATCTTCATTATGCCCTTCGGGGTACCAATAAATCCTCTCCGTTAGTATAACCAGAGTCTCCTGGAGGGAGAGCGTGGAATTTGTGAATAGATCTATTCGGGATTGACAATACCACACCTGAACTGTTAGCTACAGTTAGGCAGGCACGCATGAGGTGACAAATTTTGTAATCGTACGACGCCTGAAGAAACGTCAAGGAGGTCACGGGTCATATTAGTATGGTTATACGACTCACAATAAGTATAAACTAACCTTTGTTTACGGGATTTCTTTCTTCAATAGTTTTATTTTAACTAATGAAACTACTTATCTACTTACTGGAGGGTATTCCAGGGAATTAATTCTTGGTTTTATTTGAATAATAAAACTACTTACATACTGGTAGTAGCCAGGGCTTACCAAACGAAACATACCTTACTTACTGGCGGTAGCCAGGGTTTTTAAACGAATTGAACTTTTCATACAGTAATCAACAAACACGTTAGAAAATATTGGATTTTCTTGGGAAGCATGCATACTATTTCGAAACTCGATAACGAAGGTTTTCGTTACAAACGATATTTTCTATAATGAAAAGGAATCAATTTTACAAATTCAGTGA
The DNA here is from genome assembly GCF_052849685.1 of Lactuca virosa. NCBI lineage: Eukaryota > Viridiplantae > Streptophyta > Magnoliopsida > Asterales > Asteraceae > Lactuca > Lactuca virosa. The sequence goes on from NC_136429.1 coordinate 102,799,444, forward strand.
CTAGTTTCCACTACAAAAACATGCTTATGAACTCACCAGCTTTATGCTGATACGTTTTCAAAATCGCTTGTATTCTCAGGGCAACTATAGACAGGTACTTATGCCAGCTTTTGGAGAAGACGGAGCATTTTGGAGTCTCGTCTTTATCTTTTGCTACTTTTGAATATAATGATATGTACAAACTATGTTTTCAAACAGATGTAAATATTTATGATGCAATGTAATGGTTCTGTTTACTTTGCTTACTATGATACAACTGTTGTGATACTACGTATGACGCCACCCGCCCCCGAACGTTTCCGCCGTCCATTTTGATGGTTCGGGGGTGTGACACTATTCAATAATAGTGTCAATTGAAGATTAATCGTTGTGTTTTTATTCTATATTTCTTCTTGTCTAATTCACTTGATTGGGATTCCGCACCATCAAGTAAATCCAACTGATACATCGTAGCATTTTGCGTCTTACAATTGGTATCAGAGATTGGATCGATATCAATCGAATGGGTCTTACAGTTGGTATAAGGGGGAGATTATTAGGTCATAAATTGTGGTTTATACTTTTCTTTTCATAAGCTATTAGACTTCTCAGGCTAGGACCGAAAACAACATGTTTTAGTGTTGTTCTGACCGAAATCACATGTGATTTCGGTTAGGCTTAATGTTGTTTTGTTTGGGTTTTGGGCTTGGGATTTGTTATTAGGTCTAGGTATAAATAGTGTCATTGGAGCCTTGTAATGAGGGTGGGACGTTTTTGGGGGCTGCCATATGCTTAGAACGTGATTTGGAGAGAAAACAAGAGAGAATCAAGTGTAATCAAGAATCTTATGTACCCGACTATTCAATAATAGTGTGCATTGAAGATTAATCGTTGTGTTCTTATTCTATATTTCATCTTGTCTAATTCACTTGATTGGGATTCCGCACCATCAAGTGAATCCGATTGATACTGTTAGGAATCGGACCGGGTACACGCAGCGGAAACACACTGTCACACACTCACAAACTCACAAAATAAAGCAAGAAGAACACAAGGATTTTACGTGGTTCGGATTCGGTGCAAATCCTACATCCACGGGCTGCAACTAGAGATTTTAGTATTATGAGAAGATTACAATTGTGATGAACACACTCTGCACTCTATGTTGTGTTTTGTTTGCTCGATACCTTTGGCATTTATAGGAACTCAAATAATTCCAATGGACAAAAGCAATGGTGGAGAATTAAAGAAAAAAAGCAACAAGTATTGATTGCCACTCCTCCAATTTGTCTGCCATTTTATGAGTGGGTCTTCACACCACTAGCAATTATCACCATCCACTAATTTGGCCTCCACCAATTTTCTCCACCAACCAACAATCTCCCACTTGGAGAAAATAACCCAACAATTCTCCAGTAATCTTAAAACAACCAAGTCTTCCAAGCCTCCAGTTCCCAAGAACAAGCTAAACTTAGTCCAATTTCTCTAATTGCAGCCGCCCCTCATCATCATCTAGAAGGGCCAGTTGAAGTTCCCACTAGCTCCAACTCAGTCGTGGCTAATCCCACCACCGACTCATCCTCTGTCTCAACCGGTTTGGACACTCCACCAGATCCAGAGATACACCTAGGACCACTAACACTCTCCAAACATAGCAAACATCCAACAGGAGAGAATTTTTCAATCTTAGTCTTCAAAACCCAACGGCTCTTTGTAACTTTACCTGAAACACGTCCCGTGCTCCTAATGTCACCAAATTCCCTTAATGGTTTAGACTTTCGAACTCGTTCAGCTAACATCTCTTTGGCTCCAGAGTTCATGTTTGCAAAATGAACTCTCTTAGCACCAGATTTAGCGAACCAGATTTTGTCATGCTTAACCGGGACGGTCATACTTCCCTCAGCAGGTACCTCAACCATATACAATGACCCACACTTCATACCATGAGCAATCACCGAATTACCATTGACCACCCTCCATTTACCACCACCAAACCTTACTTCAAGTCCTTGTTTATCCAGCTGACCAACAGAAATCAATTTCTTTTTCAGCTCCGGAATCACCCTGACATTCTTCAGGTTCCATGTAGTTCCCAATGAAGTAACCAGATCAATATCTCCTATGCCCGTTACTTGAAGCATCTCGTCATTTGCCAACCGTACCTTCCCAAAATCTCCTTCTTTTAGATTCACCATCGTTTCCCCGTTGTCCATGGCGTGAAACGAAGCCCCTGAATCCATGACCCAAGAGTCTACAGAACTTTCCATACTGAGTAACAATGCATCATCCCCAGAAAAATTCTCAGCATCAGTAATGTTCAATTCTTTCTTTGGACATTGACTCTTAACATGTCCCACTTCTTGACAGTTCCAGCATTTCACATTCTTCAAAGTTCTAGAAGAACTTTTTCCCCGACTCCCACTGCTCCCACTATTCCTGCTATTCCCTCTACCTCTTCTGACATTTAATAAATCAGAATAGGAAGATCCACCTTGATTCTTGCGTCTGATATCCTCGCCTAGAACCAAATCTCTAACCCCTTCAAAAGTCATACCACTGGTCCCCACGGAACTCGTAACAGCAGTAACTGTTCCGGACCAGCTATCAGGTAGAGAAGCTAGTAGCAGCGAAGCTTGAGTCTCATTATCAAATTTAATTCCCACAGATGATAATCTGGACATAATTTAATTTAGATTGTTAATATGAACCGTAACTGAGCCTTCCTCATTCATCCTTGTAGTGAACAGCTCCTTCATCAAGAACACCTTGTTAGCCGCCGATGGTTTCTCATACATATTTGACAGAGCCTCCATCATACCACGCGCCGTGGTTTCATTCATGATGTTGAAAGCAACGCTCTTCGTCAACGACAATGTAATAGCCGCCTTGGCTTTCTTGTCCTTTGAGTTCCACGCATGTTCAGCAGCTTTTTCCATTTTCTCCGGTTTGTCTCCGAGTACCACGTCCAAGTCTTTCTGACATAGCAATGCTTCTAATTGCATTTTCCACCAGCTAAAATCAGAACCATTGAACCTTTCGATTATAACCTTGTCTTCAGCCATTACGGCAAACAAAAAAAATAAGGTACACTCGTGTGTGACAGAAAAACGAGCGTACCCTCCAAAACCTCGCTAACCAGTCTCTGATACCAGTTGTTAGGAATCGGACCGGGTACACGCAGCGGAAACACACTGTCACACACTCACAAACTCACAAAATAAAGCAAGAAGAACACAAGGATTTTACGTGGTTCGGATTCGGTGCAAATCCTACATCCACGGGCTGCAACTAGAGATTTTAGTATTATGAGAAGATTACAATTGTGATGAACACACTCTGCACTCTATGTTGTGTTTTGTTTGCTCGATACCTTTGGCATTTATAGGAACTCAAATAATTCCAATGGACAAAAGCAATGGTGGAGAATTAAAGAAAAAAAGCAACAAGTATTGATTGCCACTCCTCCAATTTGTCTGCCATTTTATGAGTGGGTCTTCACACCACTAGCAATTATCACCATCCACTAATTTGGCCTCCACCAATTTTCTCCACCAACCAACAGATACATCGTAGCATTTTGGGTCTTGCAATTGGTATCAGATCTTGGATCTGTATCAATCGAATTGGCAAGATTTTAAGAGTTTCTTGGAGTTTTTCTTGGATTTTCGGGTGTTTTTGAATTGTTTTTTATGAATTTTTGGCCATTGTTCTTCGTGTTCTTCATATTTTTGGAGTTTTGATCGAATTTGGTCTTAGAATTAGAAAATTTTGTGTTTTTGGCAAGTTTTGAGTGATTTTTGGTCAAAATTTGTGAAATCTCGGAAGCCAGCCTCGTATTCGGTCATACCGTCGCAAATCTTGGCGGCGGCTTCGCTCTCGGATTAGGTCAGCAGCAGTTTTCGGCGGCAGCGAGGGTTCTCGGTGCGAGGGTTTTCGGTGCTAGGTTCTCGGTTGGCACATTTTCGGTCTGACTTCTCGGTTCGCACGTTTTCAACTTCGCAGGTTCTCGGTCGGACGTCTCAGCCTTGCAATTTCCGTCAGCAGTTCTCGGTCTGAGATTTCGGCCTCGCAATTTCGGCTGAAATTTCGTATTTTCAAGATTTTGGCTTATTTTCTGCCTAAAAGCTACATTTTCGATCCAATAACCTCGTTTTCATTCCTAAAGCTTCGTGTTTGGTCAAAAAGCCACGTAGTCGGTCAAATACCCTTGTTTTCGGTCTAGAAACTTTTGTTTTCGATCAAGATTATTTTTTTGGATAAAAGGTTTGATTTTTTTATTTCTTTGACTTTCGAGGTTTCAAGTCAAAAGGAATTTTTTCTTGGTTTCACAATCAGTTCTATTTTTTGTAAATTAATTTTTTTTGTGAATAATGAGTTCTTCAATCACCGAGGTCGGTTGAAGTTTCTTGTTCTCAAAATTGTATGGATACTGTTAAACTTCTTCATGATCAAATTGATAAATTACGTAGAGACAATGAGGACCTTAGGTATGAAGGCTATACTCTCAGGAAGGGCCAAAAACCTCTAAAAGAACAACTAGAGGCCAAGACAAGAGACTTTAGAGAGCTTCAGGAAGACTATAGTAACAAATGTGAGAACTATAACTATGTTAAGAGACAGATTGTCAGCTTAACTGCCAAACTTGATGCACTAAAAGCTAAATATAAAGATGCTGAATTAAACTTTAAGAAATTTGACGTGTCAAGTGAAGTAGTTGTGTCCATGATTGAGAAACAATTAAAATTTAAAGATAATCAGAATAAGGGTCTAGGGTATCACAGTGTTCCACCTCCCTTCAATGACAACTATACCCCATCCCTTGAAACCAATGAGATAGAGATACCTGCTTAGTATGGACAGGTCCCTGTACCAGCTACAGTTAAGACTGAACAATTTGGCCCAACTGAGAATATTGAGGTGAATGATACTAATGTAACTACCTAATGTGCAGAGTAGGTCACAGTGCATGATGGGTATGAGAAGAACACAAATAATTCTAGTTCTGCTGATAATCATTCAAAATATTGTGATGCTGATACTCCCACTGTGGAAAAACCCAAGCCATAAAAGTCTGTTAAACAATCTGTTAAATGTTCTTGTGCTTCTGCTTGTGGAAGTCCCTTGAAACAAAATGTTGTTGGACAAGGAGCAAGCCACAATCTGATTTATATGAAAAGACGGAATTGCTTTAACTGTGGGACTCCCGGTCACATTACCAGAAATTGCCCTCATTGTTTATATGTTCCTTACTACAAACAAGGTTGGCAGAACGTGCCAAGAGGGAGATTCTCCAAAAGAAATCCTTCGAGGTCACATTCACGCAATGGTAACTGGAACGTGAAAAAGGCCAAGAATCAATCTCCCAAGGTCAAGAAGGGAATGTCGGACAAGATGCCAAATTCAAGAGATTGTTTTGTTCGACAAAGATCGGTTAGGTCAAAGTCATCCCGGCGGTCGGTTTCAAGTTCTAAAACGAGTGCTGAGGCATCCATCCGATCAAACAAGAAATGGGTTAAACCCGACTACAAATGGGTACCGAAGGTTCATACTCCCAAATCATCTAATGATTCTAACATTTCTTCATATTTTGTGTCTGATAAACAGGATATGTTATGGGAGAGAGTACCTTGTGTAGATGATAATGGTCAACCCAGCTTCACAATGGACTGGGTTCCAAAGACCAACTAATCCCGCACTCTGTGTCGGAGCAGCTATGGAGGAATATCATCAGACTTCAGTTTGTTGATAGTGGTTGTTCCAGGCACATGATAGGAGACATCATCTAAACTGCACGACATTCAGAACTTTAATTGAGAGTATGTGTCCTTTGCGGGAAGGAAGAAAGGAAAGGATTACAAATGGGGATCGTACTTAATGATGTGAAATTTTTTTGAATTTGTTAACTTCGTTCCTGAGTTGAAACATATTTGAGGATGAACATGTTGTTGCATCTGCGTCCTGTTCTCAGATCATCTGGATGCAACTTCAATTGTTGAATTACAGTTTGAGTTTTCTTTTTAATACTTTTAAGTTTTTCCTAAAATGATTCGTTTTGAAGATAATTTTTTTAAATTTGGGCATTTATTTTGTTTCCTTTCTTCCCCATGCTCAATTTAAGGGGGAGAAATCAAAACACAAAAAAAAAAAATTATAAAAATCAAAAATACAAAAATATGTTTTCTTTCGTACGTGTTTTTGGGAATTGATATGAAGTTTAGTGCTAAAGGGCAATATGAAATTCTTGTAATGCACTGAAGCTGAATTGTTTAGACTCTTTATTCAATCTGTTGGTAGGCACGAAGGATTCAAAATGAAAGGACTAGACACTGTTGACAATGAAAGGACTAGACAATGTTAACTCATCTGGACTTAGATAGTTACATTTGGACTGACCATACGACGCTTGGATAGATTGAGCAGTGAGATAAACAAGGGAGCCTATAAGATACATTAAAGTTACTTACCATCTAGAACTGTGGCTCAACACTTCTTCGATATATGGACTTATGTCCTTAATTCTGGTGCTGATAGGGTGACTGGGGGTTCTGATAAAGTATGTCGGTGTGAAATTGTTTTCTTTCTTATCCTCTCTGTCAGTCATATGTTGCCCCCTTTGCGTGATTGGAAGATCCGACCTGGGACGCAACATATGCACTCTATTTCTATACATCTCTATCTATGCTTCTCTCTATCTATCTCTTTCAGTCATATGTTGTCCCCTTTGCGTGATCGGAAGATCCGACCTGGGACACAACATATGCACCTTTCTATCTCTCTAACCTTCTATCTATGTTAGTCATATGTTGTCCCTCTTCATGATTGGAAGACATCCGACCTGGGATTCAACATATGCATCTTTATATCTATATTCTCTCTCAAATAATTGAGCACTCACCTAAAGTAAAGAGCTCTTTGGAATTCCTTGATTGCTAGGGTATGTCGTGAACTGGGGAACACGTTCTAGTGCACTTAAAATTGAATTAACTAAAGGTTGTCTGTAGATCTCGCTGCTGAATTTAAGTGGACAACAATATCCTTGGTCGTCGTCAGCAAAATGGTCTATTTAGGAATATTATTTAGGAATATAATCACAATGTCTTGTCACTTATAATCTGTCCAACTTGTCAATATCCTTTGTGTTTAAGTGGACCACAATATTGGTGATTGGCCAGAGCTAAACATGCAGGTGTGTGCTGATAAACGATATTGAATTGCTTAACAACTTTGATCCCAAAAGTTTCTGTTTTGTACATTTTGTATCTTATTTTTGTTTTTGTTAAATTTGTTCATATTTTTCCTTAATGCACAAATTTAGGGGGAGAATTAAAAAAAATAAATAAATAAAAAATAATTAAAAAATAAATAAATAAATAAAAATCAAACAAAAAAAATCATAAAATATGTTTACTTCAGTTTTATTTCCTTTTCATAAAATTTAAAAAATCCAAAAATATTTTATTTTGAGTGTATTTTTAATTTTAATTTTATTTCTTAGTTATTTCTATTGTGTGCTAAGTTTATTTTTACTTTTATTTTTTTATCTCAAAGTTTCATTTGTCTTAAAAAACGAATTCAAAAGGAAGAAGAGACTCAAGGAGACTGTATTGAAATTTTCTGAGCAAGGAGAAGAAACTTGGAAAGGAGTTGATGGTTGTTACACTTCACTCTATTTTCACAAGGAATTGAAGGATTGAAACTGTACAAATTGTCAGTTAGGCAGTATCTTTCTAAGAACTGTCGTATTTTAAGGAATTAAAAGTCTGAAACTCTACAGATGTCATGACACTAGGGCGTGCACCTCGCAAGGCATGATTATCGCTCAAAAGTCTCGCCAAGGGCCAAGTTAACTTGTTTTACTTGAAAAATTGTATTGAGATCTTTGATCTAGGATATACAGGGGCTAACATCAAAATAGCCATGAGTAGTTCTCCGATACTCAACAAATCGCGGTGCGTTCCGCGGTGTTCACACATATACTGCAGGTAGTCTCATTCCGAGTCAAGGCTGGGTCCTTGAACAACTATGGTGAGAAGGGTCTTTATGATTTTGTGATCCACATGGACTTTTTAGTCATGAATACTTTTCAAGGCGCAACCGTGATCGTTAAAGAATACTCATTCGAAGGAACAAGAAGTGAAGATTATTTTCAACATTCAATCTTTCAACCCCAGAAGCAAGGTGAAGTTGTACTTGAAGTTATATGACAAATTGCATTGAAGCCTCCTCAATCAATTTGATGCTATCTATGAACTTGCTGAAGTGATCTAGAAGAATCGGTCTCTCTGTTATTATCTCTGAAGTTTCTCAAAGTTGGAAGTGCTGATTTTCCAAGAACCTGTACAAGAAGCCTTACACCCACTGTGTGTTCAAAGTCAAAATATTTGAAGGAAGTCCAACTATTCAAGATAAAGTCATTCATGCAGAAATTCATATGTTCATCTTGAAGTTGTGAATAAATCTACAACTGAAGCCAAAAGTTGAAGCCAAGCACAAAGTGAAGACTAAAAAGAAGAGAAAGCAATAAACCAAGGGGAGATTGTTAGGACTAAATTATGGTTTATTCTAAGTGAAAAGAAAACTATAAACCAAGGGGGAGATTGTTAGGTCATAAATTGTGGTTTATACTTTGCTTTTCATAAGCTATTAGAGTTCTCGATCTAGGACCAAAAACACCATGTTTTAGTGTTGTTTGGACTGAAATCATATGTGATTTCGGTTAGGCTTAATGTTGTTTTGTTTGGGTTTTGGGCTTGGGCTTTGTTATTAGGTCTACGTATAAATAGTGTCATTTGAGCCTTGTAATGAGGGTGGGACGTTTTTGGGGGCTGCCATATGCTTAGAACATGATTTGGAGAGAAAATGTGACATCCCCATTTTCACGGCCAGAAAAGACCGATTTTGTTTATGCTTTGTTTAAAAATCAGAGTAACATTTTAAATAAAAGTGTTGCGGAATTTGTTCCCAAAATAAAATATGATAAAGATTTATCAAAGCATTTCCGTAGAAATGTATTTCATTAAAAACCTCGGGATGTCATGTTCAATACAGATCAAAAGCATAAACAGTACAATATAAGCCTTACTACATTATTTCGTATTTACAGGCCTATATCCGTAATCCCTCATCCAAAACATCACATCTGTGCTCGAGCGCCACTACCTGTAATACATGAAACTGAGTGGGTCAGGCTTGGGAGCCTGGTGAGCACATAGGGTTTTCAACCCACAATAAATAAGTTTATTAATTTCATCAATCAACAATAACCCGATTACCCGTTCCCGTTATCCTCACATTACGTCCCTAAAACACCTATCATAAGGGACCTAGACTAAGGATCAATATCGGGATGGACAGTACTGCCAAGGGGTCTCCTCAGCAATAAATGTCCTAAAGGCAACCATGAGGGGGATGGAGTACACCGGTGAACACATCGTTCACAAACACCTACAGGTTGCGAGCCTGCTAGCGTTCCACTGGACTGTCTAGAAGAGTCCGTGGTCGTCATCCATACTCCGCTAGATGACAGAATCAATAACAACAACATCGAGGCCTCTCATCATTTTATCACACATTGTCTTATTACATCTACCCATGTTTTACCCCAACATTTTTGTAGATATAAAATACATATACAGTTTAAATTATTTAAAACATGTATAAAAATCTTTCATCAGCATAGGCAGCAAGTATTCAGATAATATGCACACATAGCACGTAATTAATATAAAATATTTCATATCTATGTGTAAGATGAAAGTAACTATGCACTCACCTGATTAGGTGGTGACTCGGTATTTGAACAGCACTTCGTTATCTCAAAACAATTTTTCCTTGACCAAAACCTAGTATTAATACCACTAGAGTTTAGTTTTAACGTTAACCGTGACTAATTAATAGTCTAGCTATTATTATTATTATATAAGCGTTAAATAACACTCAATATATAAATAATAATATCCCAAATAATTATTTTAAGGACCTAATAACATTACTATAATTATTTAAAAGTTATATTAAAAATTTCGTAGGCGTACCTTACTTACAGCGGGTTTTTCTCAAAACCGGGCTTCGCTGGAGCAGCGTTTCCGAGCCGAAAGGTTCTTTTCTCGGGACTCCGGGAGCCTCGGAACTTCCTTCGGGTGCTAGGGGGTTTAGCTAGACTTTTAGGGCTCAAGGGAGCTTAGAGAGAGAGTTTAGAGAGAGAAAGTGGAAGAGGAAAGGTGTAAGAAATGAGAGAACCCGGCACTTCTATTTATAGTGAGTTGGGGCATGTGGTGGCCTTCTGGTGGTGCCACTTGTCCAAATTCTGGTGGTGTCACATGTCCAATTTCTGGTGGTGCCATGTGTCCAATTTCAAGTGGTGCCACATGTCCAATTTCTGGTGGTGCCATGTCACCCAATATCGCGTATCGGCCTCCCGTCTTAGAAAAATCATAACTCTCGCATACGAGCTCCGTTTTTGACGTTATTTATATCCACGCAAAGGCGGGAACGTAATCTACAACTTTCGTTTAGACTCCGTTGGCTAATTTTGAATTTATTTTAAAAGTTATATTTTTAACAGGCCGGGACAGGATTGGTCCGTTAAAAATTCATAACTTCTTCATCCGACGTCCGTTTTCGTCTGTTTTTTTATTGTTACGCCACAATTAAAGAGCTCTTCGATTCTCGTTTAGGTCGTGTCGGCTAAAAACTCGCTTTATCATAAATTCACTATTCACGCTTCCCGGTATCGTGCCGGTTCCGTCGTGAAACTTCGTCGGGTCATAACTTCTTCGTTATAACTCGGATTTCGGCGTTCTTTATATCTCCGGAATCGTTGTTTTGACCACTACAACTTTATGTAAAGATATCGGGCTTATCTCATATTTTAATTTTGACGCTTATTTTTATTCTTTATTAATTATACATTTATAATTAAATAATAAGCACATAAATTCACAAAATACTCAAATATTTCATTTTTATTACATCAAAAGAGTTACAATAGTTGACCTAGACTATTACATCGTCTAAAAATGCTTAGCCCCGAAACCCGGGCGTTACAGAAAACAAGAGAGAATCAAGTGTAATCAAGAATCTTATGTACCCGACTATTCAATAATAGTGTGCATTGAAGATTAATTGTTGTGTTCTTATTCTATATTTCCTCTTGTCTAATTCACTTGATTGGGATTCCATACCATCAAGTGAATCCGATTGATACATCGTAGAATTTTGGGTCTTACAGATAGTGTCTACTCCCTGAGGAGTCCTTGGTAGCTTAGTGATAAATTCTATCGTTATCTGCTCTCACTTCCACATCGGGATATCAAGAGTTTGTAATTTTCCATGCGGCATCTGGTGTTCGGCTTTGACCTTCCATGTTACATCTCTTTTCATACAAGGACACAAGTTAATGTGTATGACGTCCCTATACATCTTTGTAGCTCCTGGATGAATCAAGAAATTGGACTTGTGCACCTCATCCATCAGTATTTGTCGAGTTCCTCCAGAGTATGGACCCCAAATACTTCCATGTAGAGTTAACAACCCTCGACTATCTATCTCAAAAACTGAGATTTTTCCTACAATTCTTTCATTTTTGTGGTTCTCTTCCTTGATTGCTTTGCTCTGAGCTTGCTTGATCCTCTCGAGTATTGGAGTGATCAAAGTCATACTTAAGCAGAAGCCCTTCATTGGCGTACGTGTTGTCTTACGACTTAACACATCAGCTACTACGTTGGCCTTACCTGGTTAGTAAAGGATTTCGTAGTTGTAGTCTTTTACTACATCCAACCGTCAACGTTGTCGCATGTTCAAGTTGGACTGATCCACTAGGTATCTCAATCTTTTGTGGTCAATGTGGATACTGCATCGCACTCCATACATGTAATGCCTCCAAATCTTGAGGGAAAATACCACTTCTCCTAACTGTAAATCGTGTGTCGGATAGTTAGCTTCGTAAGGCTTCAATTCTCTTGAGGCATATGTAATTACTCGACCGCGCTACATGAGGACGGTTTCGAAACCCATGATTGACGTATCGCAGTAAACTACCATGTCTTCAGCACCTTCTAGGAGGGATAACACTGGAGCTTCGCATAACTTTTGCCTCAACGTTTCAAATGTCAATTGTTGCTCTGGACCCCAACTATAATTAACTCCCTTATTCGTTAAACGGTTCATTATTACCACAATCTTGGAAAAGTCTTGAATGAATCTTCGATAGTATCCTGCTAACCCAGAAAGCTTCGAATTTATGAGGGAGTAGTCCGGACCGGCCATTGCATTACTGCATCTATTTTGGCTGGATCTACTAGAGTACGATTGTGGTTAACAAGATGGCCAAGGAACTAGACCTCTCGTAACCTGAACTGACATTTAGAGAACTTTGCATATAACTTATACTTCATCAGAAACTCGATTACCTCTCTCAGGTGTTCTTTATGCTGCTCTTGGGTCTTTGAAACGACCAAGATATCGTCAATAAACATGATTACCAATCGATCAAGCATAGGTGAACATACTCGATTCATTAAGTCCATAAATGCGGCGGTAAATTCTTAAGCCAGAAAGGAATCACAACGAACTCATAAAGACCATACATATTTCTGAAAGTAGTCTTGGTTATATCTTCTTCTTTTACTCTCATCTTGTGATACCCTGAACATAGGTCTATCTTGGAAAACCACCATGCCCCTTGGAGTTGGTCGAATAATTTATCTGTAACATCCTGTTTCGAGAAATTTCTTATTTTGGGATTATGGGAAAATAGATCAAGTAAATTCCTTGGGCTTCATTGGAATAGGGTTTCGACCATATTTGGATGTTGACAATATTGATTATGTAATCTAAGCCCTTGGTTTGTGTTTCGACGCCAAATGGAAAAATGAGAAAAGTTTGTTGTAAGGCTTCTTGTATGGATTATGGTTTTTGGTTCGACATTTTTAAGCCAAAATTAGCTATATAGAAGTGTGGGGATCGTCAATACCTTTCCGTGGATATAAAGATCATCAAAATCGGAGTTGAAAGGAAGAAGTTATCGTTGTTTGAAGTTGAGGTGGCTTTGAGTGGAAAGTCGTGGTCACGGCGTGAGGATCAAAGCCCATGGTGTGGCAGTCTGTCAGGCGCAAGCCCATGATTTTTAGGGTTTTCAACGTATATAGGCATAAGGTTCCACGTTTTTGGGCATTTTATCAGCCTCCATTACCTCTAGAACCCCTTGGAAGAAACCCTAGCCCCCACCTTCAATATTTGAGCTTCTCCTCTCTCCTCTCTCCTCTTTTGGGTGCTTTTTATGATACTTTGATGAAGTTTAAAGATCAATAAGGCTCTTTTGGTTGCAAGGAATGATTCTTCAAGTTTAGATCCATCAAAGACTCTACATTTCTGGACCATTGTAAGTATAAAGTTCCAATCTTGCTATCTAGTTCCATAGATATTGTCATTTGGGATTGTTGGCACTTTTGGATCTGTTTTATGGGTGATCTTGGAGTTGAGTGGATTCTAACATCTTTTTATCAGTTTAGAATGCTTCTTAAACCTCATGGACTAGGAAAGTTATGATCTTTTGCCTTCCATATTAGCCATTCAAGTTATCTTGGTCATTTGTGTCATTTTGGTGTATTGGAGTTTAGATCTTGGAAGATTGTCGCATTATTATGAATAAAGTTGGAAACTTTATACATCCATACATCTTGTTGATTCAGATCTAAAAGATGGAGACTTGGACTTAATGGATTAAGTTAAGAAAGATGCATATTTAGGTCCCTTTGAGACTTAAAGTCTAGATCTTGGTGGTTTGGATCTTCCTAATGAATAAAGCTAGAAACTTTATCCATTAATACCTTAGGTAGGATGGGATCTAAGCTTTAGAGCTCTTGGAATCGGAAGAAAATGGATTAAACTCATTTGAGTTGTTCATACCAGCCCCCACGGCGTGGCCTTAGGCCGCCACGTCGTGGTGACTGGGGAATTAGCGACTACTTTGGCATTTTGTGCCAACTACGGGGCCAAGGAAGACCACGTCATGGAGGGCTGCTGATTGACAATTTTGACTTTAACTGTCACACCCCAACACCGGAACGGCGGAAACGTTCTGGGGTGGAGGACGTCATGTACAGTATCACAACAATGCATAATAGTAAAGACAAGCAATAACATCCATTGCATTAATATAATAATTGTAATACAAGTGTGTTCTGTATAGTTTGTAAGACACCAAAAGTATAATCAAAATAAAAGATGAGTCTTGTATGTGCTCCATCTTCTCAAAAGCTTCATCTGTACCTGTCTACTGATGACCTGAGAATACAAGATATTTTGAAAGAGTTTATCAGCATAAAGCTGGTGAGTTCATAAGTATTTAGTGTCATTGCTTGTATAAAAATGTTTGTAACAATGAAATGAAATAATTGATTTCGATTGTTTGTAAATAGTATACTCCCTAGAAAACCCTATATTTTCCAGCAAGATGTAGTCTTCTACCAAGACCCAATTATTTGTATGTTTGTTCTTTCGTAAATGTAAGGGTTTTCCCCAGTGAAACTATTAGTATGAAAATATAGTTTTGGACTTCACCCTTGTAAGGTGATTTCAAAATAACTGTAATAGGGGAAATTAATATTTTTCCCCAGCAGTGTCCCTGTTGGTCGTAAAGTGATAAAATACAGGCTCCAGGTAGTACTAAATGTACAACACACCTCGGGGAGTCTAAAGTAATGAAAATGTAGACTCCAGGTGGTATTAAATGAACAATACGCCTCGGAGAGTCTATTTTGCCTTTAATTCTCAATTGGTTAATTAAAGGTTTAAATGTGAACTCGTATGTAACCATGCTGATCGACGGCTGAATATCGGATGACCCTCCAGGTCATATATAGTGAGGTAGCATTCTGTCACCCCTTGGCCTTTCGGTTGGGACTGTAGCTAGCAGTCAGGATGTGGGAGTGTATGTCCCGTATATATCTGTACACACAATGCCCGCTCTCCCTCCAGGAGACTCTGGTTACAAACTGATACCACGATGAAGTGTCGTATCAAGAAGTAGTATGTCATATTCTGTTATAGTATTCAATGTTTGTATAGTAATTCATAGTGTAGTGATATCTTCTCCTTTCTAGTATATATAGCGTGTTCCTTTTTATAATGTATAGTATGCTCTCTTGTATAGTGTATAGCATGTATTGTTTCTCAATGTAGTACTTATGTAGTGACTCATAAATGTACTGACTCTTGTATGAGTAATAGTAATAGTGAGTAGTAATCCCTTAACTATACCTATTATAGTTAAATAGTAAGGTTGTTTGTATGCCTTTGCTACACAAAGGTACTGTACAGAAGTGAAAGCTTTTATATCTAACACACACACACACACAGATATATATATATATATATATATATATATATATATATATATATATATATATATATATATATATATATATATATATATGATATATAACTAAGATTTCAACGACATTCGGACAAATAACAGGATACCCTCAGTCCGCGACCAAACAAGGAACAGGAAATAAGGTGAGCTATCAGTCCTAAGTCCTTCAAGTCTTACTTATTTAAATATATTAGTGTAGATATGAGTTTGAAAACAATGCAAGTTTAAAAGAGTTTTGGAAACAGTTTTAGTATTTAAAAGTTAAATAAAAGGGTTTTGAAACGCTTGAAAACCATAAGTTGGATAGTAACTTGAAAGTAGTAGCAAATCTTTCTGTTTGTTCTAGTCATTAATCACATATGATTAAAGAAATAACTAGAATATTTCAAATTGTATTCCCCCACCCCCCCCCCCCCCATAAAAGCATTTAAAAATCATTTCAAAGGTTGATTAAGGGGTATGAACTCACCTGCAGTGAGTGGTTTGGATGGAAGTGCCGGATAGGATGCTAAGTGTCCAGTGGGGACTTGAACACACACACGGATCCTATTTGACATGTAATGATACATATATGTATCCAATTAGTCTTTTAACAACCAATTTATCAAGTAAGGACACCCTAATACAAGGATAACACTTTGTTTCAAGTGTTAGGAGTACTAAAGGGTTGTATCTAAAGAGAGTATGGCCTCACATTGGAGTTTACTTCCCATTTGGTATCAACACATGAGTTTACGGTTTTTGGTCATTTCCCCCATGAGTTTACGGCCGTAAACTCATGGTAATTTGTACCATTGTGTGTTTTAAGGTCTTATACCCCTCAAGGAAGTGTTCTAGGCTTGTATCCAAGGCTTAGGAAGGAAATATGGCTCGAAATGGCCCTTCATTGGAGTTTACGGTTCATGGACCACTCCCTTGGAGTTTACGGTCGTAAACCCATGATTTTACGGCCGTGAACTCATGGTCACTCCTACCATTTCGTGATTTGGGGTCTTTATCTCATGCATGCAAGGTTCTAGTCCAATATCCAAGTCCAAGAAGGTGTCGGTGGCACTTATACACCACTTGATGGTGTTTACGGTTCAAGGAGATCCCTTGACCGTAAACACATGTGTTCTTGAGGGTTTTTGATGTTTGTCAATGGTTTAACAAGTACTCTAAGTAAATAACTAGTTAGGAGGAGTGTACTTACTTATAGGAAGCTTGTAAGAATGTTTAAGTTCCAAAAACACTAGTGTGTGTTCTTGGTGTTCTTGGTGTTTTGAAGAACACTTGAAGATCTAAGTAAAAATGAAGAATTTATGGATGAAATGATGTATAACAACTAGGTGAAAGGTTATAACAACAAATCAAGTGAAGAAAAACTTACATTTTTGGAAGATTGGAAGGAGAGTGTTATGATACTTGAGAGAGAAGTTGGGAGTTCTTGAGTTTGAAAGTTGGAGAATGAAGGAATGAAGAGTAGACTCATGCTATATGCATGAGTTCATGGTCAAAGGGGAGTTTACGGCCCAAACTCCTCATGTTTGGCCGTAAACACCTAATTAAGGTGTTATTTGTCTATTTGTTACACAATACTCCTAAAAGATACTTCCTTTTATTTGTTCGTTTGACGAATTTAAAATAAAAACACCCAAACGGAATTTAAACCGGCAAAAATGTACTGAAATGAATTTGACTAATATTTGTAGTGTTTGACTGAAGAGTTTATACAAATGAAAATTTCGGGTTGTCACATCATCCCCCCGTTAGAGGGAATTTCGTCCCGAAATTAGAGTTCAAGCAACTAAGTTATTACAATATAACTAAGTAAAAAGATGAGGATATTTAAGTTTCATTTGATCCTCGCGCTCCCATGTGAATTCCGGTCCTCGCTTGGCGTTCCAGCGAACCTTCACAATTGGGATACGACTTTGTTTCGTTCGCTTGACCTCTCGGTCCATGATCTCTACAGGTTCCTCCACAAAGTTGAGGCTCTTGTTGATATCGATCTCGTCGAGTGGGATTACAAGAGTCTCGTCGGATAGACACTTTTTCAAGTTCGAGACGTGGAAGGTAGGATGTACATTACTAAGTTCGTTGGGTATATTGAGTTTGTATGCTACAGGGCCGATTCTAGCGAGAATCTCGAAGGGACCTATGTATCTTGGGTTTAGCTTTCCACGCTTTCCGAAGTGTATCAAGCCCTTCCAGGGTGAGACTTTCAAAAGGACTCGGTCTCCCACCTGGAATTCCAAAGGTTTCCTTCGTTTGTCTGCGTAGCTTTTCTGTCGGTCTCTAGAGGCTTTCAATCGTTCACGAATCTGAACGATCTTCTCTGTCGTTTCCCGAATGATCTCCTGACCTGTGAGAGCGTTGTTAGGAACTCGTCCTTTAGCTAACTGAGTGTCACCCACCTCAGCCCAGCACAGAGGGGATCTGCACTTTCGGCCATAGAGGGCTTCAAATGGAGCAGCCTTGATGCTCGTGTGATAACTGTTGTTGTAAGAGAACTTGACAAGGGGTAAGTGAGTATCCCATGCCTTCCCAAAGTCGATCACACAGGCTCGCAACATATCTTCCAAGGTTTGGATAGTTCTCTCACTTTGTCCGTCGGTCTGTGGATGGTAGGCTGTACTCATGTCCAGCTTCGTTCCTAAGGAGCTTTGTAGTGACTGCCAGAACCTCGAAGTGAATCTACTGTCTCTATCAGAGATAATAGATATAGGAACACCATGCAGTCGTACTATCTCCCGAATGTATGTTCTTGTGAGCTTCTCCATTTTGTCAGTTTCCTTGATAGGCAGGAAGTGTGCGGACTTGGTCAATCTGTCGACGTTGACCCAAATGGTATCAAGCCCACCCGTTGTCTTGGGTAGCTTGGTTATGAAGTCCATAGTGATCCGCTCCCACTTCCACTCAGGTATCTCCGATTGCTGAAGTAGACCTGATGGTTTCTGGTATTCGACCTTAACCTTTGCGCAAGTAAGGCATTTACTCACGAAGGTAGCAATATCTGCTTTCATGTTAGGCCACCAGTATGACTTTTTAAGATCCAGATACATTTTATCTGAACCCGGGTGGACGGAATATCGCGTGTTGTGCGCTTCCTTCATGACCAAGTCTCTGAAGCCACCGTGTCTCGGCGTCCATATCCGGTCCATGAGATATAAGGCTCCGTCACCCTTGACTTCCAAGTTCTTATCCATTCCACGCAGGGATTCTCCCGCCACATTTTCAGGTTTCAAGGCTTCGAGCTGATCCTCCTTAATATGTGCTGATAGATGTGAATGGATAGTCATTGTTAATGACTTAACTCTTCAACCAGAATATTCCTTCCGACTTAGGGCGTCTGCTACTACGTTGGCTTTACCCGGATGATAACGAATTTCGCATTCTTAGTCATTGAGTAGCTCTACCCACCGTCGTTGTCTCATATTGAGCTCCTTCTGGTTGAATATGTGTTGTAGGCTTTTGTGGTCTGTAAAGATAGTGATCTTCGTACCGTACAGGTAGTGTCTCCAGATCTTCAGAGCAAACACAACTGCTCTTAATTCGAGATTGTGTGTGGTGTAGTTGACCTCGTGTGTCTTCAGCTGTCTTGAGGCGTAGGTGATGACCTTACCTTGTTGCATCAGAACACAGCCGAGCCCTTGATTTGACGCATCGCAATAGACCACGAAGTCTTCTGTTCCTTCGGGGAGGGACAGTATCGGTGCGGTGCATAAGGCTCTCTTCAGCGTTTGGAACGCCTTCTCTTGCTTCTCTTCCCAGTCAAAGGCCACGCCCTTATGGGTCAATGTCGTAAGAGGTTTCGCAATTCGAGAGAAGTTTTAAATAAACCTGCGGTAGTAGCCAGCGAGGCCTAGAAATTTACGAATTTTTGTAGGCGTCTTCGGTGCGGACCAGTTCTCAATGGCTTTAATTTTGGAAGGGTCCACGTGGATTCCCTCTTCGCTAACCACTTGTCGTAAATGATCGCTATGTTTCTCCTTACTTCGAGAGTAGATAAGTATGTCATCGATGAAAACTATGACGAACTTATCCAAGTAACGACGGCACACCCTATTCATTAAGTCCATGAATACTGCGGGTGCATTGGTCAATCCGAATGGCATCACTACGAACTCGTAGTGTCCGTAACGAGTTCGGAAGGCTGTCTTCGGAACATCCTCCTCAAGCACCCATAACTGGTGATACCCGGATCTCAGATCAATCTTGGAAAAGTAGCTCGCCCCTTGCAGCTGGTCGAATAGATCGTCTATGCGAGGAAGAGGGTAACGATTCTTGACTGTAAGCTTGTTGAGTTCCCTGTAATCGATGCACATACGGAATGATCCGTCTTTCTTCTTTACGAACAAGACTGGTGCTCCCCAGGGTGAGAAGCTTGGTCTTATAAAGCCCTTGCTGAGCAGTTCGTTAAGTTGACCGGACAGTTCTTGCATCTCAGCAGGTGCTAGGGGGTCGCTTCTGGAATTAAGTCGATTCGGAACTCGACTTGACGTTGCGGGGGTAATCCTGGGAGTTCTTCAGGAAAGACGTCAGGAAAATCGTGTACTACGGGGAGGTCTTTTAGGTCTTTTGTTTTCTGGCTCGTATCGACAACGTGCGCCAGGAATGCATGATATTCCTTACGCAGGTACTTTTGGGCTTGAATACTTGAGATGATACGAAGGCTCGTACTGGATTTGTCTCTGTAGATCAAAAAGGTTTCGTTATTCGGTAGATTCAGGCGGACTGCTTTTTCGAAGCACAGAATATCGGCACGATAAAGACTCAGCCAGTCCATGCCTATGATGACGTCGAAACACTGGATAGCTACTGGTATGAGGTCGATTGGGAATGAATGATTATCTAGCGTGAGGGTACAACCTATGTAAATCTCGTTAGAACTCTCTGTCTTGCCGTTAGCCATTTCTACGACGAAGGTTTCTTTTAGTGTTTGCGGTGCTTGATTAAGTAAGTGTTTAAATTTTTGGTTTACGAAGCTCCTTTCTGCCCCACTATCGAATAGGATACAAGAATAAGAGTTATCGAGAAGGAACGTACCCGTGACTACCGTGGGGTCTGCCACGGCCTCATTGTGGCCAATAGCAAGTAGTCTTCCTGCTCCTCCCGTACTCCCAGCTTTCGGACAATTTCTTTTGAAGTGCCCTGTCTCGCCGCACCTGTAGCAGGCTTGACTCACTCCGGTACCGGGAACCTAGGTGATGGGTTTGGGTTGTGTTCTGCAAAACCGGGCGGTATGGCCCATCCGGTCGCATTTAGTGCAGTGCATTTCACGGCAGGGGCCGTTATGATGGAAGGAGTACTTGGTGCACTTGGGTAGGTTCCCTGCATAAGGTTTGGCTGGTACAGGGGCAGCCGGAGTAGTGGCAGCATGGACAGCCACCGTCTGTTGGTTCTTGGAAGAGGATTGAGCTGATTTGCCCTTCTTTCGGTCCTAACGCTTCCTCTTGTTGTCAAATGTCTTGGTTGATGCGGGGGTAGTCATTGTAGTTGTTGATGGAGTAGAAGGAGTCTCGTGATCGATGAGCCTTTGGGCTAACTCTTTGGCACTATCGAAGGTTGCAGGGTGTGATGCTAGAATGTTCCCTCGATATGGGGGGTACCAGACCCCAGATATATCTTTCGATCTTTTTGTTTTCGGTGGGGACCATGTTAGGACATAGAGCCACCAGGTCGCAGAACCTGGCTGTATAAGCCACTATGTCGGAACCCTGCATTTTGAGGTTCCACAGTTCCTCCTCGAGTTTCTGAATTTCGCCCCTCGGGCAGTACTCCCTTGTCATTAGGTCCTTCAGTGTATCCCAGCCCATGGCGTTAGCTGTTACCAGTGAGAGTGATTTGACATGGCCATTCCACCACGTCAGGGCCCTTTCGATGAAGGTGCAAGCAGCGAACTTTATCTTGCTTCCCTCAGGGTATGAGCACATCTCGAAGATTGCTTTTGTTCTCTTGATCCATTGGGACAATGCAATAATCCCTCCGGTTCCGTTGAAGTATGTAGGTTTGCAGCTGATGAAATCTTTATAGGTACACTCCCGTGCACGTGGATGGATTTCACCATGGCTAGAGTTAGTGCCAGTACCCGTTCCACTAACACCGCCAGAGTTTACTTGGGCCATGGCGGCGGTCACAGCTGCCTGGAACATCACTGCATCGAACTGCGGAGGGGGTGGTGGTGGTGGAGTTTGATTTGCAGGCGTGTTTCTGGTCGGACGCTTACGAGGAGGCATCTTTTACTGAAAGTTCATAAAGATGATGATAATAGTAAGAATCGATTGTAAGTATGATGAGCGTGTTCCATGGACTAAATCGCCATAGTCCAAACATCAGATAGAGTCATAGCAATAGAGTAGGGAACACAAGAGTACAGACTTTCCCATAGATTAGACAACTGCCAATATTTCCGGTATTAATGATGTAAAATGAGTTCGGGAAAAATGACCTAACAGTAGGTCTTACATCAAACCATAAGGGAAAATGTTGGCAGCTTAGAAGTCTAGTTAAAGTACTTTCAAAGTTAGGAGTGTTTACAGACAAGTGAAACAGAGATACTGAAGAGAAAGGCTATTCTTTTAAGAAGAGAAAGGATGAAAAGATAATCCCTACTGGTGACGAGTACCCCTTAAGTCAGCTATGTTAGTCATGCGAGAATAGGGGAAAGAATAGTTAATAGACGTACTAATCTAAGATAATTATAAGATGATCGTTATTAGTTGACTCAATACTTGCATAGTGCATACCAATTACATGTAATCAAAACAGGATAGACCTTCGAATAAGTGACCCTAACTCTAAATCCACAACCAAACAAGGAACAGGAAATAAAGCAAAGATCACATATTCTAAGTCTATAGCGCCTTAGTCACATGTAACCTTAGAGTATCCACTTAGCAACTATTTCCCTACTAGTAACAACCTTTTTAGTTCTTACATATGTAATTTATAGTAACACAGAATACTCCTATAGTATTCTGTTCTAATGCTCTTGTTATAGTAGTGTTGGTAAGTTTTTAGAGTTGTTGCAACACTACAATCATCCTTAGGCACATGCTAGTCACTCCTCAGAAAATAGAGTTGATCAGGCTATATCCCCTTAGGTTTGACTATATGTCTCTAAGCCTAATTGTGATGTTCAACAATCATAATACTTTTGTTATTTTCTAGTATGATACTGACCTTGGTACGAATAGATGTATATATATACTTAGTTAAATATTTTATTATTTAAAAGTATATATTCTTGGTCAGAGTGTTTTAATCCCGATGTGTTTATAGTTCGTATATCTTTTATGGGTTGATATACTTGATTCACTATAAACAGTGCTCTGATACCAATCTGTCACACCCCAAAACCGGAACGGCGGAAACGTTCTGGGGTGGAGGACGTCATGTACAGTATCACAACAATGCATAATAGTAAAGACAAGCAACAACATCCATTGCATTAATATAATAATTGTAATACAAGTGTGTTCTGTATAGTTTGTAAGACACCAAAAGTATAATCAAAATAAAAGATGAGTCTTGTATGTGCTCCATCTTCTCAAAAGCTTCATCTGTACCTGTCTACTGATGACCTGAGAATACAAGATATTTTGAAAGAGTTTATCAGCATAAAGCTGGTGAGTTCATAAGTATTTAGTGTCATTGCTTGTATAAAAATGTTTGTAACAATGAAATGAAATAATTGATTTCGAGTGTTTGTAAATAGTATACTCCCTAGAAAACCCTATATTTTCCAGCAAGATGTAGTCTTCTACCAAGACCCAATTATTTGTATGTTTGTTCTTTCGTAAATGTAAGGGTTTTCCCCAGTGAAACTATCAGTATGAAAATATAGTTTTAGACTTCACCCTTGTAAGGTGATTTCAAAATAAGTGTAATAGGGGAAATTAATATTTTTCCTCAGCAGTGTCCCTGCTGGACGTAAAGTGATAAAATACAGGCTCCAGGTAGTACTAAATGTACATCACACCTCAGGGAGTCTAAAGTAATGAAAATGTAGACTCCAGGTGGTATTAAATGAACAATACGCCTCAGAGAGTCTATTTTGCCTTTAATTCTAAATGGGTTAATTAAAGGTTTAAATGTAAACTCGTATGTAACCATGCTGATCGACGGCTGAATATCGGATGACCTTCCAGGTCATATATAGTGAGGTCGCATTCTGTCACCCCTTGGCCTTTCGGCTGGGACTGTAGCTAGCAGTCAGGATGTGGGAGTGTCTGTCCCGTATAGATCTATACACACAATGCCCGCTCTCCCTCCAGGAGACTCTGGTTACAAAGTGATACCACGATGAAGTGTCGTATCGAGAAGTAGTATGTCACATTCTGTTATAGTATTCAATGTTTGTATAGTAATTCATAGTGTAGTGATATCTTCTCCTTTCTAGTATATAGTGTGTTCCTTTGTATAATGTATAGTATGTTCTCTTGTATAGTGTATAGCATGTATTGTTTCTTAATGTAGTACTTATGTAGTGACTCATAAATGTACTGACTCTTGTATGAGTAATAGTAATAGTGAGTAGTAATCCCTTAACTATACCTATCATAGTTAAATAGTAAGGTTGTTTGTATGCCTTTGCTACACAAAGGTACTGTACTGAAGTGAAAGCTTTTATATATATATATATATATATATATATATATATATATATATATATATATATATATATATATATATATATATATATAACTAAGATTTCAACGACATTCGGACAAATAACAAGATACCCTCAGTCCACGACCAAACAAGGAACAGGAAATAAGGTGAGCTATCAGTCCTAAGTCCTTCAAGTCTTACTTATATAAATATATTAGTGTAGATATGAGTTTGAAAACAATGCAAGTTTAAAAGAGTTTTGGAAACAGTTTTAGTATTTAAATGTTAAATAACAGGGTTTTGAAACGCTTGAAAACCATAAGTTGGATAATAACTTGAAAGTAGTAGCAAATCTTTCTGTTTGTTCTAGTCATTAATCACATGTGATTAAAGAAATAACTAGAATATTTCAACTTGTATTACCCCCATAAAAGCATTTAAAAATCATTTCAAAGGTTGATTAAGGGGTACGAACTCACCTGCAGTGAGTGGTTTGGATGGAAGTGCCGGATAGGATGCTAAGTGTCCAGTGGGGACTTGAACACACACACGGATCCTATTTGACATGTAATGATACATATATGTATCCAATTAGTCTTTTAACAACCAATTTATCAAGTAAGGACACCCTAATACAAGGATAACACTTTGTTTCAAGTGTTAGGAGTACTAAAGGGTTGTATCTAAAGAGAGTATGGCCTCACATTGGAGTTTACTTCCCATTTGGTATCAACACATGAGTTTACGGTTTTTGGTCATTTCCCCCATGAGTTTACGGCCGTAAACTCATGGTAATTTGTACCATTGTGTGTTTTAAGGTCTTATACCCCTCAAGGAAGTGTTCTAGGCTTGTATCCAAGGCTTAGGAAGGAACTAGGGCTCGAAATGGCCCTTCATTGGAGTTTACGGTTCATGGACCACTCCCTTGGATTTTACGGTTGTAAACCCATGAGTTTACGGCTGTAAACTTATGGTCACTCCTACCATTTCGTGATTTGGGGTCTTTAGCTCATGCATGCAAGGTTCTAGTCCAATATCCATGTCCTAGAAGGTGTTGGTGGCACTTATACACCACTTGATGGTGTTTACGGTTCAAGGAGATCCCTTGACCGTAAACACATGTGTTCTTGAGGGTTTTTGATGTTTGTCAATGGTTTAACAAGTACTCTAAGTAAATAACTAGTTGGGAGGAGTGTACTTACTTATAGGAAGCTTGTAATAGTGTTTAAGGTCCAAAAACACTAGTGTGTGTTCTTGGTGTTTTGAAGAACACTTGAAGATCTAAGTAAAAATGAAAAATTTATGGATGAAATGATGTATAACAACTAGGTGAAAAGTTATAACAACAAATCAAGTGAAGAAAAACTTACATTTTTGGAAGATTGGAAGGAGAGTGTTATGATACTTGAGAGAGAAGTTGGGAGTTCTTGAGTTTGAAAGTTGGAGAATGAAGGAATGAAGAGTAAATGCATGCTATATGCATGAGTTCATGGTCAAAGGGGAGTTTACGGCCCAAACTCCTCATGTTTGGCCGTAAACACCTAATTAAGGTGTTATTTTTTTATTTGTTACACAATACTCCTAAAAGATACTTCCTTTTATTTGTTCGTTTGACGAATTTAAAATAAAAACCCCCAAACAGACTTTAAACCGGCAAAAATGTACTGAAATGAATTTGACTAATATTTGTAGTGCTTGACTGAAGATTTTATACAAATGAAAATTTCGGGTTGTCACATTAACCCTTGACTTTTTGACCAGTTTGACTTTTGGTTAAACTTGAGTGGAATTGAGCATTTGACTAAGTATTTCCATTTGGCTCTAAGAAGCTTGGATTGGATGTTCTGTTACTGAGGTAGTTGTTGCGCTTCTATTGAATAGTTAAGGTGAGTCTCTTTATTGTACTTGTGGGTTGAAGGCGACAATGTCGGCCTACTGAATTATGTTTGTATGATGATAGTTGTCTTTATGACACTTGCTGATATGCATGTATGTGTGTGTTGTATTTGTGACCCTTTCATATATGATTGTCTGCTTAGATGTAGGGGTGAAATAGACCCTTACCGGTTGAAAGATACCGATGGAGTCGGAAGGGACTCAGAGAGTCGGAAGGGACTTAGAGAGTCGAAAGGGACTCAGGGATGAAATAGACCCATTACAGCCTCAAGCTGATATGTATGGATGGTATGTGGTATTTTGGGGAACTCAATAAGCTTTGTGCTTACGGTTTATGTTTATAATGTTTTCGTGTACTTCTGGTTTCAAAAGGAAGGGTTCGGATTGATCGCACTGCATCCACTGGATATTTATTCCGCATTGACTGTTTATGATTTTACTCTGATGTTTTGAGAATACTTTTATTATAATCGTCTTTTGGGATAATGAATGAATGGTTTTGATTTATTTAAAATTAAACTTTTAATCAGAAATTTTGGGACGTTACAAGTTGGTATCAGAGCCTTGGTTTGAGTAATTTGGGCACAGTCTCAGGTGTGTCTGAACTCATACTAAGGAGTTAAGAAAATATTTTAAAAAGAAAATGATTTTTCCAAAAAGGTTTTTAGAAAAAGGGGTGTGATGCATGTAATCAGCCGAGCCAAGTAAGTATTTCCCAAAATACCAATACATGTGTTATGCTTATTGTTTTGGTATGAGTATATGAGAATTGTCCGTTAGATTAGGTCTAAGGATCTACTCAGGATCTACATGATAAAATTCTAGGAGAGATGACTTTATATGCCTGTTGATTGAGCTTTTGGAACTACACACTAGTATGGATTTCAGATTGTTGGATAGAATGCCCTGATTAAGTGAGGTAATGGTTTAGATTACTTAATGCTCGGATGTTGCTTCCTTTGTGCTTTTAGAGACCTCCAATAATATCATCTAACTATTAAACGAATACATTAGGTTACATGTTGCGGGGATTAGATCATTTTAGAAGGTTAGGTTTAACTCTATTGCATAAATCTTGTTTGAGTCCAACTGTTGTAGTGAGACCTTGCAATCGAAGAATTATCTAGTATCTGTGGCATGTAATTGTATTTGTGAGGTAGTTATAAGGTACTAGAGGGAGTCTCTTTTGCAGCTTATGGTGGAGAGTGGTGTAAAGGGAACCGTAGGAAATCATAAGAAGAATGTTAGAATGTGCTTGTGTTAGCATTTTCAGAAGAGGGTTCTAGAAGGAGAATATAGGGAGATTAGCAGTGTGTGCTCGTTTGAGAGCCGGTATATCTGGTTGGATCAGACGGCAGTGGACATGAGTAGTTACTTGGAGGAGCCAAAACAATTCTTGAGGAAAGTACTGATAGGTGTGGAAGGTAGTATTGGGTCGGTACTACTAAAAGCACAGGATCCGTACTCGAATTGGGGAAAAAATTGGGGATTCTAAGGAGCTGATTGAGGCTACATTATATGGTTTCGCACCATGATTCAATTCAATGTGTTTCAGTATTATTGGTTTATCGGTTATGGTTGTTCAGACTAAGGATGGGTATGGTGATTGCTTGGGCCTTAGTGGCCATGTCAGTTTGGGTTTGAATGGTGCAGACCTAGGTGAGTTGGTTGATTTTGAGGTCTCAAGGGCCTTGCTTGAGGTAGTTCCAGTTGAGTTGCAGGACTCAAGAAGGAAGTGGTTGTAATTATCGGCTCGAGGATTGTAGTCGGAGGCTGAGTGAATGGCAGAAGGATTGAGATGTCACTACCTACGATGGGGGTTATGTTCTTCCAGATCCGTGTTCGGAGGAAAGAGATAGCAAACACGTGATTTTCTGAGTTAGGATTTAGACCCAACATGGGGTTAGATGGTTGTGGTTTTTGGCAGCAAATATGATAGTGTGCGAATGCACAAGAGGATTCTTGTGGTATGGTTGCCTTGATATGAGACCAAGGGTATGCATTCTTTGAATTTAATTAGGTCAGGTGCTATTTGATTGTTTAAGGTAATCAAGGGATGTGAATCGGGAACGAAAACTTTGTTGTCTCTGATGTATCCTGACTATGAGAATGATGCCTCTTGTATTTATGAATGATTCTCACGATGAATAGATGGTTGGGGAATCTGCAGGCAAGGGATGTGGTAGTCCATTTGTTTCTAGAAAGGAAGTCGGTGCTATGAATGGACTGTCAGAAGTATTGTTTGTGCATCTGCATGACATTCTTGATGTTAGAGGTGGTTATGATTGGGTAGTTTCTGAGGTCTCCATCTAAGATTCAGAATCTCATTGAGTTTTCTTGGTCTTTATCTGAAAGATCATATTACGTTGTGTTATACATTCCAAGGGTTTAGGATTCTATGTATCTTGTTGAGTCAGTTTGAGATTTGGTTTGTTTGCAACGTCTATTGGTGGTAGTTCGAACCCTAATTAAGGGAGAACTGGATATTCTGCTTGGAGGATCATTGATCTGTTCGATTTTATGGTTTCGTAAGAATGGGTCATATGGATCTGCGGTCCGAGTATGCGAGACTTGGGTTCAAGATTTGGTCAAGTCGGGGGTGCAGAGCTATTTGTCATCAGATGTATGTGCTCAGGAATGCATGAGTTATCTTCTAGGAAGGAAATTTTTGGACAAGGATCTCGTTGTAGCTAGTTGCTCCTTTCGGAAATGTAAATGAATAGATCAATAGGTGTTTGGTCCGCTCAGGTTGAGTATCGATTATTGAGGGATTTGTCAGCTCGTTGTACAGATTGTTATCTATAGTCTAGGATAGGCCGTTTTTGATCGGTAAATAAAATTTAAGAGTTTAGTATGTATACTTCCACGTGGGTTTTGGTTTAGTAGTGTATTGGGTCATTATATTAGATGTCAATGCATTCTTAATTGTTGGTCATTTAGTTCATTGTAAATAGATGAGGTTCTTCAAAAGTTTCGAGCTTATTCAGTTAAAGTTCAATAGATGCATCAACCTATCGTCAAAATCTATACATTGTACATTTTGGTTTTTGGGTATTGGTACCTATAATTGTGGTTGTGAAATTATTGTTCATAGCATGCTCGAGTTTGGCAGACGTCCTTGGTAATTGGAAGTTTGGGTGTTGGGGAAACGTTGTTTGGTTTTCAGGTGTGCCTTTGGATCTACGCAGAATCCGATTTTGACATGTTGTGTCGGCGTGGTTGATATCTGGTCTGACCCGACCAGGGTTTTGACAGCATTTCTAAATAATATTGGAAGTTTTATCAAGCTAAGTTACATATTGGTAGGATCTGTTTAGTTTCAATCAAGATGTGGGATCTTGTTTCAGTCATTTTAAGTGGATGTTTCTGTTAGCGGTTGAGGTTCGTCATTTCAATTAGATCTATTAGTACTTCACCCTTTTGGTAAGGTTGTGAGGAAGAAGGAATGCAGTAGATCTAGGGTTAGTTATGGGTTCACTTGAGGATGTGTGTTGTTATAAGTTCATTAGATACTGTCATGAGGAGTGTATATGGACTGAGTATGATAGCATGAGATCACTTAGCTCGAGTTATTGGTATGGTTCTTAATTGGTTTGTAGCCCTTGAATTGGAACAAGAGTGGAATAGCCTATCTCATTCTCTGGTTGCGTGTGGCTATGTTTTCGTCTGGTTTGGCATTGGTAGCATCCTATGTTGTGAAAAGAATTATGTGTTATAGAAATTTATGGCCCGTGTTGTATTGAGACGGATGTTTATTGGGTTCCTCCAATTCGGTGGATTGATGGTTGAGTATCGTTACTCCCCTGTGGTACTAGTCGTGAATCTTCAACACAATGATGGAACAACGGTAGGATCAGTTTAGTACCGTGAGCTTATCGTTCTAGTGGCTAGAGGGTGCCATGATGTATCATGAACCAGTGTTGTATAACTCATATGGATGGGACCCAATAGTCACTTGGTAGAGACTCTAAGGTCTCGGATCGTTTGTATTATTGGCATGATTGGGTGTTAGTTCATTGTTAGGAGTCGGGAGTCTCAATGACCAGCTGGTTTGGATGATCTGGACAGCAAAAGGTTGTTGAAAGTATTAATTTTGCATCAGACGTCTCTTTCTCAATGTTTGCATTTTGAACCCCGTTTTCTTTCGAGTTATTTATTACGAGTTTGGTTAACAGTGTTGGGTATCAATTCTGAAATCTCGAGTACTGAAGTCCTTTGTAAATATCTCAAGTGATTTTTCAGGTGGATATACACCTGTGCTAATGAGGGATCTGTATGCAACATGAGATTCTTGGATTGGCCATCATTATGCTCGTGGGAGTAGTGGGTTAGTGATGACTTTTCAGGAAGTCAAGTATGTAATTAAGGTTTTTGCGCACCATTACCAGATTTGGGATTGGTCGTAATTCGCGATCAATATGTCTTGAGTATTCTTTCTGCATGGTTTTGTGGTGTTCCTAGTCAAGAACTAGGTGTAGTTATGACAAATGGATGATCATTAGTCTTAGGTTATGGTTTCTGAAGTTCAGACTGATAGGTTCCCGGTTCCGGAAAGTATATTGATGGATTTGGTTTGTGGTTGTAGTTTTTAAAGTTCCCGGTTTGAGTGGTTCTCACTGGAAGTTCGGTCTTACAATTAGGGGAGGAGGGTAATTGTTGCGGCTGAGTATCTTCAAGTTATTGGTTTGTTTGTCGGCGGTTGCGAGTTTTTGAGTGGTCTCTCGAGTTTTCTTTATAAAGATTCCTTGATTTCGAAGTGGTTAGAGGGAGCTTATGGAATATGTTGGTGTTGATTTTAGAGAATCTAACCAAGACGGATTTCAAGGAAGAAATCCAGTTTAATTGGGGGATAGTTGTAACATCCTGTTTCAAGAAGTTTCTTATTTCAGTTGGGGGAGAGTTGGGGGAGAGTTGTGGGAAAATGGATCAAGTAAATGATGGGTTTAGAGCATTCTAACACTCGTAAGGTGGGATCTATGTTTTCTCTATTATACATGCAAACTTCAAGTTTCCAAGGTATTACCCTAACTAGCATATAATAATATGTATTTGCATAAAAAAACTAGATAGAATACATACCTTTTCTTGTAGCTGATTACTTGGAGCTTTAAGAGCCTAGCACCAATAATGTGAATGCCTCAAGTGGAATCACAAATCACCATCAACAACTTGGAAGACTTGAGAGAGAGAGAGAGAGAGGGAGGGTTGCTACACAAAATCGGCCAAGCTTCTTACACACCCACTAGTGCCGATTTTATGAGCCAAGGACTCCTTTATATAGTATGCATGATTAGGGTAAACCCTAATACCCTTGACTTTCCACATTACTTAGGATCCATGGGTTAAAAGCTCCATGGACTATCCATGGACTTCCATGTAGGCTCAGCCCATCCTAAATAACATTAGCCCATACTATATGAGTCCATATTGAACTAGTCTCTTTTGATCCCTAAATTAATTCCAAATTAATTCTTGATCAATACTAATTAAATAATATGATTTCATATTAATATATTAGAACTTATAATATATTAATAAATCATAAATATCCTTTTCTCATAAGTCTATCCATACAAATTGTCCCGGTGAAGTGCAACCCAAATGGACCATGCCGGGTCGGGTCAAGTACATACCAATTATAGTTTTGGAATTAGACACTAATCCAATAGTCTCCCACTTGGATAAGTCTAATAACTATTATTGCAAGTACGACATCACAACCCGACTAGCAATCGTAGCTCTTAAAGCGGTTGTCGAACTCTGAACAAATCAATGACGCGTCCATTAGATAAGGGATCATATATTCCTCCATTCTACAAGATATCATATGGACTGAGACATGGATTATAATCATTCTCTCTGTCCATCTGTTGTTTCCCGATTTCTGATTTATGACAACCGACTAATTGAACAAATCAAATCAGTCCAAGCTTGGCCAAGCACTTAGGGGTGTCATCACTAAATCATTGAGGGGCCCACATATATCGCTTTTATCCCTCCAAGGGTAAAAGGAATGGATAAACTTTGACTCATATGCTTGTACTAACTACTTGTTGAATCATACACAAAGGCACGTTTTATAACATCAAGTTACTAATGCGTTTTCGTACAATCAATGTGCAACCAACTCATAGTCAACAACTCATATCTCTAGGTTTGAAGAATATAAGATATTATCATCTCACTAATCACTCGTGATAAAATCCATGAAGTGATTAGATGATTGTGGGTTTAATCCAATACTCGAATCTTATTCCAAGAGCACTCATGAACACTGCAGCCATGTCTAAATATCTAAAACACCCAGACAAACTACATACCCATTCATGATAGTCTTGCTTCAATTCCTACTTCCAAAGTATGATTGACTATGGATGATTTGAATAACCTAGTTATTCGAGAAGTCAAAACATGCAAAGAGAAACACAAGAATAATACTAAACCTATATGGCCCCAAAACTTTTGAGCCATATTGATTACTCATTATTCATTGTTTAATGTTTCGAATAATCAATATGAATACTTGAATGAAAACAATAGTTATGCCATGCTCCAAGCATGCACACTATGTTTACCTATGGTCCTATCTTTGTGAAATAGATCAATTGACAACATTTCAATGATGCTCATTTCACAATTCCAAATCCTTATGATAAATGTAAGAATACCAAATTCTTACCATTTTCGGAAATCTGTTAGATTCTAAACTTATATGCATTGATCCTCTTGTAATGACTATGCACAAAAGTCATAAAGACTTGGCAACAGAGATTACAAAGTGTTCCAATGGAGAGCAATTCCATGGAAACGAAGTCTCATATTCAAAGTACATTCCTTTGAACTTCCTTCTTGTATTAAGTTTTTCTAATCTTACACAGATTTAATGAACAACTTCCACCTATGGAAACATTTCCATATTCCCCATTTTGACTATCACTTCTGACCAAGAGTTGCCTCTTTTCAGAATATGTCAATATGGTCCTTTCCAAAATTTACACTATACTTCCAACTATCCATGAGCAACCAATCCTTGGTAAGCCTCAGATTGTCCTCGACAATTGCTTAATCATTTTAGTCATATTCAGTTCTGGTCCTTTTCCCTCTTAATGCCCTAGGCATTCGAAACATTCAGAACACATGGAAATATTATAGCATATGTAATCGATCCTATACCCGAAGCATATGGGATACGATTCATAATGTCTCACATAAAGACATGACACTAGACTAGTCTTTTGCAATTATTTTTCTATTTGCCATGTTCTCACAATTCGGACTATGAAGAGGGATGTCGTAATCATAATCGAATTTTAGAACGCAAATAATGTTCCCATATATAGAATTTCCTTATGTTGATCCATTCCAACATAACATTCATATATATACTTGACTAAATTTGCTTAAAATCTCAATCTAAGCTTTTAGAATTGGAATGAAGTATAATTTTTTCTCCCTTAATTATAGCAAAACAACTTTTCAAACCCTACAGCTTTGCAAATTTGAAACTTTTGTTTTCTATAATTAATATTGCTAACATTTAACAAAATAATCATGCTCCCACTAACATGGTAATTATTAGCTTAATATTTATGCTCCCACTAGCTTTGACATGTACCCAGAAATCATCTGGACATCCAGAAATCAATATTGTATTGACTTTCTTACCAAAGTTCAGATTTCTTATATGAGATGCTTTGATAAAACTTTATCAAAATCATACACCTTTCCATAGATAGCTCACCTGCGTGTCTAAACCGTTTTTGCCATTTCTCACAAGTCCATGTTAGTGTGTCGGTTAACCACACACGTTCCACTAACGACTTTGAGAATGCAAATATTACAACTGCTATCTAGTTAAAATCTACTTAGTGAAAGCGTTTCCTCACCATCATTTTCATGAATCGGAGAGAAACCTTATGACACTTAGATTTTTATGGTGTATGTGTTCCTATCCATGTAAATTTGTCATAACCACAATCACAAGACAAGGTTAGTGACAAATCCAAACTCATATGGACTGAACTTGATTAATCTTAATTTCTTGCCTCCTGGAAGCTCAAGGGCCTACCATTGCTTCCAGGTTGTTATGCAAACAATTGAGAACTCATAGAACTCAATGGCATAGTCAACTTTTAACTGGAATAGACACAGAAATAAGAATATGTCAACACGATAGGTTACAAACCTCAAGTCGTGGGCTAGTGATTAACAATACTCTTGATTAGTTCTTGAAACTATCTCAAGATCTTTTAAGACTCCCACTGACCTCTTGACATATAAGATTTTCTTTGTCAAGAACCATTCCTTGACAAAACAAATATTCAAGAGTTAGTGCGGATTCTTATCAAGTTAAACACTTCACACAATTGGTCTTAGTTGGTCTTTGTTTTATCCAAAACATCACAACTTACCAATTTCAAATGTACCATAGTAGAAAAACATTTTACTCTACATTTGACAAGTGTTTTAAACCTTTTTAAGATTATGTCACTCAAGGCTCAATCTTGGAGTATGATTCTAAGATTTGATTTTGGAACGAAGTATGATTGATCTTTTGATTTAACCATTTCAACAATTCACGCTTCCTCTTCTTAGCCATACAAATGCACTAAGATGTCCTTAGAGGATCAATTGTGATATGGTTTCATAATCACTAAGATAATCATAAATCAAGATACTAAAGTACTCTCCCATCTCTTCAGATTGGAGAAACTTTTATCTTTCTGCCTAATTTGATTCTTCTCATTCGTTCTGCCTTGCATTGAAACTTTCCAATGTTTCAGAATTACACTTAAACTTGTAAGCATAACCATATTTACCAAACTTTAGTAAATCATAACGAATAATCTTGTCATTCCTTGTGGTGGACTTCACCAGTGCACAGCCAAGTGTACCCAATCCTTTAGTCCTTCACTTGACTCACATTTACATGTGAACAAGGAATTAGTCTTAATTTCCCAAAGATGAAAATTCTCATTCATCATACAATAGAAGTTGCATGATTCCAAGTTTTTATCCAACTAAAACTTGGGTGATGAGAATCTTTCCTTATTTGGTAAATTATGGCACTACCACAAATGAAAGAATCAAATCCATTTTCCAATATTGCTATCAATGGAATCATATAAACAACAATTTTCCACTAATGCCATTGTAAGGATACTTAAAATAAATAAAATCAAAACTTTTCTTTTATTTTAAAACTTGCGGAAAAACTTATCCTTACAATGCAAAAACATATGAAAAAACATGTTGTTATCTATTCCTAAGAAATATATCGTAACTCTTAAGCAACAGCTCAAAATTCTGATCACCGAACCATGCGATCGAAATCCATCTCTTTGCGATCAGAATCAGCTTACTCTTTCTTTGAGCCTCCTTACTTTTCCTTGATTCTTCAAAACATCAAAATGTAATTACATTACATCATGTATTAAGAATCTCCAAACAGGAACTTAATAGAGTTAGACAGTGGACTTTACCTGAAGTAGAGTCAAACTTTTTGACTTTACTATCTTTTAGATATCTCAGGTAGTCAGGACAGCTTCGCTTCTAATGTCCCTTCTCTTGGCAAAACAAACATATGGACTCTTTGTAAATGGTACACGAGACTATCGCAGACTTAGCCTTTCTCTTTACCATTGGGTCAAACGACTTGACCATGGGCGATCCCTTTCCATTAGGAAGAGAAAGCTTTTCTGGACTTCTAATGTTACCATTGTAAATGTCCATGGAAGTTTGGGAAGTGGACCTTCAAATCAAATTTGCTTTACTAGTGCTCCAAATCATTGTTGATTCAGCAGCAACAAGCAAATAGGTAAGATCGATAAGGGTCATGTTGTGATCTGTCATCAGGAAGTGACTAAAGAACCCAGTCAACACCCAGCTTCCTCGTGACTTCGACACCCAACTCTTCCGGCCTGTCAATGTGTGACTAGATCTCCAAGACCCGAGCACATATAGACTTTACATGTCAATAGTGATTGAGTGACCTTGAACTTTTCAAGTCTTGAAACTTCTGGGATAGGGAGAATAATTGGAGGAGGTGGAGGAAGTGAAGTATGATTTCCAGTCCCATTAATGCACAACAAAGGGATCAATCTTTCACCTTGATTGCCATGTGGGATATCATCTTTACTAGGAAGCTTGTTCCTAAAGATTCGGGAAGACTATAATTGTCTGAAATAGACATCTATTAGGGAGAATTTCAAGTTATGTTGATTTAAATCCTTAATATAACACCCAATATGAAATATTAAGGCTAGGATCCAACACAATATTTTATAACTTGGAAGAGGGATGCCGTAATCCAAGCTACAAAATATTTGAAGGTAGTTAAATGACGATTTACCAATTTCCACCATGAAAAACGAAATTGTTCATTAAGTTTTAATCGGATTGAAACTCCTAGATCCTTTGAGATTCATTGAACTATTCAATGGCATGTTTAAATCTCGATTGTGCCCTTCAATTTTGTGACTGGGATGCTGAGGATCACAAACAAGGAGTGAATAACCATGCAAATTAACTTGGTACAGTTAATGTTACAACCATCTAATCAATGTGTCGGTTAACCACACACGCTCCAATGATATATGATTAACATCAAGCTACCCTTTGCCACACATTTTCAGTCCCAGATTAGTGTGCCGGTTAACCACACACGCTCCACTAACGACTTAACAAGGTGCAAAGTGCAATTTCATGGGTTAGCACCCAATTCACAGTTTCCTAAGTAACTAAGATTGGGAATTTATAAGTGTTTAGTTACTTAGGATTTATCATAATACTTTTAATGAAGGGAGAAATAATGTCATGTCCTACCCGTTCGGCTAACGACCCTCCACTAGTCAAGGAAGTGGTGGGTGAGAGTGGACACCCATTAAACTGCCATTTTATAGGCAGTAACCTTATACCCCCTTATA
This sequence comes from Lactuca virosa, assembly GCF_052849685.1. Lineage (NCBI taxonomy): Eukaryota > Viridiplantae > Streptophyta > Magnoliopsida > Asterales > Asteraceae > Lactuca > Lactuca virosa. Next base: position 102,836,215 of record NC_136429.1, read on the forward strand.
GACCGGCTTCGTGAATGAGGCCTACTAACGGTAAGACTAACTTTATTCTTATACATATATATATATATATATATATATATATATATATATATATATATATAAATATTAAACCTATAATATTATAATAGTATAAGGGTTGAATTTTGAACTATTAAAATTTTAAGGGTTGGAATTAAAGTATACATGAGGGGTAACTTTAAAAATTCCAAAACTTGAGGGCAAGTTTTGAACAATTCAAAAAGAACTTTTGGAATCCATAACATAAGAGTTTAATATGGATTTTAATGGCAAGACTCTTGAAAATCCATAACTTGAGGACAAGTTATAGATGTCATAAAACAATTTATGGGAAAAAAAACTCTTCAAAAACATAACTCATGACTTTTAAAGACTCATTAACAAGAAAGACTTTTGGTTTTCCATAACTTGAGGACAAGTTATGGAATCCATTAAAGGCCATTTAGATCATCTATTAAATAAACAAACATGTCAAGAAAACCTATGATCTATATTAAACTCATATGAACAAGACAATTAAAATCAAACAATTTTCATGTAATTAGCCTAACCATTAAACTAATACAAAACATGAAACTTTTGACAATTATCTTTTGAATTGGATTAGAATGATCATTACCACATCAAAAACAAGTTTATAAGTTCAAAAACACCTTAGGGTAATGATTCTAGTCCAATTCCAGCCTAAAACATCAAAAATCTGCATTCTGGAGCACCAACTCGTCGAGTGTATGAACAAACTCGGCGAGTTGGTCAGTTTTTGCCTTGGAATCGGCGAGTCCATCAGTGGACTTGGCGAGTCCACAGTCCAGAACAACAGAAAATCGATTTTTAAGGCATTTCCAAGCAAGTAGCATCAAGTATAATTGAAAACAACCCTAGGCTCTGATACCACTGATGGATTTTGAGCATTCTAACACTCCTAAGGTGTTCATGCAACCCTTAAAACTTTGGATCTATGTTTTCTCTATTATACATGCAAACTTGAAGTTTCCAAGGTATTACCCTAACTAGAATATAATCATATGTATTTGCATAACAAAAACTAGATAGAATACATACCTTTTCTTGTAGTTGATTACTTGGAGCTTTAAGAGCCTACCACCAATAATGTGAATACCTCAAGTGGAATAACAAATCACCATCAACAACTTGGAAGATTTGAGAGAGAGAGAGAGAGAGAGAGAGTTGCTACACAAAATCGGCCAAGCTTCTTACACACCCACTAGTGTCGATTTTATGAGCCAATGACTCCTTTATATAGTATGCATGATTAGGGTAAACCCTAATACCCATGAATTTCCACATTACTTAGGATCCATGGGTTAAAATATCCATGGACTATCCATGGACTTCCATGTAGTCTTAGCCCATCCTAAATAACATTAGCCCATACTATATGAGTCCATATTTAACTAGTCTCTTTTGATCAATAAATGAATTCCAAATTAATTCTTGATCAATACTAATTAAATAATATGATTTTATATTAATATATTAGAACTTATAATATATTAATAAATCATAAATATCCTTTTTCTCATAAGTCTATCCATACAAATTGTCCCGGTGAAGTGCAACCCAAATGGACCATGCCGGGTCGGGTCAAGTACATACTAATTATAGTTTTGGACTTAGACACTAATCCAACAGTAAATGCCTTGGGCTTCATTGGAATCGGGTTTAGACCCTATTGGATGTTGATAATAATGATTATGTAATCTAAGCCCTTGGTTTGTGTTTCGGAGCCATAGGGCAAAATGAGAAAAGTTATATGTAAGGCTTCTTGTATGGATTATGGTTTTTGGTTCGACATGTGTTAATCTAAAAGTAGCTATATAGAAGTGTGGGGCTCGTCAATACCTTTCCCTGGATATAAAGATCATCAAAATTAGATCCAAAATGAAGAAGTTATGGTTGTTTAAAGTTGAGGTGGATTTGAGTGGAAAGTCGTGGCCATGGTGTGGGGATCAGAGCCCACGGCGTGGCAGTTTGTCAGGCCCAAGCCCATGATTTTTAGTGTTTTCAACGTATATAAGCATAAGGCTCCACATTTGTGCTCATTTTATCAACCCTCATCACCTCTAGAACCCCTTTGGGGAAACCTTATCATCCACATTCAAGATTTGAGCTTCGCCTCTCTCCTATCTCCTCTTTTGGGTGCTTTTTATGATACTTTGATGAAGTTTAAAGATCAAGAAGGCTCTTTTGGTTTCAAGGAATGATGCTTCAAGTTTAGATCCATCAAAGACACTATATTTCTGAATTATTGTAAGTATAAAGTTCTAATCTTGCTATCTAGTTCCTTAGATCTTGTCATTTGGGATTTTTGGCACTTTTGGGTCCATTTTATGCTTGATCTTGGAGTTGAGTGGACTTCAACATATTTTGATCTGCTTAGAATGCTTCTTGGACCTCATAGACTAGGAAAGTTGTGATCTTTTTCCTTCCATATTAGCCATTGAAGTTATCTTGGTCCTTTGGGTCATTTTGGTGTATTAAAATTTTGATCTTGGAAGACTGTGGCATTATTATGGATAAAGTTGGACTTTATCCATCTAGACATCTTGTTGATTCAGATCTGAAAGTTGCAGACTTGGACTTAATGGATTAAGTTGAGAAAGATGCATTTTTGGGCCCCTTTGAGACTTAAAGTCTAAATCTTGGTGGTTTGAACCTTCCTAATGCATAAAATTAGAAACTTTATCTATTAAGACCTTGGTTAGGATCATATCTGAGCATTCGAGCTCTTGGAATCGAAAGAAAATAGATTAAGCTCGTTTGAGTTGTTTAGAGCAGTGCCCACGACATGGACTTAGGCTTCCACGGCGTGGCGACTGGGGAATTAGAGACTGTTTTGGCATTTTATGCCCACGACGTGGCCAAGGAAGGTCACAACGTGGAGGGTTGTTGATTGACATTTTTGACTTTGACCATTTACTTTTTGACCAATTTTACTTTTAGTCATACTTGAGTGGAATTGAGCATTTGTCTAAGGATTGGTTTCCATTTGACTTTAGGAAGCTTGGATTGGATTTTCCATTGCTGAGGTAGCTATTGGACTTCTGTTAAATAGTTCAGGAGAGTCACTTCACTATACTCGTGGGTCGAAGGCACCAATATCTACACAATGGATTATGTTTATACGATGATAGTTGTCTTTGTGATACTTGTTGATATGTCTGTATGTGCTTGTTGTCTTTCTGACCCTTGCTGATATAACTGTATGCTTAGATGTATAGGGTGAAATAGAATCGTACCAGTTGAAAGATATTGATGGAGTCGGAAGGGATTTAGAGAGTCGTAAGGGACTCAGCGAGTCGGAAGGGACTCAGGGGTGAAATAGACTCGTTACAGCCTTATGTTGATATGTATGTATGGTATGTGGTATTTTGGGGAACTCACTAAGCTTTGTGCTTAAGGGTTATGTTTAAAATGTTTTTAGGTACTTCTGGTTTCCAAAGGAAGGGTTTGGGATCTGAACCCTCACTATCTTATGCCTACAGTCGACTAGGGCCTCAAACTGGTTTAGCCAATCCATAACTACTATTATGCTTATCTCTCACATAGTAATGGTAATGAGATTTATGGGGAAACTACTATCGCTGATTCTTAGAGTACAAATTTGATAAACCTTTGATACTTTAATTATTTGCTCATCATCTATTTCTACCCTAAGAGGATGTTCTAAATTTCCTATGGCGTCATTAAGGTTCTTGCTAAACTTAAGCGATATGAATGAATGACTTGCTCCAGAATCAAATAATACTAAGGTAGGTACGGAGTTGAATAGGAACGTACCAGCTAGGACATAGGGTCACTCCTTAGCTTCTTTCATCGTGAGATGAAAGGCTTGCCCTTTAGTCCTTGGGGCTTCAGCACTGCCCTGACATCCATCCGTTATCCTCAGGGTTGTTGGTGTTGGAGCTAGCATTGTACCTGTCTACTTCAGAAGAGGACATTCAGGCTTAAAGTGACCTACTTGTTGCAATTGAAATAGATGTGCATGTTCCGTTTGCAATCCCTGGCATAATGCCCTTCCTTACTACACTTGTGAGACCCTGGTCTTGTCCGATAGGGACCTTCGTGAAACTTCCATCACTTATTGCAAGTGTGTCCCTTCTGACCTCCAAACCTTGAACCAGTAGATTTGAATTTCTTGGTTGCGGGATGTGATGGAGCCGTAGTCAGCCTCTTCACCATCGTCTAGGTCTCCAACTCTATCTCTTTCCTCCTAGCATGCTATGGCATCTCCGTTAAAGTCTTGTATCGATTGTTCCATACAAAATCCCTGATATCAGCCTTGAGTATGCTTAGGTACCTAGACATATTCACTTGTTCTGAGGACGCATACTTAGGAGAAAACAAGGCTCTGTGTGAGAACATCTTGGTGATTTTTTTTCATCATTTCAGTTGTCTGCTTGAGCGTCAAGAATTCTTGAGCTAGTCTTTCCCTTTCTACCAGTGGAACATAATCCTCTATGAACCTTTCTACAAACTGCACCCAGGTCACCACATTCTTCTTTGTCGGTAAATAATCTTTTGTGACAAAGTTCCACCAGTCCTTCGCCCAATAACGGAGGAGATTTTGCTCATACCTAAACTTCAAGTGAGTCGGGCGAGTACAAGTGTAGAAGCATCCTTCTATATCTGAGATCTATCTTATTGCAGCAGTTGGGTCTCTAACACCATCAAACTCTAGGGGCTTGGTGTTATTGAAATCTCAGTAAGGCATTCCTTATCTCCATGTGAAGTTGCAACGTTTTGGCGGCGACAACTGTACTAGCAACAACAGCATACCGCTCATTAAACAAAGCAATTAGTTCGGTTTTGATAGTTCCAAATAATTATGGTATCATCTCTCTTACAGTTGTTACTATCGTTGTCTCTATCCAATCATGTATGTGGCTCTTGCTTGGTCCTGACCCTTCCGATCCAGAACCAGAACTGCTTACTCTAGTAATCATCACCATGTTGACATATAAAGGGGAACTAGATCAATACGAATTTATGATATTATCTCTAAATAACATTCAATCCTTCCCAGTTTCTTAGTAACCATGTGACTTTTCCTGATTCAGGTATTGATCATGTGCTTCCGGCAATACGGGCCCATACTACCTTGCACACCTATCCATAATAGGCCTAAGAATTGTCTTAGGGTTCCTAAGTCACCACACTCTTCTATCGATAGGATTTTTTACACACCCAGTGTTACAAGGACCTAATCACTAATTTTCCTAGATTCTTCTTTTAGGGTTCTTACCATCTAAGTTATTGTACTGTAGGAATTCATTCCTAATATCGATAGTTTCCTCATGTATACAAGTCGTACGAAATCCAGAATTGGATAGGCAATCGAAGAATTAATTCCACCTTAAGCCCAAAACCAAACAAGGAACAACAAGTAAGGCTGAACTAAGCATTCTAAGGCTATAGAATCCAAGTTATGCACAACTCTAAAGCATACACATAATACTTATTGTTGGGTTTTTTACGCATCAAATACACTCTAAACTAGGTAGCGGAAAAATTGAAAGTACGATATACCTAAATGTACATGCACCCTTGGATCTATGATTTCATACTAATTACATCTACCCTATGAAAACGAAAATACAAAGAAGAAAACATACCTCTTATGTAGCCCTTGATCTCCATGCTTGAGATCTCGTCCTCCACGAAGGTACTTGGATGATAGGACCCAAATCAGAATCCCTCTAATGGTATCATACCCAATGACACCCAAGAGTGGAATAAAAATAACTATGAGAAGGGTCAATTTCACAAACCCTAAGAGGGTTAGAAATCATCCCTATATGAGGAGGAAGAAGAGTTGGCGAAACTTCAAGCCAAGGTGCAAGGAAGAATGAAATCCCTAAGGCCCTATTTATAGCCTTGGATCTCTTCCTAGGTTTTGTACCCCTTCCCATATGGGATAGGAGCCTAACCACGAAATTCACTCCTTTTCCCATGTGGGATGGAGTGATTTTCATCCAACCCTAATTCCATAAGGGCTCTAGGACATTCCTGATTAACCAACTATCGATTAATGAATATTCAACCCTTTAGATAATTAAACTGTTAATTAATTCCCAAAAATTATTTCCAGTTAGTTTCTAATTAATTATTAACCATTATAATTAATAAACCAATTTCTCATTTATTTATTCTACTCAATTTGGGTCTTGAGGTCAAGCTAAAAGGACCATGTTACTATTAGAAATATTACATATAGTTAATGACCTTGGACACTATTTCCAGTAGTCTCCCACTTGAACAAGTCATCAACTATATGAGGTCCAATATTTCTCCAATAATCAACAGAGAGTTAGCCATCCAATGCAACTACTAAACTCTTGATCTAATCAAGATTCATCCCTTAGATAAGTGATCAACTATTCCTTTGTTCTATGATATCTCTATGAACTCGTATGACAACCCAAAATTTCTATCGTGTACAAACCATTCACTTCAATCAAAGTCAGACTTGTTTCTGCTAATTTTTAGCACTGTTTAGAGTCTGTTTGTGCATTCTCAGCCTAGTGCACCAAAGGAATGAGTGAAAGGAAGTGCCAATTAAAGTTGTAACCTACCAAACAAGCCATAAACCCTCAAATGAGGAGTTTACGGCCAGGGACCATGAGTTTACGGCCATGGTGACTGTAAACTCCATACTATATATATGGTCCTTAGTCATTTTCAATCACTTTTCACATTTCAAGCCTAGAAATCGGATTTTCTCTCAAGTATCTTAAGAACTTTCATCAAAATCTTCAATCTAGTAAGTAATCTTTCCAATTTCAACTTGATATCCTTCCATATCTAGTGAATATACATGATTTCATCCATGAAATCTCTTCTTTTGGTTAGATCATCATGTGTTCTTCATTTCACCAAGAACACTAAGAACACACTAGTGTTTTTGAACCTTAATCACCCTTTCAAGCTTCTATATCGTAAGTACTCTCTCCTAAGCTTGTTGTATACTTATAATACTTGAAGAACACTTAGAAAACATCCATTTGATAAGAACAAAGGGAGTTTAAGGCCAAGACCATCTCCCTTGGCCGTAAACCCTTAAAATGGTGCCATATTGACCCTAAACTCTTCTAGGAGCTAAACTTGTGAACTATAATACTTCTTGGAAGACCATTAGACCTTGAAAACGTCCAAATCTCATGAACAATAGGAGTTTACGGCCAAGACCATCTCCCTTGGCCGTAAACCCTTGTTAAGGGTGCATTTCTCGGCCTTAGACCCCCTAAAGGCTTCTAAACTCTTGAGTACCTTCCTATGCGTAGTACTTACTAGTTATGCTACTTGAAATCATCCAATATCCAAGATCAAAGAGAGTTTACGGCCAAGACAATTTCCCTTGGCCGTAAACCCTAATTAATGATGCATATGTAGCACAACTTCTTCCTAAGGCTTGGATTTAGGGCTAGAACACTTCCTTGTGGATTGTAAGACCTTGAAACACCTTTTGACACAAATCATCATGAGTTTACGACCGTAAACTCATGAGGTCGTGAACTCATGGACGTAAATGTTGGATTAGTGTCTAAGTCTGTAACTATATTTGGTATGTACTTGATCCGAGTGTGCATGGTCCTTTTGGGTTGCCTTCACCAAAGCAACTTGACAAGGTAATTTGATATGAGAGAGAAGATATTATGGTTTATTAATATATTATAAGAATAATATATTAAAGGAGAAATCATATTTATTTAATTAGTATTAGTCATAAATTAATTAGGAATTAATTTGGTGACTAAAAGAGATTAATTAAATAAAAGGGTATAAACTGTCAAATGTGTGATAGTTGAGTTTTGGGCTGGGAAACCTAATGGGATAAGGAGGAACGAAATTATGATGAGGGATCATCATATTTTCGTCCAAGGGCCTCATTCCAGAAGGGTTCATTGGGTTGCTTGGTGGCTAAGCTATCCATTAGGGTTTAGACTGAAACCCTAGCACCCTACAGTATAAATAGATGCCCTATGCTTCAATTTTCGGCCACTTGATTCCAAGAGAAACCCTAGGGCCGAAAATTAGTATCCTCCCTCTCTCTCTTAATTGCCTTCTTGCTTCAAGGTGTTTGTGAGCCATTAGAGGCACTACAATTGTGGTGCTTGCTTTCAAGAGTTCAAGAGATCAAGGAAACTAGTTGTTATTGCAATATAACAACAAAGGTATGTCTATTACACTTCTATATGATTTTCGAAAATTATAGAAGCATGCTAGGGTTTATTTTGTGTTCATATAGTTGTATGTCTTATAGTGAAAACATAGATCCAATTAGGGTTGTATGCACACATAGGATTGTTTGTATAAAACCTATCAGTGGTGTCAGAGCCTGGTTTTTTGTTTTCAATTGGATTTGATACATATTATGAATTTGACAAATTAGGGTTTATGGCACGTAAACCCTAAGGCTTGGTGATTTTCGCAAATTAGGGTTGCAAAACCCTAGTTGGCGATTTTGATAGGGTTCTTAAAACCCTTTTGCCTAGCCTCCTATTTTCGAAATTAGGGTTATGAAACCCTAGGGATTTCGAAAATCTCTTGCCCCCCAAGACAAGATCCCAAGATTTTAGGGATTTGGATATTGCTATCTTTGTGATTATCAATTTAATTGTTTAAACTAGATAATTGAAGATCTTGTATTATCCTTTCCATATATTTCACAATCTAGGGGATTTAAAGGATTTGGTAAATTAATAGTTTAATTTCATGATAATCCTTCATGATTTAATATTTTAAATTAATTGTTTAATTTTGATAATTATTAAATCAAAGATTTTTGGTGTTTAAAATTTTAAATTAAATGGTCTAATTTTCGAAAATTTTAAATACAATTAAGACACTAGTATTTTGAAATGTTTTAAAATACACCCTTATACAATTATGATATTATAAGATTAATTATTATATATATGTATAAGAATAAGCTAGTCTTATCGCTAGTAGGCCTCATTCACGAAGCCAGTCTATAAGGTGGGTATAAGGTTGCTGCCTATAAAATGGCGCTTAATGGATGTACACTCACATCTACCGCTTGCTTGACTGGTGGAGGGTCGTTAGCCGAACGGATAGGATAGGGCACTTAATTCCTCATTATAAGTATAATGGAAATATTAAAGTAACTACATTGTTTTACAAATTCCGACTCTTAGTTACTTTAGGGTAAAATGTGAAAATGATGCTATTCCATGAAATTACACTTTGTACCCCTGTCAAACGTTAGTGGAGCGTGCGTGGTTAACCAGCACACTAATTTGGGATTGACATTGGTGACAAAGGGTGGCTCGATGTCTTATCATAGATCAATGGAGCGTGCGTGGCTAACCAGCACATTGATTAGGTGATGAAGACTTTGACTGCACCATGTTGATTCGCATGGTTATTCACAAACTTGTTTGCGATCCTCGGCATCCCAGTCGCAAATTTGAAGTGCATATCGAGATTTAAACATGCCATTGAAATGTTCAATGAATCTCAAAAGAAATCTAGGAATTTTCAAATACATTTAAAACTTAACCTCTTTCGTTTTTCATGGTGAAAATTAGTGAATCGTCATTCACTTACCTTCAAATTATTTACTTTTAGATTACGGCATCCCTTTTCTAAGTTGTAAATAATGTTGTTGGATCCTAGCCCTAATTTCTCATTTGGGTGTTTAATTGGGGATTCATTCTAATCAAACTTTGTTCCTTTCTATTTCAGATGTCAAACGCAAACGCGAACAACAACACATCTGGGTCATTCTCGTTGATGAACCTATGTCAGAAAGTGACATTTGATGGCTCGAACTTCAACGAGTGGATGAGATACATTCGCATGATAACTCGTTACGAGGACAAAGAATATGTCCTAGACGAGAAGCTAGAAAAGATCAACCCAGAAGAAGCTACTCCTAAAGAGATGGCCGCCTTTGAGGCCCACGAGCGTGATGCAACGAAAGTTCATTGCATCATATTGGCCACCATGAACCTCGAACTCCAAAAGTCCTATGAGGACATGTATCCATATGAGATGCACCAAGATTTGCTGGACAGGTACCACTAGAGCGCGAGGCAAGAGCGCTATGAGATCATCACCAACATGATCACCGCTAAGATGGGGAGTGGAGAATCCCTAACTGCTCATTTGCAAAGAATGCAAAGATATGTTGATCGTCTTCTCAAACTTAATGTTAAGTTTGATGAGGATTTGGCTATCGACATCATCCTCCACTCCTTGCCTTCCTGCTACAACTAGTTCAGAATGACCTACCACATGAATAAGGAAGAGGTCACCCTAAGTAAGCTTCAAGGGCTCCTGAGGACAACTGAGAGCAACCTCAAGGACAAATCTATTGCATCATCCTCTACTGTAACTGCTCATGTGTTGGCAATTGGCCAAGGAAAGGGAAAGAAGAGGAAGGCTCCTTCCAAGAGCCACCATAAGGGTAAGACCCAAGATGGTTCCTCTTCTAGTGGGACCAAAGCAGGTTCTATTAAGCCCTCTTCTGACCCCAAGGAAGCAGAATGCTTCTATTGCCACCAGAAGGGCCACTGGAAACGAAGCTGCCCTAAATATCTGCAAGATAATAAGGATGGGAAGATAAAGCCCACCTTTGTAGGTATGTATTTAATTAAATCTAATAACTCATCATTTGCTACTTCATGGGTTCTTGATACAGGGTGTGGTTACCACATTTGTTCTGATATGCAGGGCCTAAAAAGAAGTAGGGAAGTGGAGCATGGAAGGATAAGCTTGATCATGGGAAACAAGAAGTCTTCACCAGTAACCAAGATCGGAGTTTATTCCTTAGTGTTGAGTAATGGGTTAGGACTAGATTTAAATAATTGTTGCTATTCGCCAGATATGGCAAGGAACATCATTTCTTTTAATGGTTTGTTTAGACAAGGTTTCAGATATTCATTTGATAATAGTAATGGTTCTATTAATGCTTATTTGAATGGTGTCTTTTATTTCAATGCATTACCTTGTAATGGGATTTATGAATCTGTGTTAGTTATTGACAATTTAGGAAATGATGTTTTGAATATTGATTCGTCCATAAGTTTGGACAAAGCATGCTTGTGGCATTGTCGCCTTGGCCATGTTAACAAGAAACGCATAGCCCAACTCCAAAAGGATGGATTATTGGAGTCATTCGACCTTAGGGACGATGACGTGTGTGAGTCTTGTTTGCTTGGGAAGATGACCAAGTCACCCTTTACTGGCACATGTGAAAGGGGTGAGGGTGTATTGGATCTCATACATACAGATGTATGTGGACCCTTTAGATCCACCACAAGGGACGCTTGTCGCTTCTACGTGACTTTTACAGATGATTATAGCAGATATGGATATATCTACTTAATCAAGCAGAAGTCAGAAACCTTTGAAAAGTTCCAAGAGTTCAAGAATGAAGTGGAGAATCAGTTGGGCAGGAAAATCAAGATGCTTCGATCTGATCGAGGGGGAGAGTACCTAAGTCTTGAGTTTCACGACTATCTGAAAGAGTGTGGAATAGTTTCACAATTGACGCCTCCTAGAACGCCACAATTGAATGGTGTGGCTGAGAGACGTAATCGAACCTTGTTGGACATGGTTCGCTCTATGATGAGTCGTGCTTCGTTACCAATCTCATTCTGGGGGTATGCCTTGGACACTGCCGCCCATATCCTTAACTTAGTTCCCACAAAGAAGGTTACCAAAACACCTCACGAGATGTGGACAGGGAAAGCTCCCTCGCTAGCACATATCAAGGTTTGGGGTTGTGAAGCTTTCGTAAGACGAGAGACTCACGACAAGCTAGAACCTCGTAGTGAGAAGTGTTACTTCATTGGCTATCCACAGAAGTCTTTTGGTTATCTCTTCTATAGACCAAATGACAATGTTGTCTTTGTTGCTAGGAGAAGGGTTTTCAGAGAAAGAGAACTCATAAGCCAAGGAGACAGTGGGAGTCAGATTGACCTTGAAGAGATTCAAGAGTCAGGAGAAGAAGGAACCTTTGATACTGGCGTTCAAGATGAGGAGGAAACTCCTGTTGAACCAATTGACCAGTCCTTACCTCTTAGACGTTCAAGTAGAGTTATTGTTCCACCCCAGTTTTATGGTTTCCATATTACAACTGACGGGGATACGTTTATTAGTGATAGTACACTAGTGAATCTGGACGAACCTAACAGCTATAAGGAAGCCATGGCAGGCCCAGAGTCTGCTAAATGGAAAGAGGCAATGGACAGCGAGATTCAGTCCATGTATGACAACCAAGTTTGGAATTTGGTTGATAATGTACCAGGTCGTAAGACAGTCGGGTGCAAGTGGATCTTCAATAAGAAGACAGACATGGATGGGAAAGTGCACACTTATAAAGCACGATTGGTCGCGAAGGGCTTTACTCAAACTCCTGGAGTTGACTATGATGAGACCTTCTCACCAGTTGCGAAAATAAAGTCTATTAGGGTAATGCTTGCAATAGCTGCGTTTCATGATTATGAAATCTGGCAGATGGATGTAAAAACCGCTTTCCTAAATGGGAAGCTGGCTGAGGATGTTTACATGAATCAGCCAGAGGGTTTTGTCAATGCGAAGCATCCAAATAGAGTGTGCAAGCTTGAGAAATCCATTTATGGATTAAAGCAAGCATCTCGCAGATGGAATCTTTGTTTTGACGAGAAGGTCAAAGAGTTTGGTTTTCTGCGAAATGAAGATGAGTCATGTGTATATGTCAAGGCCAGTGGGAGTATAGTGAGCTTCCTCGTATTGTATGTCGATGACATACTACTCATAGGAAACGACATCCCAACATTGCAGGAGGTCAAGTCCTGGCTTGGAAAGTGTTTCGCTATGAAGGACCTCGGAGAGGCTGCATATATTCTGGGAATAAGGATAGTGAGAGACAGAAGCAAGAGACTGATAGGACTCAGTCAGGATACATACTTGGAGAAGGTACTAAAACGTTTTAGTATGGAAAATTCCAAGAAAGGGAAGTTACCAATCCAATGCAATACCAAACTGAGTAAGACTCAGAGCCCGAGTACAGAGGCAGAGATAGCTGATATGAGCCGAGTACCTTACGCTTCCGCAGTTGGCTCGATTATGTACGCTATGACTTGTACTCGCCCTGATGTGGCTTTCGCTTTGAGCATGGTCAGCAGATATCAAGGGAACCCTGGTAGGGCACATTGGATTGCTGTCAAGAATATTCTTAACTACCTATGAAGGACCAAGGAATGGTTTCTAGTCCTCGGTGGGAGTGATGACTTAAGGGTGCGAGGGTACAGTGACGCTAGTTTCCAGACAGATCGGGATAATTACCGATCACAGTCGGGCTGGGTCTTTACCCTGAATGGAGGAGCAGTGACTTGGAAAAGTTCCAAGCAAGAAACCGTAGCTGATTCAACATGCGAATCAGAGTACATTGCGGCAAGCGAGGCGTCTAAGGAGGCTATATGGTTGAAGAATTTCATTGGAGACCTTGGAGTTGTGCCATCCATAAAGGAGCCCATGGAAATTTTCTGTGATAATGAAGGAGCGGTTGCCTTAACCAAGGAACCAAGGGATCATGGCAGATCTCGACATATCGACAGAAAATACCATTTTATTAGACATCGGGTAGAAGAGGGACTTCTCGTTGTGAAGAGGGTACCGTCGGAAGATAACCCAGCAGATCCCCTTACGAAGGGACTGAGTAGGGTTAAGCATTTGCAGCACGCTAGGAGCATAGGGCTAAAGGACGATATTAGTTTACATTAGATAGGTAGGAAACTTGTAATGGATGATCTTATATTCAACATTTGATGATTAAATAAAGGTGTGTTATTTATAAGAAAGTTTCTATCTTGTGTTGATTATTTATCTATTGTTTCAATTTTGCATGTTTTGACTTCCTGAATAATAAGATTATTCGAACAGTCCACAATCGCTCATATGTTGGAAGTAGATATGAAGGAAGATTGTCATAAATTTGTTTGTAGATTGTCTGAAAAGTTTTAGACATAGCAAAGGTTTGCTGCAAAGTTTATGAGTGCTTATGAAATTTGTATTGAGCATTGGAATAGACCCGCACTTGCTGGCATCGCTTCATGAATGTTATCACAAGTGATCGCAAGATGATAATATCATATAATCTTTAAACCTAGAGATATGGTTATTGTTTGCTAGTTGATTATACATTGATAATGCAAAAACGCATCAGTAACTTGATGTTATAAAATGCATTATTGTGTGTGGCTTAGCTAGTAAATGATAAAAGCATATAAGTCGACGTTTTCTGTTCCTTTTATTCTATGAGAATAAAAGCGATATCTTGGCCACTTGATGATTTGGTTTGACTTATGTGTCGGGCCCGGTCAGGATGAAGTTGATGTGTTCAACTGAGTTCTATGTCAAAAAAATCAGAGATCAAGAAACAAAATGCTAGACAATAAGTATTGTTAGCATGATATCTAGAACAGAGGATTATACGATCCCTTATCTGAAGGACAGATTATTGGTCAGAGTTGACAGCGGCTATTGAAAGCTACGATTGCTAATCGGATACGGAAGTCATATGTGAGATATAGTTACTAGACTTATCCAAGTGGGAGACTGTTGGATTAGTGTCTAAGTCCGTAACTATATTTGGTATGTACTTGATCCGAGTGTGCATGGTCCTTTTGGGTTGCCTTCACCAAAGCAACTTGACAAGGTAATTTGATATGAGAGAGAAGATATTATGGTTTATTAATATATTATAAGAATAATATATTAAAGGAGAAATCATATTTATTTAATTAGTATTAGTCATAAATTAATTAGGAATTAATTTGGTGACTAAAAGAGATTAATTAAATAAAAGGGTATAAACTGTCAAATGTGTGATAGTTGAGTTTTGGGCTGGGAAACCTAATGGGATAAGGAGGAACGAAATTATGATGAGGGATCATCATATTTTCGTCCAAGGGCCTCATTCCAGAAGGGTTCCTTGGGTTGCTTGGTGGCTAAGCTATCCATTAGGGTTTAGACTGAAACCCTAGCACCCTACAGTATAAATAGATGCCCTATGCTTCAATTTTCGGCCACTTGATTCCAAGAGAAACCCTAGGGCCGAAAATTAGTATCCTCCCTCTCTCTCTTAATTGCCTTCTTGCTTCAAGGTGTTTGTGAGCCATTAGAGGCACTACAATTGTGGTGCTTTCTTTCAAGAGTTCAAGAGATCAAGGAAACTAGTTGTTATTGCAATATAACAACAAAGGTATGTCTATTACACTTCTATATGATTTTCGAAAATTATAGAAGCAAGCTAGGGTTTATTTTGTGTTCATATAGTTGTATGTCTTATAGTGAAAACATAGATCCAATTAGGGTTGTATGCACACATAGGATTGTTTGTATAAAACCTATCAGTAAACTCCCTAGAATGGCCATACACCCTTAGTATGCAATCATATGTGATTGTAGTACTTCAATCCTAGGGTTTCCTAGTCTAATAGGGTGTTACCTTTCATGATTAGATGTTATAAACACTAATTATGTCCATATATATATATATATATATATATATATATATATATATATATATATATATATATATCTTATATGTTAATAGGATCCGTTGTGTTCAAGACTTCACTTGACACTTAGCATCCTACACCAATCTTACATTTGAATAACTTACAACAGGTGAGTTCATACCCCCACATTTTCATAGTTTTTACTGTTTTAAGGGGGAGAATACAAGTCTAACACAAAGATTTTGTGTTATATCAAATAATTTCAAATGGATTACAGTTATCAAAACAAATGGTTTCAAACATTTTATCGAAATGAATTTCAGTATCATCAAATCAAGTGGTTTTAAGTGATTGTTTTAAAAAGACATCAAATCACCAAAATGGATTTCAAAATATGAAACTTCTTTTAAATATTTTATAAACTTATATTTTTTCCCAAAAATCATACTAGTATACATATATTTATATAAATAAGATTTAAAAGATTTAGAACTGATAACCCACTTTGGTTCCTTTTCCTTGTTTAGATGTGGGATTACAAGTATCAGTTATTTGTCCGAGTGTCATTTAAATTTTACTTATATATATTTGTATATGTATACAAGTATAAAAGTTTATTCATTTACTTTCAATTACCCTTTGATACAAGTTGAGCAAGGGGTTGTATTCATTAATACTAAGTATCAATACAGAAAGTACATATAAATTATAATGGGTATAATTTATGATTCACAGAACATTAATTCATGATTCAAGCATACTAGAGTACATTGTTTTACAAAAACAAAGGTTTAATTCAAAACTATCCAAGTGTATACATTCTTTCAGATACAGGTTAAGAGTACTAATTCAAGAACATACTATTAATCATTTATTTCAGAATGATTGATTTTTATAAGTAGTATACATGTAATGTTTATATGCTTTTATGAGTCAAGTAGTACAGTTTGTTTAATTCATTTTAAACAATATAGTAAAGTCCTGATATTATAACCAAAGTCTCCAGCAGGAGATCGAAACAATGTATGTATAGATCTATATTGGGATTAACAACCCCGCACTCGGACTGCTAGCTACAGTCAGGCATACAGGCCTGTGAGTGACAATTGTTATCATCAAATTTCAACACACTCATAGCGTTGGGTCAGGCCACCTAGTCAGTATGGTTATAATAACTCATTAAAAGATATTAACAATACGTTAGTGTATAATTAACTAAACTTATGTTCCATTCCAAAGTACTAGTTTACAAGATACAGTTTTACAGTATTACATTACAGTTTACAATAACAGTTGATGAATTCAGACATACTCATAGATACAAGTTTACTAAAGGATTACAAATACAGAACATTGGTTTACAAATAGAACAGTTTTATGCAACTAAAACTAATTTTCATATATAGCAGAAAATATAGGGTTTTCTGGAAACAGTTACATATTCAAGAAACAGAAGACATTCTTTCAAAACATAAATACTTATGCACTCACTCAACTTTATGTTGATACTCTCTTTTCAAATTACTTGTATTCTCAGGGAACCAGTAGGCAGGTACACCCCGAGCTTTTGAGAAGATGGAGTTGTTTATGTCTCATCTTCTTCTTTTGTACAACTTGTAACATCGCAAATTTCGAGTCCAAAAATTTCATTTTAATTAACAGATTATAAAACATTCAAAAGAAAACTGCATAACAGTATATCATTTTGTGAATCAATGTATCATGTCTGAAAACCCAAAACATATAATAGCAACATGTCAGAGTACAATCCCAGAATATCTCAAGTGCGGAAAATGAATGCGTGTGTGTATGATGTGCCGCTACCGCGCCAGCTCCTTCCCCTTCGCTGAAGAGGTACCTGAAACCAAAACTGTAAACTGTAAGCACGAAGCTTAGTGAGTTCCCCCATCGTACCACACATATACAATACATACTGTCAGGCAGTTCTGGGGTGCCTGACCACCCAGGTCAAGCCATTCTGGGGTGCTTGACGTACCCAGGTCAAGCCATTCTGGGGTGCTTGACTTTCCCGTCGGTCTGTTTCACCTGACTACCGGGGACTATTTCACCCCTACCACTACCACATAACACGCATATACTGCCAGGCAATTCTGGGGTGCCTGACTACCCAGGTCAAGCCATTCTGAGGTGCTTGACTTACCCTTCGGTCCTTACGACCGACATCCGAGGACTATTTCACCTCCTACTACTACCACACAATATAATAGCATGAACATACTGTCAGGCAATTCTGGGGTGCCCGACCTACCCTTCGGTCCTAACGACCGAACTTGGGGACTATTCTCCCCCTACTACCACTATCACATATAACATATAACATATCATGCTAGCACATAAACATATCAAGTAGTAGCAACCCTAGATGAATATCACAAATACAATCATCTAACATACAACTCCTACTGGTGGGCCGGCATTGTGGCCGTAGACCCACTGCTACTGAAAGGTAACTCACCTCAAACGAGTAGCTGTTGATAATCTGTGCGGGGAATCTCTGACTGTTGCTGCTCCGGAAATCCTCCGGCTATAATCCCCACAAAACACTTAATCAGAATCTGATATCTACCCTTAGGGTAAAATGACTATTTTACCCCAGACCAAGTCCGAGTCAAAGTCAAAGTCAACTTCCAGTTGACCCGACTCGCCGAGTTGGGTTGTCAACTCGTTGAGTCCCTATCTCCTTAACTGTCCTCATCCACGTCCCTACTCGTCGAGTTTAGCAACGACTCGACG
Source organism: Lactuca virosa (assembly GCF_052849685.1). Taxonomy (NCBI): domain Eukaryota; kingdom Viridiplantae; phylum Streptophyta; class Magnoliopsida; order Asterales; family Asteraceae; genus Lactuca; species Lactuca virosa. The sequence continues at coordinate 102,854,481 of NC_136429.1, forward strand.
AGTTCTCCTTCTAACACAACCTCGGATGAACCTTCATCCGACTCGCCGAGCGGTATGAACACTCGTCGATTCCATCTTCATCCTAAGAACACGTCCTGTCCTCGATTCGCCGAGTTGCATGAACAACTCGTCGAGTTCATCTTCAAGAGTTGGGAGATTGCCTTGGACTCGCCGACTCTGCTTGCGCACTCGTCGAGTCCTATGAACCCCAGGACTATGGCTTATCCCAATACGTTTGGGTCACTCCCTTGGACCCTCTAAAACCTTTCTTTCACTCAACTGGTTCCCATGAACCATAACAGAAAAGGGGGAGTCTAACCTTGGACTCGCCGAGTCCCAAGAACGACTCACCGAGTCGATGCAGTCCAAGTCTTATTTCTTCGATTTCTGGAGTGCAACTCTTGTCCTAATGATAGATCTAGGTCCCTAAACTCAATCTATCACGTAAAGTTACAAACTTTACGTGCATGCATGGGACTTTGAGCCTAAAATGCCCAAAAAGAAGCTCTTAAGATGCATGGGGCCTTCCATGGGTGCAAAAGCAACCCCTAACTGCCTTGTGACCCTTCCATGGACCTAGATCCGAAGCCTCAACCCCCAACCATGCTTGCAATCATGGTTGGCTACCAAGAATGACTTATAAAAGCCCTAAATCTCCCCAAAAAGGGATCTAACAAAAGAACAAGCAAGGTATAGACTTTATACCTTCTGAGAACAGCAAATGATGCACCAAACTCGAATCCTTCAGTCTCCTCTTGATCCTTCTATGCTCTTCCTTCTTCCTTGTGATCAAAATCCACAAAATCACTCAAAAACCTTGAATCTTGCACCAAAACACTTAAGGTTTACTAGGGAGGGTTTCTGGGAGCAATAGGGACGAGTGTGGGCTAAATAAGATGATTAAATAGGGTGCAAACCCTCATATTAGGGTTTTTGTCTAGACAGAGCCTACACGTCGAGTCCAGGACCCGACTCGACGAGTCCCAAACTTAAATCCCGTGTTCTATCTCGCTTCTACTCGGCGAGTTGGGCCATCAACTCGCCGAGTCCCAGGCCAAAAATGAAAAATTACTTAAATGAAATATATACCAGGAACCAGGTGCTACAAATCTCCCCCACTTATTTCAGACTTCGTCCTCGAAGTCTGCTGCTTGTTCCTAGAAAAGTTCCGGATAATGCTCCATCATCTCATCCACCGGCTCCCATGTCCATTCCGAGCCCTTCCGATGCTGACATTGTACCTTCACGAGCTCCACCCTCTTGTTCCTCAGATCCTTCGACTTCCGGTCGAGGATTGGTACAGGTCGCTCGATGTAGTTCAGGCTGTCATCGACCTGAATGTCCTCTAAGGGTACCACTGCTGAGTCGTCCACCAGGCACTTCCGGAGCTGGGAGATGTGGAAAGTGCTGTGGATCTGGCCGAGTTCGGCTGGCAGATCCAACCTGTACGCCACCTTGCCTACCCGGGCTAAAACCCTGAACGGTCCAATGTACATGGGGCCTAACTTGCCCCGTTTCCTGAATCGGATGACGCCTTTCCATGGCGACACCTTCAGGAGAACCATATCCCCGACCTGGAATTCCAGGTCTGATCGGCGCTTGTCGGCATAACTTTTCTGCCGACTCTGAGCAGTATGAAGCCTGCTCCGGACCTGCTGAATCCTCTCCGTTGTCTTGGGCACCACTTCGGTGCTCCCCATGACCCTCTGGCCAACCTCACCCCAGCATATCGGGGTCCTGCACTTCCTCCCATACAACATCTCGAAGGGAGGACGATCGATACTCGCGTGATAGTTGTTGTTATACGAGAACTCAGCCAATGGGAGGTAAGTATCCCAGCTACCACCGAAGTCTAGCACACATGCCCACAGCATATCCTCCAAAGTTTGGATGGTCCGCTCGCTCTGACCATCCGTTTGCGGGTGAAATGCAGTGCTAAAGTACAGACGAGTACCCAACTCGTCATGAAACTTCTTCCAAAACCTGGAAGTGAACCGCACATCCCTGTCTGAAATCACCGAAACTGGCACCCCGTGCCGCGCCACCACCTCCCTGATGTAGATGTCGACCAACTTCTCGACCGAGATGCTTCCTGAATTGGAATAAAATGGGCGCTCTTGGTCAATCGATCGACTATGACCCAAATCGAATCCACTCCTCGCGCGGTCCTGGGAAGCTTTGTGATAAAATCCATCGTGATTTTTTCCCACTTCCACAGCGGAATATCCAACGGCTGCATCTTGCCGTGTGGTCTCTGATGCTCGGCCTTGACCTTCCTGCAGGTCAAGCACCGCTCCACGTACCATGCCACATCCCGCTTCATGCAGGGCCACCAATAGTCCAGACGAAGATCCCTATACATCTTCGTCGCCCCGGGATGAATGGAGAATCGATACTTGTGCTCCTCCTCCATCAGAACCTGGCGCACACCCCCGTGGTACGGCACCCACACCCTGCAGTGGGGGGTCAACAGCCCTCGGCTATCATAATCGAAGGAGGAAACCTGGCCTACAATCCGCTCACTCTTCCGATGTTCCACCTTCATGGCCTCCTGCTGGGCCTCTCGAATCTGCTCCAATAGTGGAGTAACCACGGTCATCCTCATGCAGGTATCCCTGATCGACACTGCCTTGCGGCTAAGCGCGTCGGCCACAACGTTGGCCTTCCCCAGGTGGTAGAGGATCTCACAATCATAATCCTTTACCACATCAAGCCACCGACGCTGCCTCATATTTAGATTTGGCGGGTCCATGAGATACCTCAGGCTCTTATGGTCCGTGTAAATGATACAACGGACCCCATAAAGGTAATGACGCCAAATCTTGAGGGCGAATATAACAGCCCCCAGCTCCAAATCATGTGTCTGGTAGTTTGCCTCGTGAGGCTTCAGCTGCCTCGAAGCGTAGGCGATCACATGCCCTCTCTACATCAATACCGCGCCCAAACCTGAAATAGACGCGTCGCAGTACACAACAAAATCCTCTACGCCCTCTGGCAAGGCTAAGATCGGCGCCTCGCACAACCTCTGCCTCAATGTCTCAAACACTGCCTGCTACTCAGGCCCCCAACGAAAGACTACGGCCTTCTTCGTCAGCCGCGTCAAGGGTACGATTATCTTGGAGAAATCCTGGATGAATCTCCGATAGTAGCCGGCTAATCCCAGGAAACTCCGAATCTCAGATGGAGACTTCGGAACCTCCCATCTCATCACGGCCTCCACCTTGGCCGGGTCGACCAGAATACCGTTCTGGTTGACAAGGTGCCCAAGAAACTGCACCTCGCGCAACCAGAACTCACACTTGGAGAACTTGGCATACAAGCTCTCTCTCCTCAGAGTATCCAAAACCTCTCGCAGATGCTCCTCGTGCTGCTCCTGCATCTTGGAATAGACCAAGATGTCATCAATGAAAACTATCATGGACCGATCCAGCATCAGTCTACACACGCGGTTCATGAGGTCCATGAACGCGGCAGGAGCATTGGTGAGCCCGAAGGGCATCACCACGAACTCGTAGTGGCCATAGCGCGTCCGGAACGCAGTCTTCTGTACATCCTCCTCTTTGACCCTCATCTGATGATATCCTGATCGCAGATCAATCTTGGAGAACCAAGATGCTCCCTGTAGCTGGTCAAAGAGGTCATCAATCCTCGGGAGTGGGTAACGGTTCTTCACCGTCACCTTGTTCAGCTCCCGGTAGTCTATGCACATGCGATGTGACCCGTCCTTCTTCTTGGCAAACAGAATCGGGGCTCCCCAAGGCGAACTACTCGGCCTGATAAATCCTTTGTCTAGCAACTCCTGCAGCTGCGTAGACAACTCCTGCATCTCGGGAGGAGCCAACCGATACGGTGCCTTGGCTATCGGAGCCGCACCAGGGACTAGGTCGATCCTGAACTCCACCTGTCGCTCTGGAGGTATCCCAGGAAGCTCCTCTGGGAACACATCTGCGTAGTCTCGCACCACCGGAACGTCACTCACCGTCGCCTTACCCGCCTCCCGGGTATCCATGACATAGGCGACATATCCTGCGCAGCCCTGCTGTAGGTAACGCCTAGCCCTCGCTGCCGAACATAAAGCAGGTCCTCGTTGCGGCCTCTCGCCCTGAATCACCAGCTCTCCCCCACTTGGGGTCCTGATCCGCACCAACTGCTGCGCGCAGTCGATCACCGCCCCATTGGGGCTTAGCCAATCCATGTCGATAATAACCTTGTTCCCCCGCAAAGGTATAGGAACCAAATCTACCAGGTAGCGCTCCTCAAATAATCTCAGCACACAATCTCGGAATACCGCTGATGCTCGCACCGATCGATCATCGGCAATCTCTACCTCTAAAGGGCAATCCAACATGCCCGAAGACTCGGGAAACCTCTTGTTGAACGCAAGAGAAACAAACGATCGGGTAGCACCCGAATCAAACAATACCTGAACTGGGATACCGTTCACATGGAACGATCCCGTCACCACATCGGGTGCTGCGCATGCCTCCTCGGTCGTCAACTAGAAAACCCGGCTCCTCACCACTGGAGCCTCTGCCTTGCCCTGCCGGCCATCAGTAATCCGTAGGGTCGCTAGAGCTGGCGCCTTCACTGGCGCTAATGCTGACAACTGGGGGCAACTGGCCTTCTTGTGGCCCCTCTGGTTGCAGTGGAAACACAGCAACTCGGATGTCTAAATAGTGGGTGCAGGGGCGGTACAATCCCTGCTGAAGTGTCCCGTCTTGCCGCACTTGTAGCAGCCCGACGATCCCAACCTACATGCTCCCTCGTGCTGCCTGCCGCACTTCCTGCAGCGGCCCTGTCCTGGCTGGCCTTTCGGCCTACCATCTGGTCCCTTGGGCTTCTTCCCCGAAGCCCCAGTCACCTGCCCCTCCTCATGTCCTCATCTCCCGTATATTGGGGCACTAGCAACGCCCTCTCCCGGAACTTGGCGGTGATCTCCGCCACAGTCTCCGTAGTCTGTCTCATATCTAAGAACTCCCTCGCCAACTGCTGGAGCTCCACTGTAGGTGCAAACTCCGCTCTGAACCGAGTCACAAAGTCCGACACGTCATAGTCTCAATAGCCGAGGCTCCCAGATAGTCACCAACCGACTCCCACCAATCCCTTGCCCTATCTCTCAAGCATCTTGCTGCATATCTCACCTTCGACCCCTCAGGCCAGAAGCTGGTCAACTGTGCAGACTCAATGTCTGTAATCCAACGTCTAGCCACAATGGGGTCCTTCGCCCCATGGAAATCCGGCGCACCACTGCCCCTGAAGTCCTTAAAGGACGGTGTGCGTGATCCCGACTGGCTGGTCTCCATGTCGCTCCTGAACGCCCGGAGGCGATCCTCCATCAGCTCGACAATCCCTTCCTTGATCGACCCAAAGATGACCGGGGTCGCATCAAGGATGCCTCTAGTGATCTCGGACGCGATAAACTCACGTAGCCTCTCATCCACTGGTTCGGAACCTGAGCCTGAACCCGATGCCTCTCCTGAACTGCCAACTGCTGGCCTCGTACGTAGTACCACCATTCTGCAATACATAATGACAACCGTCAGTGATACTGATACATCTAGAGGGATCACATCCATCACGGGCTCCTTGGTCTTGCCTCAGCCTTTCTCGATTCAAGTACGGATCCTCTGCTTTCAGTAGTACGGGCCCATACTACCTTCCACATCTATCCGGACTTTCCTCAAGAACCGCCTCGACTCCACAAAGTCACTACTACTGCTACTGATCTCTACTACTCTCATCCTAGGCTTACCCTAGGGAAAATCTCTAACACCACCCAAACCGGTCCTCAGCTGCTGAAGGCCTCTGTGTAATGCCAATTAGCCATTACCTGAATACCATCACATGTAACAAGGCTCAGATAATACTTCGAGTAAAAGACTCGTCACTACAACGGTTAGACTCAAACAAGAGTTATGCAATAGGGTCAAATCCAATCCTCTAAGGTTATCCAAACCTTATCACATATGACTTAACATATTCACCTAACAGCTAACTCCCATCACTCAAAGTCCCACAAAGTACAAAGCAAGCAGCATTCAGACCAAAGGGATCGATCTCAAGCAATCCTATCCTCAGCACAGGAAACTTTACTAGCATACAATGTTGAGCTCATACTACCAGGCATAACCTAAACAGGCTATCCTATTACTGTCTACTCAATACTAGCATGCAATTCTCATAAGCTTAAGCACATAAAGCAGGCACATAAGGCATCATTCCTAGATCCTTAGTCCTATTCTAACATGATGTTCTACTGAAACTGATAAGCATTATATAACTTGTATGGGTACTTTGGGGAATACTTACTTGAGCTCGGCCGGTCGCGCACATCACACACTTCGATCTTTCTCAAAACTCTTTTAACTTAGCTTTTAGAAAACCATTTTTCTTGTAAAAATCTTTTAACTCCCTTGATTTGAGTTCAGACACCCCGAAGGTGTGTCCGAATCCCTCAAACCAGGGCTCTGACACCAACTTGTAACATCCCAAATTTCGAGTCCAAAAATTTCATTTTAATTAACGGGTTATAAAACATTCATAAGAAAACTGCGTAACAATATATCATTTTGTGAATCAATGTATCATGTCTGAAAACCCAAAACATATAATAGCAACATGTCAGAGTACAATCCCAGAATATCTCAAGTGCGGAAAATCAATGCGTGTGTGTATGATGTGCCACTACCGCGCCAGCTCCTTCCCCTTCGCTGAAGAGGTACCTGAAACCAAAACTATAAACTGTAAGCACGAAGCTTAATGAGTTCCCCCATCATACCACACATATACAATACATACTGTCAGGCAGTTCTGGGGTGCCTGACCACCCAGGTCAAGCCATTCTGGGGTGCTTGACTTACCCAGGTCAAGCCATTCTGGGGTGCTTGACTTACCCGTCGGTCTGTTTCACCCGACTACCGGGGACTATTTCACCCCCTACCACTACCACATAACACGCATATACTGCCAGGCAATTCTTGGGTGCCTGACTACCCAGGTCAAGCCATTCTGGGGTGCTTGACTTACCCGTCGGTCCTTACGACCGACATCCGAGGACTATTTCACCTCCTACTACTACCACATAATATCATAGCATGAACATACTGTTAGGAAATTCTGGGGTGCCCGACCTACCCGTCGATCCTAACGACCGAACTTGGGGACTATTCTCCCCCCTACTACCACTATCACATATAACATATAACATATCATGCTAGCACATAAACATATCAGGTAGTAGCAACCCTAGATGAATATCACAAAGACAATCATCTAACATACAACTCCTACTGGTGGGTCGGCATTGTGGTCGTACACCCACCGCTACTGAAAGGTAACTCACCTCAAACGAGTAGTTGCTGATAATCTGTGCGGGGAATCTCTGACTGTTGCTGCTCCTGAAATCCTCCGGCTATAATCCCCACAAAACACTTAATCAGAATCTGATATCTACCCTTTGGGGGTAAAATTACTATTTTACCCCAGACCAAGTCCGAGTCAAAGTCAAAGTCAACTTCCAGTTGACCCGACTAGCCAAGTTGGGTCGTCAACTCGTTGAGTCCCTATCTCCTTAATTGTCCTCATCCACGTCCCTACTCTTCGAGTTTAGCAACGACTCGATGAGTTCTCCTTCTAACACAACCTCGAATGAACCTTCATCCGACTCGCCGAGCAGTATGAACACTCGTTGAGTCCATCTTCATCCTAAGAACACGTCATGTCCTCGACTCGCCGAGTTGTATGAACAACTCGTCGAGTTCATCTTCAAGAGTTGAGAGATTGCCTTGGACTCGCCGACTCTGCTTGCGCACTCGTCGAGTCCTATGAACTCCAAGACTATGGCTTATCCCAATACGTTTGGGTCACTCCCTTGGACCCTCTAAAACCTTTCTTTCACTCAACTGGTTCCCATAAACCATAACAGAAAAGGGGGAGTCTAACCTTGGACTCGCCGAGTCCCAAGAACGACTCGCCTAGTCGATGCAGTCCAAGTCTTATTTCTTCGATTTCTGGAGTGCAACTCTTGTCCAAATGATAGATCTAGGTCCCTAAACTCAATCTAGCACGTAAAGTTACAAACTTTACGTGCATGCATGGGACTTTGAGCCTAAAATGCCCAAAAAGAAGCTCTTAAGATGCATGGGGCCTTCCATGGGTGCAAAAGCAACCCCTAACTGCCTTGTGACCCTTCCATGGACCTAGATCCGAAGCCTCAACCCCCAACCATGCTTGCAATCATGGTTGGCTACCAAGAATGACTTATAAAAGCCCTAAATCTCCCCAAAAAGGGATCTAACAAAAGAACAAGCAAGGTATAGACTTTATACCTTCTGAGAATAGCAAATGATGCACCAAACTCGAATCCTTCAGTCTCCTCTTGATCCTTCTATGCTCTTCCTTCTTCCTTGTGATCAAAATCCACAAAATCACTCAAAAGCCTTGAATCTTGCACCAAAACACTTAGGGTTTGCTAGGGAGGGTTTCTGGGAGCAATAGGGACGAGTGGGGGCTAAATGAGATGATTAAATATGGTGCAAACCCTCAGATTAGGGTTTTTGTCCAGACAGAGCCTACTCATCGAGTCCAGGACCCAACTCGACGAGTCCCAAACTTAAATCCCGCGTTCTATCCCGCTTCTACTCGGAGATTTGGGCCATCAACTCGCCGAGTCCCAGGCCAAAAATGAAAAATTACTTAAATGAAATACATACCAGGAACCAGGTGCTACACAACTATTTAGTTTCATAATACAAGGTTGAAACACATGTAAATATGTATACTTTTTAAATACAGTGGTTGTTTGTACTATGATTACTATAATGCATGTGTTGTGATACTACAAATGAAGTCCTCCACCCCCGGACGTTTCCGCCGTCTGGTTTGGGGTTGTGATAGATTGGTATCAGACCATTGTTTATAGTGAACTCAGTATATCAATCCATAAAAGATATACAAACTATAAATACATTTGGGGCTAAGAGCTCTGACTACAAGTATACTTTTAAAATTTTAATTATTTTTACAAGAAGTATACCAACACTTATCTACAAGTACAGTATCAAATCAAAAGAACTTAAAAGTATTTGGATGTTGAACATTACAGTCAAACCTGCACAGTTATGTAATCATATCTGGGATTAATATAGCCTGATCAACTATATTGATCTGAGATAAGACCAACATGTGTTTGGGAGTGATGATAGTGTTGTGGCATGTCTAAAACTTACCAACTATACATATTCAGAAGAACTTTAGAACAGAACATAAAGATTAAAATACTATAGGGGTATTTTAGGCACTATATCTAATAACACACATGTGAAATCAGTAGAACAATCAAGGGTAGAACTATAAATATTAAGGGTCAACCAATGCCTTACAACGGAGACAGAAGCTTCTACAATTTAAGCGAAGGAGGTTCAGCAGACAGAGTCCTGTCGATTATAGTCAGCATAGTTGCTCGAAATGAAATTCAGGGTAGATCAGCCATCAACCGAATCAGAGAAGTTGATGCCAATGTGAGAATTAATACAATTAGTATTAATCATCTTGAATATGCTCGTGAGAGAGATACAAGGGACAATGAATCTCTATTACAAGCATTAGCTGAAACTCGAGCTGAAGTCATAGAGCTTCGAGCACGCCTGACAGTGTATGAAAGGCATATGCTTACTATGGAGCGTCAAATGGCTGAGATGAGGTTTCATCCAAATGATGCCCGTCACCATTAGGAAATACTCTACTTGTTTCCTATTTCACTCTTTTGGTGATAGTTAAGTCTATGGATAGGTTTTAGTGTTATTTTTCAGGTTTTTCAGTAAGACCATGAAAATTTTATTTTCGATAGGTCTGTATGATGTCGATATTTTTCTCAGAATTTGGTGTATTGTAGACCTGTCTAGGGTCAAGTTTTCCAGACTTATGTATTCAATATGCCAATTTAATCGACATGCATTTTCTTAGTAATTGAAAAATAACCATTCACTTTCATATTATTCAGTTACAAGTTGTACTTGTCATAGACTTCTATTTCCAATTCATTCCAAGATTCATATCGAACTATATGTTTTAGTTCAAAGATATCAAAATTCATATTCACTCTTGATATCTTATCATCTTTGTATCTTTTGACTTTATAGAAAAAGATGCCTCCTCGTAGAAATCCAAGACATCATAATGTAAATGAACCGCCGGTGCCACCTCCGCCACCACCTCCTCAGTTTGACCCCGCTATGTTCCAAGCGGCGGTCACGGCGGCTGAAGTTGCTGCCATGTCTCATATTAATACTTCTGGAGCTAGTGGTTCAGGAGCTGGTGCAAATCCCCCTAACCAGGGTGAAGGTCATGGGCATTCGCGAGAATGCACTTATAAAGATTTTTCCAATGCCAAACCCAGGACCTTTAATGGAACTGGAGGAGTTATGGCATTAAGGCAGTGGATAGAAAAGACAGAAGCAATTTTCGAAATCTGCTCCTGTCCTGACAACAGCAAAGTCAAGTTCGTTGCTTGCATTTTTTCGGAAAGAGGTTTGACGTAGTGGAATGGTCACGTTAAGTCACTTACCCTAGTTGTGGCTAACTCAATAAGCTGTGAGAACTTCAAAGCCATGCTTATGCGGGAATACTGTCCGCGAGGAGAAGTTCAGAAACTTGAGGAGGAGCTCTGGGGTCTCTCAATGCTTGGTTCCGATAGATCAACCTATACTAGTAGATTTTGTGATCTGGCAATTCTTTGCCCGGATATGGTTTCTCTAGAGAGCAAAAAGATTGAGAGATATATTTGGGGATTGTCGCCCCAAATTCAATCTAGTGTTTTAGCTTCAAGGCCTGTTACTTTTGACAGTGCTAAAGAGCTGGCACAATCTCTTATAGACCATGGAGTCCATCAACACTCAGTGGTTGCTATGCCAGAACAACCAAAGGGAAACAACAACAACAATAATAACAACAACAAGAAGAAGGGTCGGAACAAGAGGAAGGGCAAGTTTTCATAGGATTCCTCAAAGAAACAACAGCTGACTACAGTCAACGCTGCTATTGTACCTGCTGCTATTCCTGTTAATCCAGCACCAGCCAAGCCTTATGCTGGTAATCTTCCGAAGTGCAACAAGTGCAATTTTCACCATAATGGAAATTGCCGGGAAATGCAGTGTCGTAACTGCAACAGAAAAGGGCATACCGCCCTATTCTGTAGAACACCACCCCAACCACTTAACCAAGTACCTGCTGCTGGAGTAGGTCAAGCATGCTATAATTATGGTGAAGTTTGGCATTTCAAGAAAGATTGCCCTAAAGCTGGAAATGCCGGTGGAGTTGGGAGAATTTTAGCACCGGGTCATGAAGAAGCAGTGGCAAACCCAGCTGTAGTCACGGGTACATTCCTTCTCAACAACACTTATGCATGCATTCTATTTGACTGTGGTGCTGAGAAGAGCTTTGTGAGCCATAATTTCAAACACTTGCTAAATCAAAAATGATATATACATAGGGTGTACTCTTACCTTGAATAACTTTCATTCCCAATAGACCTTATGCCGGTCTCTATCAAGAGTTTTGACGTCATAATAGGTATGGATTGGTTGTGTCCTAACCGTGCTGACATCCTATGTTATGAAAAAGCCATTCGTCTGAACTTGCCAACTAATGAAACTCTTGTTATTTATGGCGACAAACCCGGAACGAACCTCCATATCATTTCTTGCATTAAGGCACAGAAGTACCTTCGTAAAGAGTACTGTGCTTTCTTAGCTCACGTGGTAGACAAAAAGCAAGAAGTGAAAGATATCGCGAAAATTCCTGAAGTCTGTAACTTTCTCGACGTTTTTCCTGATGATCTTGCAGAAGTGCCTCCCGAACGACAAGCCGAGTTCAGAATCGACTTAATTCTAGGGGCTACTCCTGTTGCAAAATCTCCTTACCGTCTTGCACCTTCTGAATTGCAGGAATTATCCAGCCAACTTAACGAACTCCTTAGCAAAGGTTTCATAAGACCAAGCTTCTCACCCTGGGGAGCACCGGTTTTGTTTGTGAAGAAGAAGGATGGATCATTCCGTATGTGCATAGACTACCGCGAGTTGAATAAACTTACCATTAAAAATCGATACCCTTTACCTCGCATTGACGATCTGTTCGACCAACTTCAAGGTGCGAGCTACTTCTCCAAAATAGACTTAAGATCCGGGTATCACCAGTTACGAATTTTGGAGAATGACATTCCCAAAACCGCGTTCAGAACTCGTTATGGTCATTATGAATTCGTAGTGATGCCATTCGGATTGACGAATGCACCTGATGTGTTCATGGATTTAATGAACAGAGTGTGTCGTCCTTTCTTGGACAAATTCGTCATAGTCTTCATCGATGATATCCTTATCTACTCAAGAAGTGAAGAGGATCATGGCCAACATCTTCGTCAAGTTTTGCAAACCCTTAGAACAGAGAAACTCTATGCGAAGTTTTCAAAGTGTGAATTTTGGATCAGGAAGGTTGAATTCCTAGGTCACGTTGTCAGTTCTGAAGGAATACACGTCGACCCTTCCAAAATTAAGGCAATTGAAAACTGGTCATCACCCAAAACACCTATAGAAATTCGTCAATTCTTAGGTCTTGCTGGCTATTATCGCAAGTTTATCCAGAATTTCTCTCGAATAGCTAAACCTCTTACCACTCTGACGCAAAAGGGTGTAAATTTTAGCTGTGGAGAAAAGCAAGAAACAGCATTCCAAACACTGAAGCGAGCTTTGTATAGTGCACCAATCCTATCTCTTCCTGAAGGGACAGAGGATTTTGTAGTGTAATACGATGCTTCTAATCAAGGGCTTGGATGTGTTCTTATGCAAAGAGGAAAGGTGATATCTTATGCCTCAAGACAGCTAAAGACACATGAAGTCAATTATTCAACACATGACCTTGAACTAGGAGCAGTAGTATTTTCTCTAAAGATCTAGAGACATTATTTATATGGCACGAAATGCACAGTATTCATGGACCATAAAAGTCTCCAGCATATCTTCAATCAGAAAGAGATGAACATGAGACAACGACGATGGGTGGAGCTACTGAACGACTACGATTGTCAGATTCTTTATCACCCTGGTAAAGCTAATGTAGTAGCTGACGCCCTTAGCAGAAAAGAATACTCAAGACGCCGAGTAAATTCGTTGACCATGACAATCCATTCACATCTGTCCACACAGATCAGAGAGGCTCAATTCGAGTCCTTAAAACCTGAAAACATGGCAGGTGAAACTTTGAGAGGAATGGATAAAAAATTCAGAGTCGGGGATGATGGAGTCTATTGTTTCATGAACCGGATCTGGACACCAAAGTTCGGTGGTTACCGAGATGTGGTTATGAATGAAGTACACAAAACCAGATACTCCATTCATCCAGGTTCAGACAAGATGTACCTGGACCTCAAGAAACTATACTAGTGGCCAAACATGAAAGCCGAAATTGCTACCTTTGTGGGCAAGTGCCTTACTTGTGCCAAGGTGAAGGTAGAATATCAGAAACCTTCAGGTTTATTGCAACAACCTAAAATCCCTGAATGGAAGTGGGAGCGGATTACAATGGATTTCATAACCAAGTTACCCAAGACATCGGGTGGTTATGATACTATTTGGGTAATCGTCGATAGATTATCCAAATCCGCACACTTCTTACCAATCAACGAAACCGACAAGATGGAGAAGCTAACAAAAACTTACCTCAAGGAAATCGTTAGACTGCATGGTGTACCAATATCTATTATTTCTGACCGAGATAGTAGATTCACTTCTCGTTTCTGGCAGTCTTTACAAAAATCTTTGGGAATTAGGTTGGACATGAGTACAGCCTACCATCCACAAACTGACGGATAAAGTGAGAGGACGATTCAAACTTTATAAGATATGTTGCGAGCTTGCGTGATAGACTTTGGTAAGGCATGGCATACTCATTTACCCCTTGTCGAATTCTCTTACAACAATAGTTATCACACTAGTATAAAGGCTGCTCCTTTTGAAGCTCTCTATGGCCGCAAGTGCAGATCACCTCTGTGTTGGGCTGAAGTGGGTGACACGTAGCTAGCTAGAAGCCAAGTTCCTGACAGTACCCTCACTGGTCCGGAAAACATTCGCGAAACCACAGAGAAAATCGTACAAATCCGAGAACGACTTAAAGCTTCTAGAAATAGACAGAAAAGCTACGCTGACAAAAGAAGAAAACCTTTGGAGTTCCAGGTTGGTGACTGCGTCATGTTGAAGGTCTCACCCTGGAAGGGCATGATACGCTTTGGAAAGCGTGACAAGTTAAATCCAAGGAATATAGGACCATTCGAGATTCTTGCTAGGATCGGTCCCGTAGCTTACAAACTCCGACTACCTCAAGAATAAGTAACATACATCCCGTTTTCCACGTCTCAAACTTGAAAAAGTGTCTGTCCGACGAGACTCTTGTTATTCCACTCGATGAAATCGAGATCGATGAGAGCCTCAACTTCGTGGAAGAACCAGTAGAAATTATGGACCGCGAGGTCAAGCAGACAAAGCAAAGCCGTATTCCTATAGTGAAGGTTCGCTAGAATGCCAAGCGAGGACCTGAATTCACTTGGGAACGTGAGGATCAAATGAAATTAAAATATCCTCGTCTTTTCACTTAGTTATTTGTAATTTCTTATTTACTTAAACTCTAATTTCGGGATGAAATTCTCTCTAACAGGGGGATGATGTGACAACCCGAAATTTATGTCTTGTACAAACCATTCACTTCAATCAAATTCAGACTTGTTTCTGCTAATTTTTAGCATTGTTTAGAGTCTGTTTGTGCATTCTCAGTCTAGTGCACCAAAGGAATGAGTGAAAGGAAGTGCCAATTAAAGTTGTAACCTACCAAACAAGCCATAAACCCTCAAATGAGGAGTTTATGGCCAGGGACCATGAGTTTACGGCCATGGTGACCGTAAACTCCATACTATATATATATGGTCCTTAGTCATTTTCAATCACTTTTCACATTTCAAGCCTAGAAATCGGATTTTCTCTCAAGTATCTTAAGAACTTTCATCAAAATCTTCAATCTAGTAAGTAATCTTTCCAATTTCAACTTGATATCCTTCCATATCTAGTGAATATACATGATTTCATCCATGAAATCTCTTCTTTTGGTTAGATCATCAAGTGTTCTTCATTTTACCAAGAACACTAAGAACATACTAGTGTTTTTGAACCTTAATCACCCTTTCAAGCTTCTATATCGTAAGTACTCTCTCCTAAGCTTGTTGTATACTTATAATACTTGAAGAACACTTAGAAAACATCCATTTGACAAGAACAAAGGGAGTTTACGGCCAAGACCATCTCCCTTGACCGTAAACCCTTAAAATGGTGCCATATTGACCCTAAACTCTTCTAGGAGCTAAACTTGTGAACTAGAATACTTCTTGGAAGACCATTAGACCTTGAAAACGTCCAAATCTCATGAACAATAAGAGTTTACGGCCAAGACCATCTCCCTTGGCCGTAAACCCTTGTTAAGGGTGCATTTGTCGGCCTTAGACCCCCTAAAGGATTCTAAACTCTTGAGTACCTTCCTATGTGTAGTACTTACTAGTTATGCTACTTGAAATCATCCAATATCCAAGATCAAAGAGAGTTTATGGCCAAGACAATCTCCATTGGCCGTAAACCCTAATTAATGATGCATATGGACCATAACTTCTTCCTAAGGCTTGGATTTAGGGCTAGAACACTTCCTTGTGGATTGTAAGACCTTGAAACAGCTTTTGACACAAATCATCATGAGTTTATGACCGTAAACTCATGAGGCCGTGAACTCATGGCCGTAAACTCCCTAGAATGTCCATACACCCTTAGTATGCAATCATATGTGATTGTAGTACTTCAATCCTAGGGTTTCCTAGTCTAATAGGGTGTTACCGTTCATGATTAGATGTTATAAACACTAATTATATCCATATATATATATATATATATATATATATATATATATATATATATATATATATATATATATATATATATATATCATTATATGTTAATAGGATCCGTTGTGTTCAAGACTTCACTTGACACTTAGCATCCTACACCAATCTTACATTTGAGTAACTTACAACAGGTGAGTTCATACCCCCACATTTTCATAGTTTTTACTATTTTAAGGGAGGGAATACAAATCTAACACAAAGATTTTGTGTTATATCAAATAATTTCAAATGGATTACAGTTATCAAAACAAATGGTTTCAAACATTTTATCGAAATGAATTTCAGTATCATCTAATCAAGTGGTTTTAAGTGATTGTTTCAAAAAGACATCAAATCACCAAAATGGATTTCAAAATATGAAACTTCTTTTAAATATTTTATAAACTTATATTTTTCCCCAAAAATCATACTAGTATACATATATTTATATAAATAAGATTTAAAAGATTTAGGACTGATAACCCACTTTGGTTCCTTTTCCTTGTTTGGATGTGGGATTACAAGTATCAGTTATTTGTCTGAGTGTCATTTAAATTTTACTTATATATATTTGTATATGTATACAAGTATAAAAGTTTATTCATTTAGTTTCAATTACCCTTTGTAACAAGTTGAGCAAGGGGTTGTATTCATTAATACTAAGTATCAATATAGAAAGTACATATAAATTATAATGGGTATAATTTATGATTCACAGAACATTAATTCATGATTCAAGCATACTAGAGTACATTGTTTTACAAAAACAAAGGTTTAATTCAAAACTATACAAGTGTATACATTCTTTCAGATACAGGTTAAGAGTACTAATTCAAGAACATACTATTAATCATTTATTTCAGAACGATTGAGTTTTCATAAGTAGTATACATGTAACGTTTATATGCTTTTATGAGTCAAGTAGTACAGTTTGTTTAATTCATTTTGAAACAATATAGTAAAGTCCTGATATTATAACCAGAGTCTCGGACTGCTAGCTACAGTCAGGCATACACGCCTGTGAGTGACAATTGTTATCATCAACTTTCAGCGCACTCATAGCGTTGGGTCAGGCCACCTAGTCAGTATGGTTATAATAACTCATTAAAATATATTAACAATATGTTAGTGTATAATTAACTAAACTTATGTACCATTCCAAAGTACTAGTTTACAAGATACAGTTTACAGTATTACATTACAGTTTACAATAACAATTGATGAATTCACACATAATCATAGATACAAGTTTACCAAAGGATTACAAATACAGAACATTGGTTTACAAATAGAACAGTTTTATGCAACTAAAACTACTTTTCATATACAGCATAAAATATAGGGTTTTCTGGAAACAGTTACATATTCAAGAAGTAGAAGACATTCTTTCAAAACATAAATACTTATGCACTCACTCAACTTTATGTTGATACTCTCTTTTCAAATTACTTGTATTCTCAGGGAACCAGTAGGCAGGTACACCCCGAGCTTTTGAGAAGATGGAGCTGTTTATGTCTCATCTTCTTCTTTTGTACAACTATTTAGTTTCATAATACAAGGTTGAAACACATGTAAATATTTATACTTTTTAAATACAGTGGTTGTTTGTACTATGATTACTATAATGCATGTGTTGTGATACTACAAATGAAGTCCTCCACCCCCGGACGTTTCCGCCGTCTGACTGCTAGCTACAGTCAGGCATACACGCCTGTGAGTGACAATTGTTATCATCAACTTTCAGCGCACTCATAGCGTTGGGTCAGGCCACCTATTCAGTATGGTTATAATAACTCATTAAAATATATTAACAATACGTTAGTGTATAATTAACTAAACTTATGTACCATTCCAAAGTACTAGTTTACAAGATACAGTTTACAATATTACATTACAGTTTACAATAACAATTGATGAATTCACACATAATCATAGATACAAGTTTACTAAAGGATTACAAATACAGAACATTGGTTTACAAATAGAGCAGTTTTATGCAACTAAAACTACTTTTCATATACAGCATAAAATATAGGGTTTTCTGGAAACAGTTACATATTCAAGAAACAGAAGACATTCTTTCAAAACATAAATACTTATGCACTCACTCAACTTTATGTTGATACTCTCTTTTCAAATTACTTGTATTCTCAGGGAACCAGTAGGCAGGTACACCCCGAGCTTTTGAGAAGATGGAGTTGTTTATGTCTCATCTTCTTCTTTTGTACAACTATTTAGTTTCATAATACAAGGTTGAAACACATGTAAATATTTATACTTTTTAAATACAGTGGTTGTTTGTACTATGATTACTATAATGCATGTGTTGTGATACTACAAATGAAGTCCTCCACCCCCGGACGTTTCCGCCGTCTGGTGTGGAGGTGTGACAACTCGAGACATGCATAATGGTCAATCTCAGAATTCAAGATTATGTTTCCCGATATGGAGTTATGACGACTACATCTGACTACTAAATTGAACACATCAATTTCAGTTAGGGCTCGACAAAACACTTTAGGTGTCAGCACCAAATTATTGAAGGGCCCATAGATATCGTTTCTCCTATTAAGGAAGAAGGAACAAATAAACTTCGCCTACATAGTTTTTGTCTATTTTATCATGTCACACATGTACATACCCTTTATAACTACCAATTACGGATATCGTTCGAGTAAACCAATGCATAACAAAATCATAGAGCAAAACCCCACATGTATCTAGGTTTGAAGAATAGAATATATTATCATCTTAGAATTACTCGTGACTGTATCCATAATGTAATCTCTAACCGTGGATTGGTCCAATACTAAATCTCTATTAAGTACTCATGAGTGTTAGCGTAATCTCTATGTTATGTCCAATCACTATGGTCAATCCACCAATACTCATGAAAATCTTGAATCACTACTCACTTCCAAGAGTATGGCCGACTGTGGATGTTTGAGTAAAATAATACTCGGGAAGTGGGTTCCAAACATGTAAAAAGAAGAACACAATGATAAGTTAATTGAAATGTCTGATCTCCATCATATATTAAGATCTCCACTTAATAATCGCCAAATCGAATTAACACTTATATTGCTTAAGTTCTCAAGTTTAAAACAAACTAAACTAATAGTGTTTAAGCTAGTTCATTTGCAAATCTAATGCCTCTCAACTTTGTTTGACTGTCAGACTTGATCAGTGACATTCGCTTATGGAATGGATCGACAAGATTATCTTTCGACATGACTTATTGACTATGATGTCTTTACATTCGAACAACTATCAAATGTAATGGTACTTACTAAGTATGTATCATGTGAGATTGTGTGACTTGGGATCCATACTCGAGGTAAGTTCACCCTTAAAGTCACAAGAACCTCCAAAAGGATCATCAATGATTGAATTTCATCAAAGATGTCACTAATTAATATCTTATAGTCACGTTGTCTTCTTTGCAATTTAACCAACTGCAATATAATCTAAGTCTGTTAAATCCGCTATGGTGTATTACTTGGTACTATTCCATGCTAATACATCACCATTCACTAAAAGCACGAATTCCGATTGCGAACAAAATCGTGTTTATTAGTATGGAACTTCGCATAAATGTAACTTTTACAATGATCTCTTCTATACTATCAATATAATTTCTCTATCCTTTTACAACACTTAAGAATGTTCTCGATCTTCATTCGTTGATTCTTGCTAAATTGATCTGATCCAACTTGTCATGCTCAAGGAATACGAGTCATCAAATATGGTACATGTTATGGCATATATGATCGATCTCATACCAGAAGCATGTGAGACACGACTCATTTCCTTTAGCCCAATAGTAGAACTAAGACATTAGCATCGCTCAATATCATGTCATATCTTATTAAACATGAACTCCTTCTTGAGTTATGCATGTCGAGTTTCCTCAAGATTCCATGTACTTTGGCTTAATCCAATGAATCAGTTTGATCTATCTCCATAGATCCATATATTATGTACGTGTGTTGTATCTCCTATGTGCATCATAGCGAAACGATTCCCATACAAATCTAAGCTTCTACACTTGCTAAGTTAGAACATAGTTTGCTATTAATCGTACATTGACAATGCACAACACAAGGGTAACTATAGTGATCCCACTTATATATATATATATATATATATATATATATATATATATATATATATATATATATATATATATATATATATAGCTCATCTATGTTTCTCGAAATTCAAACTCCTTGACCTTTCTCATTGAAACAAAGATTCCAATTACTCCTGCTAGCTTTGACATATGAATGGCTCATCTTTATTTCTCAAAATTTAAATTATTTAACTTTATCATTGAAATAATGATCCCACTTGTGAGATACTTATTTCGGTCCATAAATGAACTTATCAAGCTTACACATCTTTCACAACCTATCTTGGTTTGATTATGTGTATGTTCCTATCCATGCTTCTCTCTTCTTGAAGATCCACTTACACCTAATCGTTAAAGCCAAGTGCTCGATCTACCAAGTTTCAACATACATGGACTGAATCAAGATTTCCATGTCCTCCTTCCATGTTGTAGCCTTTAGGTCCTACCATAGCTTCCGGTAGCTGGTATACTCTAATTGCTCCATACATGTGACTTATTTACCTCAATAATATATACTCTTATATAACTAAGCATATGACGTCCTCTATCATATCTATAAGGAAAAAGTGGAAATATGTCATCTTCCTCTATAGCTCCTTCAATCTCGAATTGAATGTTAGGTCCAACTTTAGGTTCTTTTTTGGTTGACTCTAGAATCTTATCAAGATCAATGTGGCTCCCACTAGCCCTTTTGGAAATCATCTCCCTCTCTTGGAAGACCAACCTTCGAGAAAATTACACTTTGTTCTAAGAAGGTTTGTTAAACAAATATCCAAAATGTTTGATGGGTTCTCCAACGAGCACTACTAGAAAAACAGCCTTTTATGACTCGCAATGCGTGTCGTAAAATGCTCAGACGACGCGCAAATGTGTGTCAAGGAAGGCCCTGTCATAACGAGAGACGACACGCTTTTGCGCGTCGTCTATTTACGACGCACATTTACGACGCGCATTTACGACACGCATTTATGACGCTCATTTACGACATGCTATGCATATCAAGGAAGGCCCTGTCATAAAGGAAGACGACATGCATTTGCGTGTCGTAACCTTATGACGCACCTTTAGGACATGCATTGCGTATCATTAAAGCCCCTGTCATAAAAGAAGATGACACGCATTTGCGTGTCATAAACTTCAGCAACCATTTACGATATGCATTTACGACGTGCCTTTACGATACTCATTTACGCATAATACAAAAATAAGGAAACAAATATATACCATAACAATCAATTTCATCCAATAACATCATGTCAAAAAATTGTAATACATTGATATTAAGGGGATCTGATTGTCCATTGTTATTGAGAGGTTTTCCCTAACTATATAACCTAATACTACATTGCTATTAATGTACACCTTCTTGTTTCAGATATCCTGTCAAAAAAATCCTCCATGTCAAAAAATTGGTTGCGGTCCATCGGGCGTGGATGGCAAGTAATGACTTGAACATTAGCTGTCACACAATTAACAACCAAAGTGTGGCCCATCAAATATAAAACCCAAGACCTTACCGGAATAAGATCTGTTCTATTATGCCCATACCTCTGTATTCTTGATTCCTAAAACTATAAAGCCCCAACTATAAAGGATGGACATCCACCCTTGATGATGTTCAAGTATCAGCTTGAAAGAAAAACCAAACTTTTGTAAAGGTGCTCATATCAACTTTTGTAAAGGTGCTCATAGGAGGAAATTATTCTTCATTAAAAAAAAGTAAAAATATAGAAAAGTAAATTAGTTAATTTATATTCAGCTATCTTAAATATAGCATATATAATCAGGGATAGATAGAGAGATACCATATCGAATTCAACGATAATTACAGACCGTAAGCCCTCCAAATCATATTTGTGGCCGTGCTACCTCTTAAAACACGTTCCTTGTGGTAAGGGTATACAAACATTCTGGATTGCGTCTTCCTAATCCAACAGTTTCAAGTTGTCCTGCATAATATAGAAGGTTGAACTAAATTCTGCCATTTCATCCAACAATTTCAAGTTTTCCTACATGAATGAAAATACAGTGCCCTTTAAGTAAAAAAGAAACAACAGTTTTGTCATGATTTGATTAAGTAAAATAAGGAAATCATTATCATGAACTTAATTTGGACAGAACATGAAATTTGAGTTTCTTACTTATTGATAAAATCCAACTAAGCCACCATAGTACACCAAAATCTGGCTTGTGCAGAAGAGTGATACACATCATCTGGACTTGCAAGATTTAGATTGAGCATTAACTGCAATTTAATACATTTGCAGCATAAAGAAAGACAATTTGTGTCAAGGTTTTATATTTAGTTTTAGTGAGTAAGTACCAAAAATAACAGCTACACTCATGGACTAGAAATGTAATATTACTCTAAAACTATTGATATATCATTCATATAGTGTTACATAATCAGTGATATTGATTCTATAACATTTGTGTCTGGAGAAGGTAATAACGTAATTTCAACCAATTCGGCATATTATATCAAACTTTGATAACTACTTCATTTTGAACTAACTTACTTTCTGTCCTATATGAAAATGGACACGATCACGAATACGACTTTGTGTTGTATTCATGAATGGCATGTTTTATCTGATACAAAAAGGCACAACTTTTCAGAAGAATATAGATTACAAAAACTTAGAGAGCAGAGTAAAATATACATTTGGTCCCTGATTGTATATCTAATTAAAAAAGATAGATAAATCATTTATATATTGTTATTTAATTATTGTTACAAAATCATTGATATTCAATAATGAAAATTATCTATTAAATACTAATAGTAAAACAAAATTGTCTATTAAAGTATTATATGATCGTAACAAAAACTGCCACCAGAAGAAAGAGATGAAATCCAAACTTTTTTAAGATAATTGGTTTGGTTGAAAGAAAAGGTAACAATAAGGATGCTTGTTCAAGCATATCACAGCTGAATGAAGAGGTTCCTGCAAAAAAAAATTAAGTTTTTTTAACAATATACTCATATATAATATTTTTAATCACAAAAGAGAATTGATTATTACGTCATCAGAGATACGAGAGTAAACACCATCACCCTCTTTATATTGAGTATTGACCAGTTGTTTTTAACATTTCAACCCACAAAAACCACACCATGTGGCCTTTCCCCTTCCTTGATGTCCTAATTCGCTAAATAAAAGCACAATTTTTAAATAAATAAAAGAATCAATCAAACAACAAGAATCTTGTAACGAATTACCAGGCATACTTTGTTACATAATCCCGGAACACTATAGAATATAGTAGGTCTCAATTATGCCATGTCATCCAACATTTTCAAGTTATCCTACACGAATGAAAATATTGTGAAAAATATGTCTGGATTGCTCCGCCCAATTTCAGCCACCCAATGTGGTAAGGGTATACAAACATCATCACCAACATTGCCTCCACATTCATGGAAAGACATTACTACCTGAGCCAAACTTACATTATGGTCACTTGTTTTATTTTCAAAATAAATGAAAAAATGCAACAAATAGCAACAACAGGTGACAAAATGTCTCCAACAGGACAAACTTGTAACTTGAGCTTAAGCACACGCACCATTTAAAATAGTCATTTATATCCCTTTCAGTTATACTCCTGTGGGACATGTGCTTCAACTATACCCCACTAGCAATCAACCATTACACCATCAACATTAAAATCAGAACAAGATCAAGATTAATATCTAATTGTTTTTAGCTGAAAGTTTCAGTGGTTGCGGATAATGATATTTGTTGTGAAATACGAAGGATCCGAATAGACTTAAATAATATTAGCTCAATGCGGAATGGGATCAAAAATTATCAAAGCGTAATAATCACAACGAAATACGAATAAAATAAATAGAATAGAGACACAGGAATTTACGTGGAAACCCAAATCGGGAAAAAACCACGGGCGGAGGAAGCCGAGAAACAATTCACTATAATTTGCAGTGTTTACAGGGATTATGAAAAAGATTACAAATAGAGTGAGAGGGCTAAAATATATGGTGGTGTATCAATATATATATATATATATATATATATATATATATATATACATATATGTAATGTTTTACTATATATATATATTTTGATTGTTTGGGTTCTTCGTGGGTTAAATCTCTCTGGCTATTTATAGCCAAAGAGGAGAATACAAATGAAAGAAGAAAACAAAAAATGTCGTCCAAGACAAAATTGATGCGCCTACAATCTTCAAATTCATATTGCATATTACTATACACATATAATAATGTCTGCGCCTCCATTCCGTCCAATTTCATTTTCAATTTCATATTAGATTACTATTCATAGTCAAACTATGAATAGTAAATGATAAGTTACGGAAATAACCCCTGAACTATTTGCCACTTGCTAATTTTGGAGGCAACTTTTCCACAATATCCACCTTGACATCAAAATTAAGCAAGTCATGCTTTACGATTAGTCAAAACCTTTAGCTCATCAAACTCTAAAACTTCCATAAAAAAAAACTGCAATTTTGTATAGAGAAAAATTGTTTCCGAAAAAATAAATAATACTTCCTCCACCACGAGCCTTCAGGCTCAACTGCGATCAGAAACACCCACCATGTCCAAACATAATTTGAACTTGGCTATAGGAAGACTTTTAGTGAACATATCAGCGGGATTATAATCTGTATGAATCTTGTCCACAACACAATCACCTTTTTCAATGATATCCCGCACAAAATGATAACGAATATCAATATGCTTTGTTCGGTCATGAAATATTTGATCTTTACTCAAGAAGATAGCACTCTGGTTGTCACAGAAAACTATGGTCACCTTTATTCTATCATCGAGTTCTCCGAATAACCCCTTCAACCAGATATCTTCCTTAACTGCTTCTGTAATCGCCATGTACTCTGCCTCGGTAGAAGACAGGGCAACTGTAGACTGTAACTGGGCTTTCCAACTAACAGCACAACCATTTAGTGTAAACACATACCCTGTAATTGATCTTCGTTTATCCAAATCTTTTCCATAATCTGAATCAACATATCCGAACACCCCAGTGTTAGATTTGCCAAAACGTAAACACATGGAAGACGTACCTCGTAAATAACGAAAAATCCACTGTACTGCTTTCCAGTGTTCTTTCCCCGGGTTCGCCATGTATCTACTAACCATGCTAACAGCATAAGCCAAATCAGGGCGTGTGCAGATCATAGCAAACATTAAAGATCCAACAGCACTAGAGTATGGAACACGTGCCATGTAAGCCATATCAGTCTCATTAGTAGGACTCAAAGCGGATGATAGCTTGAAATGAGCTGCAAAAGGTGTGTTGACAGACTTTGCTTCGTGCATATTGAAGCGTCTTAGGACTTTCTCAATATAACTTTTCTGAGAAAGATGCAAGATCCTAGACTTCCTGTCACGAATAATTTCCATACCTAAAATCTTTTTGGCAGCTCCTAAGTCCGTCATTTCAAATTCAGCTTTCAACTGGTCTTTTAACTTCTGAATCTCCTTCATATCTTTTGCTGCAATCAACATGTCATCCACGTACAAGAGTAAGTAGATCTTTGAACCATTGTCACCTTTCTTGAAATAAACGCAGCTATCATAGGTGCACCTGCTGAATTTGTAACTGGTCATGAAAGAATCGAACCTCTTGTACCATTGTCTAGGAGACTGCTTGAGGCCATAAAGAGATTTGTTCAACTTGCATACGTAGTTCTCCTTTCCAGGAACTACAAAACCTTCAGGTTGTTGCATAAAAATCTCTTCCTCAAGCTCACCATTTAGGAAAGCTGTAGTGACATCAAGTTGTTCTAACTCAAAATCGTTAGAAGCAACCAACCCCAACAATACACGAATGGAAGTATGTTTGACAACTGGGGAATAAATGTCAGTGTAATCAATACCAGGAATCTGACTGTAGCCTTTAGCTACTAACCGAGCTTTGTATCTTGGTTTATCATTTGGGTTGACAGGTTCCTTGAGCTTATAGACCCACTTGCATTTAACTGGTCTCTTCCTTTTTGGAATAGGAACTAAATTCCAAGTACTGTTTCGCTGCAAGGATTCCATCTCATTTTGCATAGCGAGCATCCAATCATTTGAGTCTTCAGATTTTATAGCCTCGTCATAATTCACAGGCTCCGTTGCGTACTCAATATTATCAGCAACAATAAAAGCATAGGCAACCAAATCAGATTCAGCATACCTCTTCGGAGGAATAATCTGTCTTCTCGGTCTATCTCTTGCAATGCTTGGAGTAGTAGCTTGTGGTTGTGAAGGTGTTGAATCTTCACCAACAACATGCTCATCCGACGAAGAAGAATCTTGATGTTGATTTGTACTCTGATTAGTGGTAGGTGAAGTAGGAAGCTCCACCTCCATTTGAGCATACTCTTTATTTGCTTCGGATGATACATCTGATGCATCTGTTCTTTTAGAAGAGTCAGCAACTGGTTGAATCATAGCAGACTCATCAAAAGTAACATCTCTTGAGATGATAATTTTCTTCAAATCAAAGCTCCATAACTTGTAACCCTTTACACCTTGATTGTACCCAAGAAAAACGCATTTGATTTCTCTTGGTTCTAGCTTCCCATTGTCAACTCGTGCATACGCTGGACATCCGAATGGTTTTAAATCTGAATAATTGGCAGGTTTACCGGACCATAACTCAAACGGAGTTTTCTTCTCGATTGCTCGTGACGGTGATCGGTTGATAACATAGCAAGCAGTCGAAGCAGCCTCCGCCCAAAAAGACTTTGGCAATTTGGAATTAGAAAGCATACACCGGACCTTCTCCATAATGGTGCGATTCATCCTTTCAGCTACACCATTTTGTTGAGGTGAATGGACTACTGTGCGATGTCGAGTAATGCCTTCCTTTTGACAATAGACATTAAACTCTTCTGAGCAAAACTCAAGTCCATTATCCGTACGAAGATACTTTACCACCAGACCTGATTGCTTTTCAACCTGAACTTTCCAATTTCTGAAGGTATAGAAAACTTCTCCTTTATGTTTTAAGAAGAAAGACCACACCTTCCTGGAGAAATCATCAATAATAGTGAGCATATAAATAGCTCCACCTTTTGAAGCAACTCGAGCCGGTCCCCACAAATCCGAGTGAACATAATCAAGTGGTCCTTTCGTTGTATGGATGCCACTTGCAAACCTTACTCGTTTTGCCTTGCCATATACACAGTCTTCACAGAAATCCAAATCAACAATCTTTTGTTGACCAAGTAAACCTCTTCGACTCAATTCTGACATGCCTTGAAAACTCATATGGCCGAGTCGAAGGTGCCAAAGACGGGACTGATCTGGATCAGAAAGAGACTTTGAAACAACAGCAGCATCACTCGAAATTGTTTGCCCGTCAAGAAAGTAAAGATCTGAGGTTTTTCGTTTGGCTCTCAGTTTTTCGGAGCCGTCTTTGAATACCTTGAGAACTCCACCTTTACCAGCAAACTCGTATCCCCTTTTGTCAAAGGAACTGAGAGATAACAAGTTTCTTCTGAGGTCAGGAACATATCTAACATCCCCCATGGTTCGAATAACTCCGTCAAACATACGGATCCTGACTGAACCATGTCCAAGAACTGGACATGTAGTATTGTTACCCATCAACACATAGCCCTGGTTAACCTTTTCAAATGTGTAAAACCAACTTTTGTTGTGATACATATGAAAAGTACAACCAGAGTCGAGTATCCAATCACCAGTGGAATCCAGTTTATCTGAATAAACTGTCAAAAGTTCTCCAATACCTTCCACCTCAGCTACATCGGCTTCACCCGAAGTGCTAGCTTGTTTACCATTTGCTGCCGTCTTCTCTTTTTCTTTATTCTTCAACTTGAAGCATTCTTCAAGCACATGTCCTTTCTTGTGACAATAGTTGCAAAACTTTCGTTTGCCGTTTGATTTGGATCTGGTTCTGTTGGAAGATTGAGAAGTTCTACTTATCTCTGTTGTTCTTCCTCTGGCATTCAAACCTTCGGCTTTAGCATCACTTGAACCACCACCAGTAATATGCTTCATCTTCTCTTTGGAATCCAAAGCTGTATAGACTTCATCTAAAACTAAAGTGTCACGGCTATAGATAATAGTATCACGAAAATGGCTATAGGATTCTGGCAACGACGACAGTAAGAATAAAGCCAAGTCTTCATCTTCATACTGAACATCCATATTCTCTAAGTTATTTACTAACTCTTTAAATGTGGATATATGTTCAGTTAAAGAGCCTCCTTCAATCATCTTGAGATTGAACAACCGTTGCTTCAAATGCAACTTGTTTGGTAAGCTCTTGGTCATCAACAGTTGCTCCAACTTTAGCCATAAAGAAGCCGTTGACGTTTCTTTTAGAACATCTTACAAAACATCGTTTGACAAGTGCAAACGAATCTGGGATAAAGCCTTCAGATCTTTCATCTCCTTTTCTTCTTCGGTCCATGTATCGGGCATCTTATTGAAACCCAAAAGCGCCTTGTGTAAATCCATCTGAATGAGAATGTCTCTCATCTTTACTTGCCACAACGGAAATCGTGTGTTACGATCCAGTAGTGGAATATCATATTTTACCGAATACATGATTAATTACTTGATAAAATGATCCCAATGAGCTAATATTACAACCCGGATGCTCTGATACCAATTGTTGTGAAATACGAAGGATCTGAATAGACTTAAATAATATTAGCTCAATGCGGAATGGGATCAAAAATTATCAAAGCGTAATAATCACAACGAAATACGAATAAAATAAATAGAATAGAGACACACGAATTTACGTGGAAACCCAAATCGGGAAAAAACCACGGGCGGAGGAAGCCGAGAAACAATTCACTATAATTTGCAATGTTTACAGGGATTATGAAAAAGATTACAAATAGAGTGAGAGGGCTAAAATATATGGTGGTGTATCAATATATATATATATATATATATATATATATATATATATATATATATATATATATATATATATATATATATATATATATGTAATGTTTTACTATATATATATTTTTTGATTGTTTGGGTTCTTCGTGGGTTAAATCTCTCTGCCTATTTATAGCCAAAGAGGAGAATACAAATGAAAGAAGAAAACAAAAAATGCCGTCCAAGACAAAATTGTTGCGCCTACAATCTTCAAATTCATATTGCATATTACTATACACATATAATAATGTCTGCGCCTCCATTCCGTCCAATTTCATTTTCAATTTCATATTAGATTACTATTCATAGTCAAACTATGAATAGTAAATGATAAGTTACGGAAATAACCCCTGAACTATTTGCCACTTGCTAATTTTGGAGGCAACTTTTCCACAATATTTGACCTGAAAAGGGCTTTTTCAGCACCAAGGATTTGAAGGGTAAAAGAAGAGCATTTTGAAAGATTTGTAAGGCTTCCAGCATAAGATATCAAACGAGCTCCAACAACTTCACCAAATAATGCAGCCAAATTTGGTGCTATGTCACTCATTTTGGCAACAAGATAGTCATAAAGCTTGTTTCTGTATTCAGCAAGGTCCATCACACGTTATGCAAACATCCGCACATTAATCAAGTCAACTGGTGAAAAATCTTGACCTGAAAAAGAAAATAGAATAAGATACTCTTTTTATTATTATAAGTTTATAACAACATAAATATATATCCAAGATTAATACTCTTTTTATTATGTTATGGGCCCACACGACATATAATATAAACATGTGAAATGACTTTGTTTGTTGTGGTGGATGATAGTTGGGATACCCAATCTGATTTGTTCACCTTCTTTTGTTTTTCTTGCTTTATTGAAACATGAGACTAGAAATTTAGAGTATATCTTTGACCGATTTATTGTCAATTTGTTCATGATATTCAGATTTGCACAATGAATACTGGACATTATCGTTGATTACAGGTAGTATAAAGCATACCCTCTCACAGTTGTACAACATTGTGTAAATATGATAAAATGAAAAGAAACATCAAGGGCAAAAAGGTAATTAAACAGATAAATGAGTCAACATTGAGTTCTTTTCGTTTTTAATTCAAGTATTATCATGATATGATAAGGGGAAGAAAGAGATAAATGAGTTACCTTATTTTCCTTATAACAGAAAGCACTATATTGAAGCTTGCAGTGTCAAAAACCTGTAAAACCATAATATAAATAAATAAATTTTCATACAACAAGAATTAGCAATTTATTTTTTGTTTTAAGATTGAAACCTGAACAGGTAACTGAACAACTCGTCCATCTTAACCTAGATTTGGCCTTGACATTTGAGATGCAATTGAGATTAAAAGATCCCTTGACATATGTGGACGCCAACAGAGATCAAACAAACTGAAATACCCAAAACTATAACAGAAAAGGGTACAAAAGAATTGACCTAACACAGGTCTGAATGTTCATCTACTGCTCTCCTTATACCCACCTGATGCACCAGGTCTTCTCCATCTCCCATGGCTTTGCCCAAAAGCTTTACTGTAACTAGTTGCCCATCAGGTAATTATCCTTTGTAGACAGTTCCATAGCCTCTTTCTCCCAGTTTCTCAATAAATGAGTTTGTCGTTTTCTTGATTTCTGAATATCTATATCTATTTGGAGCTATAGCTCTGTAGTCCCTTATGAATATTTCTATTTGCTGATTTCTAGAGGTTCCCTGTTGTCCAAATTACCAGATGCTACATTAGGTTAGGAATCATGAAATCTAAGACATTATTGTGGTATGTGGAGATTTTTACCAATAATTGAGGTTTTCTATGTGGTCTGATGAGACCTCGATTTTTCCAATATTATAAATCCATTGTCACTTATGGATACTACCATTAATGGGCTCCTTCACTCTCATTCCACTCAACTAAATGGGCTTCACCTTCTTTACTTGTTCCACAAGACCAGGGGCATCATAATCTACCCTTGACCCCATACAATCATACAACCATGCTTTGATTTTCCCATCAATTGTTGTTGAGAATATAAACTATACAAAATAGGGCAAAATCAATGATTTTTTATGCTATGTAATTTTTGTTAAATCTCAGGAAAAAAAGGATAAAGAAACAAAAGGAAACTAGCATGTATTTGTTCTTTAGAGTGAGGACATACAGAACAAAAAATCACCTGTAAGAACATCTCTGAACATACAGAACAAAAAATCACCTGTAATTATTCCTGCATTACTGTCTTTGCTCTATCTGACATGGAATGTTGTCTTCCGAGAGTTGGGCGTATCATTGGCAGGGCTGCACTTGATGGAACATCTCTGAACAAAAAATCACATGTAAGAACTATGATCATTATAGCCATGAACAAATAGTGCCACTCATCCTTCCAGCATTAGGTACTTAGTAATCACCTTTAAAGGAGAGTGGCACATGGCGTAAATATCATGAAGTAAACGTTCTTGCACCAAAGGGAGAGTACATGGAATAAAAGCAAAAAAGCTATCGATATCTTCATCAGATTGGAATAAAGAAACAGGGGTATTTTCGGAATTCTGTGACATGGTTGATGTGGCAAGATGCATGATGATTGATGCTACCTCATCTTGTAAAGAATGGGATGATGTGTGATTGTAGAGAAGATTGACCAATGGAGTTACAGAACCTTGTGTGATCATTTGGGCTCGAAATGTAAAGCTTACATGGAAACCAGATCTTGGTGAAGACCAAAATATGCAAAGAAAAAGTGTGTTCGTCGCCCCTTACGTGTTTTGAACCAGGTGAGAGGGATAAGATGGAAATACGAGAGTGAGATAGAAAAAATTAGGGTCGGATTTAGGAACCCTAAATCAGCGGCTCAAATTGATAACTGGGAGGTAAGAACCCTAAATCCTCAGCTCATTAAGGTTGAATTAAGAGTGTAAGAACTTGTTGGAACCAAGAATTAGGTTTTTGGTGGAGGTGATGGATCGAGGAATTGAGGAAGCTGTGGATGAAGACGAAGGCCCTAATTCGAAGAGGCGGGGAATTTTTGGGATGAATAGGCGGGGGTTAATTTTTTGGATTTCATTTTTCCCCCTAAAAACAGGTGTTTCCTTAAAAAAATATAAAGCGACACAGTTACACGACGCACATTTTTTGATAGGTGCCCTCCGTATTTTTTTTTCTGACACTAATTTTAGGGCACGTAAAACTGTGTGTCCTCTATCCTTCAAATTTTGGAAAACTGACATTAATTTTAGGGCACGCACAAATGTGCGTCGTCTATCAGTGTGTGTCATTAATTGCGCGTCGTAAAAGGCTATTTTTCTAGTAGTGGAGATAACACATCTCTATTTTAAGTGCTAGATTGTCGAGCGCTTCACGACGAGCGTAAGCCTCATAATCGTAGACTTCCATATGTGGTCATGAGGACTGAATCCCACTTCACATATCATAGAGTGTTTTATGAAACTTACTAGTTAATACAAGACCAAAGGACTTCTTGTAACACTATTTATGGTACAATCCATGAATTATTTGCAAACATAGTGTGACTCATCTAGTACAAAAATCAATTAATGATTTGTTTCTCTAGCCAACTAACACTCCTTGTGGTAGTGTTTTGGGTGGAGATAGCTCGTGAGACTCTTTCACAATCCCTTATATGATCGATAAAGTTTGGACTGAGATTCTCACTATGAGTGTGTCATCCTATTGTGTAGTTGATTCTTAACTTTGCTTTATGAGAGCTCTGAACACCTGAAAGGTTCCAGATTCACGCTCATACGAAGTTGGTCTTACCATGTATCATGGTTAATCTAAATGGTCCATTGGTGCAAACTAATTCCGACAGATATTCACATTACCTAGCGATGTATTCATCATCTATCTTGATAAACAAGATTTGTATTTATCATGAGACTCGAGGTCAAATGATATCCAAAATCCGATCCAATTGGATACTTCGTAATGCATTTCTCATTTATGTATCCAAGACTATGATTCCAAAAATTCACTTCACCCAAACCTTTGGATGTATTTGAATAAGTATTTATTATGGTCAATCTGAATGATCCATTAGTTAAACTAATTTCAACAAATATTCACACAATAATACATCTTATTCAAATAGTTGAATCAACTTTGAACTATTGTTACTATACTTGCTTCATAGATTTCATGACTTTCTTTTAACATGTTAAAATGTTCAACATTTAAATAAGTCAGAACTATCTCATGAATCATAATATAAATAATTTCAATCATAAGACCATAGACTAAACATTTGGGAAAAGAGTTATCTTTTAATGCAATGGCTCGGTATTCATGATCAAATTATCGTCTCCATGTTTCAGTCTTCTTACTTCATTTTAGTCACTACACATTCTTGTAAATGTCAGTACACAATCGTTAGTAAGACAATCATGGATTGGAAGTAATGATGAAATGGAATTATAAATCCATATATTTTATTGAACACCAAACATGGGAGAACTAGTTATCTTTTGATCCTATGGAAAGTAGCAAGGGCTCGTGATCCATGATCAAATTTAACTTATTCATGGTTCGGTCCTTTCACCTCATATATATATATATATATATATATATATATATATATATATATATATATATATATATATATATATATATATATATATATATATATATATTAGGAATGTATGCTTTCTTAGTCCTTTCTTGTTATGGAAACAAATAGCTATCATAACATATCTCAAAATAGGCCTTCCTTTGTCATTGGCATTTAGGCCTAGATTAGGTTTACCAACACTAATCTCCTTTAAACCCATGGGCAATTGCCTTTCTTCTTCTTGACACTTCTATTCATTATAGTAAATTTGTGGGAGTGTTTTGAAGTTTGGGTTTCTATGATTGTCGATGTTAGTTTCAAAAAGTAACCTTAACATGCTACATAACTCCTTCATGGACATTCCAAGTGCTTCATATCAAAATCAGAATGAACTGATTATATGTACATGTCATCTAGTTGACTAACCCTAGTCAACTTCTAACTCAAGGATATTTCATTTTACTTCAATATGTTAGTTTGCAATGTACACTTGATAACTACTCTTTCCGATAGATTAGAATGCAGTGATTAGATGAACATTGGGAAGAGTTTTGTCAAAGGCATGATGTTTCCTTTTGTTTATGAGAACTATTCCCAAACTACGAATTCGGACAAGATTGATCATCCTAATAGCTAATCCTTCCAAAGGTTTTAAATCAGTAGACTTTAGCGAGGTTATAGAAATCATTCAGTATCAATTTCCATTATAGTTTGTTTCATTAATCCTTAGAAAATAATCACCCTAAATAAAATTATTTTAGAACGCTAGAATCCATATTTGGCTCCACAATGTGTAAAGGGACGTCGTAAAC
Source organism: Lactuca virosa (assembly GCF_052849685.1). Classification (NCBI taxonomy): domain Eukaryota; kingdom Viridiplantae; phylum Streptophyta; class Magnoliopsida; order Asterales; family Asteraceae; genus Lactuca; species Lactuca virosa. Next base: position 102,888,888 of record NC_136429.1, read on the forward strand.
ACAACATAAAGTTATTTAGGTAGGCAAATCCCTTTGCCAATTTTGATCACCAAGAAATTCCTAGTTCTTTGACATTCATTGACTATCAATGGCATGCTAATCTCAGATTATGTTCATCTCAAATTCATTGATGGGGTCGATGCGGATCACTGAATAGATGATGAATCGTCCATACAAAATTGCATGGTCCCCTGCTAGAGTTACGCTCGAGATTTGCGAGTTCCATATTATTCTTTACTTATACTCTCAAATTGATGTGTTGTCAACCACGCGAGCTCCATCAACAAGTTATAAAGAGAATGTGCAACTTTTATGGATAACATTTGATTCACTTTAAATAGATTATGAATTAACCATGCAAAATCGCATGATCCGCGGCTCAAGTTATGCTTAAGATTCACGAGTTCCATATCATTCTCAATTATACTCTAGATTGATGTATCGGTTAACCACACGAGCTCCATCAACATAATATAAAGAGAATATGCAATTTTCATGGATAATATGAGCCTCACAATCTATTAATAAAACGAGATTATGTTTTATACTTGTATTTAGAATATTTTTAGGTTGACCATTATCATTATCAAACCCTTTCGGTAACTCCACTCTCAAAATGCAATAGGGAGGTGAGGGTGGAAAGCGTGAAGCATATAAAAAACGACCTCATTAGGAATCATCGAGACCTCCTTAAACCCCTACATCAGAATGGGTGAGCCTAGTCATGGTAAGACTGATAATGTTGATATTTGAACATGCGAGGACACATGTTGTAACTTTCTTTATATATATATATATATATATATATATATATATATATATATATATATATATATATATATATATAATAGATACAATTCTAATATATTTATAAATACAAGGTAAATGAAAACTCCTAAAATTTAGTTACTATTATTAATTCTAATTAATTGCGAGGACGCATTGTAACAATTAATAAATTATGAGGGGTTAATATTCAAATTAATAAATCTCTATTATAAATAATATTAAATATTAAATTCACTATTTAAATAATAAATAAATATTCAAATTCAAATTTCTATTAAATAATATTTATTATTTTCCAGATTTAAAAAACATTTTAAATTTGGTAATTATCCATATCATAAATCTTCATGTTTGAAAAAAAATGGGGAAACTCTAATCCGGGTTGCTCACGTCGTGAGCTACGACAAAGGGTTTTTTCAGTTATAACATTTTCAATCATTCTTCTTTCATTCAATTTCAAACAAACGTTTACAAAAAATATGGATCTAGGGTGAATGTAATTACGAACCAATGGCTCTGATACCACTGTTGGGTTTTTTACGCATCAAAAACACTCTAAACTAGGTAGCGGAAAATTCAAAACTACGATATACCTAAGTGTAAATGCACGTAACCTAGGATCTACAGTTTCACACTAATTACATATACCCTATGAAAAACAAATTCAAAGAAAAAAAACATACGCCTTATGTAGCACTTGATCTCCATGCTTAAAATCTCGTTCTCCACGAAGTTACTTGGAGGAGAGGACCCAAACCAAAATCTCTCTAACGGTATCACACCTAATGACACCAAAGAGTGGGATAAAAATAACTATGAGAATGGTCAATTTCACAAGCCCTAATAGGGTTAGAAATATTTCCTATAGGAGGAGGAAGAAGAGTTGGCGAAACTTCAAGCCAATGTGCAAGGAAGAATGAAATCCCTAAGGCCCTATTATTAGCTTTGGATCTCTTCCTAGGTTTTGTACTCCTTCCCATGTGGGATAGGAGCCCAACCATGAAATTCACTCTTTTACCCATGTGGGATGGAGTGATTTTAATCCAATCCTAATTCCATAAGGGTTCTAGAACATTCCTGGTTAACCAACTATCGATTAATGAATATTCAACCCTTTAATTAATTAAACTATTAATTAATTCCCAAAATTTATTTCCAATTATTTTCTAATTAATTATTAACCATAATAATTAATAAACCAATTTCTCCATTATTTATTCTACTCAATTTGGGTCGTGAGGGCAACCCAAAAGGACCTTGTTATTATTAGAAATACTACCAACAGTTAATGACCTTGGACACTATTTCCAACACTTATATGATATCATTATTGGCTTCCTGTAGCACATAAAAGCAATCCCTAAGGCTACAAGGCATTGTAACTATCAGGCAATCCTAACTTAGAAACTCCTAAAAAGATCCCTAGCCTTACTCTAGCATGCATTTCGAATGGATCATATAACAGTATGGATATTTTAGGGATTACTTTCCTTTCCAAGCTCTGTCTGACCGTACGCATCACATATTTTTCCTTCTTGTACCATTTCATTTATAAAAAGATTTGTTAAGATATTAATATCCTTATTTTGAGTCTGGAATCACACGAGTGTTCATCCAATTCTCTCAAACAAAGGTTCTGATACCAACTAGTAACATCCTGACTTCCAAAGGCAAAATTTTCATTTTTATTTATATTAACATATATATCTTACAAAACATTACAATTTATTATTTTTTAAAAGAGTATCTCAGTGGAAATCTATATAAAACATTATTGACGCTTCGATGCAGATATAGTCTTGCGTGAGTTTTCTATGGTCATATGAAGAACCTGGAAAGTAGTTATTCAACAAATGTAAGCCGAATCTTAGTGAGTTCCCTCGAAATATTCCATACCACAACATATATACAATGCATACACATAATGGCCTTCAACATATAGTTGGTCCGCCCCTTGGCCTCCAGCATGAAACTCGTCAACCTATTTTTCCTACAACATATAGCTAGTCTACACCTTGGCCTTTAGCATAAAGCTAGTCCCCCCAAGTCTGTTGGCCTTCGGCATGAAGCAGGTCCGCCCTCAACTCCCACATAATATATTAACACATGTAGCAAGTAATATTCCCACATTACAGGCAACTGTCTAGCATAGTTGCTTCATTGTATACTACATGCAACTATATTCTAGCATACATTGGATACATACTGGAGTATAAAATATAGCGACATGAAGTCACCTGGACAGTTTCTCAGGGGATAAACATTTAATCGGGTACTTCGCCTAACGAGTATTCCTCCAATGATGACTAACATATATTACTATAGTTTATTAGTTCATATGGGAATATGGAAATGTAGGATACACCTATCATTAATCCCAATGAATACCGATAGTTCTATCAAATAAGGATCAGTCAGGCAGGACAATTAGGAGGCAGGACCATTTCGACGTATAGCCTTTCTGAAATCCAACAACCAAGCCAACATGACCATTCTATTCACCTTTCCTGTAAGTAGATCAATCAACATTACGACTGTAATTACTGATAAATCCGATTTACACATTCATAATAACGACTATGAATAGATGTATAAATTACACTTAAAAGCCTAGTAAGCGTAGCTTAACTTATAGGGAATTCCTAGCAAAAACTGGTATTTGCACTGGTAGAACCTCGACCCGAGAGCTTCTACTAGTAGAGCCTAGTTGCCCAGAGCTTCACTAGACTAAAATACTCTGAAATTCCTAAGAAAGACCCCAATAATCGAGCTTAGAAGGTGAAAGAGTGTTTAGAATGTGTGTGGGAGTAGAAAATGGGGTTGGAAGCTATTTATATGTGAGAATATAAGGTTGCACGCAACGCACATGGGTGTCATGGCTCGTTAGGCTTACTGGCATATGGCACGAGTTGGATGGGGTTGCATGGCTGATTTCGGACGCAAGCTATGCACAACGTGTACGCATGTTACATTTTTTACATTTTCAAAATTGCATAACTTCTTCGTATGAGCTTCATTTTTTATGTTCTCTATATCCCCGGAAAGCTCTCGACGAGATCTACAGTCTTCATTTAGACTTCGTTGGCTAATTTTGACTTCATTTATTTTACAAAGGATTATATTGTTAAAGCCCGTATAAAATGCATAACTGGCTTATCCGTGGTCCGTTTTCTACCGTCCTTATATCGTTGGGTTCCAATTAATGAGATAATCAATTCTCGTTTAGTTTGTTTTGGCTAAACATCAACTGGTCTCAAATTTGATTTCTGAGTTGTATACTATTATGCTGAATCTAAGAAAAATCATAACTTCATCTAATAAAGTTAAATTTGGGCGTTCAAAATATGTACGCTCTTGGTTTTACGACTACTACGACTTTCATTTAGGTTTATTAGGCTAATAAGCCTCCTATCTAAAACTCACTTTTTACGATACGCTGAGCCGTATCGGTTTAATCGTGAAACTTTGAAGAAGTGTAACTTCTTCATACGAAGTCGGATTTAGGCGTTTTATATATCTATGGAAGTCGTATCGATGTTTCCAATGTGACTATGATGATTATTTTGGCTTAAGAGTAATATATCTTTGTTTCATATTTTATTACAATCTACATGTCTACCGATGTTGAGGTAATTTCAATTTTGGTTCTGTGTATAGATAAGTATAGCATTTTAGTCCATGAGTACAAGAAAGAGTGCAAAAAGGCCCAAGTGGCATTTTGTTAATTATGGACAAGGAGTGGTACGTTGGGCGTATGTTGTATACATTGAGTGTACTAGGGCAAACCCTAGTACGCTGGGCGCACACCACGTACGCAGGGCGTACGTAATGAAACCACAAACCCTAATTTTTAGGGTTTGGTCCATATAAAAGCCTCATTAACTCTTCATTCCCCATTCCCCTTCAGCTTCCAACCTTCATTTTGTCCTTTGAAACCCTATTTTTTTGTGTGTGATCATTTGAGCTCAAAAAGTGTGTGTGTTTGGTGCTTTTGAAGCAAGGTGAAGAAAGGAGCATCAACTTAGGAGATCAAGACCTTCTAGATCTAGGAACACTTCACCTTCAAGGTCCATTTTAAGGTATCAAGTTAAGAACTTGATGACTATATGCATAGATATAAGTTAGCCATGGAGTTTGTGTCTTTTTGGTACCATTATTTGCGTATTTGGAGTATGAGCTACTCTAACCCCTTTAAGTTGTCCTTTCAGTCACTTTGAGGTGTTTAAAAGCATAAAAATGTAGTATTGATCATATCTTTCCTTCCATGCATGTGTTTTGAGGTCTTAATGGACTAAGTGGTTGGGGTTTTTGATGTTAAGACCTTTTTAGCCATGCAAGACCATAAAGTTGGAAACTTTATGGTAAAAAACATTATTTGGGACTTGGATGTGCATTTGGACGTGTTAAGTTGAAGTATTAAGCTCAAAATCGATTAAGCAGGAAGTTGTTGCGTATGCTGGGCGTACCGAAGGGCACGTTGCACGTACGAAGATCTAGCCCCGATGCCTCAAACAGCTTGTACGCACCGCGTACCTCCAGAGTACGCCACGCGTATGAAGCCTGAGTCGACTCGGCTGAGTTGACTCGGCTGTGTTGACTCGGTTGACTTGTTGACTTTGACCAGTTTTGACCAAGGGTATTTTGGGAAAATATATTAATCTATAATGGGTAATGTTTTGACATTTAAGATTTGGGTCGAGCCGGTATTTGGGAGCAGTGTATTGATCAGTTATTCGTCAGACTTGGAGGTGACTTTTCCTCATAGTACTTACGGGTCGAAGGCACCAAGGTCGGCCCATAGGATTGATATCTTGTTTTACCATATGTTGATATGTTGTAGTGATCTGTTAGATCTGTATCTTGGTATATAGGATGTTCCTATGTTATAATGATTTGTTAGATCCGTATGATTATCTGTATTTGTCGGATTTGTGCTCATGTTTGTTTCTTGCATATGTCGACATGTTGGTTTGGGTTGAGGTGGTCTTGCTTTGTGTTGTAGGCCAAGACACCCAAGGAAGACCAGATAGGTTGTAGGCCATGCGAGGCGGTCCAGTCAGGACAGCAGCCCGTAGAGTAGTTCGGATAGGCTGTAGACCCTGCAAGGCGGTCCAGTCAGGCTAGCTGCTCGTGGAGCGGTGCAGATAGGTTGTAGGCCCTGCGAGGTGGTCCAGTCAGGTTGACTGCTCATGTTTGCATGCTTGCTTGTTATGTGGTGTGTTGGTACTTTGGGGGAACTCACTAAGATTTGGCTTACAGTTTTAGTTTATGGTTTTAGGTACTTCCGAGGATTGTGGGAAGGAATAGGCATGATCGTACACTATGGGTGAGCATTTGGACCTGTGGACCGGACTGGACCAATGAACTGGACCGGACCGGACCTTTTTTGGACCCCTGGCCAAGTTCAATGTTCTAGGATTTCAGCAAAACCAGTCTGGTTTATTTACCGGTCCGGTCCAGCCGGTTCCGAGTAAAAACCAGTTTTGGACCGGCTTATTTTTAAAAAAAATTGTATTTTGTAAAATTCTTTAAACATGCATATCTCATTCGTTTTAATTCGAATTAAAATGCGGTTTTTTCCAACGTGTAATTTAGAGTTTGTAGATAATTTGACTATAATTTTGTTGTTTTTGGTATTATATTTGATTAGTTACAATCATTCAAATATGAGATATCAAAGCTGAAATATTTCAGCTTTTTAGCAAGAAATTTAAACTTTTGTATTCTGTGAAATCTTTAAACAAGCATATCTCATTCGTTTTAAGTCAGATTAACATGTGGTTTTTTCTAACGTGTAATTTAGACTTTGTAGATGATTTTAGACTATAATTTTGTAGTTTTAGGTATTATATTCGATGAGTTACAATGCTTTAAAGATGAGATATCAAAGCTAAAATATTTCAGCTTTTCAGCAAGAAATTTAAACTTTTGTATTGTGTAAAATTCTTTAAACAAGCATATCTCATTCGTTTTAAGTCGGATTAACATGCGGTTTTCTATAACGTATAATTTAGAGTTTTTACATGAGTTTAGACAATAATTTTGTTGTTTTTGGTATTATATTAAATGAGTTACAATCCTTCAAAGATGAGATATCAAAGCTGAAATATTTCAGCTTTTCAGCAAGAAATTTAAACTTTTGTATTATGTGAAATTTTTTAAACAAGCATATCTCATTCGTTTTAAGTGGGATTGACATTCTCTTTTTTCCAACGTGTAATTTATAGTTTGTAGATGATTTTAGACTATAATTTTGTTGTTTTTGGTGTTATATTTAATGAATTATAATCATTCAAACAAATTGTATAAAGTATAAATAATCAAAGTTTGACCAGCCCAAAGGGCACAATAAACGAAAATGTTTTCATTTTTACGAGTTGCACCGTATCAAACTCAAAAAAAGTATTCATTTTAACGAGTTGTAATATATCAAACCCAACAACATATTCGTTTTAACGAATTGTATCAAACCCAAAAACGTGTTTTACAAGTTGTGCCGAATACATATAAAGTTGTACCGGTCCAAACGGGTCCAAGAACCGGAAAACCCAGACCTAGACCTGGACATGGACTTAGACCCGGTAAGTCTCATCCGGTCCGGTCCACGGTCCATAATATTCTCTGAAACCGGTCCGGTCCAAGAGACGGCCCGGTTCGGTTCCGTCCAAATGTTTACCCCTATCGTACACAACTTCCAGTTTTTATGTATTCAGGTCTTGGGAAAACTCTGATTTGAAATAATGATTTTGAAACAATGGTTCCTTTTGTAAACAATATTGATTCATGGTTGGTTTAAAAAGTTTAAATATATTATGATTTTTGGAGTTTTACAAGTTGGTATCAGAGCCTTGGTTTGAGCGAATTAGAGGAACATTTGTATGAATCCAGGATCAAACTAAGGAACTGCAAAGGTTTTAAAATGATTTTCAAAATTGTTTTCAAAAGTACCCAAGGAAGGATGTGATGTGTACGATCATCCGGAGCAAGAAAGTATAACCCAAGTTACCCACATTGTTATTTGATTTTATGGTATGTTAGAACAACATGCTAGTTGTAGGATAGGGATCTTCAGGAATTGCATGATAGAATTGTCTGATACATGATGCCTTATTTCTATATAGTTTTGTTGTTGATTGTTGTATTACTCTTTCGGGTGTTAACTAACTATTAATTGAATACAATAAGTCACATGTTGTATGGGTTAAATAATTTTAGAGTAAAGGATTTGGTCCTACTGCGCAACTCTTGTCTGAGTCCAACCGTTGTAGGGTTGATTCTTTTAATCTAAGTTTTTTTAATTTATGTTGCATGTGATTGTATTCATGAAGTAGTTAACTTCCACCAATAGGGGGGTCATTTGGCAGTTGATGGTAGGGTAAGATGTGGATCCTAGGATAGCCTAGGGAGTATGCAGTACTCATGATACACTCTTGTTTGAAGTTTCATGGATGGGTTTGTGTACGAGGAATCGACATGAGGAGGAATTTTTTAGCCACTCTCGAGAGAGTAAGGATAGGATGTATGTGTATCCTAGTTTTTGTATTAGTTTTGGGTAGTTGTAATGATCCTTAAGTCAAATATGAGTAGGTGTGGAAGGTAGTATGGGCCCGTACCACTGAAAGCACATGACCCATACACGTAGCAAGGAAGTCACAACCCCAAGGGGTAGTCTCGTCGTGTGGTTGTAGCAATGTGTAATGTGGCATTTATGATGTTTTTGGTTCGTTCTCAGTATGGAGTTCACGAGGGGATCTGGTTCGGGATCTGGAGCTGATGGTCAGGATGGGCCAGGGTGGATTGTTGATCAGATGTGGGAGATGATTGCCGTTGAGGTTTTAGGGATATTGCAGGAAGAAATGTCTGGTATCATGGATCGGATCACGGGAAGGCTAATTGCAAGTTCGAGGAGTGAACTGCAGCTTTGCAGACTGTGAAGAGGGACTGTTGAGATGACTACTAGGGAAGATAGCATAGTTTGGTACCATGATTTGTGGTAGTTTTTCCACATCTGTTGGTTGTTGGATATGGTAGTTCAGGCATGAAAATGGTTCTTGTAATTTTTTAGGCATTAGTGGGTATGTCAGTTTGGGTTTGAAAGGAGCAGACCTAGGTTAGTTAGTTAGTTTTGAGGTCTTGAGGGCCTTGCTCGAGGCCATGCATTTGAGTCGCGATACCCAAAAAGGAAATGATTATTATGATCGGCTTGAGGCTTGAAGCTAGAGGCTAAGTGGTTGATTGATGGATTGGAATGTCGTTATCTATGGTGAGGATTACGTCCTTTCAGTTTTCCGAGTTTGGAGCAAGGAGTGAGCAGACATGTGATTTCGAAATTGTGATGTAAACCCAACGTGAGGATGGAAGGTTGTGGTATCTAACGCCAAACGACAGTATGGGAATGCACATGAGGATTGTGTGGTATGGTTTCCTTGAGATGAGATCAAGGGTGATCGGGGAAGTAAAGCGGGATCGACCACCTTGTTGTCTCTGATGCAATCCGACTTTGAGAATGATGTCTTTTGTATTTATGAGCGACTCCTGCAATGAATTGACAGTTGGAATTTCCAGGAAAGGAGTATATGTTTCTGGATAGAAAATTGGTGTTTTGCATGTGCATTGCATAAAATTCTTGATGTTAGAGGTGGTTATGATTGGAAGTTTCTAGGGTCTCCATCTGAGATTCGGAATCTTTTAGTCCCACTTGGTCATGATCTAGAAGATCATCTTGTGTTATTGTATATCCCAATGCGTACCTAGTTGATCCGGTTTGAGATATGGTTTGGGTTACAACACCAGTGGGTGGTAGTTCGAACTCTAAGTGGGGGAGAACTAGGTATTACACTTCAAGGATCATCGGTATGTTCGAGTTTGTGGTGTCGGAAGAATGGTTCATAGGGGTATGCGGTGTGGGTATGAGGGATTTCGGTTTAAGATTTGGTCAAGTTAGGGGTGTAGACCAAGTGGCTATCGGATGTATGTGTATAAGAAATACACGAGTTGTCTCGTAGCAGAAAGTAGTTGGTCAAGGAGTGATTTGTAGCCATTGGTTCCTTTTTGGGATGCCAACGAATGGATGAGGAGGCACTAGGATTGCTCAGGTTGAGTATCGGTTGCTGAGAGACTTGTCAGCTTGTTGTATGGATTGCTATTTACAATCTAGATTGGGCAGTTTTTGATTAGTAAATCAGTTCCAAAGATGGGTATGTTCAGCTCCACGTGGGTTTCGGTTCACTGGGTTAGGTGTCAATGCATTCTCGATCATTGGTCATTTCGTACATCATAAAAACATAGATTTTTGGAAGTTTTGAGCTGTATCAGTTGAAGTTCAAAGGATTCATCAACTTATTGTCAAAATTCGGATCGAGTTTGAAAGATGTCCTTGGTTATGGGGAGTCTAGAATTTGGAACAATGTTGCTTAATTTTTCAGATGGGACATTAGAGCTGCGTGGAATCTAATTTTTGACATGTCGTGCTGGCAGGGTTGGTATTTGGATGGATCTGACTAGGATCTTAGCAGCATTTCTAGATAACCTTAAAGGTTTTATCGAGATGGTTATGTATTGATGGGATCTTGTTTCGATCGTTCATGAGGATGTATTCTATTAATGATTTAGGTTAGTTGTTTCGTTAGAACTTTGGTACTTCACCCTTTTGGGTAAGGTTATGCGTTCCCTAAGGGTGTGTATTGTGGTAAGTTCATTAGATATTGTCTTGAGGGGTGTGTGTGTGTGGGATGGACAATATAGCAATGGAACACTTGGTTCAAATTATATGCATGGTTCTTAATTGGTTTATAGCCTTTGAATTGGAATAGGAGTGTGACAACCCGAAACTTTTATCCTGTACAATCGATCTTTATATCTATATTAAATTCGATTTTCGTCACCATTTTACGCCATTTAAGGGTCCGTTTAAGTGTTTTAAGCTTGAGTACAGATGGAAACGAGATTAGGAATGAGTCAACATGTCCTTTGGAAGCAAAAATCGGGCCATACACCCTCATGAGAGGTGTGTACGGCCGCACACATGGGTGTGCGGCCGCACACCCACCCTCCAGCCGCACTCACCCTTGTATATATATAAGGATACCCCTTCACTCATTCCTTTCCTTTGGCTTTCTCTCACTACTTTCTCTCTCTAAAAACTACATCCAAGAACACACTCTAAAGGCCTCAAAAACGTGAACCACTTCATCATTCAGCTTGTTATCTTGGTAAGACACCTGAATCTAAGCTTAAAACTCATAGTGTTCTTCGTGTTCTTCATCCTTTGAAGGTGTACGGCCGCACACCTTCATAAGGTGGCCGCACACACACTAAACTCTCCAAAGTGAAGAGTTTGGCCCCCATTTGCTAGTAGGACTTGGTGTTAACACTAGAACGCCTCAAAAACACCTCAAAATCAACGTTTCGGACACAAAAGAGGAGTGTACGGCTGCACACTCCTATGTACGGCCGCACACACCCTCTGTACGGCCGCACACCCTGGCCGCACACACATAAAAGTCGAGATTGGTGGCCTCACACTCAAATCTAAAGCCCTACACTCATTGGGGACTTCAATAGGTGTTTGTAACACCTAATTCTAAGTGTTTTCGTGTCCCTAAGATGTGTCCATGTGTCGAATAGTGGCTATATAACCTAAGTAAAATCATATATGTGTTATTATATGTTACTAGGATCCACTTGAGTGTGAAACCTCAATTGACACTCAACAACTCGTAACCGATCATCCGCTCGAATCATCCATCAAACTGTGAGTTCATACCCCTATACTTTTCCGAGTTTTTCATGTTTTCAAGGGGGGGAATACAAGCAAAAGTACAAGGAAACTTGTGCTCAAATATATTATTTTGTTTAAAATAATTTCATGTTCAGTATGATTTCAAACACAGAAAACCGTTTTACCACTCGATTTAGAAAATCAACTCGTAGGAACAGTTTTCAAATCTAAAGCAAGGACCTTGTGAACCTTATCATAATATGTATTATTTCATAAAGGATTCACGTAAATTATAAACAGGATTTTCAACGTTGTTACTTGTAAGTTCGTTAGGCTAAGTTTGAGACATGTCCTCGGTAACACTCCCCCGGATTCATGAGTGGAGGACTACGACTTATAACCAGAATCTCTCGGAGGGAGAGCGTGACTATTGTGTATAGATCTATATGGGACTGACTATCCCACACCCTCGCTGCTAGTTACAGCGGAACCCTTTGGTTCAGGGGTGACAAAGTCATAAAAGATACTGGCCCATTTACGTGCCTTATCCAGTCTCAGTACGGTTATGGCACTCACAACTTAGGTAACGAGAATTTACTTTTCTAATGTACTCCTCTGGGTGTAACCAGAGCTTCAAATAATATACTCCTCTGTGTGTAACCAGAGCTTCGAATAATATACTCCTCTGGGTGTAACCAGAGCTTAGAATAATATACTCATCTGGGTGTAACCAGAGCTTCGAATAATATACTCCTCTGGGTGTAACCAGAGCTTCGAATAATATACTCCTCTGGGTGTAACCAGAGCTTCGAATAATATACTCCTCTGGGTGTAACCAGAGCTTCGAATAATATACTCCTCTGGGTGTAACCAGAGCTTCGAAAAGAAAACAGCCATCCGAGTATGGTAGATACTCGCGTATGGATAATCAAACCTCTTTCATAAGAAAATATGGGATTTTCCTGGAATAACTTAATCTTTCATAAACAGTCTGTTTAATGTGTAACTAATGGATAATCAAACCTATTTCATAAAAAAAATATGGGATTTTCTTGGGACACAACTTTTCAAAGAATCAAGAAAACATTTCTTTCACCAGAATAAACCGCTTATGAACTCACCAGCTTTATGCTGATATTTTAAAACTGCTTGTATTCTCAGGGCATCAATAGACAGGTACTCCTACCAACTTTTGGAGAAGACGGAGCGTTTTGGTGTCACGTCTTTTACTTTTATTATATACTTATATGTATAAACTATGTATTAAGACAATGTAAATCTTTTTCATGTATGTATTCAATGTTTGGTTGTGTTTACTATGCTTGCTATGATACAACTGTTGTGATACTACGCATGACGTCACTCCGCTCCGGAACGTTTCCGCCATCAGTTTCTGGGTGTGACAGATTGGTATCAGAGCTATTTTTTATAGTGAACTAAGTATACCGAACCTTACATGGTATACAACTATAAACACTAAGGGGCCTAAGTGCTCTAAACTAAAAGTATACCATCAAAATTTAAGTATTTTTATAACAAAGTATACAAGTATACCCGAGTACCAGAATCTGTGTCATAAGTAGAACAAAACAAAAGTATTTGGATGTTGAACATTGCGGTTAAACTTGGGCAGTTATGTAATCATGTCTAGGGTCAATATAGCCTGATCAACTATATTCATTCGAGACATGACTAACATGTGCTTGGGAGTGACTTTGGTGTTGCAACAGGCCTAAAACTTACCCAGTATCCATATAACTTAAAATACTATAGGAGTATTTTAGTCAGAGCCGAATACCTCGTAGAAATTCATTCCAAGTGTTGCTACTCATTCCTTTTAGCGATAACTTATTTGCATTGGTAGTTTTCCTTGTTTATCGCTTAGTAGAACACTCTAACAATCATTATGAGATATATCCTTGCTTCATATCTCTTGATTCGATTCAGAGGACTTACCATCCTCTTCTTCCTAGTTGTTTCTAGAACAAGATGCCTCCTCGAAGACGACCCATCAGAAGGAATGACGACGCTCCACCACCACCGCCCCCTCAGTTCGATCCCGTTATGTTCCAAGCAGCTGTTACTGCTGCTATGACTGCCGCGATGGCACAAGTTAATCCTGGCCGATCTGGTGGGCAGGGAGGTGGTACTCATCCCCAAAATCATGAAGATGGTCAGGAACACCAAAGGAAATGTTTTGGCGGCTAGGCCAAACACCTTTGACAGCACTAAGTGTTTGGCCCAAACTCTCATAGATCACGGAGTTGATCTTGACGTTGTGACGACCACTCCTGAGCCCGCGAAAGGGAGTGGTGAGAAAAGAAAGTCCTGGAAACAGAAAAAGGGCCAGTCTTCGCAGGAACCCTCAAAGAAGCAACATACGATAGCAGTTCACGCTGCTACTACTCCTGTTGCTACTCCTGCAACTCAAGCACCTACCAGTAGGTATACTGGTAATCTTCCCTGGTACGGTAAGTGCATTTATCATCATCGCATCCGTGGCCCATGTCGTGAAATGCTCTGCAACAACTGTGGCAAGAAGGGCCACCTAACTCGAGACTGCAGAACAACAGTTCAACCAACCCATCAGACTCCTGGAGCAGGTGTTGGTCAAGTCTGTTATAACTGTGGGGAGGTCGGGAATTACAAGAGAAACTGCCCCAAGGCAGCAACAACTGGCAACACCGGGAGAGTTATATCTATGGGACGAGAGGAGGCCGTCGCTGATCCCACGGTTGTTTCAGGTACGTTCCTTCTCGAAAACTCTTATGCATGCATTCTTTTCGATTCTGGTGCGGAGAGAATTTTTGGTAGCCATATATTCAAACATCTTCTTAGGCATAAACCGTAACCATTAACTGAATTATTTACCGTCGAGATGGCAAACGGTGAGAAAGAGAGCACTAATGAGATATACGTAGGCTGTACCATTACCTCGAACGATCATTCTTTTCCTATCGACCTTATGCCCGTTTCCATAAAAAGCTTCGATGTCATTATCGGCATGGATTGGTTGAGCCCCAATCATGCTGATATCCTTTGTTACGAAAAAGTCATCCGTCTCAATCTATCCTCTGATAAAACTCTCATGATCTACGGCGATAAACTCAGTTCGAACCTCCGTATCATATCGTGCATCAAAGCCCAGAAACTCCTGCGAAAGGAGTGTTATGCATTCCTAGCCCACGTCATCAACGAGAAACAGGAAGTTAAAGACCTCGAGAGCATTCCCGAAGTCTGCAACTTTCCCGATGTTTTTCCCGAAGCTCTCCCGGGAATCCCTCCCGAACGTCAAGTCAAGTTTCGTATCGACTTAGTCCCTGGAGCTACCCCGGTAGCTAAATCCCCATATCGCCTAGCTCCAGCAGAAATGCAGGAGTTATCTAATCAGCTCAATGAGCTGCTCGGTAAAGGATTCATCAGACCGAGTTCCTCACCTTCGGGAGCCCCGATCTTATTCGTGAAAAAGAAAGATGGATCCTTTCGGATGTATATCGATTATCGAGAGCTGAGCAAACTCACTGTCAAAAACCGTTACCCTCTTCCTCAAATCGACGATCTCTTCTACCAACTTCAAGGAGCCAGCTACTTCTCGAAAATAGATCTAAGATCAGGGTACCATCAGCTGCGAGTCCATGAGAATGATGTTCCTAAGACAACATTTCGGACTCGATATGGTCACTACGAGTTTGTAGTAATGCCTTTCGGTCTAACCAACGCACCGGCGGTGTTCATGGACCTGATGAACCGGGTGTGCCGTCCTTTCCTGGACAAGTTTGTCATCGTGTTCATCGACGATATACTTGTCTATTCCAGAAGCGAGGAGAATCACAAACAGCACTTGAGATTGGTGCTGGAAACTCTAAGGGCGGAGAAGCTTTACGCAAAATTCTCCAAGTGCAAATTATGGATTCGAAAATAAACCTTCCTAGGTTACGTGGTGAGCGAGGAAGGAATACACGTGGACCCCTCCGAAAATCAAAGCGATAGAGAACTAGTCAGCACCGAAGACGCCCACGGAAATCCGTCAATTCTTGGGTCTCGCTGGCTACTATCGCAGATTTATCCAGAATTTCTCCAAAATTGCCAAACCCTTAACCACTCTGACTCAGAAGTTATATTGGTGGCCAAACATGAAAGCGGAGATCGCTACATTCGTGGGCAAGTGTCTGACTTGCGCCAAAGTGAAGATCGAATATCATGAACCCTCAGGTCTACTCCAACAGCCAGAAATTCCCGAATGGAAGTGGGAGAGGATTTCTATGGATTTCATCACCAAACTACCCAAATCTCTAAGTGGGTACGACGCCATCTGGGTGATAGTCGATCGACTGACTAAATCCGCTCACTTCCTGCCAATCAAAGAAACCTCCAAAATGGAGAGACTCACGCGAATCTACATCCAAGAAATAGTCTGACTGCATTGTGTGCCTGTATCCATTATCTCCGATCGAGATAGCAGGTTCACTTCGAGATTTTGGCAGTCTCTGCAGAGAGCTCTTGGAACTAAGTTGGACATGAGTACAGCTTATCATCCCCAGACAGACGGGCAGAGTGAGAGAACCATCCAAACCTTGGAAGACATGTTGAGAGCATGTGTCATCGATTTCGGTAAGTCGTGGGACGTCCATTTACCCTTGGTCGAGTTCTCCTACAACAACAGCTACCATGCCAGCATCAAGGCTGCGCCTTTCGAAGCCCTCTATGGCCGCAAGTGTAGATCCCCTCTGTGCTGGGCTGAGGTGGGCGACACGCAGCTAGCTAAGGGGCAAGTCCCCGACAACACTCTCACAGGCCCAGAAATCCTTCGCGAAACCACAGAAAAGATCGTCCAAATCCGAGAACGACTGAAAGCCTCTCGAGATAGACAAAAGAGCTACGCCGACATACGACGAAAACCCTTGGAGTTACAGGTTGGAGATCGCGTTCTGTTGAAGGTCTCGCCCTGGAAAGTCATGATACGCTTTGGGAAGCGTGGAAAGCTAAATCCAAGATACATAGGACCATTCGAAATCCTCGCTAGGATTGGTCCCGTGGCATACAAACTCCGTTTACCTCAAGAGCTTAGTAACATTCACCCTGTCTTCCACGTCTCGAACCTTAAAAAGTGCTTATCCGACGAGGCTCTCACTATTCCTCTCGATGAGATTGAAATCAACGAAAATCTAAACTTTGTGGAAGAACCAATCGAAATCATGGATCGAGAGATCAAACGAACAAAACAAAGGCGCATCCCCATAGTGAAGGTTCACTGGAATGCCAAGCAGGGACCTGAATTCACTTGGGAGCGCGAAGATCAGATGAAACAGAAGTATCCACATCTCTTTCCTAATTCATAATTTCTATTCTATATTCGAATTTCGGGACGAAATTCCCTCTAACGGGGGAATGATGTGACAACCCGAAACTTTTATCCTGTACAATCGATCTTTATATCTATATTAGATTCGATTTTCGTCACCATTTTACGCCATTTAAGGGTCCGTTTAAGTGTTTTAAGCTTGAGTACAGTTGGAAACGAGATTAGGAATGAGTCAACATGTCGTTTGGAAGCAAAAATCGGGCCATACACCCTCATGAGAGGTGTGTACGGCCACACACATGGGTGTGCGGCCGCACACCCACCCTCCAGCCGCACTCACCCTTGTATATATATATAAGGAGACCCCTTCACTCATTCCTTTCCTTTGGCTTTCTCTCACTACTTTCTCTCTCTAAAAACTACATGCAAGAACACACTCTAAAGGCCTCAAAAACGTGAACCACTTCATCATTCAGCTTGTTATCTTGGTAAGACACCTGAATCTAAGCTTAAAACTCATAGTGTTCTTCGTGTTCTTCATCCTTTGAAGGTTTACGGCCGCACACCTTCATAAGGTGGCCGCACTCACACTAAACTCTCCAAAGTGAAGAGTTTGGCCCCCATTTGCTAGTTGGACTTGGTGTTAACACTAGAACGCCTCAAAAACACCTCAAAATCAACGTTTCGGACACAAAAGAGGAGTGTACGGCCGCACACTCCTATGTACGGCTGCACACACCCTCTGTACGGCCGCACACCCTGGCTGCACACCTGGCCGCACATAAATAAAAGTCGAGATTGGTGGCCTCACACTCAAATCTAAAGCCCTACACTCATTGGGGACTTCAATAGGTGTTTGTAACACCTAATTCTAAGTGCTTTCGTGTCCCTAAGATGTGTCCATGTGTCTAATAGTGGCTATATAACCTAAGTATAATCATATATGTGTTATTATATGTTACTAGGATCCACTTGAGTGCGAAACCTCAATTGACACTCAACAACTCGTAACCGATCATCCGCTCGAATCATCCATCAAACTGTGAGTTCATACCCCTATACTTTTCCGAGTTTTTCATGTTTTCAAGGGGGGGGGGGAATACAAGCAAAAGTACAAGGAAACTTGTGCTCAAATATATTATTTTGTTTAAAATAATTTCATGTTCAGTATGCTTTCAAACACAGAAAACCGTTTTACCACTCGATTTAGAAAATCAACTCGTGGGAACAGTTTTCAAATCTAAAGCAAGGAACTTGTGAACCTTATCATAATATGTATTATTTAATACAGGATTCACGTAAATTATAAACAGGATTTTCAACGTTGTTACTTGTAAGTTCGTTAGGCTAAGTTTGAGACATGTCCTCGGTAACACTCCCCCGGATTCGTGAGTGGAGGACTACGACTTATAACCAGAATCTCTCGGAGGGAGAGCGTGACTATTGTGTATAGATGTATATGGGATTGACTATCCCACACCCTCGCTGCTAGCTACAGCGGAACCCTTTGGTTCAGGGGTGACAAAGTCATAAAAGATACTGGCCCATTTACGTGCCTTATCCAGTCTCAGTACGGTTATGGCACTCACAAGTTAGGTAACGAGAATTTACTTTTCGAATGTACTCCTCTGGGTGTAACCAGAGCTTCGAATAATATACTCCTTTGTGTGTAACCAGAGCTTCGAATAATATACTCCTCTGGGTGTAACCAGAGCTTCGAATAATATACTCCTCTGGGTGTAACCAGAGCTTCGAATAATATACTCCTCTGGGTGTAACCAGAGCTTCGAATAATATATTCATCTGGGTGTAACCAGAGCTTCGAATAATATACTCCTCTGGGTGTAACCAGAGCTTCGAATAATATACTCCTCTGGGTGTAACCAGAGCTTCGAAAAGAAAACTGCCATCCGAGTATGGTAGATACTCGCGTATGGATAATCAAACATCTTTCATAAGAAAATATGAGATTTTCCTGGAATAACTTAATCTTTCATAAACAGTCTGTTTAATGTGTAACTAATGGATAATCAAACCTCTTTCATAAAAAAATATGGGATTTTCTTGGGAAACAACTTTTCAAAGAATCAAGAAAACATTTCTTTCACCAGAATAAACCGCTTATGAACTCACCAGCTTTATGCTGATATTTTAAAACTGCTTGTATTCTCAGGGCATCAATAGACAGGTACTCCTACCAACTTTTGGAGAAGACGGAGCGTTTTGGTGTCACGTCTTTTACTTTTATTATATATTGATATGTATAAATTATGTATTAAGACAATGTAAATCTTTTTCATGTATGTATTCAATGTTTGGTTGTGTTTACTATGCTTGCTATGATACAACTGTTATGATATTATGCATGACGTCACTCCGCCCCGGAACGTTTCCGCCATCGGTTTCGGGGTGTGACAAGGAGTGCGACTGTCTATCCCATTCTTGAGTCATGTGCGACCATGTTTTCTTCGGATTTTGCAGCCTATACTGTGAAAGGAATTGTGCATGGTAAAAGAGTATGGCATTGTTATGCTCAGTTAGCATTGAGAGGGACGGTGATTGGTTTCCTATCAGGCGGTGGAATGAGGTTGAGTATCTTTAGGCCCTCGTGGTTTTGGTCGTGAGTTTTCAGGCAAATGATGGAATGTTGATGAAGATCAGTGTAATACCGGGTGCATACTAGGCATGGGCCCATTGATCGTGATTGTTTATTTCATCTGCATGTGGTACATTCATTGTTGGTGCACTGTTGGAAGTCGGGAGACTCACGAACCAGCTGGTTTCGATGAAGTGAGCAGTTAAAGGTTGTTGGGAGTATCAGTCATGTATCATAAAGTCTCTTGCGGAGTTGTTTCAATGGTTGTAGTTTTAAGAGTCCCCGACTCTTTGGTTCTCGCTAGGAGTTAGATCTTATAGCTAGGAGTTTGTGGAATATGATGGCATTGTACGTGTTTGTCTATAACGGTTATCTTACTGAGACTAGTGTCGGAAGTCGCCTCATTTGTGGAAGAACGGTTCAACAGCAGTGAATGGTCAGAAGTCTTGTTTTTCTAGTGGTATCAACAAGGTAATTCTGGGACGTAAGGGTTCAGTATGGTTCAGATAGTAAAGAGAAGTCATAATAACTGCGTTCCGAGGTAGTTTTGCTTTTTTGAGAGTCAGTCGAGGTATTGTATTTCAGATTTTTTGGAGAATCGTGATGGTTTCCCTCAATAGTAAAAGTCAGTGGGTCAAGGATTCGTTATTGGTAGGGGTGCATGAGTTTCGTTAAGATTGGGTTAAGGGTAGTATGGAAGTCAATCGCCTGAATGAGTCGACTCCTAGTTCGGATTGGGTTCCAGGAAGGACCGTCTAAGTAGCCCGAGGTGGAGATGCAGGAGCATTACCCTGAGTTATTCGCAGCCGCCGACTTTGAGGATGAAGTCTACTTTAAGTGGGGGAGAATTGTAACATCCCGATGTTGAGGTAATTTCAATTTTGGCCCTATGTATGGATAACTATAACATTTTAGTCCTTGAGTATAAGAAAGAGTGCATAAAGGCCCAAAATGGAATTTTGGTAATTATGGACAAGGAGTAGTATGATGGGCATACATTGTGTACGCTGAGTGTACTAGGGTGGACCCTAGTACGCTGGACGTACACCACATACGCAAGGCGTACGTAATGAAATCACAAACCCTAATTTTTAGGGTTTGGTCCATATAAAATCCTCATTAACTCTTCATTCATCATGCCCCTTCAGCCTCCAACCTTCATTTCGTCCTTTGAAACCCTATTCCTTTGTGTGTGATCATTTGAGATCAAAATTGTGTGTGTTTGGTGCTTTTGAAGCAAGGTGAAGAAAGGAGCATCAACTTGGGAGATTAAGACCTTCTAGATCTAGGAACACCTTACCTTCAAGGTCCATTTTGAGGTATAAAGTTATGAACTTGATGACTATATGCGTAGATCTAAGTTAGCCATGGATTTTGTGTCTTTTTGGTCCTATTATTTGGGTATTTGGAGTATGAGCTACTCTAACCCCTTTAAGTTGTCATTTCAGTCACTTTGAAGTGTTTAGAAGCATAAAAATGTAGTCTTGATCATATCTTTCCTTCCATGCATGTGTTTTGAGGTCTTAATGGACTAAGTGGTTGGTTTTTTGATGTTAAGACCTTTTTAGCCATGCAAGGCCATAAAGTTGGAAAATTTATGGTCAAAAACGTTATTTGGGACTTGGGTCTGCATTTGGACGTGTTAAGTCGAAGTATTAAGTTCAAAATCGATTAAGTGGGAAGTTGTTGCGTACGCTGGGCGTACCGAAGTGTACACTGCGCGTACACAGATCTGGCCCTGATGCCTCGGACAGCTTGTATCCTCCGTGTACCTCTGGAGTATGCCCCGTGTACAAAGCCATAGTTGACTCGGCTGTGTTGACTCAATTGATTTGTTGACTTTGGCCAGTTTTGACCAAGACTATTTTGGGAAAATGTATTAATATAGAATGGGTAATATTTTCACATTTAGGATTTGGGTTAAGCCAGTATTTGGGAGAAGGGTATTGATCAACTATTCGTCAAATTGGGAGGTGATTTTTCCTCACTATACTTACGGGTCGATGGCACCAAGGCCGGCCCATTAGATTGATGTCCTGGTTTACCGTATGTTGCTATGTTGTAGTGATCTGTTAGATTTGTATCATGGTATATAGGATGTTGCTATAGTATAGTAATCCATTAGACCCGTATAATTGTCTGTATTTGTCGGCTTTGTGCTCGTGTTTGTTTGTTGTATATGTCGACATGTTGGTTTGGGTTGAGGTGGTCTTACTTTGTGTTGTAGGCCAAGACACCCGAGGACGACCGGATAGGCTGTAGGCCCTGCAAGGCGGTCCAGTCAGGCTGGCTACTCGTGGAGCGGTCCAGATAGGCTATAGGCCCTGCAATGCGGTCATGTCAGGCTGGCTGCTCATGTTTGCATGCTTGCTTGTTATGTGGTGTGTTGGTACTTTGGGGGAACTCACTAAGCTTTGACTTACAGTTTTAGTTTATGGTTTCAGGTACTTCCGAGGATTGTGGGAAGGTGAAGGCCTGATCGTACACAACTTCCAGTTTTTATGTATTCGGGTCTTGGGAAAACTCTGATTTGAAATAATGCTTTTGAAACAATGACTCCTTTTGTAAACAATATTGATTCATGGTTGGTTTTAAAAGTTTTAAATTTATTTTGATTTTTGGAGTATTATAAGTTCTTTGTTTTGCATGAGGTTTTCAAAACCAACGGACCGACTTTAATATTATATGTTAAGAAACAATATATGAGAGTAAGTATCCTGTTTGGTTTAATTTCAATAAAAGACGTAAAGAAAAATTGTTCTTGCTCCAAAACTTTTAAATCGGAGAAAAGATTTTTCAAATTTTTTTCTTTATATCCCCGATTACCACTCCATAGCGAGCCAACTTGACGTCAATATTTTTTAGGGATAATGACTTGAAAAAGTAACGAACTTTCAACTTTGTTCATATTTAATCATTGATTTTTTTTTCGTGCTTGATTTACCCCTTAGTTAATTGAAAGTGTTCACATTTTACCCTTATAACCGGTTACAATCGGACACAAGGGTAAAATGTGAACACTTTCAAATAATTCAGGGGTAAATCAAGCATGGAAAAAAAAATTCAGTGACTAAATATGAATAAAGTTGAAAGTTCGTTGCCCTTTCTAGTCATTATCCATTTTTGTAAACATCACTTAGTTTGTTTTGCATATTAGTAGCAATTACTTAGATTAATAATTTAGATTTTAGGCATTA